>NC_089228.1:41605942-42205942 GCF_963924675.1 Phocoena phocoena | reverse complement strand
TTCCCTTTCATGACCCGTATTCCTTCCTCACAGCAGGAGTTGGTCCTGCTGCTAAGTGCTATTGCCAAGGAAGGAAGAGGAGGATGGGAACAAAACTCAGTTAGAAAATCCCAGAGTAATGAGGCATTTAATCATCATTCAAACTACATTCTGCTTCGCGCCTATGGCTGGTCTCCAGTCATGAATCATAAATTGAAGGATTACTCTTCATTACATTTTTCCAGATAGAGGATCACTTTGCAAGCTGTCTTTTCAGAGATGGTGGGAGAACACTCTTATTTTATTTATTTATTTTTTTTACTGGGGTATAGTTGTTTCACAGTGTTGTGTTAAGATTCTACTGTACAGCGAAGTGGAGTTCCCCGTGCTATACAGCAGGTTCTTATTAGTTATTTATTTTATACATATTAGTGTATATATGTCAATCCCAATCCCCCAATTCATCCCAGCCCTTGGTGTCCGTACATTCGTTCTCTACATCTGTGTCTCTATTTCTGCATTGCAAACCAGTTCATTTCTATCATTTTTCTAGATTCTACATACATGCGTTAATATACAATATTTGCTTTTCTCTTTCTGGATTACTTCACTCTGTATGACAGTCTCTAGGTCCATCCACATCTCTACAAATGACCCAACACTTTTAAAATATCAAAACAACACTATGGGATTACTGGTGATGAATGACACAGCCATACTTCTGTTCCAGGGCCTATCTTAGGGTTTTGCTATGATGTTCCACAGACCTCAGACACCAGAACACCTGTCCTCCTCCTTCTCTTTTCCTGCCTGTGGAAGGTATTCTCCATCCTCAACCTTTATTGCAGTTCTCATACATACATCTTTTGCTGTACTTACCACACTGCATATTGTCTCAAACTCAAATGCTTTCAGGGCCTAGGCAGGTAATATAAATGAGAAAAGCCAACACAGTGAGGAGGGTCTTTATTGAATCAGAGGGTACATGCTCTACTAAATATATTGTAATTCAGCTTTTTTCAAAACACATCAAACAGAACTGGGCCAAGGCCCTCAGGCCACCCATTGGTAGCTCCTGGTTTACATGTTTGAATCCCTTCTGGGTGGTGAGCCCCCAGAGAGCAAGGGACTAGGGTTTTCTACCTCTCAATGTCCAGCATCCAGCACAAGGGGCCTCCAACATCTGGGGAATGAATGGAATCTGTTACCAAATAACCCAAGACTAGGCTAGATCTTTTCAAGACAGTCTAGGCAAAAATCAGATTCTCTAGGCCTGCTCAGTGCTAGGCCCTAACAGTGGATGGGGGGGGGGGGGGGGTGGGAAATGCAGCAAATTGTTTTTCAAGAAAAGCTGCTCCAGGTGGAGAAGGCAGTTTTGGTCATTAGTTCCTTGATTCCCAGTGACTTAATATTTCTACTCCATCCCTTCTATACACCAAATTCTTGCAGGAAGCATCTGTAGACTTTTTTGAAGACAGAATCATTGCTATACCCATAGTTGGCTTTAAATTTTTTTTTTTAATTTAAAACTATTTTTAAGACAAAACTGTGGTGATAGAAGGCAATTCAATGGTTTCCAGGGGCCAAAGGGCAGGGCCTCTGCCTGCAAAGGGGTCTGGAGGAACTTTGCAGGGTGACTGAAACGTTGTACCACCTGACAGCACTCATCAAACAGTGCAGTTGAGTGGTGAATTTTATGGTATGTACATTATATTTCAATAAAGTTGAAAAATATATTTTACTTTTAGATAAAAAATACATGAAGCACAAAGTAAAATATGCAAGCATATCTCTATAAGGCACCCCTATGTTATTTCATTTCACTTTGCCAAAGGGTGGCATACCATCCTCACTGTTCTGAATCTTGTTTTCCCCTCAAGAATATATCTGGGGGGGTTATGCCATGTCTGTACACCGAGAGCCACCCCATTCTTTTAAATGGCTGTGTAGCATTCCACTGTTTGGATGTACCATCATTAATTTAACCAGTCTTCTAATCATGGACATTTGGCTTGTTTCCAGTCTCCAGTAACCAGGGGAAGAAGAAGATGCTTATCTGGAGTTTCAAGGTGCCAGTGGGACATACCTTCCTTGGTGTCCCACGGTTCCTGGCTGGAACTGGAATTGTATTCCCACAGAAGCAGAGACTAGGGAGGCTGGAAGATGTTATTTCAAGGGTTTGGCTGCATTGTGTTGGGATGGGCTTCTGCAAAATGACCCAAGCACTGTCTACAATTTGAAAAAAATGTCTTCTTTGTTGTGATAAGTTGAGAACTTGCTCCTGACAGCCCAGGGCTGAAGTGCCTGATAAGACTGTCAGCAACTTCAGGGCAGTTGGGCAATCCTCCACCTCTCAGCAGGGATGAAAGCAGGGGCCCTGCCAGACTCCACAGAATATCCAGCTCTGGTTGTATGGCCTGGCACACTCCAGCCCAGTCTCGGTTTATGACACCTGCTCACAAGGACAGCTGTAATCTTCGGAAGCCCACTAGGAAGTTCTTTTCACTTCTCATGTGTAATTGGGCCTGATGTTTAAGTTACATAAAACCGGTATGGTCAGTTCCTTGGCTAAAAGGAAATGTGTGTGTTTGTGCGTGTGCGTGTGTGCATGCACGCACGCACTGGCGTGCGCTGGTGCTCACCTGCAAACAATTTTTAAAAACATGTTCTAGTGTCATTGAGAACAATTTCTTGCAGTTTTTAATCCAGCAGCTTCGATTCTAGGAGCTTCCCCTTCCTCATAAGGGCCCAAAGCTGACCGCACTGGGATAGTGGCTGAAGCATAGTATGTAGTAGCAGAGGCTGAAACAACCAAAATGTCTCCCAAAAGCAACCTGGTTACACAGACAACGGCCTGGCAGTTTGGTCCATGTTGTCTGCTGCTGAAAATTTCAATGTTCTTCTTGGGCTCAACTCAAATGATCAAAGTAATAACAATTATTAAGTGAGGAATCTGTTCGAGGCTGGACACTGTGCTGAGTGATTTACAGACGTTATTTTCATTGGGTCTATGCCTCGAAGATACTCCAGGGCCCCACTCCAGTAAGACTTGTCAGCAGGGCGGTTGGTGGTAAAGACAGCCCATCACCACAGGCTAAGTCCTCCCGAGACAGTGTCCCCAGCTGCCTGGGGCCTCCAGCATAGCGTAGACTTCTAGCAGGAGGAGCAGCATTTGATAACTTCACCCTCTGTGCTGCTGGCTCTTGGACTCTCCTCCATGGCCGGCTTGCCACTGTGCACCGGAGTTAGGCGTCTGTCTGGGTCCAGGAGATGCCCTTCACGCTCAGGGGCTTCATCTCACCATCTCTGCATCCTCCATGATGTCCTGGGACCTCTCACCAAATGTTTGTGAGTTGTTCTCAGGTTAAAAAATGTTTTAGCCAAACATCCTTGTTTGAAATAGCCTGATGTCCCCACCACCAGCCCAATGATGGAAGATAAAGCATCCGCTTGAAGGAATTTGGCACGTGCCTGGACATACACCATCCTAGCCCAGCTCTCAGCTGGACCACAAATTGTCAAGTGTTGAGAAGTCTCCTCAGGGCTCCAAGCATTGTGTGACATTACTTGGAGATGGCCAAGTGGGCAGACCCCAAAACAAAAACAACAGCCTGACTTGAACTCTGTGTAATTTTTGGATGCAGAAAGTTGATGAACTCAATTCTGGAGACTGTCTTATTGTCCCAGCCAAAGACAGCACGTAGGTACCCATAAGTTTTTACAGAAGTGGCACATTTCCCCCAGAATGCTTTGGTTGTCTGCCATTGAGGGTAGGGAATATTTGCACTTCGCTTAAAACAAAGAAAGTTATACCATTTGTGCTCGTGGAACAGTTGTAATTTGTTTTTTCAAAATATTTCCGAATTTATTATTTAAAGATGTTCACAGTCTAGGGTGAGGTGGTTAATGGCCTCATAGTATATTGTTGAGCTGCATTTCCATCTGGCAGAATGGACGGCCCGTCCAAGAGCACAGCCTCTCCCTGGCAAAGTCAGACTAACAAGGCTCTCAGGGGTGCCCTTGGCTTGGGCTGTACTCGGGAGAGAACTGAAAAGTGCAGATTATTTTTTAAGTACAGTAACTGAAGAAAGAACTTTAAATTTTATAAAAGTTTGTGAAGTATATGTCTATAAAACAAATTCTGATTTTCTACTGTATTCTATCACAAATTCAGTATTACTGTTTAGAGAAATCCAAACCAAATGAACCAAGCTGGGATATTGTGAAGCAACGTGGTTCACATGGGAGAATGTGCAGGACAATACAAAGTCCTTGTCATGATCATCACGGCTACCAGCAAACCATCCTTCACGCAGGAGGGCTCTGCTGGCTACACTGTAGGCCAGATACTTCTGGTGTAACTTCTTCCTTCCAGTCTTTTTTCCTATGACTAGAGTCACACTGTACATACACACACTACTTTACACCTTGCTTCTTTCGCTGTATCGCCATAATTTTCTAGTTTTTCCCTTGCAAGTATCCAGGAGTGGGGTTGCATTCCCGAAAACCCACCCACACCCCCATCTACTTCCTCCTGGAAGTGGACCAGCAGAGACTTATAAGCATGTTCGACAGAATGAAGATCCTGGGCCCTGGGGTGAGGAAGAGAACCCAGACCACCAAGGAGGTGTCTTCCACACCCTGAAGGGACACAGAAAGCTGTGGCTCCATCTGTCAATCCACACTTTCTTTTTTCTACTTTCTAGTTTTGCCAGTCCACACCCGCAGTCACTGGGACTGTGCGTCTCTCCTCCTCTTCTGTCTGATTTGCATCAGATTTGGAGCCAGAAGATCTGGGCTTTAGACCTTCTTGCTCTTGCCACCTTCTCACAGTGACTTGAAGAAGTCATCTAACGTCTATAAGCTCGTACCCCCTCCTAGAAGGAACTGGCCTTGACCTGGATTATCCATTTGTTTATTCCACAGATATTTATTAAGTGCCTGCTATGTGCCAAGCACCATTCCAGCCACTTTCCTAATGGGGATTGGATATGACCCTGCCTGAGCTCTTCCAATAGCTCGGGGGTCTCTAGAAGATCCACAAATCAGCTCTGATGTAAATCAGCTCGTAAGACATTAGGGCTGGTGGTTCCTCCGCACGGTCCAAGCCCCTACATGAAAGACTGGAAAACTGAGGCCTAAGGAGACAGGGCAACTTTTCCCGAGTCATAAGGCTAACTGTTGACAAGACCTGAAGTTAGAACCAGGTGTCCTGACCCTTAAGTCTGGTACTCCTACCACTCTGCCCGCGACAACGATGACTTCTTCCTGGGTTCCCATCTATACTACATTTCAGTCTCCCTTTCAGTTGGATAGAGCCATGCCACTGAGTTCTAGTCAACAGAGTGGCAGCAGAATTGATATGAAACAAATTCCATTCCTGGACCATAAAACCCTCCATGTAAGACCCCCTCCTGCTCTTTTATCTTCTATCAGTTTGATATGGATGAACACAGAAGCCACACTTCTTGAAGATGGTGGAGTCAGAAAGTGGAAGGAGCCTGGGTCCCCATATCGCTGCTTGGAGGAGATCCCCTGTTTAGGACCTTCTGTGAGTAAGAAATAAACATCTATTGCGTTTGAGCCATTAGACACATCTGGGTCTGTGTTATAGCAGCTCAAAGGGTGTTACACATTAACTATTAGACTTATCAACGTAAAAAGTCACAAAGAATTAATCAGTCCTCAATGCAAACATGAGGAGCTATCAGAGTGCAAGCCCGTCTTCAGCCTTCTCAATACACAGTGCTCATGGCATTCTGATCACGGAACTGAAAGTAAATATTTGAAAGGAAATTCAAAATATTTCCCTTGCCTAAAGTTTATGATTAGTTTCAACTGGAAAGAATAAAGAAAGGAGTAAATTGCAGCCTGGGGTGGTTAAGAGCCTGTACTCTGAAACGAGACTGCCCAGATTTACAGATGGCACTACCACCTATTAGCTGGGCTCTTGGGCAAGCTGCTTCCCCTATTACTCACTTTCTTCTATTTGACATTTTCTGTACAAATGCTTTGACCCAGTAACTCCTCATCCAGGAATTTCACTTACAGATAAACTTGTCCATATACCCAAAAAAGTCAGCTGTAAAGATGGTCAGTGAGGCTCTGTTCATAGCAACAGAAGACTGGAAACAATCCATTAACAAGTGGCTGGTTAAATATAACATGATGCTCCCACGACAAGGAATATTATGCAGCTGTCAAAAAGCATGGCAGCTCCGTATGTTCTGGTATGGAGTTAGAACCAAGATGGATTGCTACATGAAAAAAATCAAGACGCATATGGGATGCATCCTATACTATATACTATATTTGTGCTCCTTTTTGTGTAAAGAAGGGAGGTATGTATATTTGTAAACTTGTACATGCTCAGGAACAATGCACAAGAAACCACAGCTGCCTCTGGGAGGAGGCCTGGGGCCAGAGGTAGAAGGGGACATACTCCCCTCTCCCCGCCACAGATCATTTTGTACTATTTGAAATTTTGTTACCATGTACAGGTAATTCTTTTTCTAAGTACAGTTTTTATATTGTTTACATATTAAAAACATATACACATTACCATATGATCCAGCTATCCCACTTCTGGGTATTTATCCAAAGATACAAACACACTAATTCTAAAAGACACATGTACCCAGATATTCATAGCAGCATTATTTATAATAGTTAACATATGCAAACAACCTAAATGCCCACTGATGGAAGAATGGATAAAGAAGATATGATATATATGTATAGATAGATAGATAGATACACACACACAGACACAAACAATGAAATATTACTCAGCCATAAAAAGATGAAATCTTGCCATTTGCGATAACATGGATGAACCTTGAGGGTATTATGCTATCAGATGGAGAAAGTCAAATACTGTATGATTTCACATATATGTGGAACATAAAAAACAAACAAACAAAAACCAAAATAAATGAACAAACCAAACAAAAAAAACCATGTAGATTCAAAGAACAGAGTAGTGGTTACCAAAGGGGAAGGGACGGGGTCGGGGGTTGGGGGGCACAAATGTGGAAAATGGGATCAACTGCACGGTGACAGACGTGTAATGAGCACGCCATAGGGTATACATAAGTTGAAATACAATGCTGTACACATGAAACTTATACAATGTTATAAACCAATGTGAACTCAAAAAAAACATTTTAAAAACAAAAAACACACATTCCTAGAACAAATATGAACACAGCCCTCAGTAAGTGTTGGCTGATTTTTCAAAAAATGAAAGAAAATGTCTGGAGTGCAGACACTGTCTCTAAGATGACCAGCAAATGCTGTCCTTAGGAGTCCCACTGTGCACGGGGGGCATGGCACACTGGTGACAGCAGCTGAGTTCCGAAGTCAGGCTACCTGGGCTACCATCTCAGCATCACTACATACTTGTTGGGTAGCCCTGGGCAAGTTACTTCACCTTTCTGTGCCCCTCTATTAAGGGCTTATAGGAGTACTTGCTTGAGGCTGGAGAGCTAAATGACTAGCAGGTCTACTCAAGAATGCCTCCTGGATTTACATTTTCACAAGAGGAAACAGCTGAGTTTTTATTACTCAAACATTATGTCATCTATCACAGTTATTTTTGGCCAATGTCTATTTAGGAAATATGTATATTTACATCTCCAAACACAATACAACATTTGAAAAAAATGTATGTTGCAAACAAAATAGGCAGAATGCGAGGATCTGGTGGAGACGCCACGACTGCCAACAAAAGGGGTGCAGGAAGTTATTACACACAAAGCAACTGTCTGTGAAGAGCCACATACAGTAAACGGTCTGACAATCCATAAGGGATGTCATGCATTTTACATTTAATAGAATTGGTTGTTAATTATATATGGGTATCTTCTGGTGTTTCATTATGCTTTTGGAAACTGTTGGGGGTTGGGGTTTTGTGCAGTGGGTTTTTATAGTTTGTCCCACATGAAATAATGAGATGTAGGGCATCAGTTAGTGTTTTCATGCAGTATGTCTGGTTTTTAGGGATGAATTACTGATGTTAAGTGGGAGATGCTTACACGTAAAATACTCAGAAGAGTGGCTGGCACAGAGCAGAAGCTCGATATGTGTTAGGTATTACAAGTAGTAGTTAGTAATTAATAAAAAAAACAACAACAAAGAAACAAAAAACTTGTGTACTGAATACAAACCCAAGGCTACAAAGAGGTGAGGAAGGGGACTTGGCTCTCCTTGCTGGTTTCTCTAAAATGTTGCCAGCTGCCCAGGAGAAGGTGATGGGCTAATTACAAGGTTGTAGGAAGTGGTTTGAAATAATTTGATTGTGGAATAATTTTTATAATTTAGAATGATAATTAAGGGGTGTGAACTTTTCTTAATCACCCAGGTGGAGAGCCTTAGCTATGGCTCCCCCATATCACGCCCCATTGTCCCACCCATCTTGACCTCAATCATGGATCCTTCTGACCGGCAAACTCCCCTTCTCCTCCATCCAAAGTCAGCACCACTGAGCAAAATCGAAGGTGAGGCTTGTGTTATAAGCCAAGGGACTCAGTTCTGGGTTTTTGTTTTTAGCAAAAAAAAAAAGTGCTGCTGTACTATTAGCACCACCTAGCTGGGGCACTCCTAAGATTCTTGAATACCCGTCAATACCGTTCAGACCCTGCTTGCTGAGCTAGAGGGAGGAATGCTTCTCCCATAGTTGCTAGTGAAACAACAATGATGACAGCCCAGGGAGTGTGGGAAAAGGGCATTCATACTCTGTTGGCAGGAAGGTACACCAGAACAACAGGACAAGCTACCACAGGGCAACATGGACATGTGTATCCAAAACCTTAACCTCTTCTCCACTCTTCATCCCAGCAATTCTATTTCCAGAATTTTAGTTGGAGCAAATAGTCAAGAATGTGCAGAATAGAGCCACAGGAACACATTCTCAGATATATCAAAATGGGATAATCCAGTTGACACTATTTTATAACCTTAGCAATGCAAAGATAATATCACTTCATGTCATTATAGAATCTGTGCTATATAATTTTTAATGTCTTTTCACTGAACAGACCCCTATTGTTGGACATGTTCTATTTTTTTTAAAGCTTTTAAAATATATATATATATTTATTTTATTTATTTTTGGCTGCGTTGGGTCTTCATTGTTGCACGTGGGCTTCCTCTAGTTGCAGTGAGTGGGGACTACTCTTCATTGTGGTGCGTGGACTTCTCATTGCAGTGGTTTCTCTCGTTGTGGAGCAGGGGCTCTAGGCGCACGGGCTTCAGTAGTTGCAGCACGCAGGCTCAGTAGTTGTGGCTCACGGGCTCTAGAGCACAAGCTCGGTAGTTGTGGCACACGGGCTTAGTTGCTCCGCAGCAATGTGGGATTTTCCCGGACCAGGGATCGAACCCGTGTCCCCTGCATTGGCAGGTGGATTCTCAACCACTGCGCCACAAGGGAAACTCTGGACATGTTCTATTTTTAGTAGGAAAAATTGAAAGCAATCTAAATGTCCACCAATAGGGGACTAGTTAAAGCTATACAAAGGGATGGTCCCATTTTTGGTTTTACACACACACACTCAAATTGTGCACCAAAATGACCAAGGTGGTTTGCTCACAGATATTTTGTTATATTTGCTGCCAATTTTTCTACAATAATTATATATATATATTACTTAAAACATTTAAATAATTTCAACTTCCTTTTGCCACATTGATAGCCTGGGAGAACCCCTAGAAGAATGTGGGGGGGCAGGGTACAGTCATCGCAGACAAAACGGTAACATATGAAGTGACCCCTGAGGCTGATGGGTCAGCACCCGGGCACATGTCTACAGCCAGCAGAGAAACAGTCTGTGTGGGTGTGGGGGTTAGAGTGGGGGGAGGACTCATCAGTTCTGCCACTTACACATTTGCATCTGAAGAATGATGAACACACACACTCACCCAGGGTGAGTGAACACGTCATTTAATGCCTACTCATATTTTTGGCAAGAAATCATGGCGGCAAGAATGGGGTCACTGACCCAGACTCTGGTACCTGAGTGGTTCTTGGAAAGCCACTAAGTTGAGGGTTTTTTTTCTTTCTTTCTTTTTCTTTTTTTTTTAAATGCTATCCTACTTGAATCTCTTAGACTAAACTTTTTAAAAAAATAAATAAATTTATTTATTTTTGACTGTGTTGGGTCTTCGTTGCTGTGCACAGGCTTTCTCTAGTTGTGGTGAGCGGCAGCTGCTCTTCGTTGCAGTGGGTGGGCTTCTCATTGCAGTGGCTTCTCTTGTTGCAGAGCACGGGCCCTAGGCTCGTGGGCTTCAGTAGTTGTGGCACATGGGCTCAGTAGTTGTGGAGCACGGGCTTAGTTGCTCCGTGGCATGTGGGATCTTCCAGAACCAGGGCTCAAATCTGTGTCGCCTGCATTGGCAGGCAGATTCTTAACCACTGCACCACCGGGGAAGTCCCTAAGTTGAGGTTTTTTTTTTTGTTTTTTGTTTTTTTTTTTTTTTTTTTAACAAGGCCATTTTAACTTAACCAGTCTTTCATTCTTAAAAGTGGGAGAGCTGGTGGGAATACCAAACTCAAACAAACACACCTCACCAAGATGCAAACTTTCCTTTACTCTTCATCTCTGCAGTGACACCAACATCATTTTCACTCTGCAGAGTCTTAAGAGAGTTCAGGGATTTATAAAATAAATCCACTGTGCTAGGCTCTCTGGTTCTCTCCATCTTTCCAGGACAGACTCTACTAACTTCTCGAAGGCCTCCACCAGTTAGATCAACCCCAAGACTTTGGGCAAAGCAAATGTACTCTGTGACTGCTCCAACCACAAAGGGATAACCTTTAGTTCAGCCCAGAGATATGGCCTCACAGGTCCACTTCCTAAGACCACAGGAAAGATTTAAGAAGGTAAAATAGGAAAGTTCTTGGGCTTCCCTGTATCTATACAATGAACCAAGAGACACGGCTCCAACAGTCAAGAACTTTCTGGAAAGAACAGACTCCACTGGACTCACCGGAGACCAAAACGGCAACCTCTCCAGGCCACAGGGAGGAATCAGACATGTAATACAAGCCAGTTCAGGATAAGCTGTCATAGTTGTCAGTAATGCACTGATGCCTTGATTTACACCATACTCTTACTGGAGGAGTTCTCAACTGTTATCACAGACAACCGGAAACATCTCAGACAATTCCCAGAGTTTCAAGACAGCTCTCAAGTGTGATGGGCACACTATTTTTCCTCACACATACATTTACACCTACTTTCATTAGCTAAATTACTCTTTATTCTTTTTTTTTTTTTTTTTTTTTTGCGGTACGCGGGCATCTCACTGTTGAGGCCTCTCCCGTTGCAGAGCGCAGGCTCAGCGGCCATGGCTCACGGGCCCAGCCGCTCCGCGGCATGTGGGATCCTCCCGGACCGGGGCACGAACCCATGTCCCCTGCATCGGCAGGCGGACTCTCAACCACTGCGCCACCAGGGAAGCCCCTACTCTTTATTATTAAACGGACTTTTTCTTCAAGGGAATCTTGAAAACAGTCCAAATTACAATAAACACAGTAAATATTTTCAACGTCCCATCTTCTGTGCAGCAATATGTCACCTCACTGCTGTTGGAGAAAAGAACCAGGAAGCTTTCCAGTCTCGGATTTGTCATGATGGCAATTGCCGGAACGCCCAAGTTCAACTCATCTGCTTAGATTGATTCTTTAACTTAATTTCCTCTAATATACCTGCCTGCCAAACACAAACGTCCCCTTAGATGCAGCAAAGGGTAATCAAAAACCCAAATCGCTTCCTGGATAGCTCTTTTAAAAACACAAAAGTTGTACTAGTCTCAGGAAAGGCCTCAAATCAAGTTCTTACATGAAGAGACCAGTACGGTTTTAATGCTTCCAGGGCCCACAGGGCACCTCCTCGTAGGCCCAGGTAGCTGGGATGTGGCGGTCCCTGCCCCCCACCGGAACTCGGAATTCCCACACAACTGTGGACCGCCCCCTCTGCCGACCCTCTTCCGCTGTCCAAGTCCACTACGCACAGGTGCGAGGGGCGGGGGCGTGCACAGCCTCCGCGGCACAGAAGTGCTTTCATTTTTGGATAAATGTTCCTAAACTTCGGGAGAGCGAGAAAGGAGCGGACGGACAGGGGAAAAGGTGAGAAAAAAGGTGGGATGTTGTGGCGCCAAACCACCGTTTTCTCGCCCCGTCTCTCTGGCCCAGGCGCTGAGGTAGAGGGTGCGCCAGGGAGTGAAGTTCCCTCCTCACGCCCAGCCCGGCGCCATCAATAATCCAGGTAGAGCCCCCGAGCGCGCGGCGCGCCACCTCAGCGAGGTTCCCTGGGCCCGGCGTCCGCGCGCCCCTCTCTCCTTCTCTGACGGTGCCCGGCTTGTGGCCCCGACCACCGCGGTGCTCCCCGCTCCGGGACACCTCCACTTGCCGTGGTCTGAGCCCTGGGCGAGGTCGCGCGGAATGCAGGAGGGTACGGCCAGCACTCCCGACGCGGCACGCCCCGGAGCCGGGCTTCCGGGGGGCCCCAGACGTCTGTGCCCCCCGCCCGCAACGCCCCCGCCCCACCGTGGCGGGCGGTGTAGACCCTCAAAGCCCAGTGCCCCCTCAGCGCTCCGCGCACAGGCAGCGCCGCACTCACCCCATCCGCGGGCCAGGCGCGCAGCGCCCAGCAGCAGGACCCCCAACAGTCCGACCGTGACCCTGCAGTTCAGGCCGGCCATGGCTCCGTGGCGCCTCGGTCTCGGCGGGGAAAGCGAATGTAGCCCGTGATTCGGAGCGGCGGGCGCGGGCCCGACCCTGGCACGGGCTTCTGTTAGTTCCGTCCCGTCTCGCTCACCTGAGCGCGGGCCGGACTGGCCCTGGCTCCGCCTAGCGCCGCGGGAGCCCTAGCTGGCTGGGTCAGTCCCCTCCTTCCTTTCCTCCTCCCCTTCCTGCCTCTACACCCGCCTCTCTCGTCCAGAGCAGTGGGACCTGTAGCCACCTTCCGAGGCCTAGCTGGCGCCTCTCTCAAGGCTTTGTCTACAGGCGCGAAGGTCGCCCTTGGGGAACCCAGTCAGGCCTCGTTTTACTTTCCGGGCGACAAAGGAGGCTACTGTGCCGCGCATTTTTCCGGGGGATCATGTCTGTGGATCATCAAGTCCTGGCTTCTGCCTGTGCTTCCTCATTGGGGCTGGAGGCTTGCTGGACTTTAACGCCGGTGCTACAGCTATTCTTTGCAAAACTGTGAGCCTGAAGCCAACTCCAGGCACTTCACAGACAGTATTTCTAGTGCTCATAGCAACCCTTCCATGTAACAGTTGAAACATGTACTGAGTCACTCAACCTGCCCAAGGTCACCAGGCCAGTTAGTAATTTATGGAGGCAGGATTTGATAGCCCCTGAAGGGGTTTCCACAAACGGGGTTGCTTTGTTACATTTTTGAAGAGTGAATGAATGAGTGAATAAATGCATGAGGCTGCAGAGGGCCAAGAGAAGAAACCTGAACAGGTCCACAGAGGCCCCTTCCTTGAGTTGTGAATAGTATGTATGGTACTAGCGTGAGGCATTTACTCCAGTCGTTGGGCTGTAAATCAGTGGCGCTGGGTATCTTTTCCTCCTCCCAGCTGCTGGTGTGCCATCTTTCTCTGGTTTCCGAGGTCCTATAGATTCTCCTTACCCCCTGCAGACCACACACCATGTCCAGGGTCACAGGGCCACAAGGAGAGGCAGTGGATGGTTCAGGGACTCTCAGCTAGCAGACCAAGGTTCTGCCAGAATGACTCCAAGGGCCCCCCTGGGTCTGTCTGTGCCAGTGGGCAGCCAGAGGCTGGGCCAGGGTCACCCAGAACAACCTGGAAGAAGAACACATGAAAAAGCATTGGTCTATGTTCAGCTCCCACTTTTGTTTGATTCTTGGGGGAACTGAGCTTCTCCAGGCTGTCCCTATACTCATTGGGAGCAGGGCTGAGAAACCATCTCTTAGGAGCTTCATCCCCTCCTTATGTGTATCTTCAATGATGAGAATAAAGCAAACTCTGCCCACAGTCCACGAGGGAGGCAGGGATGTCCAGGCTGCGGACATGACTGCCCCCCACCCTTCCATCTATGGCAGGGCCTGGACTGTGAGCTGGGGGGAACATCAGAGTTTACCTTCCAGTTCACTTTCTGCCTCAGGCAGACAGATGGGGAAACTGAGGCCTAGAAGGAAGGAAGAGGATGAGAAAAGTAGGAAAGCTTTTGGTGCTCCCCAAGGAATTGAGGGCAGCTTCATCAAGAGAAAGAAATTTTCAGAAAATCTAAACATCTTTCAAATATGTTTATGGTAACAGGAGAGTAAAGCAGATTTTGTCTGTTTTCCTAATTCTAAGCAGGCATATATACCCCAGCATCTTTTCCTAGCATCCATAACACCGTTGTTTTCCACATATGATGATGATGATGATGATAATGGCAACGTGTTGAATTGAAAATACTGGAAATATTTTGTGACAACTTTAAGCCTAAGGAACAAGTCATTTCTTTACTGTATAATTTTCTGAAGTTTGCTTAACTGGTCTCCCTGGGAGGGTGAAACTAACTTTCTGTAAATGACATGAGTCAATAATTCTCAGATGTGAAGGATTAGTGATGCTTCCAGATAATGGCAGCAAAGAGAAAGAGATGAGGAAAGTGGGGAGGCACTTCAGCATCCTTTGCATGACAACCCAGCTACATAGTTGAATTCAAGATGTCTTGAGGTAATAGCTTGGTTCTTGGAGTAGAGTGTAATCAAAGCATTGCCAAATTTTGGAAATGTCTTGTCTTTACAAACTTGGCTGAATGGAAGGAGTCAATTTTAAAAGGTTATTTCTGAACTGGCAGAAATCCAGGCAGCTGCAGTCTGTTGCCAGAGAAAAATGACATTGAAAGATGAGTTTTAAAACAGACTATTCTATCTAATTTTGACCCCTCTGGAAACCCTACAAAAACTACAAAACAGGAATTAAAAAAAAAAAAGACATAAGATAACAAAGACAGGGAGAACAGACAGAAGACAACAGCAGGATCCTCTTGGAAGATGGAAAGCAGATGGACAAGTGGTAACTGTAAGCCAGTAATGGGGAAAATTGAGAAGTAGCATGATTTATATGATAGAATTCTCAAAAAGAAACAAAAACAAAACAAAACAAAACAATAAACCAACCCTAAGGAACTGGCAGCACAAGGTATTCTGGAATGGGAGGGTGAAGGAGAGGCTAAAACAATGAAGCCCGGGAGAAAGCTGTTTGAAAAACACTATAGTTAGCTCTCTGGAAACTGTACTCCATTCCTTCTGGCTGGGCAACTGTCCCTCAGCAGAAGTCTGAAGCGTTGTTTTCTGAAGAGGTTAAAACTGAGGGAACTGGGCTGAGGAGTGCCAGGCATAGCTGAAGGCCTAGGAAACATTCTGAAAAATAGGTAGATAAAAGGAACATATGCATTCTCTATGCTGAGCTCCCTAGCCGCCAGACCCCAACTTGCCTCCCAGATTGCAATAGTCTCAGTCCATTCTGGAGATAGAGTCTTCTTCTGGAGAATCTGACCAGCTCAAGGGGAAAGACCTAAAGATACAGATGTTTATCCCCATCAATAGGCTGACCATATTGCTACAATGTTGTTTCCAGTTGGTAAGCCCCACCAATTCAGCTTTTTGATCTCTCACATTTAAATATGACCAGGTGGTAGGATTTCAAGACATCTGAGGAAAGCATCTAACATGATAGAGTCAAAATCAACCAACTAACTAAACAGAAAAAAGCAACTTGGAGCAGAGAGACTATATAAGGAGAATAAAACAAACAAATCAAAGCAAAACAATTACTAACTTCTTTAGAAAGGTAGCAGATAAAAAAAAAAAAGGTAGCAGATAACATTGTATCTATGCAGTAGGAACAGGATTTTATAAAAAATGAATATTCAGGGACCCACAGAAGAGTTCTTAGAAAAATTTTAAAACTATAGTAGACATTAAAAAATAAATAGAAAAGTTGGAAGATTTCCCAGAAAGTAAAGCAAAAAGATAAAGATAAAAAATAGGAGAGAAAAATTAAGGTAATTAGAGGTCCAGTTCTGGAGATCCAACATCTGAATAATGGGTTTCCTAGAAAGAGAGAGCAGATGAAATAGAGACGACATCATCAATAATATAATTCAAGAAATTTCCCAGGCCCGAATGACATGAGTTTTCAGATTTAAAGACTCATGGAGCATCCAGCACAATGGATAAAATAGGCTCACATCAAGGTACATCACAGTGAAATTTCAGGAACCTATGAACAAAGAGAACATTTTATGATTTCCAGATAATTTCCAGGGTCTCATGAGAAGAAATGAAAATCAAAATGGCTTTGCATTTCCCAACAGCAACACTAGAAGCTGGAAGACAATGAAGCAATACCTTCAAAATTCTGAAGGTATAATAACTTCCAACTAAGAATTCTATACCCACCCAAATTACCAGTTAAGTGGTAAGGTTCTGATTTAGACATTCAAAATCTAAAACAAAAACAAAACCAACACAACCTCCAAACAACAAACTCCCACACACCTTTCTCAGGAAAATACTGGAGGATGTGTTCTATTAAAACAAGAAATGCATGAGACACAGAGAGGAGTGAATGCAGGTGTGTGGGGCTGAACTTAATGACCTTAGGAAAAAGAATACAGAATTACAAATAGAAAATCAAGTGGGGAAAATGATTATTTATTTAGAATAAGTAAAGAAATGACAACAAATCACAAACTTGAAAAAATTGAAAAATACCCCAAATGTCACAAAAAAAAAAAAAAGTGATGTCTTCACAATTAACTCACTGGTACAGCTCTATATCATTCATTCATTCATTTCTTCAGTTCATTTTGCTTCACTGATGTGTGTACTATCTGTTCTGGAACTTCCAGATTTCATTAAGATGTATCAGATAAGGTAAGATGGAATCTTTATTTGTTGACACACCTTAGACATGTGAATTCACACAGAAATACTCAGTGTTTATAGAAACACTACAGTGTTGTGCCCTACAAATACAGGAATTCTTACAAATTCTATATGTGTGATTCTTATTAAAGACCAAAATAGTGTGGGACATTTATAATTTTATATGCTGCATTATCCATTTATTTCTGACAGAAAATAGAAACCTTCATTTTTGATAAGACATGATGAGAACTGCATGTTCTGCTTCAAATTTTAGTTTTGATAATTGGAAGAATTTTCCAGACTAGCTTCTTTGATTCCTCCTCCTCCACTATCCACATACTTCTGGTTGGGCACTGTAGGACACATTCATAATATAATACCATCTCTGACCTTGCTCCTTTTGGTCACCTCACCTGATGAGTCAGCCCAGTGGGTGGGAGGAGTATTCCTGGAAGCCGCTACTACAGCATGAGGGCAAGCAACAACAGGAAAGTGATAGTGCATCATGTAAAGATATCCTAGCAACCCCCAATTAAATGTATCTCCAATTCAACTTCTCCTTAGCCAGATCCCAAAATGCCCATAGCCACTCAATCCTGCATTGCATCAGGGGAGGTGGGATAGAGGGGAGGTGGGGGAAAACTCTTTTTGCAGTTGAAATACATGCCTTTGCAAATTTTACAGGAAACATGACCAGATGAGCACATGCCTTTGGAAGGGCTGCACAGTGATATTTGAGCTTTCTTATCTTTATGATGTATTCGCCTCTGGACACAAGAAGCAGAAGATCCAGCTCAAGGGAGAGGTAAGGAATTTCCAGGTTGATGTGCACTAGGCTTAGAGAAACTGGAGACCAGATTGAGTCAAGCTGTAAAATGTATGGCCAAGGATTGTGGAAGTCCCTCCCGAGCGAACCATTGCACAGAATAAAATCAAATGGAGTCATTACATTTGTTGATGAGATCCTCAAATAATAACAGTGTTTGGCCAAGATGTGCCTACTCCACACCTCAGCATACCCATGCTCTTCAGATGCACTCGGGCCACACGTGGCTGAGCAACCGGAGACAAGGAGCTGGCACCGTGGAGTGACACAGCAGCCCTGAGGAATAAACTTCTTTTTAAGCTTCTGTGATTTGGGGCTTCCAGTCCCTTGTAATGGAACCTCATCCTTAGGCAAGCACAGGATATTTTTCCGGTGCCATGGAATGTTAAGGGAAAGCAGCCCCAAGTGATTCACTGCAAAAAGGAATTTGACCTAAATGAGAGAGGTGGAATGGCTCAATGACTAACAATGCGATTCTGCAGTCAGATGTCCTGGATTCAAATACAGGCTCTGCAACCTACCAGCTTGTGCAACTCTATATATGCCTCAGTTTCCTCACCTGCAAATTGGGGCTATGAGAGGACGTCCTTCAGAAAGTGCTGTAGAGATTAATGAGATAATACATGTAACAGGTTTAGCACAATGCTTGGCACATAGTGAATGCATAATAAAGGTGGCTGAGATTGCCTTTGCTATGGGGGTTGGTATGAAAGGAGAGGGTATCAGCTTGGTGGGGGTGGAGGGGAGGACTCTGGAAAGAGAGGTCTGGAGACCAACTTCTTCATGATCTCATTCAAGCACGAAAGCGTCAGTTCCCCAGGACAGGAAGTTGTCTCGACTTTACTCATCTGGATGTTCCCAGTGCTGAAAACAGTGCTTGGTACGTAGTCACTGCTCAGCAGATAGTTGGGGAATGAATGGATTCATCAAGCCAATGAATGCGTGGATGGCCCTGCTAACCCAGCCAGCTGAGCCTGGGGAGCTCCTTGTAACTTGGGACCCTGAAAAGATGAATGGCAAGTGTTCATTTTAAAAAGGGGTGGGCCCCTGGCTTCCAGAAAGAGGCCATTGTGGCCCATGCCAGGTGTCTGGCAGAGACCCTGGCCTTGTGGGACTGGCCAGTGTCTGGTGGGCCAGGACTTCATCTGGTTTGAACAGAGGGGTGGAAAGAACATCTGTCTGCATCAGGCAGCTTCTCTGAGACTTTGCTTTCCAGGGGATTAAGCAAGTTAACAACGGGGAGATTCTTTCGGTGCACAAACAGCCCTTACTGTCACTGTAATGCCAACCACTGTTTCAAGGAGAAAACCTCCCAGTCACAGTTTGGGCAGAGGCCCCTTTGTGAGCCTTGAAACAGAGGAGTTGGCTGTGGTCTGGGGATGAGATAGGTGTTCCTAGTTTGCCAAGTAATTTTTAAAAATTAATTTATTTAATTTATTTATTTTTGGCTGTGGTGGATCTTTGTTGCTGTGCTCAGGCTTTCTCTAGTTGCAGCGAGTGGGGGCTACTGTTCGTTGCGGTGCGCACGCTTCTCATTGCGGTGGCTTCTCATTGCAGAGCACGGGCTCCAGGCACGCGGGCTTCAGTAGTTGTGGCTCGCAGACTCTAGAGTGCAGGCTCAGTAGTTGTGGCGCATGGGCTTCATTGCTCCATGGCATGTGGGATCTTCCCAGACCAGGGCTCGAACCCGTGTGCCCTGCATTGGCAGGCAGATTCTTATCCACTGCACCACCAGGGAAGCCCAGTTTGCCAAGTAATTTGCCCAAGGGGGAACCATGTGGTACAATTTCAGTCCTGGGATGAGTAAGACAAGGAAAATCCTCAAGGAGCAACTAGTCATGCTGCGGACCAGGGCTGTGTGAACGTGCATCTGCGTGACTCAGGAACTCGCCAGCAGGCCGCCAAGCACCTTCTGTGCTCACCCCAAAGTTACCTGAAGCCCAGGAATCCGCACTTAATCACCTCCCCAAATCATGGCACCTAGGAGGTCACGGTAAAATGACAGGGGAGGAAAGGGGAAACGTGAAGCAGGAGACAGAGCTCTCCTCTCCTCCCTTTTTAAGCCTGTGCAGCCAGCTCCCTGTAAGTCTCTTGCCCGCAGGGTGAAGAAAGCCAGACCCTGCCCTCCCTGGAGAGCACCGCCCTCGGATATGACCCATACCCATGTCAGGCCTGTGCTTGCCAGCCTTGTTTCTTTCTTTCCTATATTTTCACTTGGAGTGTGGGAGGAAAACGGTCTTTAGAATGCCTTCAGAGATGTTCTTCCCCCAGGAGAGGGAACTGAGTCATAACCACTGAGCTGGAGCCTTGGAGCTCATCTGGTTGTCACCTCCTGTTGGATGGAGTCACAGAGATGGGATGTGACACCGTCAAGTCACATAGCAAGTGACCTTCAGAGCGGAAGCCAGGTGTCCAGCCAGGAGTCTGTGAGCTCTCCTTCCTAAAAAAACCTGGTCCAGGGCTTCCCTGGTGGCGCAGTGGTTGAGAGTCCACCTGCCAATGCAGGGGACACGGGTTCATGCCCCGGTCTGGGAAGATCCCGCATGCCTGCATACCGTGGAGCGGCTGGGCCCGTGAGCCATGGCCACTGAGCCTGCACATCTGGAGCCTGTGCTCCACAATGGGAGAGACCACAACAGTGAGAGGCCCGCGTACCGCAAAAAAAAAAAAAAAAAAACCTGGTCCAACTCTGCCGGCATCCTCATGCCCACCACCCACTCACCACACTACCACCTGCCTCTGACCTTGGCAGCTTGGCTTCCACCCCCACTGCTCTGCTGAAATGTTTCTCCTCAGAATGGCCAATGCCCCTCCCCATGGTCACACCAGGCCTGGTGACAGGAAGATGGTTTCAGAAGAAGGAGAGGATGGGGAAGGGGTGTGGGCTGAGGTTCTGAGACTTCCCTAGTCCAGAACTGGCTTGGGAGCTGGACGGGCAAAGACAGGGCTAACTTAATGGGCTGAGAATCCAATCCAATCCATATCCTCAGGTGGCTCAGGTTGCACTTGTTGTGTAACCATCACCATCCACCTCCGGAACTTCCTGATCTTCCCAAACTGAAACTCTGTATTCATTAAACAACCTCTCTCCATTCTCCCTTCACCACCACCACACCCCGTCCCCTGAGCAACCATTATTCTACTTTCTGTCTCTATGACTTTATTATTTTAGGTATCTCATATAAATGAAAACATAAAATATTTGTCTTTTTGTGTCTGGCTTATTTCACTTAGCATAATGTCTCCAAGGTTTATCCATTTTGTAGCATGTGTCAGAATTTCCTTCCTTTTTAAGGCTGAATAATATTCCATTGTATGGATATACCACATTTTGTTTATCCGTTCATCCATCAATGGACATTTGGATTGTTTTCACCTTTTAGTTATAGTGAATAATGCTGCTATGAACATGGGTGTACAAGTATCTATCTGAATCCCTCCTTTCAGTCCTTTTATTTATGTACCCAGAGCAAAATTGCTTGATATATGGTAACAACAAAACCGTCACCACACCTACAAGTAAATGGATCATGATGCCTTAATAACATCAAATATCTAGTCAGTGTTCAAATTTACAGTTGTCTCATTAAAATCATTTTTAATAGTTGTTTGAATCAAAATCAAAACATCCTTCCTGTATTGCAATTGGTATGCCTTTTTTTTTTTCTTTTTTCTTTTTTTTGTGGTACGCGGGCCTCTCACTGTTGTGGCCTCTCCCGTTGCAGAGCACAGGCTCTGGAAGCACAGGCTCAGCGGCCATGGCTCACGGGCCCAGCCGCTCTGTGACATGTGGGATCCTCCCGGACTGGGGCACAAACCCGTGTCCCCTGCATCGGCAGGCAGACTCTCAACCACTGCGCCACCAAGGAAGCCCTGGTATGCCTTTTTTTAAAATAAAATAACCTGTTTAGTTTGGAATAATTTTATATTTACAGAAAAGTGGCAAAGTCAGTACAGAGACATCCCATGTACTCTTCACCCAGGTACCTCTAATGTTAATATCTTCCATAACATGAGAGATTGGTCAAAACTAAGAAATTGACACTGGTACTTTACTATTAACTAAACTCTAGACTTTACTTGGATTTCACCAGTTTCCGCACTAATATCCTTTTTCTGTTACAAGATTCCATCTTGGATACCACATTGCATTTAGTCATCATGTCTTCTTAGACTCCTCTGCTCTGTGACGTTTTCTCAGTTTTTCATTTTTCATGACCTTGACAGTCTTCAGGAGTGCTGGCCGGGTATCCTCTAGAGGGTTCCCCAGTCTGGGTTTGTCTGATATTTGTCTCATGATTAGACTGGGGATATGGATTTTGGTAAGGACAGCACAGAGGCAGAGCACTTCATCACATCCCATCAGGGGTGGGTGACATCCACAGGACACCACTGGTGATGCTCACCTTCATTTCTGGGATAAGTGGTGTCTCTTGGCTTCTCCGTCCTAAAGTTACTATCTCCCCCTTTCCCTGCTCTGTTCCTTGGAAGTGAACCATTAAGTTCATGGTATGTCTTTCAAATTCATTTTAATCAGTAGATTCCCCTGTCTCTTAATTGTTTCTCAAGATTTATTTGTTGAAGAAACTGGGCCGTTTATCCTATTCCTTTGCCCTCTGCGGTTCCTTTAAACTGGATCTCGAGGCCTCATCTGCCTCATGCTTGATTTTTTCAGCAGGGCCACTGCACGGGTGGGGCTGTGGGCTTCTGTCAGGAGGCACCAATTGTCTCCTTTTTGTAACGTTAGCAACTACTGATGCCCACTGTGTTACCTCAATTCTGATACCTTTAGATTCCTCAGGACTAACATTATCATGCAGGTAACCTTTCCTACATGAAGACAGTTCCTTTTCTTCCTTCAATACAGATAATAGATTTCAGCAAATCAAAGATAGCACCCATGGTAAGAAACATTATTGTTTCTGTACAACCAAGAAAGAAAAAATGCTGAGAATTCACCTATGGCACATTGCCAGCCATAGAATACCAAGGTAGTGTTTTCCTTTTCCACTAACCTCATAGTTTTATTCTTTCCTCGGCTGAATTGTAGAAGTTCAGTCAAAGTCAGCGGTTGCTGGCGGATGGATGTTTGGGCAGCCCTTGTTGCAGGGGCATCGCTCACACCGGCTTTTGTGGTTCAGGTGTCACATTGCCTTCATCAATCCCTGGCACTCAGTTTCCTCTACACTCCCTTGCGTTGTTGCTTGCTGTGTGGTCTGCCATCCTTTTGCACACTTCTCAGTGACAAAACAGCTTAATGGAATTCTATTTCTTCTAGGTCCTTTCTTAAGTCCTGTAAGCACTTGGTTATAGCTTTGCAAGAAAATACGGAATTGTAGTCATTCCTCTAAAGGCAGATAATTGCTACTGGGCTGTTACATTTGTGTCCCACTGCCCTGTTTCCATGCCTTCCTGTGCCCATGCCAACTGTTTGTTTCCACGGTGAATTATATTGTCATCTTTTTGACGATATTTTAAATGATAGTTAGACCCCGTATGCGTAGAACCAACCATGCATATAATGCAACGGAAGGTGATGCATTATGAACAGTGATGGTCAAGTGTGAGTGTGTCCAGTCATGATGGCCGCGCTGCCACTGGTGGGCAACGACTATGAGATGTGCCCCAGTTACAGAGATGTTAAAAGTTTTTAAGATATGTGCCTTGCAGTTGATGAAACACAGAGTTTCTGGTTAAGTGGCTGGCAAGAACCCCATTTTATTTATCTGGGTGATCTCCCCAGACCTTAGCTCAGTGTTTACAACTATTTCAAAAATATTTGTGGAGGAATGAAACCAACAGTAAGCAATATATATTTATTGAGCATTTACCAGGAACAAGGTCTAGTTGGGTTAAATACTTGAGAACCCAAACCAATTCCCTTTCTTAAATGTTAATTTGCTTTTCCCCATTCTCATCACATTTCTGCAGCTGTTCTCAGCCAGGTTGAAGTCTTCCACTACTATATTGGTAGGCTTTCTGTTTCTTTTCCACTTGAGTAATAAATACACCCAACTGTCTATCTTAGATTTTCTGCAAGAGTCCTGATTCCCATCTTCAGGTCACCTGAATGGATTTGGGGATCAGAAAACATGGTCATGTTCATGACCACCCTCTAGTTCATTTTCCTCCATGGACTCCTGACAAATCAGCTGGAAGATTTGCCTGAACCACAAAATGTCCGTGTCAGGATGGGTGATTTCCAGTTAAATTCAAGCAACATTACCCTTTCTTTTTTTCCCCACAGGACAGATAATTGTCTCTTTGGATTCTTTCCTTCTTTCTTTTCTTTTATTAATAGGCTTTATTTTTTAGAACAGTTTTAGATTCGCAGAAAAATTGAGCAGATAGTATGGCGAATTCCCATGTACCCCCCACGACAGTTTCCCCTATTAATATCTTATATTAGTGTGGTACGTGTGTTACAATTAATGAAGCAATACCAACACATTATTATTAACTAAAGTCCATATTCAGACATCCCTAGTTTTCACTAAGGATCCAGGATCCCACATTACAATTAGTTATCATGTCTCTTAGGCTCCTCTTGGCTGATACAGTCTCTCTCCCTTTCCTTGTTTTTGATGATCTTGACAGTGTTGAGGAGTCTAGTCAGGTATATAGTAAGATGCCCCTCTATTGGGATTTGTCTGATGTTTCTCTCATGATTAGACTGGGATTATGAGTTTGGGGGAGGAAGACCTCAAGGTAATGACATTTTCATCACATCTCATCAAGAGTGCAAACTATCAACATGACTTATCACTGTTGATATTAATCTTGATCAGTGGCTGGGGTGGTGCTCATCAGGTTTCTCTCCCTGCCCCCACTTTTCCATACAGGACTCTCTGGAAGGGGGTCACTAGGCCCAGTCCCACATTAGGTGATGGAAAGTTACAATTCCTCTCATTTAGGGTGGAGCTTGGATTTCTTTTTAAGAGTCAACCTCCTATGTTTCTCTCATCTCTTCTTCCCTTGCCCTCACCTCAGTTCCCTCCCAAAGTCTTCTTCCGAGGTTTTTCTTCCAATGTCTGTTTGATGTTTTTCTCTTCAGATTTAAATACTCCTGGGTTTGGGGCTCAGTTCCCACATGCTCCTCTCTTCCTTAAAGTAGGTTTTTCTGAGTTGGTGCTACAGATCGCCCTTTCTCTGGGACACTCTGGTAGAAAAGGTTCTTTGGACCAATGCATGCGGAAAACGCTCATTCCTTACCCCTTCTTAGAGACTCAGAGCTCACATGAGCATAATAAAAGGTCTGACAAGAGTGGCAATAAAGAGGCCTGATTAACTCAAAGGTTTCTCAAGCCTATTTCACCTTGAAACCTTTTACCGTATTTCATTGACTCAGAGACACTCATTTTTTTTTCTCACATATTAACATTTTTGAAGTTGGGTTGCATCTTACAGATCATTAGATAAGAAAATAGTATGTTTCTTCTTAGAGGTACCTGCAATAATGGTGTCAGATACACTGATGGTATTTGAGATTTGAGGACATACAGTATTCACGGCACATCTATAGATATTCTTCAGAACCATTGAAAAGTGGAAACTGAATTAAGAAACTCAGCCTGCCAGGTCCTCAAACCCCACCTCTTCCTACTTGGATGACCTGCCTCCTTGATTTTAGGTATTCTTCAGTTTGGGGTACAGATGTCCTCTGCTTCCTCTCTGAGATGTGCCCCAGGGCCCACTCCCCACCCGCTTCTGGCACGGCCAGCCGTGACTGATTGGCTAGGCCAGTTTAACTTAAGAGTGAGGTATTAAGGAGTCCCTTGGCCACAGATCTAAGCTCTGTACTCTGATCAGCTTTATCATTAATGAGGTGCACTATTGTCCTTAAGGAAACACATTCCTAGACTGCCTGGCTTGAAATCTAGCCTGCTGTGTGATCTTGGGCAAGTCAGTTAACCTCTCTGTGTCCATTTCCTCACCAGTAAACTGGGGATAAATAATTGCATCTACTTGATAGGGTTGTTGTGAGGACCAGATGGGATATTACACGTAAAGCACTGAACCCGGGGCCTGGCACCTGGCAAGCTAGTCTAAAACATCGGCTATTACTAGAAAGACAACATTTTTATCTTTGGTTCCTGGGTCATTTTTCAGGAATAAAAAAGGCTTGGAGACACTGACTAGCTTGGGTACTAATGGTGGCAGGAGGCAGTTGGTAGGAGGGCAGAAGAGAAATTTCCTGTAATAAATCACAGCCTGTGGTCAAGCTGGCCTTGGCCTGCTGCTCGGAGTTACTGACCCCAGCCAGAAGGTGGAGAGGAGAGAGCAAGAAAGTGATTCTCTTCCAACCAGCCCAGCCTCTAGAACAGAGGAACCTGGCAAAATAACAGCCTGAAGATTCAAAAGCAGTGAGTGGCATTCAGGCCCCAGGCGACTGGTTGTCTTCCAGGGTCCCCGCTGCCTGCTGCCATGTGCGTCGCCTTGGGCAGGACTCTGTCCACTCTATGCAATCTCCGCAGTTTCCTCCTCCTTCCCTTATTATTCAGGGCGTCTTGCTTCATATTCATTCCCCCACGGGTTCCATCCAATTTAATTGCTCTGTCACCAAAGATTAATCCCGACAGATAAGAAAAAAGACATCTGGAAATATTGACTCTGCTCCTTCTTATCGTCCCTCCCAGGGCCTTCACACTTTCAGCGGCTTCGCTTCAATGCCTTGTCAGGTTGTTGGAGTGGCTCATTTCAGGGGATGAGCTCTCGGGGGTTCTGGTGCCCAGCGCTCCTGGAGGCTGGTGGCTGTCAGGGTCTGGCCACCTGTTGCTGTGCTGGAAGGACAGAGCTGGGACTGGAGGCGGGGCCATCTGGGACCTCAGGTTCCATCCCAGGCAGGACAGTCCTTTGCCTTTCTGAGTTGCTAAGAGACAGAAAGACATCCGAGAGGCAGGCTGCTTTAAAGAATATCATTTTTTAAAGGCTCATTCTAAATGGAACATCATCAGAACTTTGCCAAGATCTTCCTGGTTGTTCAGAAGATGGCCACTCTTTCTTTTTCTCACTCCCTTCCCTCTGTATCCCTGTCCCTTCGCTCTTCTTCCATCTCTCTTTTTGGCTTCTGAGGGCTCAGTCCTTGCTGGTCTGTTGATGGGGCTGAGCAGGGGTCAGGGGTGATGGGGTGGCGGGTGAGGTCTCAGCCACAGGTCAGCCTGGGGGCCCAGGAAGTGTTTGGGGAAACTGGCTTCACTTCATCCAACCATGTCTGTGTCATTCACCAGGTGGCCTCTTCAGTGAGCAAACTCTTACCCATGTGTAAAATAAAGTGATTATCTGGGGAACAAGCATCCACACTTTTCGTGATTGCCACTGGTCATTGTGTAGCCCTTTGCTGCTCTCTGGGTCCCGAGCTCCATATATATTTTTCATATGTGTATCTGGCTCTATATTTTATTTTTATACAAATAGTAGCATATTATCACCTTGTTCTAGCCCTCGGGATTTTTTTTCTTTCATCCTAACAAGAGTCTCGATTATCTTAGTGTGTCTGTACATAGGAAGCAACATCAATTGTTTCATTTTGTTTTAAACCACTTCACTAGATTATTCTTTTCAAAAAAAATTAAAAAAAAATATTTATTTATGTATTTGGCTGTGCCGGGTCTTAGATGCAGCATGCAGGATCTTTTAGTTGTGGCACGCGGGATCTTTAGTCGCATCATGCGGGATCTAGTTCCCTGACCAGGGATTGAACCCGGGAGCATCGGGAGCGCAGAGTCTTAACCACTGGACCACTGGGGGAGTCCCTAGTCGTTTTCAATGGTTAATCAAACGCTTCTGCTCTAGGGCACTGCTGCCAGCCCACCCTGAAGCCTGCAGACTATACAATGCATGTCCCCAGGCTGCTCTGTTACTCAGGGGGCAGGAAACAGGTGGCAACTCAAACCTGGTGAGCAAGGAAGGTGCGGTTTACAAAGGTGTGGGTGCAGGACAGAGAACCAGCCCGGGTTGAGGGCACCAGGGCCAGCACCATCTAGTTTGCTCATTTTATCCAGTCCCGAGGGGCTGTGTGACTTGCCCAAGGTCACACAGCAAGAGGCAAAGCCATCAGAAAACCAGGTGTCCCGACTCCCAATCACTGTTCTTTCCTCTGGGTTTGCTTTGATTGTCAAAAATGAAACAAAACAAAAACACCCCTGGTTATTTAAATTCCAGTCATGAGTCTAGGAAAGTTTTTTTTTTTTAACATCTTTATTGGAGTATAATTGCTTTACAATGGTGTGTTAGTTTCTGCTTTATAACAAAGTAAATCAGTTACACATATACATATATCCCCATATGTCCTCCCTCTTGCGTCTCCCTCCCACCCTCCCTATCCCACCCCTCTAGGTGGTCAGAAAGCACCGAGCTGATCTCCCTGCGCTATGTGGCTCCTTCCCACTAGCTATCTATTTTACATTTGGTAGTGTCTATATGTCCATGCCACTCTTTCAGTTCATCCCAGCTTACCCTTCCCACTCCCCGTGTCCTCAAGTCCATTTTCTACGTCTGTGTCTTTATTCCTGTCCTGCCCCTAGGTTCTTCAGAACCTTTTTTTTTTTTTTTAGATAGGAAAGTTTTAAAATTAATCTTTTCCACAATCAGGACCAATTAGTCAGCTCTTCTGTCATGAGTTTCCATAATTTTTCGATTTCCCTCACTTACAAATTGCTTTTTAAATCATAATCTGCAAATTTATTCGTGACAAATGTTTTTAGAAGCCAAAATTTGGTATCAGCTTAAGTGTCCCCAAATAGGATAATGGGCAAGTAAATGAGGATACATCTATCCAGTGGGAAATTATGTATTTCTTAAACTTGGTATTTATGAAGAGTGTACAATAAACTGGAAAATGCTTAGCTGTAATGTCAAGTAAAATTGTAACCTCCAGTTTATTTCGAGTATCATTAGAATTATGTTAATTCACACATGCACTGAAACAAACCAAAAAAACCCTAAAGTTACATAAAGAAAAACAAATATAGTAAAGGAATATACCAATATGTTACTGATAATGATTATCTTTAGCTGGGTGAAATATGGGTGATTTTGATTTGCTTCTTTCAACATTTCCAGATTTTCTACATTGGTCTACTAATATGTTCATAATAACAACAGCATCAACTATAATAGTCACAATTCAAGATTTTTAAAAGTCACTGTGATAATTTGACGAGGGATGCATATCCAAAACCATACAATTCCACACCTCTGACCCAGTCATTTCTCTTCCAGGAATCTGCCCTGGAAACTAATTCTGCTTTGGGGCAAATCTCTAGGCAGGAAGAAGTTTACTGCGGGGGGGAAAAGCTGGAAACCACCTAAATGCCAAACAGTGGAGTAATGTGGTTCAGCTGGTCGATGCTGCTACGTGTTCATTAGGAAAGAAACTTATGACAAAAGTATGTGCTACAACATTAAATGGAAAACTCAGGATTCATAATTAAATGTAAAATATGACTCTAACAGGTTTAAAAAAAAAAAAAGGTGTAGGTTTGGGGGGAAAATACACAAAGATGAGCTTGATGAGCTGGCAGGACGGGGTGGTGGAATCGTGAATAATTTTTCTTCTTGATTTTCTAACATTTTCTGTAATGTAGTTACCTTGCCTTTGTAACTTAAAAAACACGATAAATAGCTGTTCATCTGGGAAGTTGGTTCTCAAGTTGTACCTGCTAAGCCACAATCTCACAGGGAAGGCGGGTGGAGACCCAGCCCCGATGTTGGCAGGAGGACAAGAGGAAAGTGTTCATCAATGAGGGCCTGATGAAGCCTGAGTTATTTACTCCAGGGCTGATGAAGCACTGAGTAGGTAATAGAAATTGCTGGGCCCTGTAGGGGTCAAGGTGGGGAATGAGATAAGCATAAGAGATAAGGGGGCTTCCCCGGTGGCACAGTGGTTGGGAGTCCGCCTGCGGATGCAGGGGACATGGGTTCGTGCTCCGGTCTGGGAAGCTCCCACATGCCACGGAGCAGCTGGGCCCGTGAGCCTGCGCATCCGGAGCCTGTGCTCCACAGCAGTGAGAGGCCCGCGAACCGCAAAAAAAAAAAAAAAAAAAAAAAAAAAGAGATAAGGAGTGCAGAGCACACAGTTAAAACAATCAGTTCACTGACCAGGTCCAGCTAACAAACAAAGCCCTCACACCTGTCAGGGAGAGAACTGTGGTCATGGATGCCCAGGCTGAAACAGCATGCAGGCAGCCTGCAGAGGGGAGGAGGCACCCAGAATAGGGCCCTGGAGACGTGGGTTCTGGGGTCCTCACCACCAGTCCTGAACCAAGGATCCCGGGATTGACTGGGGGCTCCAAGGCCCCTTCCAGCTCCCAGTGTCTGTGATCTGTACTGCCCTTTGCTCCTGAAATTCTCTTCCTCATACTCCAAGGTGTGGCACTAATGCCTTCACCCCTGCAGGACCTTCCTTCCCTGCCCCTGCCTGGACTGCACATCCATCAGTCTGTGTGTCCACAGTGTGTGAAACCCAGTTCAGAACTGACTTGTTCCATCTGAAAACAAACAGAATAAACATCTGGCAGCTAAGGGAGCATTTAGGATGTGCCAGATATTGTCCTTGGCTGCGTGTTGTCCTGAGATGGGCTTGTCTGTCCCCCGAGGACTGGGTCTGAGTATTTGTGCCCACTTACCTGTTACTGCACGGCAAACCATCCCGAAACTTATGTTTTGCTCACCTTTATGGTGATAGCTGGGGCAGGGCAAGAATTGTCTGAAGGACTCTCAGTCACACTCTGGTGGTTGATACTGGCTTTGGGTGGGACCACAGCTGTGGCTGTTGACCCACAGTTGGCCTCCTTCTGTATGGCCTGGGCCTCCTCACAGCAGGGTGGTAGAGAGACAGAGAGAGAGAGAGAGAGAGCCAGACAGGAGGAAGTTGTATTCCTTTTATGACCTGGCCTCAGAAGCCACACAGTGTCACCCCCACTGTATTTTACCGAATAGAATCGCGTAACTAAAGGTGACCCAAATACAAGGGAAGGGGAGTTGGAATTCGCCGTTTGATGTGAGGAATGTTCAAGAGCTTGCACATATGTTTTCTAACCACCACTGTTGGCCTTCCTTGTACCCCACTCTTCCTTGTGCCTGACACAGAGCCTTGAACTAAACATTAGCCAGAATTGTTGGTAGAGCTGAATTGCCTTTCGGGTTGGTGCAGACCTGGGTGCAGAGGATAGTTTGGTGTGAACCCACTTGCTTCCCGTTTATGTTGTTCAGAAACACAGAACACTTGGAGAAGCCATGAATTTTTTGCCTCTGGCTGCCCACAGGCTTGAGATCTGGGTGGGTCAAGGTTGCTGTCTGTCATCTGCCCCTATTTTCCCATCCAGCCTTTCCCCCACTGCTCCATAAACTCAATCCCATGCTTTAATCAGACAGGTCCCCTCACTCTGTCCCAGTGGGGACAGCCTTTGCCCAGGTGGGTTCATCTGCTGGGATGCCCTCTCTTCTTTCTATCAATACTTTCCAACTGCTACCCAGCCTTCATGACCCAGCTCAAGGAACTTTCTCTCTTGGCATTTCCCTCTCACCACCACCAACCTCTTCCCCACCATTTCCTCGGCAAGAGAAGTGAAAAGCAGGCTTAATTCCCAAAGCTGCCGTCCTGAGTCCTTAAGGAGGCCCAGGGGCAGCAAAGACAAAAGCCCTGGCACCAGGCAGGTGAGGAGGCTGAGAGAAGCAGGCTGGAGGCCAGCTAGACCACAGGAAGGACCACAGCCAACTGGTCTACCAAAGGGGGCAGCTCCTTCTTGCTTCAGCGAGTTGTTACCAGGGGAACTGAAGGACAGATCATCTAATCTTTCCTGAGAAGCAGAAAAATATGGGTTTTTATGTGGGATTTCTTAATCTGTAATTATTGCTGATTAATTTAAAATTTTAGAATTCAAGCTAATTCCATGGGCCACATTTGCCCCACCTCGGTTCACAACTTTTGACTGAAAAGATTTGGGGCAGAGAGAAGGGTTTGGGAGGGAGGGAGGGAGGAGGCTGGAGAGGACTCCCCAGGCGGGGGCAGAGTTGAGGGGGCTGTTGAGGATGGAACTTCTGGAGGGTTCTCAAGGGGCCTCAGTCCAATGTTACCCTCTGAACTTGGACTTCACACCAGGGGAAGCATACAGAACCTCAGCAGAATGAGGCTTCTGTGGAAGTTGGGTTCAGTTATAGAAAAATAAAATCCTACTTCTTGCTCCCCTGAGTTTGGGGTGAGATTCATACTCCAAAGCCTTCAGCGGAGGCTCACTGAACGAGGATCCCTGTCTCAAGTCAGCTCCCCAGGGAAACAGATTTGGCATAGTTTCATCTGCAAAATCCAGGCTTGTGGGAGAGAGCTCTTGGGATCAAGACCTCTAGGAGATAAAGAGAGCAGACCTGGCCAGAGGGCAAGGTTGAACATGATTCAGTCTTGACAAAGACCTCAGTCCAGCCTGTGGAGAGCTCTGGGTTCCTCCGAGGTCTTCCAAGTTGACCTGGATGGGGAAGAGGTTGCTGGGCCACAGTGACCAGGTACTGAATGCAGGCTGCCCTTGTGAACAGAGCTCGGCCTTGGGCAAGGGGATTCTCTGCAGCAGAAGGCAAGTCCCAGAGAGACTCAGAGGGAGCCATCAGCAGGCAGAGGAGTGAGATTCCAGTCCTTGAGGGAGGAGGTATCTGGGTGGTTCACACAGTGTCCACTGTCCCTCGCACTACTCAGATTCACTAGTTTCATATGATAAGTTTTGAGAAGCAGCTCCTCCGGATTCCACTGGACCTCTTTTCCAGGGGACTCTTACAGGGGGAAGCTTAGAGGGATGGAATTCAGCTCCTTCCTCCCTGCAGCTGGTCTTGAGGGTGTAACTGATACCCATCATCCTCTCCTCTACCACCATCCTCGTATCCCCATACCCTGAGCTAGCACCTCCACTGGTTAGGTGGCTTGGATGGGGTAACTGAGACCCTCATCCTTGAGAGGTCTGCTCCCCTCATCACCAGGTCCTTCTTGGTCCATGCATTTGTTTATTTCCTGTTGAAATTGGGTACAGGAGAACCAAGAGCCATCCCAGTGAACCACTTGGGTGCCAAACATATTCTTTCCTGCCCGCCTTGTGTATCAGCAACTTGACTGTCTCCTGACGACCAGGGTCTATTACCCATGCCAGGAAGGTTACTCCTCTCCTTTCCTGCTGGTCTCTTGGCAAGAGGAGCCCAAAGTGACTGGGAAGCTTGGGGTTTGATGGAATTCTCACTCTGTCACCAGTGGAAGCATTTCCTCCTCTAGAAACCAGGATTTCTAAACTCACAGTTTGGGGATGGGGCTTGAAATTCTCCATCTGGGTTCCCAGAAGTGACAGTAATTGGAGCCACTCTGGCTCTTCCCACTTGGTTTTCAGACTGTGTATCTCCCCCTGATGGGGACACAGCCCCATACAATGCCCACTGACTTAGGATGGCAGAGTATACAGTGCCTCTTGGAGGATGGCACCCCATCCTCTCAGGGCACCCTCTCCATTAATTCTCCAATGTGTTCTTGATGTCGGAGGGCATGTTCCGTCATGCCCCCACACCACTGGACCCCTAAATACTTGCACAGTCTGGTGGGTGCCTGAGTCCTCCTAGGATTTATCTCCCACCCACTTGTTAAAGTGTCTAACATACCCGTCACTTCTCAATCCTCTGTTCTCTCTCTCTTTTTTTTTTTTTTTTTTTGCGGTACGCAGGCCTCTCACTGTTGCGGCCTCTCCCGTTGCGGAGCACAAGCTCCGGATGCACAGGCTCAGTGGCCATGGCTCACGGGCCCAGCCGCTCCGCAGCATGTGGGATCTTCCTGGACCAGGGCATGAACCCGTGTCCCCTGCATCGGCAGGCAGACTGTCAACCACTGCGCCACCAGGGGAGCCCTCAACACTCTGTTCTGATGACATGATCTCCTCAATGCAGTGGACCAAGGGTGCTCTGGAGGATATACAGGTGAGACAGATCCCTTTGGACTATGCTATGACAGAGGGCAGGAGAGGTAACATAGCCCTTGGCAGGTCCATCAGTGTGTACTGCTGTCCATCCCAAGTGAAAGTGAATTTTTTCTGATCCCCTTTTCTGATACAGGACGGAAGGAAATATAAAATGGATTTGCTAGGTTAATAGCTACATACCATGTATACAAAGTCTTGTTCATCTGCTGTAGCAAAGATAGCACATTTGCTAACAGCAGTTGGGGCTACTAGCTAATTAAGTTTGAGATAGTTCACTGCCATCTTCCAGGACCCTCTGACTTAGATAGGGAACTACGATCCTTATATCTCTTAGGATACTAAGAGAGCACTAGTCTCCACCATTCTCCTAGGGATGTGACGTGCGTAGGGGCAGTTTCAGAAGCTTCCATATGGCCTTTTCCACCATGGTAGCTCCCATCCCACAGGCCAAGGAATCAAGGAGGGATTTTACTCCCAAGTACATCCACTCACATTACACATTGGAGGACTAGAGAAATGACCACCAGTTGGCTCCAGGGATACACCACTATGAGCTGGACCTGGGCCAGGGATTTATTTATCTCAGAGGTTGATGTTAAGGTCAAATAAGATAATATAGGAGAGGAAGATTGTAACATGCAATAGGCGACAGTTATTTTCACTTTGAAACCAGGTACTCTGGGTTGCAATCCTGGCACCACCGTTAATGGACTGTGTACCTTTGGGCAGGTTGCCACACCTCTGAGCTTCAGTTTCCTCATCTATAAAATGGGTATAATGACATCTGCCTTGCAAAGTTGTCATAAGTGTAAATGAGCCACTACAAAACATGTAAGTGTCTGGCATAGTTCCACACTCAGCTTTTCCTGAATGAAAGCTTTATTTTACCCAGAACTCTTCATTCTGAATGCCCAACTTCTACAGGGTTCTCTGCCTTTAGGACTGATGGTGCTTTGGCTGAGCCCAGAATCAGCTTTATGTGAGACTGCCCAAGCTGGATCCCCCAGAACTTGCAGGTCGCCTGCTTCTAAAGGCAGCTCCTATTCTAGGCTGCCTGTGCTTGAGACTTCACCATTAGAAAGCCATACTTTTGCCTGTTTTTCATCTCCAGGAAGCACCGGTTTGGCACTAACATCTGCCATTTGTATGGCACTTGCATTTTGCTGTCCAAAGCACTTACCTGTCGTCCCAACCACCCTAGGAAGTAAGTCAGAGACGCCCAAAGTCACTTAGCTGGAAAGGGAGGAGCTGGGGTTTGAACCCAACACTGTCCGTGAAGAGGCTGTCAGCTGGAGGCAGTCTGAGCGGTTAACGCCAACACCGTCTAGTCTTTGTCTCCCAAAGCACATTCTGCCACTCTAGGTGAGGTACAGTGAGTCAGGCCGTATCAACTACGATTAAACATTAGGAGTCTACTCTGTGTCTCGAGAGCCCTGTCTACATTGCATCTACCCAGGACTTTATGACGAGAGCTGTAGAGAAGCTGAATAACTCGCCCACATTCACACATTTTTCAGCAGCACAGCCTGGAACAGAGCCCAGGCCACAGGATCTCAGAACCTGATCCCAAGCCCCTAACCACTATGACCCACTGCCACCCATATAATAGATGGTTTAAGATTTGTTTACAGAGAGAAGCATGGCGAGGGCTCTGCAGGCAAGGGGAACAGCCCTAGCCAAGGCCCAGAGGGGTGGAGCAGCTCTGTGTGTTCAGGGTCACTGGAGCACAAAGTGGGAGAGAGGTCATGGAGATGAGAACGGGATGGACCAGGATGGCCTGGGGAGACCCGGTGACAGAAGTCTTAGCTCATCCCCCAAGTCATCTCCAGTGCCTCCAGCTGAGAACATTTCCTTTGGGAGTCTAAAACTGGGACTTCTGGCTTCCTTTGAAAGTGCATGTCTCTGCCTTGCCAGGACCTGTGGGGCAGTGTTCAACCATCCACCGTCACCACCAGCCACATTTTTACACCAGGCTCCATTGCAGCGTTGCCTCCAGAACTCTGCCTGGGATGGAACCAACCACTCTGGGTTGGAATCCTGGCACTGCCATTGATGGGTGAGCTTTGAGGGCTGCCTCTTCTTTGGAACATGTGTGGTCTTAGTGGTAATTGGGTAAGTGGGTCTGTGTTTCTGGGTTAAAAAGACAAACAAGTAGGGCTTCCCTGGTGGTGCGGTGGTTGAGAGTCTGCCTGCCGATGCAGGGGATGCGGGTTCGTGCCCCGGTCCGGGAAGATCCCACATGCCGCGGAGCGGCTGGGCCCGTGAGCCATGGCCGCTGAGCCTGCGCGTCTGGAGCCTGTGCTCCGCAACGGGAGAGGCCACAACAGTGAGAAGCCTGCGTACCGCAAAAAAAAAAAAAAAAAAAAAAAAAAAAAAAAAAAAAAAAAAAAAAAGACAAGTAGAAGCACCTCCTAACCAGCCTAGATCGCGGTGGCAGAGAGGTACAGCCAGGAGTGTGGCCTTGGAGGAACAGATCTGAGACTGAGTCCCAACACTTTTCTTTGCCATGAGGCTTGGGCCAGTCTCTTAATCTCCTGAATTCCCAGTTTCTCCAGATGTGACTTGGCACCCAAAATACTCCTGTTGACATCTGGCTCTGAAGATGGAGGGCACAGCCCAACTCATAAGTGTGTGTCCAGTGATGGTAACTCTTGCATGACTCTTGGAAGGTCCTGTGTTTTCACAGTCTCAGGTCAGATTCTTCTAGAACCTGGCCAAGGACTTGATGCCAGCAGTTTCTGAAGGCAGTGTTCTCAGGAGAACCTGGTCAGGCAGTGGGGAAAGCAGGAGAGGGAGGTGAAAGAGACACTCCCCCAACCCCACCCTCCCTCTGCCCAAGGGAGAGAGTTCAGGTGAAGCACAGCCTCAGCCTGATCCTGGGCATCAGGGAGCCCTGGGAGCTGGAGGCAAAGGAGCTGGCATTTGTCCTCTCATGTAGAGAGTTCTTGGTCACAGGCTGCTGGGGAGTGGGGGGATGCAGAGCTCCCAGGCCCTTCCAGCTCTCTGTAAGGGTGAGGCAGCTCCAGTGCAATCTCCTGAGAGTCTCAGGGACCAGCCCCAAGGGGCAGAGCCTGCAGAAGCTGGGGGAAGGATTGGAGGAGATTTGTGCAATCTTGAATTTCCTCGCTTGTGCTCTAAGTGCTTTCTGAAGCCCAGGCTGCTGGGACCAGGACCCATTCCCTTGCCAAAGAACAAAGTTAACAAAATCTTGACTTTTAAGTCTGGAAGCCTTTGTCAGGTGTAAGACAGAAGATGTTTGGAAGGAAATGTGATTGAGTTCCTTTCCCCAAGAGAACTGGCCAGCCTCTGGGAAGGCCGCCTGCCTGCCCTTAGGCACCTGGCCAGATCTGACTCCAGGTTGGCGCTCTCTCTGGGATGTGGGGATCAGGCAGAGGCTTTACTCTGCTGTTTGGGGGCAGCCAGAGGGAACTGAGGGCTTAGATACCTTGTCCAAGGACACAGAAGTGTTAAGTGGAGCTGGGATTTGAACTTGCGACTGCAGTGCTTATATTTACTACCTAATGCTGCATAACAAATCACTCCAAAACTTAGTGGCTTAGAACAACAAACATTTATTATCTCACCATTTCTGTGGGCCTGGAATCTGGCAGCAGCTTAGCTGGGTGGTTCTGACTCAGGGTCTGTCGTGGGGTTGTACTCAATCTGTTGGCTGGGGCTGCAGTCATCTGAAGGCTCAACTGGGGCTGGAGGATCCAATACCAAGCAGACTCACTCACACTGCTGATGACTGGAGGCCTCAGTTCCTTACCACTGGGCTTTTCATAGGGCTGTTAGAGTATACCCCGAAATGGCAGCTGGCTTCCCCCAGAGCAGGCAGTCCAAGAGAGAGCAAGGAGGAAGCCACGATGTCTTTTATTTCCCTGTCTTACACACCATCACGCACCGTCACTTCTGCCATATCTTATTTGTTAGGAGCAAATCACTAAGTATAGCCATGCTCAATGGAAGGGGAAGTGCCTTTTAGACGGAGAAATATCAAAGAATTTAGGGACATGTTTTACAACCACTGCATTGTTATACAGCTGCTCCCCACCTTGCAGGTGTGCTTGGAGACTGCTGTCCTCAATCCCTGGGTGGTGAAGGCCCCTGTGTAATTCTGCCCCTGGGGTTGGGGAGGCTCTCTCCCACCTGTTGCTGTACCCACCCTTCCCCAGACCTGTAATACTCATGGTTCTTCCCTCCAAATCTCTTCTCTTATTCTCTAGGCATCTCCGTTCTGCTTTCCCAGAGACGGATGTGAGTTGCTCTAAGACCTGTGATTTGACCTTTGTGGGAAAGGGGTGTTCAGTGTGGTCACATCTGCCAAGGATGCTAGGGAGGAGTCTCTGTGGGGCTGAGGCAGAGTGTCCCAGTCCCCATGAGAGATCTGAGCCTGTCTGATGCCTGATCCACTCAGCACACACCCACCCTTTGATCTGAGGATGAAGAAGTACTTGACCACATCATCCATTTCTCTTTCCAGTGCACCTGCGAGGCGGGGTGGGGAGGGAGGGGGAGGGAACTGGGGCAGAGATGTTTTTTCGTGACCTCATTTCAAAGAAGTTGAGCCGGGGCTGGAAGACAGGTGTCCAGTGGCAGCTGCTGCTGACCCCTCTGCCACTCTGGGCTTTGTATTGGGGTGTGGCAGCTGTGAGCATGTGCCTTGAAGACCTCCAACAAAAGGGAGCTTAACCAACCCAGGGCCACAGATCCTGGATCCTGAATCTGCCCCCTCATTTGTGCTGAGGCCATGGCACTTCCCATGACCCATCAATACTGAGTGCAAAAGGGATACTAAGGCCAGCCCGTTTTGGGGAGACTCTTCGGATGTCCCCTAACTTTAGCTCAAGGACTCCCCAGTAGCTTTGCTGAACCTCCTTAGACAGCACAGCAATCTAGGATGTTCCCACTCAACCTACCTTTCTCCTTTGCTCAGAGTTAGGACTGCCAGATAAAATACAGGACACCCAGGTGAATGTGAATTTCAGACAAACAACAAACAATTCTTGTATAAGTATGTCCCCAGTCCTGCATGAGATATGCTGATACTAAAAAAGTTTTGTTGTTTATCTGAAATTCATATTTACCTGGGCATACTGGCTATTTATTTGCTAAATCTGGTAACCCTACTTGGGGTCAGGCTCACCTTGTAGCCTCCTCTGTTCCCTCTCTATTTCTTGTCACACATGCATTTCCTCTGATAAAATCCTTGCATGTTTAATCCCTCTTGGCATCTATATCTCAGAGGACCTGGACTAATACAGCAGGGCAGGGCTGGGAGTGGGGAGCTCAAGTAGGCAGCCTTGGCTTACAGACGTCTCGTTTCATTATAGCCGGCATGGTCCTGGCAGTGGGGCCATGTTTTGCTGCTCGAAGCTGTAGTAGTAGGGGAAGAGGAACTACTCTTTGGTCCAAATTGGAATGCACTTTCCAAGTGTAAGGAAGCTCTAAATCATTTATCCAATTTCAGGGTGCTCAAGAACTGCATGGGGAATACAAGGGAAGTGCAGATTCTTGGGTCCCTCCCTTCAGAAATTCCAGTTCTATAGGTCTACGGTTGGGGTCAGAAACTTGCATTTTTTGCAGGATTCATAACTGATTTTAAAACTGCACAGGGAAGGTAACTTGGCATATTTTGTAAAACTTTCAATGAATGCTACTGCCCATGCTTATTCAGTGCTCTCTCCAGGTGATAATTGGTTAGCATTTAGTAGTCAAGGTGTCAAAGCTGGGAGTAAGTTTGTTTTCCTTTCTTTCCCTTCATGCTTACTTTTCTGAAGGCTCTCTCTGGGTTAGAAAAATTTGCCAAGAGTCTGGGTCCCTGAGAAGATATGGTAGACTTTCTTTTGTTTGATAATTAGAGTGATAGTAAAAGTGATAATAAATCACTTTTCCCCTTGCCTGCTAGGAGGCTCTGAGCAAGATTTCTGTGTAAGTGGCAGTACTCCTCCTAAATCAGGATTTCTGATACAAGAAATTCCTGCCCCCTGCCAAGTAAACACACAGGGACTTCATTACACTGTTACTGTGGTTTCATTCCTGGCAGTAATAGTGGACTTGTCTGTTTCTCATTTTAAACAGCGGCCCCCAGTCCTTTCAGAATTATGCGAAGTACAAACCAGTCCTCACTTACCTGACTCCTGAGAACTGGAGGTGCTTCCCAGGGGCCAGGATCATCTCTTTCTGTGTTTCTGTGGGAGTTTTAAAGTAGAGGGTAAAGCTGCAGAGAGGGTGTGGGCCTCCAAGGAACAGCAAGCCGGGTGCCACCCTTAAAGGCAGAGCTGGGTGTGTATCAACATGAGGGTGGTGGCTGGCCGGTGTAACCAGTGTGTTTGGAATGGGTGTTGGCTGATTCGGATCCCATGCAGCAGGGCGAGTTGGCAGGGGAGGAATGTTCTGACTCATCCCTCTCTTGGTTTCTCTTAGGGTGGAGGGCTGCCCCCAGGGGCTGAGGAATCTGGAAAGGAAAAGAGGGACAAGGGGGCTTAATATGAAGTCTGTGGGAACAGGAGCCCTGGCCACAAGGGTTCAAGGCCTCTTTCATTCCGCTAACCACTTATTGAAGACCTACAAAGAGTAGCTCTGTACTAGGAGCTGGATTTAGGGCCCCAGGATATCTCCCACCCCAGAGACTCAGGCCACCAAGTGCTTGTTTTAGGATCTTGTTTAGGATTCAGGCATCCTTCCTCCCATTTCCCTGCTCTTTAGCCTCAGCTGGGTGACATGGGGCAGGTTACTTGAGCTCCATCTGTTGAATGGGTGCATGGGGTTGGCAGGGAGGGCAGGGGGCTCTGAGTCCCAGTGTCTTCCCTCTCGTATGCTGGCATCACTTCCTCCTCCACTGGCAGTGTGATGGCTGGACATGCTGATAGAAGCCTGGTGGGAATAGACCCTGTCCAGGCATCTCTCCATGTGCCCAGCCCTGGGCTGCTGGCTCAGAGCCACCCCCAGAAGGGGTTAACTGGCCAGAGTGACCCCACCTGCTTAGGAGCCAGGAGCATCTGTGTTGCATCCGATCTCCTGCCTTTCACTGTGGAAGTCCCAAGGCCAGCGTTCTCATCAGCCCTAGGGACATGCACTTCTTTTAAACAGAACTCCAAATCTAAGGGTCTGGGGCTGGGGAAGTAGAGGTTCAGTTCTGAGCAGGTTCATTTGGTCCATTTTCGAGAGGGGCTTCAAATGGGGATTCACCTACTGAAAGAAAGAGAAGCAACCCCTAAACCCTAGGCTTCTAAATGTGAGACACAGGAGTGATGACACTATAAATGGGTATCTACGCCCAAACCAAAGGTGGCCGGAGGACACTGCTAGCAGAACCAGGCCGTGGCCAGTGGCTCTGCAGTTGGGGGATTTGGCAAAATCTGGCCCACAGGAGCCGATGACCCTGGGCGAGTCGCTTCAAGTCCTCCCAGTAACACAGGGAAAATCTGTCTTCTGTGGAGTTGTCCCAAGGCCGGGGTGATGCGTGTGTGAGTATACCAGGTACCAGGTACTGGGGCTCTCACTACAATTAGCTCCCCTCTGCCTTCCAGGAAAATGAAGATCAGGATCTTGGGACTCCACTCTGCAGGGGGAATACAGAGCCATTTGAGGCCCTGCTAGGCGCATTTCAGGAAATTAAGTCACAGTCACACAAACACTCCTCAAAAGGTACCATTTCAGAATATGGTAAAATGAAAGGACCCCTAATTCCACCATGTTGGTATTTTCCCAGACACCCCTGGAGAGCAGACAATTTCCTGTCCTTTTAAAAAGTGAGCTGGGGGACTTCCCTGGTGACACACTGCTTAAGAATCCACCTGCCAAATGTAGGGGACACAGGTTCGAGCCCTGGTCCAGGAAGATTCCACATGCTGCGGAGCAACTAAGCCCGTGCATCACAACTACTGAGCCTGTGCTCTAGAGCCCACAAGCCACAACGACTGAGCCTGCGTGCCACGACTACTGAAGCCCGCACGCCTACAGCCCATGCTCCTCAACGAGAAGCCACAGCAATGAGGAGCCCGCGCACTGCAACGAAGAGTAGTCCCTGCTCGATGCAGCTAAAGAAAGCCCTGCGTGCAATAACGAAGACCCAATGCAGCCAAAAAAAAAAAAAAAAGAATCTGCCTGCCAATGCAGGGGACACGGGTTTGAGCCCTGGTCCAGGAAAATTCCACATGCCGTGGAGCAACTAAGCCCATGCGCCACAACTACTGAGCCTGTGCTCTAGAGCCCACGTGCCACAATTACTGAAACCTGCGCACCTAGAGCTGGTGCTCTGCAACAAGAGAAGCCACTGCAATGAGAAGCCCACACACTGCAACAAAGAGTAGCCCCCACTCACTGCAACTAGAGAAAGCCCATGCACAGCAACGAAGACCCAACACAGCCAAAAATGAATAAATAAATAAATAAATTTATTTATTTAAAAACAAAGTGAGCTGCACTGAGCAGGCCTCTGTAGAAATAACTTGCAGTTTGTAATTACCACTGAGTGTAGAATCTCTGGCTGGTGAAGACAATCATTAGCTAGTAATGCCGGAGGCCATGGGAACTGCTAAGTATAACCCTCATTGTACAAGGGAGGGAATAGATGGAAGTGTGATGGGGCTTGTCGTGGTGGGGTCTCAGTGGTGTCTGTTGCTGGCGGGTAGGAACAGTAGCGGTGATAAGAGCTAGGTGAGCCTGTTAAGTGGACGCCCATGCTAGTGGCCCACCTGCAGACTCCACCTCCACCACATGGCTACTCCGTTCATGAGCTCACGGTGCAAACACTGGATGGTCAGGGGCAGAGACTGACTCATCTACTTGCCAAGTCATCCTGTTCACTTAATAATTTAGTGCCTCTTCTGGAGCAGATCTTTATGATGGTCACTAACAGGTGGCACAGAAATCCTCACAATTTGTGCCTTCACAAATTGTCTCCACCATATGCCTTTCCTGGGACTTCTTTGTTCCTGATCTTCCAGTCTTGCTCCTCCCAGGCCTCTGATCAACTGGCCAAGGCTTTCTTCACCTCTCATGCATCTGTGTACATTCGTACCTCAAGCAAGGTGGATGGATGACCAGGTGCCCTTTGCCCAAGGCCCTGCCCATCAGGGACACTCCCTTTCTCTCCTGTCTTTTCTTTCCTTGTGTTAGCACGGCAGCAGTACCTTCCGTATGGTACCCACGCACTGAGTTCATCACCCAGCAGCCAAGCTCAGGCCTTTTCCTGTCTCTCAGCTGGCCATAGCGACCCCTCATGGGGCCAAAGGGGTGAGCTGAGGGAGAGACATCTGTGCAACAGTGATGGGTGGCCTGAAAGTCCGTGCCACCTGGTCACACAGCTTAGTTTTCCCCTTCAACCCAGTTTATGCCTGATCCTGGATGTCACACTTCCATCGTATGAAGGATTGTTCCTAGGCCTGCCCATTTAGTGAATTGGTGGGTCTGACACTACCCAGCTCGTGATGGCCAGTCCTGCCACATGGCTATTTGGTCAGTCCCTACCTGGGTGCAGTAATATGATTGGTGCTTCTTTTTGAGTGGCATGTAGTTCTTTCCTGCAATTGTATGACCTTGATCCAGAACCCCATGGGTCTGTGCTGTGCATCTCTTGTTGAGGCACACAGAGGCTCTGCATAACATCTTTTTCTACCTCAGATACCTCTAGCAGCATGGGATTTTATGGGTCACATGGCCCATGAAGCAGGGCTGCAAGTATATATTATAGCCAGGACCTACTGCAGGGCCCTTTCTTGCTCTGCGCCCCACTCATAACCGTCAGTTTTCATCTTTCACCCCAAAGATGGATCATAGCATTTTTCTCAAAATGCTACCTCCAAAACTGAGAGGCATATGCAGTATTGTGCTACTTTCACACAGGTAGAAGATCAAAGGACAAAATTTTATCTTTTACTTTGAACAGAATGTCTCCCTGTGTCCCAGAACCATTGCACCCTCGAGTCTTTGTATGACCCATTCTTTGTAGTGACTGTGCATCCAAGGTACTTGCCATTAATCTTGCACATCTGGTCCAATTTATATAATGTCATCTATAGAGTAGATCAATATGGTGTTCTCAGGAATATCTAGCTAGTCTAGGTCCCTTTAGGCTCTATTGTGGCAGAGGTGAATTAACATAGCCCTAGGGCAAAACCTTGAGTCTACACTGTTGTCTGTCCCAGGTGAACGTAAACTGATCTGTATGGAACACAATGCATTTGCCACACCCCTTACCAGAGGCTATGTTAATCTGCTCAAATAAAGGTACCATATCAGGTTTAGCAGCAGCAATATGACTACTGTTAAGTAATTTTGTGGTAGACTACTGCCATCAGACTGTGGTCAGAGGCCAGGCTGGCTTTTGCAGAGGCCAGGCTGTCGAATTAAATGGGGATAGATTGGGGACGACCTTCGTCTTTGTGGGTGACCTGATCTCTGTCATCCCCCTGAAGCATGATATCGTTTGTGACTTACTGCCTTGTCAGGAGAGGATATGGTTTTAGGAGCTTTCACTTAGTCTTTGCTACGAAACATAGCTCTTATTGCTCTTATTCTACTGATCAAGGAATCAATGAGAGGATTTATTTTCAAGTAAATCCATTGCAATTAAACAATTGGGAGCTGGAGAAATGACCACTGGATAAGTCCAAGGACCCACTGGACCCACTGTGAGATGAACCTGGGCTGGAGCTCCATTTATTAACTGACCCCCTACAAGCCTCAGTCTCATAGGGGGAGCATGATGGCTCTTTGGTGCCAAAAGATCTGGGCATTTCCCTTTTCCCATTGTGTATTACCTGAGTAAATATCCATGGGTTCCTTTGGGGAAGGACTCGGGGGTTCATTCCTGTATTCAGTTGGCATAATTTTGCAGGGTTCTCCCTCATAGAGACCTGGCATCTCCTTCAAATGACGGGTTCTGGGTCTAAGAGCTGGCTCAAGTCTGGAAATTGAGCAAAGGATTGTGACTGTATATTGACGTATCTAAACTTGGCCTTCTGTTCATCCTGATCACTCTTGATTTTGTGTATGAATCAATACCCTTGTTAGATGCCCATCTATTTTGCCACTAGGAGCATCATCTCATATTATCCATATCCATAGATCTGTGCAGGTTGGGCACCCCTGGCTGCTATTTCAAAATTGTCATCCATTATGGTAATTACTCCCACCTTGACTCTGATGGTTATGTGTTGTCACTGACCTCAGCTATCCCTAGATCCCTGCATCCTCATAGTTACTAATAGGAGCCCAGTTCTGTAATAGTTCCTCTTACATTTATCCCCTGCCTGTGGCAGACAACCAGCTCTGAGATTTTCAACAATTCTGGTGCCCCCTTACCAAGGCACTGCTTTGGTAAATGGAGTGACCTCCAGGCCCTCCCAAGGAACACAATTAGCTAGGGGGTCTTTCAGTCTTATACATTAATCCCATTCTAGCTGCCCACTTTTTGAATCTTTTGATCCATTTCCCTAGAGTCTTCCCTGGTAGTTTTGGCATTCCAACTTAATTTAATGTATTAGGTATTGCTTTTTCCAAGCTTCCAAGGGTCATCTTGTTACCAACCAGGGTTCTTGGCCTCCTTAATAAATAGAAGTTGATAAGAGGCCAGACAAAAAATTCAGGCAAGACTTTATTGGGGCCCCTGCTGCAGCAGGGGGGAGTGAAAACAGGTAACGGGTTCCCTTGCTTGCTCCCCAAGGGGGGAGCGAGCTGGTTCCTTATATGTGGTATGTCCAGGGATCAGGCAGGAGGGGTGACTTAAGTGGTTTGCTCACCCTTTTGGTGGTGTTGAGTGCATGATAATACCCTGCTTTTGCTCCCTATACCCTGTTTATGCTCCCGGCTCTTCAGAAGCAGCAGTTGGGTTTTTGGTCTTTTTGTATCTTGTTTTTCATAATTTGCCCCAACTGGGCATGCACGCAGTTATTTTTAGTCCCTCTTAGTTTTTTTATATTCTGTTGCTTGAGGAGACATTTGTCCAGGTGCAAGCACTGCAGCAAAGGGTCCCAGATCCCAGGTCCCAGGTCCCAGCCTGTCTTAATCTCAGCAGAGTATCAGGACAAGCTCCTAGGACCTTCTCTGGGTGTTAAATCCTGTGTCATGGGAGAGTGTGCTCATATCAACAAACTCTTCCTTATTTAGTTTAGATTCTGGCCCCCTTGATCCAGCACCAAGAGGATCTCCTTCCAGGCATATTCTCCCAGATCCTGCTCGTACATATTAGGCGAGAACTTCAGCTCCTTCAACACAATCTGTCTCCTTCCTTAGCGTGGCCAGAACTTCCCCATCCCAACAAACTAGCTATGCTAAGATTCAAGCAAGGCTAAAAGTTAACCCTAGTTGTACGTCTGGTGGCCAGGAGGGGAGGTGGGGCAGGTTCTGAGGAGGGCAGACATTGTCTTGTGTGGCCTCTGTCTCATCTGAAGCTTCTGCACAGTCACCGAGCAAGGAGAGGTACTTCTATCAAGGGGCAGTGAGCCACCCCTGCAGGCACAGAGGCTTCAGGAGAATCAGAGGTCAAGTTTTCCAAGTACCTCTACCTAGATATTCCCATCCCGGGCCTCAGAGTCCCACTCCTTCCCTACCAGAGCTTTGACTAGGTGGAGAAATCAACTTCTCTGAAGTTCTGCTATTCTTATAGTTAGAGCCTAAGGCTGCTCCTCAGCTTGGTCTGCCCTTTGGTTACAGGAGATGAGGATTGCCTTAACCACTGCCAACGAGGCCCTCTGGCTTTCACATTTTGAACTTAATACTTGCCCTCAGTCTATTATTTTTTCTCTCTAAAGCATGAATGGTGTTCAGCAACAGTCTTACAGTTATCCTCTCTCTCCCCATATTTTTCACATGCCTGAGACATAATATGAGCCACTGCACCCCTTCCACCCGTATCCCATCCCAATGAACCACACATGAAAATCTTAGCATTTGTGCAGTTATAGCCCACCAGGCAGAGAGAAGGAGGAAGTGACTTGCTCGGTTCAGCCAGCGAGTGGATAACCAAGCCAGGACCAGTGTCCTTCTTCTGGTTCGACTGCCTCACAGGGTAGGGGGAGAGGTGGGGCTTTCTGGATTCTAAGAAAAGCAAACTCCCTCCAATGACGTCAACTAAGGGAAAGTATAGTTACTGCAAGGATTCATGAGCTCAGAAAGCCAGGGAAACCCAAGATCCAGTCCTGGGAAAACCATGGAACTGGGTCTACTGAGGCCAGAATCCTTATAAGTACCTCTGGGACCACAGCAGGAGGAGCTGTGAATCTCCACCTGGGATCTGGGTGCTTGCATGGGGCCTGCCCTCCTCTCTCCTCTCCATTCACTGGCCTTTTCTGTTCATACTTGGCAGCTAGGGAAATCTGACTGGCACAACTAATAACTGTTACACTGCTGGGAAGCCATTTGCTATCAGACCACATCCTGGGCTATTGACCAGACTGGGTATCAGCTGCCATTGGGCCAACCAGGAGGCAGCAGAGTACAGCGGGTGTGAGCAGAATCTGGGGCTGGCCTGCCTGGTTTCCAGTCCTGGCTCCACCACCCATGGGCTGTGTGTCCTTGGCCAAGTCATTGAACCTTTCTGTGCCCCATTTCTCATTTATACAAAAGAGATGAAAATAGAGCCTGCCTCTGAGGGTTGCTAGGAGTGTTCCATGAGTTAATATTGTTTAAAGCCCTTAGAACAGTGCCTGGCACCCAGTCCATGCTCTGTGTCTGTTAAAGAAAAAAATGTGACAGAGTGGAGTCGGAAGGCTTAGAGGGGAAAACAGAAAATCTGCAAAGGAAGAAATTTGTTGAGAAAAGGACAGGTCCCTAGAATTGTTTCAGTTACCAAGTCTCCCATTTTCAGTTTAGTCCATGTACTTCCTGTAGGAGAACTCTTTTCATGAAGTATTCTGAGTTGGGTTTTTCCCTTGCTACCAAAAAAGTCGGTCTAGAACAACCCCCTTTTCCAATTCCATGCATTGAAGCCCTGCCCTCTCTTTCAAGTCTACATGAGCCTTTCTTTCTGTGAAGTCTGCCAGGGTTTCTCGTCAGACATCTCTACCTCTAAGCACCCAGAGCAGGGTCTGAATCTCCCTTAGGCCTCTTCCCACTGTCCACCTCACACTTTGGGTGCTTGTGCGCAAGCCTTCCCTCCCCAGATAAACGGCATGATGTCCATAGAGTCAGGAAGCCCAGCGAAGAGATACAGCACCAAGAGGTCTTCAATGTGTAAAATAATGAGATATGATCTACACCTCCGACTTCCTGGCTGCACCATAGATGCTTCTAGGGTACAGGAACCTGCCTTATTCTATCTTGAATGCACCCTCGCAGGACTCTATACCTGTCACAGGGAGAGGGGGGTCTTCCTAAGCTGTCTCCCCATCTAGCTCCTCCCAAGTGAGGAAGTATTGGCAGAATGGTTGGTCAGAGCCTGAGACATCCATTGGGCCAAGTTTTACTGGTGGGCAGGCTCACTGGGTGTTAGAAGTGTGGGCACATTAGTGAACTTCCTCTTGCCCTTTCCGTCTCCGGGCGATGAGTATGACAAAGAAAAACCTGTTTTCTCAGGGCAGGCCCAGCTGTCCTCTTTCACTTTCTGTTCCACGCAGACCTCACACCTGGCAAGGTCTGCCTCCCTTTCTGGTCCACTTTCTCCACTTGAGGCTGGAAGCTGCAGATGCAGGTACCTGAGATTCAGGGCTTGGGAGGTGAGTGAGAATCAGGGACCACACTTAGTGACCACTAACCTGAACTGCTTTCTCCAAACCAGCTTGTCCCTGAGGCTGTCGTTTGGGACACCATATAATCCATCATCCAAGTCAGGCATTTTGAGAATGAAAGGGGAGGTTATTAATATTGACCTTGGGAAAAGAGTCACAAACAGGGCACGTTCCAGGCCAACCAGGGCCCCTGGGCCCCCTCGTTGTCAGGCTCTTGCTCTGTATTCATGCAGTAGTACTTTATTTCCCATTCGGTTCTCATTCCTGGGGAGTACAGCTCCTTTGGCGAGAAATCAGAGAGGGAGAACCCAAACGTTGAATACCTTACATATGTAATAGACTCTCTTTTTGTTTTGGCCGTGCCTCGCGGCATGCGAGATCTTAGTTCCCCAAACGGGGATCAAACCTAGGCCCTTGGCAGTGAGACCACAGAATCCTAACCACTGGACCGCCAGGGAATTCCCTAGACTCTTGATTAATATGGGTGAAAGTATAATGAATGTAGCTGAATTATTGCCAGTGATAATAAAAGTAGCAGACGATATTGTGGCAATACCAGTAGTTTAAAAAATAACATGGAAGACATGTTTCTTTACTTTGATGGATCTGAGTTAGAATGGGCTTGGGATCCAGCTCATCTCTTACTGACTGTGTCATTCTGGGCATGATGCTTAACTCAAGACTGTGCGTGATCTGAATGTCCCATGGGGCCTTCCTGCCCCTTGGAGATTTGGCACATTTGACTTAAACATCCTGTGTAGTGGATTAGGTAATTCAGAGTTTTCCTCATCGTTTCTGCAAATTCTGATCCCTAATGTTTTTTTAAAAAAACATTTTCCTTGATGCTGCTCTCTTTCCCCACATTCCATGTCTGTGTGTTGCCTCACATCAAACCCCGATGTGAACTTTAGCCCCATCACTCGTTTTCCACAGGAAACCCAATCTTTCTCAACATCTCCTGAGTTTGGAAACTTCATGGATTTGAGGGGTTATATGGAGGAGTTCGTCACACACCACGACCATCTGCCGTCTGGGTGGCTCCAGACCTTCTTCCCCTTTCCACTTGGTTGTCGTTCAAAAGGGAGCAGCATCTCCTCCTGTGTGTCTCTTTTCCTCAAAGAAATAGTTCCCAAAAGCCACCCCCATAAACTCTCACTAATATCTCATTAGAATTGTTTTATCATATGTTCCTGTCTAAACTAAGCACAGGCAAGGTAATGGTACAACCAACTTGGGCTTAGACTAATTAGGACTCACTCCTGGGGGTAAGGCTGAACTCAAACCCCACAGATCTTCTAACTACCGCAGTGGAGGGTGGATACCAGAGTAAAACTGGGTTTGTTGGACAAGTGACTGGTTTTGCAGCCATGTGTCTGCCACTGTGAGACAATTGAGATTAATTGAGCTTTGAGTCGTGGAAGACAGAGGGAAAGGAGGGCACAGCCAAAGAAGGGTATCATTTCCCTGGCAGGGAGGCACGAGATGGTGGGTCAGACAGATCTCTCTTCTGGGGTGATGTACTGCTGTCATACTGCTGTCAGTTGGGACATTTTGGTGATTCCCTAAAAAAACCTCAAGGCAAATGTGGCTGGGGAAAGTATTATCTGAGTGGCCATGAGTATAAGCTCTGTTGAATACTCTGCTTCTTGGGAGAATCTCTGATAAGATCTCATTTGCATGCTGGGATGGCAGTTGTTTCTGCCTCAACGTTTCCATTTCAATTCCTTTTCCATTGACTTGCTCTAACACGGCGCATGTCTTTCCTTGTCTCAGAATCTTTAAAGCTATATCTTTTCTGTTCTTTTTCTTTTTTTTTTTTTTACCAAGTCTTTAATTTTCATAAGTTCTCAAGAAGTAGTTTCCTCAACATTAATGTTTTCTCTGGACACTCTAAGTAGGGAAACAGCTGCAGATTTCAGCTCAGATTCTGTTCTGCATAGTTATAAAAATGTCCAGTCCTTTCAGACTGCCCCCAGTGCCCAGGTGGAAATACCTTTCTACTAATGGTTTCAACTAATCATGTAGACCTTGTCTCAGGTAACCAGCTCTTAGCCGATTTCCAGCCTGTGGTATAAAGTCATCTCCGTCTGCATGGCATAATTTAAGTGCATTTTTATTTATTTTTAAAATTAATTAATTTATTTTTGGCTGCATTGGGTCTTTGTTGCTGTGTGCAGGCTTTCTCTAGTTGCAGCAAGCAGGGGCTACTCTTCATTGTGGTGCGCGGGCTTCTCATTGTGGTGGCTTCTCTTGTTTCTGAGCACGGGCTCTGGGCGCATGGGCTCAGTAGTTGTGGCTCGCCGGCTCTAGAGCACAGGCTTAGTAGTTGTGGTGCACGGGATTAGTTGCTCTGCGGCATGTGGGATCCTCCCAGACCAGGGCTCCAATCCGTTTCCCCTGCATTGGCAGACGGATTCTTAACCACTGCGCCACCAGGGAAGTCCTAAGTACATTTGTTTTTTAAATTTCATTTATTTATTTTTATTTTTGGCTGTGTTGGGTCTTCGTTGCTGTGTGCAGGCTTTCTCTAGTTGTGGCGAGCGGGGGCTACTCTTCGTTGAGGCGCACGGGCTTCTCATTGCAGTGGCTTCTCTTGTTGCAGAGCACGGGCTCTAGGCGCGTGGGCTTCAGTAGTTGTGGCACACGGGCTCAGTAGTTGTGGCTCGCGGTCTCTAGAGCAGAGGCCCAGTAGTTGTGGCACACGGGCTTAGTTGCTCCGTGGCTTGTGGGATCTTCCCGGACCAGGGCTCAAACCCTTGTCCCCTCCATTAGCAGGCAGATTCTTAACCACTGTGCCACCAGGGAAGCCCCCAAGTGCATTTTTAAGTCAAAGTGTTTTGCAAATAACTCTGCTGTTATATGTTCCCATAATGGCACTGGTGTCTGCTCAAGTCCAGAATGAAACTTGCAATAATGCTCCCACAACATCTGCTAGGAAAGATTCCTGTAACTGAAAGAGTTTTACTGCTAGCAGCTTTTGTGTCTCCATTCCTTCACCCTTGTTTCACTGAAATGCAATTTAAATAGTCCTTTTCTTAATTTCTGGCTCATCAAAGGTCTGATGTACACTGTGGAGATGAGGGCATTGGTTGAGATGATTCCAGTTAAGAGAGCAGTTTTGGTGGGCTGCTCAGGGCTTCAATGTCTAAAAAAACACTCTGCTCCCACCCAGCATCTCTTTGGATACATAAGAGCTTTTGATCTGTAATGAGGGGAGGAGGGATGAGTTTTATTTGGGGGATGGGCTGAAGGAAACAGAAGGACTACAGGAGGAATGTTATGGCACCTGTTCTTTGAACCATGATAGAGAAAGGGATTCAAGACTGTAGCTGCTCAAGTGAGAGCTTTTAAGACCCTGGATCCAAGCACAATTGCCTTAGGGTCCAGGGAGTACAGCAGGGAGCTGGCTGTGGGGCGGACTTGTCACCTTGCCTCTGCCCCAGAACCACTGAGGGTATGCCCTTGGCCTGCACCTTGGTGTTTGATATTGATGGTTATCAGATGGCCTTGTGGGCAGTGATTCCTGACCAGGAAGAGTGGGGGCTGGGGCAGGAAGTGGGGCAGTGGAGGGTAGGAACTGCAGCATTGTTAGCAAGACCAAGAGGACACCCCTCTGGGACGCCTAGAAGTAGCAGGTTGAACCACAGGTTGCTGATAGCCAGTGATCAAGCTGCTGGAGCTTGGTCCGTCACCATCTGGCTGTGATAAAGAAGGTTAGCATCATTTTGAAGTCATAGGCTGCTGAGGATTCTATCAATTTATTTTATGGAAAGGTCCAGGAAAGGCAGGCAAACGTTTCTTTCCTGAAATGATTTGCAATGACTTCACCTCCCCACTTCATTTCCTGTCTAATCCAAACTTGGCCCGAACCACTGTTCCAGCTATCGAATGCTTTGTAACAAATCACCCCACTATTTAGCGCCTTAAGGCATTAATCATTTTGTAACCTGCCGTGATCTCTATAGGTGAGGAGCTTGGGAAAAGTTCACCTGGGCGTTTCTGGCTTGAGTCTCTTATGTGGTTACGGTCAGACAGTGGCCGGAGCTCAGAGAGCCTGGGCTGAAGCAGCAGGCAGCTGGCCAGGCACCTCTGTCTCTTCATGTGCTGTCAGGGCCTCTGTGTGGCCTCTCCATGTGGCCTAGTTTAGGCTTTCTCACAGCATGGAGGCCTCGGGGCATTCAAAATATTCCAGAGGGCTGAAGGCTTCACGAGTGAGGACCACGGGTGGAATATGGATGTCTTTTATGGCCAAGCCTCTGAAGTCTCACGTAGCATCACTTCAAGGGTGAGCTGCTAATTCAAAGTCACAAAAGCTCACTTAATGTCAAGGGCAAGGGAATTAGGCCCCACTTCTTGATGAGGGAGTGGCAAGGTTCTAGAAGAGTGTGGGGGTTGAGGAGAGGTGGAAGACTTTGCTGCACCCATCTTTGGAAAATATACCCACCACCACCTTCTCCACGCAGGGTGAAATCATTCTTCCGAGTCTGTCTCCCTCCAAGGCTGGCTTCCTTTAAGACAGCCTTGATCTGGATTTTCCTCCCTTATCAGCTTTCTGCCACCTTTTTTACGTGCTTGAATCTCTGCTCCTTCCCCTCTTCTCCCAGCTCCTCAATCATGTTGGCTCATCTCCTCCCAAGCCCTATTTAATATGCAGGGCCTCGGATGGAAACCTCTCCAGGTCTCCTGCTTTCCTGCTGAGGGATCTTTTCCTAAAAAGGCACTGAACTGGCAGTTCTCATGAGCAAAGAGAGTGCAGAAATCCATCAGAGCACTGACTAAGATGCAGGGCAGCTGTGGGACGCTGGCTGATTGAAACATCCCTAAGTTCTTTGATCTGAGCAAGGCACACACCAGGGAGGACAGAGGGAGTAAAGGGCTGGGGGAGAACGCCAGGATAATAAATGGACTTGGAAACCAGGAAAGGCTCTCAGGGAATATTTTCCAAGCTTGCAGGCATGTAAGGACACTCCCTAATTGCCAATAAGTGAATCATCACCAATTATCATGCAGCCCAGTTAAGGATAATTGTATGCTATAGGCCTAGAATCAAAGCCTTTAAAATAATATTATTAATAATATCATTATTATTAATAATATTATTTTTAAATCAACAGAAAAGAGAATCTGTTTAGAAGCCTGGAGGATGATCTAAAAGGAGAGGTCAAGATGGGAACACTTGGAGGCAGGACAGCAGAAAGACAGGGGTATTCTTATGTGACCGTGAGGAAGGGCAGGCTCATGGAGAAGCATGGAGCTTCTGGCCAGAAGAGACCTGTTCATAGAACCAGCTATAGGTCCCCTGAAGTCACACTAAGCTGTCACCCTCTCCTCCCTGGGGTGTTTGTCCTTTTTTATGTGGCCGTGAAATAACCAGGCCTCACACGCATCATGCATTTCCGTTTCTTTGCGGTAATTCTAGCCAGAGAAGGTGGCACTCAAACCCAAGTGTGAATTCTGGCTCTGTCACTATTAATCTGTGCAACTTTAGGCAAGGCACTTAACCTCTCTGAATCTCTGTTTGCTCACGGAAACTGTAAAATGGGGAATATTATACCTTACCTTTGTGTTGTGATAAAATGAGATCATATGAATCAAGTGTTTAGAATAGCCTTGGACCCAATTAGTGCTTAATCAAGTCTGTTCTCTTCTGTTCCCTCTTAATTATCCAAATAGCATCTTTTTTCATTTTGTAACCAGTCTCCAACTTGTTTCTTTTGATAGGCGTGCATTATTGCAAGAAAGCAAGACATTTAAAATCAAAGCATGGTTATACTAAATGGCAGGCCATAATCATTTTGGGGGATTCAGCAAATGAAGAGTCCTTTTTCCTGGTTTCCTTTTCATGTGTCGGCCTTCCGAGATGCTACCGAGTTGGGAATGCAGCCCGCCCAGCATCCTGGCCTTTGTCCTTGGATCTAGGATTCCAGATTTCCCAGCCCTTCACCTGCCATCACAGGTTTAAGAAGGGCTGTCTGGGGGTTTTGCTATGAATCTGGGTCTGTGAGGCACACAGAGGCATTGTAAAGGCAGATGCACATGCCCCATTCAAGTCCAGCCCCTTATGAACACACACCACAGATCATCTATTCCCTCTCCCTGGGGTAAAACATCCTCCCTTTCCCCTGAGAACTCCCCTCTCAAGCAGTGACTTTCTCCTTTGGGGCCTCATAGTGCCTGTGACTCGCCTCCATCACAGCAGCTCTCCCTCGGCGTCCACATCCTGATGATTGGGGTGCACACTGCCCTCCCTGCCAGGCTCCTCTCACACTACTGATTCCCAGCAGAGAGCTTGGCACAGAGAGGTGCTCAGTAGGTATTTGTTGACCTGAATCAAACTGATGAAAGGCAAGACTTATAAGACTTTCCCAACCCTAATATTCCATGATTTTAAAAAGTGCCTCCGGGTTTCCCTGGTGGCGCAGTGGTTAAGAATCCGCCTGCCAATGGAGGGGACAGGGGTTTGAGCCCTGGTCCGGGAAGATCCCACATGCCGCGGAGAAACTAAGCCCGTGCACCACAACTACTGAGCCTGCGCTCTAGAGCCCGCGAGCCACAACTACTGAGCCCATGCACCTAGAGCCGTGCTCCGCAACAAGAGAAGCCACCGCAATGAGAAGCCTGCGCACTGCAACGAAGAGTAGCCCCCGCTCGCTGCAACTAGAGAAAGCCTGCGCACAGCAACAAAGACCCAATGCAGCCAAAAATAAATAAATAAATTTATAGAAAAGAATCACTTCAGAAATGAAAAAAAAAGAGACTAAATCAAATTTGCCCACCTTTTCATCCACTTCCCCTCTGATCATCAAGGTGGTCAAAAAGCTGGGCTCAAGACTTAGCGTGAGCACCATCCTCCACAAAGATTAGGGCCCGAAACTCAGCTGGTGCTCAACGAATGGTGTTTGCTCAATAAACAGATCAAATGAATGTGGCATGGTAACACCAGGAAGTATACTCATTGACCCAGGATGTATCATCTGAGGTGCTGATTTATCTTAGCGGGTTGATGAAGCATTTCTGGGAAACTCACAGGGCGACAAAAATGCAGGCATTGTCAGGAAAGCGGATTAAGCTGTTTTGATTGCTGGGTAGACCTAGTCTTCAACATTTCCCCGTGGTTACAGCTCTGGATTTTGATGCCTGTCTGAGTGTTTATAGAAGCATAGCCTTTCCAGCAGCAGCCGAAAGGGTCTTTTTGGGAAGCCTATGTGAAGAACCCACTGTGAAATGGATGTCACCACAGGCTGTGATGTGTCTGATGGAAAGATGCGGCAGACCTGGGTGAAGGAAGTGAAGTCTCTTTAATGATGAAGGTTATAAAAGTACGTGGAAATGGTTACAGAAAGTAGGCAAGCCAGCCTGCTTCAAGGGAGAGGTGAAGCTTCCCATGTCCCCAAAGTCCCCACAAGGACAGCCCTCCACAAGTGACGCGAGCTTCAGAGTGAGGCTCTGCCAGGGCACCACGAGGTGCCCTCTGCCATCCTCATGGGAGGAGTGAGTGGGTTTTTCTCCTGTTACTTCCTCTGCAACCCCAGATGTTTTGGAGACTCTGGCCACTTACCTGCCTACTCACCAAGTACGAGGGATGGGACAGAATAACTCTAGCACCTTCCTGAGTGTTCACCCTGAAAGTAATAGATGAAGTAAAAGCCTATTTCTCAGGAGGATCCATTCCTGCCAAGGGCAGTTGCCAACCCCTACTGGAAATATGTATCACCCCTATTGTGATACATATTTCCAAATTACATTCCAAATTGCTTTCACAAATTTATACTCTCATCAGTGCCTTCATGAAGACATCCTTGCCAGCATTACATATTAAGATTAAAAAAAACCTCCCAAGGCTGGAGTTTTCACACATCAAGAAATCGAAGCTGAGAGAAGCTGAGTGATCATTCAGTGAATCATAGAGGATGGCAGAATACAGATATGACAAAAGAAAAGTTTCTATTCCACAGGAAGTACAGCTATTTTGGGACTTGGGGAAAGAATCGAGAAATAGGGCAAGAAAAGGCAGGCAGGGTCAGGCTGTGAGTGTGCTGATGCTTTCCAACCCACCCATCGGAATCAAACCCCAGGGGTAAGGGAAGATAGAAACACCCGGTAGTTTTAAGGGGTCCAAGAACACCAGGCTGGTGTCCGCACTTCCCTAGGTGTCCCCTGAGGAGGCTTCACACATTTCTCTGGACCCTTGGGTCAGCCTGACGCTGCTTCCAACATGGCACCCAAGCCATGGAGTAGAAATGACTGAGGGGGGTGCTTCGGTGGGTTGGGCCTGAGACGGCAGCCCTGGTTCGAAACGTCTGGTCCAGTATGAGATGTGGAGGAGGTCTAGAAGTTGCTTTGTGCCACGGGGGGACCCAAATAGTAGCTGAGGTACTGGCTGGTGAGTTCTCTAGGGTGTCACCCATGGCAAAAAAGCAAAGTGACCTTTTAACAGAGAGTTACAGGGAATTCCCTGGCCATCTAGTGGTAAGGACTGCACGCTTCCACTGCAGGGGGCACGGGTTCGATCCCTGGTCTAGGAACTAAGATCCGGCAAGCTGTCTGGTGCGGCCAAAAAAAACCCCACAAAAAAACAAAAAACAATGCGAGCTACAGGATGGACTTCTCAAACCAGGGATCAAGTGGCTTTCCCATGCAGGCCTCGGGGCATCAGTAGCCTCAGTGAGAGCCAGGTGAGACCTAGGTGGCAAGGCAGCACCTCCAACCTCGAAGGCAGCATACAATTGTGCCACAAGACATGAAGACTTGTAAGCTTCCCCCGCAACGAGCTGTTATCTTGGAATGAAGAGGAGGAAGGAGAACCCTTGTGATGGAGAGACTAAAGACGAAGTAATTACCCAAAAGGAGATGACTTTAAACCAGAAAAGTATGAGATACCATGATGGCACAAGCAAGAGGTTTTTGCCTACAGTGGAAAAAGGGGGCTTGTGAGCTGCTGGGGATCTTATTGACAGTCATGTTTTGCACATCTCAGCACACTCCACCTTCATGACTTCTATAATAACATACTTTATTTTTTCTGATTATAATGGCAATATGATTTCATTCTGAACTTGGAGAACAATAGTATAAAGAAGAAAATAAAAATCATCCTATGATCTCACCAACCACAGATAACCACTGTGCTATCTTGGTGTATTTCCTTCCAGTCTTTTTTCTACGTATACGTGTTTGTGTGTGTGTGTGTGTGTGTGTGTGTGTGTGTGTGTGTGTGTTACTGTGATTGTATGCTGGTGCTTCTTGTTTGTTGACAACAGTCTTTAATGTCTGAGGCACTTTTGTTTGTGGAAAAGAATACCCACCACTTTGTGTACTTTGTTTATTATCTGTAAATAATTAACAATTCTTAATGTTCACAGCACTCATGACCACCAAACTGAAAATGTAAGAAGTCATCAAATCCAATTTCTCCAGATGCTTAAACATTGATGGAAGTATGATCAATTAAACTTCCGTAAACATTTGATTACAAATCTCCAATATTATCAGATTCCCTCATGTGCTGTAAATGCCTTAAAATGCAGACAGAACAGGCCCACAATGACAATGATTTCTACACTGAGCAGCAGTTATAGAAGTGCTCATTTTATCTCATCATCTCATTCTTACTCCTGTGTTTATTTCTTGCCAGAGGCTCGGCCTCCTTTCCTTAGCCCAGAGATCTGGCTGCCGCTTCGCTGGCTGAAATGGGAGAAAGGGTTATGGGTCGGGACTGATTAGATTATCAGACTTCTAAGATATGATATGATTTTTTTGTAGTCCTATCAGATGGGGAGACTGACCTGATTTAGATAAAAACTTGTCACACTGAAAGTACAGCTTCTCTTTCTCATTGATTATTTTGACCTATAATGTTGACACTATTCTTCCTCTTCATTTCATGTGCATTTCATGGGTGATTAAGTTTTCTTCAAAAAAAATTTTTTAATGGCTGCCTGACATTTACTGGAATGGATGCACCATCATTTATTTAACCTGGTTACTTAATTGTTGGGCATTAGATGATGTTCAGTTTGTTTTCAGTTAAACTCATCTCCATTTGAACAATGTACGCTTATGAATCTCAGTGTGCCTTTCTAGTTTCTTGGGTTAAACTCATAGAAGGGAACCTCCTGGGTCAATGGTTATGAAGATATTTAAGGCTTTTGATACATAATGCCAAATTGCCTTCCAGAATGGCTCTGTAGGCCTCATTGTTCTGGTGTGGTCCCACATAGGATAGGAGAAGGCACTGCTGTCTTCCTTTAAAGGAGGAGAAATCAAGACATGGCAGAGCGGGACTTCCCTGGTGGTCCAGTGGTAAAGAATCAGCCTTCCAATGCAGGGGGCGCAGGTTCAATCCCTGGTTAGGGAACTAAGATCTCACATGCCACGGGGCAGCTAAGCCTGCACACCACAACGACAGAGCCCACGCACTCTGGAGGCTGCGGGCCACAACTAGAGAGAGAAAACCCCCACACACCACAACTAGAGAGAAGCCCGCGCGCCGCAATGAAGAGCCCGCACGCTGCAACTAAGACCCGACGCAGCCAAAAATAAAAAGAGAGAGAAGACAAGGCAGAGCAAATTGTCAGAGGAGAGGGTCACTACTGGAGGTTCTGGTGAAGGAAGATCCATGCCAGATTTCCAGACACTGCCCGGTTACTCACATATGGTAACTGTGCTATTCAAACTAACAATTCAGACTCAGCCTGACAAGTCCAGGCATACTTAATGGACAATGGAAAAGAATCTTTGGAATTAGGACTGTTCCAGAAAAGCTGGAACGTATTATAATTAGCTATTCATCCCTGCATTGTCCAATATGGCAGACATCAGCCACATGCAGATATTGAGCTAATGTGAGTAAGGAATGGAATTTTTAAATTTAATTTAATTAATTTAAATTTAAAAGCTGATATTTGATGCAGTTACTGGAAAACTTTTAAGGGTGTTTGGAACAACTTGAACATGTGAATTTATTTTTTGACTCTAAGTTTTATGAAACCTAACTAAATATGGTCAATATTTCCAGAGAAAATTTAGCATCCAAGTTAAGATGTGCTATAAGTGTAAAATGCACAGTGGATTTCAAAGACTTAGTATGAAAAAAGAACGTAAGCTGTCCCATTAGTAAATGTTTTATATTGATCACAGGTTGTAATGATAATATTTTGGGTATATAAGGTTAAATAAAATGTCATTAAAATTAATTTCACCTTGTTCTCCTTTTTTAAAATAAACTTTTAATTTTAGAATACTTTCAGATTTACAGAAAAATTGCAAAGATAAAATGGAGAAGTCTCATATGCCCCACACCCAATTTCCCAATTATCAACATCTTAATATTAGTAGGATACAATAACCAACAAGGACCTACTGTATAGCACAGGGAACTATACTCAATATTTTGTAATAACCTATAAGGAAAAAGAATCTAAAAAAGAATATATATATATATATATATATAAAACTGAATTGCTGTGCTGTACACCTGAAACTAACATGATACTGTAAATCAACTATACTTCAATTAAAAAAAGTTTTTCAAAATTAAAAAAATATATATTAGTAGGATATATTTGTCACAGTTAATGAGCCAGTATTGATACATTATTATTGACTGAACTTTATTCAAATTTCCTTAGTTTTTACCTAATGCCTTTTTTCTGTTCCAGGATCCCAACCCAGATACCGCATCATATCACATCTCCTTAGGCTCCTCTTGGCTGTGACCATTTCTCACATTTTCCTTGGTTTTGATGATCTTGACAGTTTTTTGAGGAGTACTGGCCAGGTGTTTTGTAGAATGAGCCTCAGTTGGAATTTGTCTGATATTTTCTCATGGTTAGACTGGGGTTATGGGTTTTGGGGAGAAAGACCATAAAGGTAAGATGTCCATCTCATCATATCATATCAAGGGTATATACTGTCAACATGGCCATCACTGTCAATGCAAACCTTGGTCACCTGACCAAGGTGACCTCTGTCAGGTTCTCCACTGTAAAGTGACTCTTTCTCTGCCCACACTTACCAGTGAGGAGCTGTGCTTCACCCCCTTGGGAGTGGAGATCTGCATAGATTATTTGGAATGCTTCTGGAAGGAAGAGTTGTCTCTTCTCCTCATATATTTATTTATTCAATCATTTATTTATGTCAGTATGGACTCATGGATATTTGTTTTTATTCTTTGGGTTATGATCCAATACAACTTTATATTTACTTTCTTACTCTAATTGTTCTATAGCTTTGGCCATTGATTGGGAGCTCTCTCAGTTTGTCCTATGTCCCTTTGACATACCCCATTGTTGTGAGGTTTTCTGAGTGGGCTTCTTTTTTTTAATGTAGCTACTAGAACATTAAAAATCACATTTATGCATGCATTGTATTTCTATTGGACAGCTCTGATCTAGACTGTCTTGTATGCAAGCACTATGTACTTAGAAAATTCTTAACCTTGGGACCAGCAAGAGTGTCTAAACTGTGTGGGCATGCTAAATCTTGCATTCAGTTAATTTCTCCTCTTTGCTTTGGCTCCTGGGAAACTCAGTGCTGTTATTGTGATCCTTGTCTAGAAATATCCTAGCATACTAAGTTTCCTTCTGGATATATTTCCTTTTTATCTCTGTTTCCCCATGGCCTCAACTCCAACAATTAATCATTTAATTTTTTTTTGTATTGTACCTAATTTTGTTAAGCCATCCTGAACCCTCTATGGAATAAGGCATGTTTATAGGACAATGTTAATGCTCTGCTCAGATCCCTCAGATCCCTTTTACTGTTTAATGTGTGTGTGTGTGTGTGTGTGTGTCCCCGCTGCCACACTTCCAATAGCTGGCCCCTGTCTAGTCTCTGGAGATCTAGTCTTAGGCTATTTGGGGAGGCATTGCCTGAGAATTTACATCCCTCTGGGGCAGCCCTTAACCATTGACTGGTGGGGTGTAAGAAGTGGAAGCTTTGTTTAGGTGCCCTGAGGGCAGGAACCGGGGGGATTCTGAGGTGTTGCTTACACTGCAGAACCCTCTATGGATTCAGGCTACAGCCACCCTCCATGGGACTTTGCCTGAGATGGCACCTTATCGTGGCTTCCCTGAGATAGCATCCTTCATAAGTCACTTGCATACGAAGCTCATCTCAATGTCTGCTTGGGGAACATGACCTAAGACAGCCAGTGATACTTTTCTTTTTTTGAATTTTTTAATTTTTGAAATTTATTTTTTTATACAGCAAGTTCTTATTAGTTATCTATTTTACACATATTAGTGTATATATGTCAATCCCAATCTCCCAATTCATCACAGCACCACCACCACTCCCACCACTTTCCCCACTTGGTGTCCATTCTTTTGTTCTCTACATCTGTTTTTCTATTTCTGCCCTGCAAACAAGTTCATCTGTACCATTTTTCTAGGTTCCACATATGTGCATTAATATATATTTGTTTTTCTCTTTCTGACTTACTTCACTCTGTATGACAGTCTCTAGATCGATCCACATCCTACAAATGACCCAGTTTTGTTCCTTTTTATGGCTGAGTAATATTCCATTGTATATATGTACCACATCTTCTTTATCCATTTGTCTGTCGATGGGCATTTAGGTTGCTTCCATGACCTGGCTATTGTAAATAGTGCTGCAATGAACATTGGGGTGCATGTGTCTTTTTGATTTATGGTTTTCTCTGGGTATATGCCCAGTAGTGGGATTGCTGGGTCATATGGTAATTCTATTTTTAGTTTTTTAAGGAACCTCCATACTGTTCTCCATAGTGGCTGTATCAATTTACATTCCCACCAACAGTGCAAGAGGGTTCCCTTTTCTCCACACAGTCTCCAGCATTTGTTGTTTGTAGATTTTTCTGATGATGCCCATTCTAACCAGTGTGAGGTGATACCTCATTATAGTTTTGATTTGCATTTCTCTAATAATTAATGATGTTGAGCAGCTTTTCATGTGCTTCTTGGCCATCTGTATGTCTTCTTTGGAGAAATGTCTGTTTAGGTCTTCTGCCCATTTTTGGATTGGATTTTTGTTTTTTTTAATATTGAGCTGTATGAGTTGTTGAATATTTTGGAGATTAATCCTCTGTCTGTTGATTCGTTTGCAAATATTTTCTCCCATTCTGAAGGTTGTCTTTTCATCTTGTTTGTAGTTTCCTTTGCTGTGCAAAAACTTTTAAGTTTCATTAGGTTCCATTTGTTTATTTTTATTTCCATTACTCTAGGAGGTGGATCAAAAAAGATCTTGCTGTGACTTATGTCAAAGAATGTTCTTCCTGTGTTTTATTCTAAGAGTTTTATAGTGTCTGGTCTTACATTTAGGTCTCTAATGAATTTTGAGTTTATTTTGGTGTATGGTGTTCGGGAGTGTTCTAATTTCATTCTTTTACATGTAGCTGTCCAGTTTTCCCAGCACCACTTATTGAAGAGACTGTCTTTTCTCCATTGTATATCCTTGCCTCCTTTGTCATAAATTAGTTGACCATAGGTGCGTGGGTTTATCTCTGGGCTTTCTATCCTGTTCCATTGATGTATATTTCTGTTTTTGTGCTAGTACCATATTGTCTTGATTAGTGTAGCTTTGTAGTATAGTCTGAAGTCAGGGAGTCTGATTCCTCCAGCTCTGTTTTTTTCCCTCAAGACTGCTTTGGCTATTCGGGGTATTTTGTGTCTCCGTACAAATTTTAAGATTTTTTGTTCTAGTTCTGTAAGAAATGCCACTGATAATTTGATAGGGATTGCATTGAATCTGTAGATTGCTTTGGGTAGTATAGTTATTTTCACAATATTAATTCTTCCAATGAACATTGGGGTACCAAGAACATGGTATATCTCTCCATCTGTTTGTGCAGTGATAATTTTAAAGTAAAATAAATTTGAAAGAAAAGAGCAGTTTCTGTAGGTATACTCAGAAATTTGAGTTAGTCTGCTGTACAGCTTATTAAGTAAAAAATGAAGCCAGACTCACTTCCCTTGACATATCAGTTTGGAGTCACAACTGTAGCAGCAGGGGAATAGGAGGGGGATCCCTGTGCATTATGGGTGCTCATTTTGTGTCCTCTGGACACTGATGCCAGATCCTAAAGACCTTCTATGGGGGCTGGGATCACCTCAGAGAATGGGGAGCAGGCTTCCCTCCCTGCTGCCCTCCCAAGTGCGTAGGTGAGGCCAGAGGCCAGAACAGGGGCAGTTCAACCAAAATAACTGTCCTGCTGCACCTGACTCGTGGGCCCCACACCCCAGGTCCACCCACAGGCCACAGGGAAGGAAGAGGCAGAGTACAGAGGGCTGAGTGGAGATGGAGTTTCATTTGCCACCCTGAGTGACCACAGAGAGGGTTTCTAGAACTCTCCACCCTCCTGGCAGCTTTGGCGAGAGGAGCGCTCTGTCCTCCCATTGCTAACAGCTGGGGAAGTATGAATGTGGGTTATTCTACACAGCTCAGAGGTCCTGGGAGTTGTGAGAAGCCTCCTAATGCAGGTTCTGCCTTTTGTGGGAAGGCAGAAGGTGGACACCTTGGTTCTTCGAACTAGCTGGGTCACAACTAATGATCACTTTCTCATAGCGTCTAGAGTCTGCAGAGCGAGCCTCGGCTTCCTGGGAAGGGCGCCACCTGGTGGTGGGCACTCTAGGGATGGGAGTGCATTCTCTCTCTTGCTCATCTGGGGCACTTGGAGACGGAGACTAAGCGGAGATGAAGGGGTGATTTGCCTCCTGCAGCCTCAGACTTCCCTGGCAAGTCACTGCCTGGGGCACATTTGCTGACTAGCTGTGATTGAGGGCTTCCTGGGGCAGTGGAGCCAGATGCTGGAATTCAAGCCCCATCTTCACCACTGTGGGAACTTAGACAAGCTACTAGAACTCTCCGAGCCTCAGTTTCTTATCCGTAAAAGGGAGATCAATGGACTTGTCTCCCTTGATTCTTTGTAAAGAATGAATGAGATTAGGCATTATCTGAGTCTGGGTTCCCCAAAAGCAGATCCTGAGATTCAGATGTAAGTACTTTATTTTGGAGGTGATCTCAGGAAATACCACGTGGGGAGGATATGAGACAGGTGAGGGGAAGAAAAGAGCAAGAGTGATTTATCCAGCAGGCGTTCTGCCACTGGGGCACCGGGTGGTGCTTAGTCCCTCTCAGCATTACCTGGCCTGAGGGGCATAGAGCTGGGGTATTTCCACTGATTCCCATCAGTCTCTGACTACGGGGGAGATCCTGCTGGGGTGCTTTAATTCCCTAGCACTTCTGGCCTATTCAGTGCATGCACATAGCGGGCTCCAGCAGCCAGTGTCCTAAGAGTCAGAAATGATGATATTTGGAAGTTGGGCCAATATGTATGGAAATGTTCAGTGTGTGTGGGAGGGGTGAATCGCAAAATCTTCTATATGCATATTTAAAAGTTCTCAGAACAGACTGGGACACTAGTGACATCTCAATAAACAGTAGTTCTCAATAATAGTACACATCAGTGACCCAATGTAGCCCACCCCTTGTCCACCAAAGTGGGATGTGGCTGACAAACTAGAAGGGGGACAGATAGACTGTGCCATGGGGAGCACAGGTGCCAACAGCCCTACCAGCAGGGGTTTGATGTTCCCCATTTTGTAGATAAGGAAGCTGAGGCTCACAGAGTATGAGAGCCTCGCCCTGGTCCTGGGTCAGATGACATCAGTGTTGGTCTCCCGTGGGCAGGTACCGCTGCTCCCACCAGTGCCAGGATTGTAAAGAATTCATTCTGTGCCTGAAAAAAAATGCTCTCTCTCTCTGAGCCCAGCCATGACTGTGCAGAAATGTGTTTCCTTCTGTAAAATGTCAAGGCTGAATCTTTTATGTTCTCCCCTCGGTCTGCGCCCAATAATGAACTCCACCGAAGCCCCACGGCTGCCTCCAACCCCTGAGACTCATTGGGAGCCTTGGAGTAATAACAAAAGGACTAATTCTCAGTGGTTGGAGAGAGCGAGGGAATGGCCTTATCATTCTTTTCATGCACCACTTAGACCTGAGAGAGAAGAAGAGGGAATTGGTGGAAACAGGAAAAGGTTGGGGGCCTGCTCTCTCCCTCATTTCCAGTTGTGACCACATGGAATATAGGAGCTTGCCTGCCCATGGGGCCTGCTTCCTGTCCACCAGGAGCCAGAGACACAGGATCTCATTGCCAGCATCATAGCCTAGAATAGAGGGTCTGCTCAGCTCTCCTTCCTAAGTGCTGGGGCCACATCTGTCAGTGCTGGTGATGAGGTTCATGCGGTACTAGCAGGAGAGCAGCCTGGGTGTGGGCTGGGCAGGGCTGCCATGAAGAGCATCATGGTTTGGGGGCAAGGAGCTGTTTCCAGGTGACTCCACTGGGCAGAGGACAAAACCCATCTTTAATGGTCAGTTCTTGGATGGAGTAAGGTAAGCCTTTTTCTTATTATGATTATTAAAATTTTTTTTATTGTGGTAAAATATGTCACATAAAACTTTCCATTTTAACTATTTTGAAATGTATAATTCAGTGACATTAATTACATTCACAATGTTTTGCAACTATCCTCATGCTGTTTCCAAAACTTTTTTATCACCCCAAACAGAAGCCCTGTCCCCATTAAGCAACAACTCACCATTCTCTCCTACTCCCAGTCCCACAGCCACAATTCTACTTTCTGTCTCTATGATTTTGACTACTGTAAGTACCTCATAATACTAGTGGGTATGTGTCCTGTTTTTTCTGATTTATTTATTTTTGGCCGCGTTGGGTCTTCGTTGCTGCACGCGGGCTTTTTCTAGTTGCAGCAAGTGGGGGCTGCTCTTTATTGTGGTGCGCAGGCTTCTCTTGTTGCAGAGCACAGTCTCTAGGTACGCGGGCTCAGTAGTTGTGGCACAGTTGTGGCTTAGTTGCTCCTTGGCATGTGGGATCCTCCTCCTGGACCAGGGATCGAACCCGTGTCCCCTGCGTTGGCCGGCAGATTCTTAACCACTGTGCCACCAGGGAAGTCCCAGTATTTGTTCTTTCTTGACTAGCTTATTTTACTCGGCATCATGTTTTCAAGTTTCATTCATGTTGTGGCATGTGCCAGAATCTCCCCACTTTTTAAGTGAGATTATCCCTTCATCTGTTGATGGAGGCAAGTCTTTCCCTTACATTTCTATCCACTGTGCACTTAAAAAAAAAAAAAAAGAAAAGAATAACACTTTTGAAAGAAACAAAGAGGGCACCCAGCCCATATGACCCTCTCACAGCACTGGTCTGGCTTGCCCGGCCACCAAAGATACCACTGGTCACTGACACTCTTTGGTAACGCTTCTGAGAACAGCAGCTAACAGTAAGAATAACATACGTGTTTCAGTCAATTACACATAAGCATGGATTTAATATTTTGGTCCTTGGAAGTGACCAGACTGGGCTGTATGTTCCATGAGGGTAAGGTCCACGATCGTTTGATCTCCATTCTGTACCCAGGGCTCACTCTGACCTGCCTAGCATGTAGTACAGTAATACTAAATGAGTATTTTCTGAATATGGAATGAGACAGCTGGTCCACAGGGCTGGAGTGGATTGCTGCCCTGGAGTAATAATACTGCTAGTACTGTTTGTTGAGCACTGACATGTACCTGGTGCTTAACGCTCACTCTTCCTCCCAACAGCCCTGCAAAGGTAAGCATCATCATGCCCATTTTACAGACAAGGAAGTTGAGGTTAAGTATTTAACCCAAGGGAGTACAGGGCAGAGCCAGGTCCCAGTTGGAATCTGTGTTCCTGGAAGGGTGTGAAGAGGAAGTAAACAGTTCACTAGGTCATCTTTTAAAATCTTTACAACAATACCTATGGAGAGAGGTACTGATACTATTGCCATTTTACAGACAAAAAAACTGAGGCCTGAAAGGCAGCTAGCAAGTGCCAGGGCCAATATTAGAACCTGACCAGTCTGACCTTACTGCCCACTGCCTCTGCCCCACTGGACTGGCCCTGTTTCTCACTCCGTTCTGCTGGAGTCACTCAACGAGCTGAAATGTCAAGCATTGCTGGGGCTTCGGCTTCCCTCCGAAAGCAACTGGAAGGCTGAAGTGAGTCTGTGGGAATTTTGCCACCTCATCTGGCTAATTAAGTGTGATTTGCGGGCTCCTGGATGATGTGGATGTGAATCATAATAAACACGGGCTCATTCAAACTTAGTAACCCCACTAGTCATGCATCTATGTTTAGAAGGGATTTGGGAGCTGCATGAGTTGGGGCTGGGGCATTCCTGGAGGACCCCGTGTCTGTTTTTTGCTGCCTTCCTCATAGGACAAGCACTTATCAACCAGAAGAGAACAATTTGCAGATCATTTTAAATAAATAAATTTTATAATAACAAACAAACCATTGTGTACAAGATAAATTTTGCATGAATTTTAAAAAGAAAACATAATATTTTTAAAAATTGCCCCTTGCAAGAGGCAGCATTAGGTAACAACCTCAGCATGCCCAAGGTGGAGGGGCATTCTGTGGCCAGGAGACTTTTGCAGAAGGGTTTGAGAATTAATTCGCTGCATCGTTATACCACCATGCCAGTGTGTCTGGCTGCCAGCTCCTGCCTCTCCTCTGTTGGCCTGCTCTGCTCACTGAGCAAGCAGGCTCTAGTCTGATGCTCAGGGTCAGGCACGCCTGGTACCTGCCCTTGGGGTAGAGGTGGTGTGTGTGGTTATCTGCTGTGTTCCTTGTTGTGATCTACCAGGTAGACAGAAAAGGACATGGAACTTCTAAACGTGGTGCATGAGGCACCATCACACTTTATGTTGTAGGGTCTATCAACTCAGAGAATCAGAACTCTGATTCTTTCCATGTCCATGAGATGAACATTTCAGGGAAGATCAGAAAGAGTTTCCCCATGGCCTTTATTGCTCATCAAATGCTGTGTGCAAACACTCCTTTCCACACTGCTTCCATCTCTCTGCCTGATGATGGGACTCCTCAGTCATCTTAACCTGGGAGATGGATGGTGTAGAGCAGGCATCTGCAAACTATGGCAAAGGACCGTGGGCCTGGTTTTGTATGACCTGTGAGCTAAGAATAATTTTTACGTTTTTAGTGGTTGAAAAAAATCAAAAGAATAATTCATTTCGTATGGAATTTAAGCAAAATTCAAAATTTGTATAAATGTATACAAAATTCAAATTTCTGTGTCCATATATAAACTTATAAATACATAACTTTATATAACATATATAACTGTAAAATAAATAAATAAATAAATAGCCACACCTATTCATTTACATATTTCTTATGGCTGTCTTTGAGCTACACCAGCAGAGCTGCATGGCCCACAAAGCTGAAAATGGTTACTACTTGGCCCTTTACAGGAAAACTTTGCCAACTTCTGGGTGTCTTTTTTTTTTTTGGCTGCATTGGGTCTTCGCTGCTGCACACGGGGAGTGGGGGCGCTGCTCTTCATTGCGGTGCACGGGCTTCTCATTGCAGTGGCTTCTCTTGTTGTGGAGCATGGGCTTCAGTAGTTGTGGCTCATGGGCTTAGTCGCTCCGCAGCATCTGGGATCTTCTCCGACCAGGGATCGAACCCTCCCCTGCATTGGCAGGCAGATTCTTAACCACTGCGCCACCAAGGGAGTCCCCTTCTGGGTGTTTTGCTCAGAGCCCACAGGGATCCTGTAGGGGGATAGTCACAATGACCCAGGAGCAATGTCTAGGGCAAGCTGTCTCTCCTCCCTCAGTAGAGTGTGCGTGCTGCTCACAAATTCAGCTACCCATGACATTGGTGGCTTCTCCCCCAGTGGGGAAGGCCGAACATGACCTCACCTTTCCCAAGTCTACAGGTTCTAGGTAGCTAGCTCTCCCGGGACTCTCCTGGATATCTTGCACCCAAACTCAGAGTCTTATATGGTGCATGGAAGAATGGTCTTGTTCCCCATGCAACACATATTTTTTAGTCTGGCACCAAAGATTCTGATTTTAAAAAATAAGACAATTTCCCTAACTGACCACTTAATTTTTAATTTGGAAAAACATGCTAAAAATATACTTCTGGTTATCCTAAGTGAAAATATGCCTGGTTAGGTGTAAATCTTCTAAATATGATTTACATGGGGAAAAAAAAGAAGAGAAAGAAAAAAAGGATGCAGGTGTTGAATGAATTCACAATTGTTTGTTTGTTTGTTTTAAAATAACTTCCAGCAGAGAGTTACTGAACCGAGTAAATCTTAGGGAAGGGGGTGTGGATTCGAAGGAGGGGTGTGGGCTTTGTGACATTCTCCTGTGTCTGAGCCGTGAAAGTTATTCAGCCTCCCAGAGCCTGAGTCTGTCCATAAATATTTAATATAGTGAAAACATAGCCTCCCTTGTAAGATTGCTGTGAGGATTTGGAAGGTCAAGTTCCTGGCATGTAGTAGGTACACAACCCATGTTAATTTCTTCTGTTCCTTGCCTTGTGCAGACCACCTTAGAGTATGATACTGAGTGTTAACTCACAAAGTCAAAGAAGTCATTTTTTTTAATGTGAAAAATTTCTCATTTTTTGTTTGCTTCATTGTCTTGAAAAACCTTTATTCCATGGCTGTGGCCATTTGAATACAGGAAAATAAAAATCATAATTTTATAGACTATTAGACCCACACAAGAAGCCAGTATAGACAGTCTGGTGGTAAAAACCACTCATATCTTAAAACCCCTCTTCTCTAATTTGTACTATACTTTTCCCCTGCAAGTCACCCAGAAAAATGAGTGGGCACAATGGTACAATGGTACAATGAAGAAATGCTTGAGGGGTGTGTCTTTGTAGCTGGTATGGTCTGACTAGCCTGGAAGATGGGGAGGGGAAGCCAGAACACGAAACTGCAGGCCTGGAAGAACCAAGGCCTTGTCTTGTCCAACAACCTTGTTCTGTAGGTGAGGAAACCGAGACCAAACAGCTTATTAATGGCAAGGCCAGAACCCTAAGCAGGTGGCCCAGTGCCCTGTCTTATGTTACTACCAGTCTCCTGGCAGTCTTGGGGATGCTAATACTGTATCTAATGCTGATACTAATACTGTGGGACCTCCCTTATAATGCAAGTACCTGGGATCCAGGGCTTTGAACACAGAGGCAAATGGCAGGGACTTCAGACTTCAGCACGCTAGAACTGGCTGCACCTCAGTTGGCACAAGTGCAGGGCACCCAGAGGCAAGGCCAGCTAGCCAGACATCATCTGAGACAGGCCAAAGTCCTGGAGGTCAGCTGGCGAGTGGGACGGGGAGTTTAAAGTTCACCTGGTGCCTTTCAGCTTCACTCCCCACCTGCCACTACTGGGAACAGGACTCAAGAGCAAGGTGAGGTCTGCAGTGAATCCTGTGGGTGTCCCACCCCAGACCCCCTTTACAGGCCTGCGCACCCATCCCCCAGCTGCTGAGGGTGTGGTTGCTGATATCTCCCAGTTGCCTCTTTCTATGCAGAACTGGGCCAAGCTAAATGGGAGCTGCCACGGAGGTGCTGCAGCCCGTACCCCCAGACTTTGACCAACGACAAAATGGGAGGACAAAAGACCAGCCCTTTGCATCAAGTGGAGAGAGGGTACAACTCTGTGGTGCAATTCCTGCATGAGAGCCCCCATGGGATCAGGCTGAAGCTGACTCCAGCTGAGACTCCAGCTTTGCTCCTTCCCTGCCCCATCCCGATTCCTCCACTCCCTTCCTCCTGAGTGCACCCTTCAATCAATCCCTTGTGTGAATCTTCACATCTCAAGCTCTGCTTCCAGGGACCCCAGTCCTAGACAAGATCCCTCCTAGAAGGCCTTAATACGGTCCATTTATTGTGAGTGGTGCTGAATACATTTTGACCCAGTAATGGTTCTTGTCCTTGGCCGATTCCCCGCACCTCTGGCCCCAGCTCTCTCCTTTCTCTGGGTAGGTTCTGTCTTCAGTCCCTGCTCCCGACAGCAGAGGCATCTGAATGCAGCTGTTACTTGGCCATGTGGAGTTGTGACAGCTTTGGGGCAGCATTATACAGGAGCAATATCCTTCTTGCTTATTGAATCTCAGAATTCATTTCACACCAAAGGCAACAAACAAACCGACAATACAAGGCAGCTCCATGGTTATGACTGGAGGAGATGAATTGCATTGTTCATCCTCTAAAGTTGTGTTCTGTTCCTTATCAGCCTCATCTGAAACCTCGGGCTCAGAGAAGAGATGTTTCTCCGGCCGGAGCGGAAAGTTTGGTCTGCATTGTTATGTGTCGGAGATGATAGACTCGGGATGGGAAAGATAGAAGACCTCCCCAGCCCGCTCCCTGCCAACAATCTCCATCAAGCCTTTGGCCCTCAGATAGGTTTCAATATCCTGTGCAGCTGACTTCTGACCCACATCAGGAATCCAGCCTTTATATACCCACTGCCCAGAGAAGCCCTCTATCACCTTCTGCAGAGGGAGGGACCCCCAAAGAGCCCCTGAGTAGAGAAAGCAGAATGGCCTCTGAGAAGCAGGTGCCTGCTGTGGTTAAAATATGTAGAATATATGCATGAACATTTGTCGATAAATATTAGCCACGGTCACTGGGGATGCTGGGGTTGTCGCTGCCATTGATTTCTTTATCTTATGGAGGGTGTTTTCTCAGTTTTCTATGATGTAGCACTTGTATAATAAAGAAAAGTTTTCAAAACAGGTACAGAACAATTCCATTTTTAATATAAATAACTACTCACAGACACATATACATGTGTAAAAATAGACTGGAAGTATATTCACCAAAATGCTGGCAGGGCTTATTTTTGGGTAGTAGGAAGATGAGTTCTCTTTTCCTTCTTTTTTGTGTGTCCTCATTTCTAATACTTCTACAATGGATAGATAGTATCCATGTTCAAGCAAGAATATAAGGATGATGCTCTGCAGCAAATTGTCCTTTCTGAGCAGTGTTAACCCCCACGGGGTCATGGTGACAACCTGGAGCTGGCACTGTGGGATGTGCCTCTCAGGCTGGGTGAGACACAATTTGGAACTCAGTGATTCAAGCCCCTTCCAGGGCCAAAAGAGAAGAGTGTTTCAGGGCAGAGGAGAGAGTTGATTGGGCTGTCCACTCAGGGGTAGCTCTTTATTTTATTTTTTGGCTGCGCCACACAGCTTGTGGGATCTTAGTTCCCTGACCAGGGATTGAACCTGCATCCTTGGCAGTGAAAGTGCAGAGTCCTAACCACTGATTCGCCAGCGAAGTCCCCCAGGGGTTAGCTCTTATAAGAGGGAGACCAGCAGAATCTGTTCCCAACTGTTGTCCCCATGTGCTCCCGCCAGTGCCCATCCCGTTGTAGGTCCCCCAGATGGCCTTCCTATGGCCCATTCTTCACCTGCTTCAGGCTATGGCTCCAGGTCAACCACTCCATTTTAATGTCCTTTGCGCCTTTATGTGGGGTCTTTTATTGTGTGTGAGGGAAAGGGGAGGACAGGATGAGGTGGGAGATAATCTTTATGTTCTTAAAGCTGTTTTATTTTTTTAATCTTTTATTAAAGTATAGTTGATTTACAATGTTGTGTTAATTTCTGCTGTACAGCAAAGTGATTCAGTTATACATATATCTACATTCTTTTTTATATTCGTTTCCATTATGGTTTGTCACAGGATACTGAATATAGTTTCCTGTGCTATACAGTAGGACCTTGTTGTTTATCCATTCTATATATACTAATTTGCATCTGCTAACTCCAAACTCCCACTCCATCCCTCCCCCACCCCTTTACCCCTTGGCAACCACAAGTCTGTTCTCTACGTCTGTGAGTCTGTTTCTATTTCGTAGATAAGTTTACTTGTGTCATATTTTAGATTCTACATATAAGTGATATCATATGGTATTTGTCTTTCTCTTTCTGACATTTATTTTTGATGATTTAAAAATTTTTTTATTTTATTTATTTTTTTATACAGCAGGTTCTTATTAGTTATCCATTTAATACATATTAGAGTATATATGTCAATCCCAATCTCCCAATTCATCACACCACCACCACCACCCCCCAACGCTTTCCCCCTTGGTGTCCATACGATTGTTCTCTGCACCTGTGTCTCAATTTCTGCCCTGCAAACCGGTTCAACTGTACCATTTTTCTAGGTTCCACATATATGCTTTAATATACGATATCTGTTTTTCTCTTTCTGACTTACTTCACTCTTTATAACAGTCTCTAGATTCATCCACATCTCTACAAATGACCCAATTTCGTTCCTTTTTACGGCTGAGTGATATTCCATTGTGTATATGTACCACATCTTCTTTATCCATTCATCTGTAGATGGGCATTTAGGTTGCTTCCATAACCTGGCTATTGTAAATATTGCCGCAATGAATGTTGGGGTGCATGTGTCTTTTTGAATTATGGTTTTCTCTGGGATTGCTGGCTCATATGGTAATTCTATTTTTAGGTTTTTAAGGAAACTCCATACTGTTCTCCATAGTGGCTGTATCAATTTACATTCCCACCAGCAGTGCAAAAGGGTTCCCTTTTCTCCACACCCTCTCCTGCATTTGTTGTTTGTAGATTTTCTGATGATGCCCATTCTAACTGGTGTGAGGTGATACCTCATTGTAGTTTTGATTTGCATTTCCCTAATAATTAGTGATGTTGAGCAGCCTTTCATGTGCTTCCTGGCCATCTGTATGTCTTCTTTGGAGATTTGTCTATTTAGGTCTTCTACCCATTTTTGGATTGGGTTGTTTGTTTTTTTAATATTGAGCTGCATGAGCCATTTATATATTTTTGAGGTTAATCCTTTGTCCTTTGATTCATTTTCAAATATTTTCTCCCATTCTGAGGGTTGTCTTTTCGTCTTGTTTGTAGTTTACTTTGCTGTGCAAAAACTTTTAAGTTTCATGAGATCTCATTTGTTTATTTTTGTTTTTATTTCCATTACTCTAGGCAGTTGATCAAAAAAGATCTTGCTGTGATTTATGTCAAAGAGTGTTCTTCCTATGTTTTACTCTAAGGGTTTTATAGTGTCCGATCTTACATTTAGGTCTCGAATCCATTTTGAGTTTATTTTTGTGTATCGTGTTCAGGAGTGTTCTAATTTCATTCTTTTACATGTAGCTGTCCAGTTTTTCCAGCACCACTTATTGAAGAGACTGTCTTTTCTCCATTGTATATCTTTGCCTCCTTTGTCATAGATTAGTTGACCATAGGTGCGTGGGTTTATCTCTGGGCTTTCTATCCTGTTCCATTGATGTATATTTCTGTTTTTGTGTCAGTACCATATTGTCTTGATTACTGTAGCTTTGTAGTATAGTCTGAAGTCTGGGAGCCTGATTCCTCCAGCTCCGTTTTTTTCCCTCAAGACCACTTTGCTATTCAGGGTCTTTTGTGTCTCCATACAAATTTTAAGATTTTTTGTTCTAGTTCTATAAAAAATGCCTTTGGTAATTTGATAGGGATTGCATTGAATCTGTACATTGCTTTGGGTGGTATAGTCATTTTCACAATATTGATTCTTCCAATCCAAGGACATTGTATATCTCTCCATCTGTTGGTATCATCTTTAATTTCTTTCATCAGTGTCTTATAGTCTTCTGCATACAGGTCTTTTGTCTCCTTAGTTAGGTTATTCCTAGGTATTTTATTCTTTTTGTTGCAATGGTAAATGGGAGTGTTTCCATAATTTCTCTTTCAGAGTTTTCATCATTAGTGTATAGGAATGCAAGAGATTTCTGTGCATTAGTATTGTATCCTGCAACTTTACCAAATTCATTGATTAGCTCTAGTAGTTCTCTGGTGGCATCTTTAGGATTCTCTATGTATAGTATCATGTCATCTGCAAACAGTGACAGTTTTACTTCTTCTTTTCCAGTTTGTATTCCTTTTATTTCTTTTTCTTCTCTGACTGCCATGGCTAGGACTTCCAAAACTATGTTGAATAATAGTGGTGAGAGTGGACAATCCTTGTCTTGTTCCTGATCTTAGAGGAAATGTTTTCAGTTTTTCACCATTGAGAATAATGTTTGCTGTGGGTTTGTCATATATGGCCTTTATTATGTTGAGGTAGGTTCCTGCTATGCCAACTTTATGGAGAATTTTTATCATAAATGGGTGTTGAATTTTGTCAAAAGCTTTTTCTGCATCTATTGAGATGATCATATGATATTTCTTCTTCAGTTTGTTAATATGGTGTATCACATTGATTGATTTGCATATATTGAAGAATCCTTGCATCCCTGGGATAAATCCCACTTGATCATGGTGTATGATCCTTTTAATGTGTTGTTTGATTCTGTTTGCTAGCATTTTGTTGAGAATTTTTGCATCTATATTCATCAGTGACATTGGTCTGTAATTTTCTTTTTTTGTAGTATCTTTGTCTGGTTTTGGTATCAAGGTGATGGTGGCCTCATAGAATCAGTTTGGGAGTGGTCCTTCCTCTGCAATTTTTTGGAAGAGTTTGAGAGGATGGGTGTTACCTCTTCTCTAAATGTTTGATAGAATTCACCTGTGAAGCCATCTGGTCCTGGACTTTTGTTTGTTGGAAGATTTTTAATCACAGTTTCAATTTCATTACTTGTGATTGGCCTGTTCATATTTTCTATTTCTTCCTGGTTCAGTCTTGGGAGGTTATACCTTTCTAAGAATTTGTCCATTTCTTCCAGGTTGTCCATTTTATTGGCATAGAGTTGCTTGTAGTAATCTCTTAGGATGCTTTGTATTTCTGCGGTGTCTGTTGTAACTTCTCCTTTTCCATTTCTAATGTTAATGATTTGAGTCCTCTCCCTCTTTTTCTTGATGAGTCAGCTAATGGTTTATCAATTTTGTTTATCTTCTCAAAGAACTTTTAGTTTTATTGATCCTTGCTATTGTTTTCTTTGTTTCTATTTCATTTATTTCTGCTCTGATCTGTATGTTTTCTTTCCTTCTACTAATTTTGGGTTTTGTTTGTTCTTTCTCTAGTTCCTTTAGGTGTAAGGTTAGATTGTTTATTTGAGATGTTTGTTGTTTCTTGAGGCAGGATTTTATTGCTATAAACTTCCCTCTTACAACTGCTTTTGCTGCATCCCATAGGTTTTGGGTTGACGTGTTTTCATTGTCATTTGTTTCTAGGTATTTTTTGATTTCCTCTTTGATTTCCTCAGTGATCTCTTGGTTATTTAGTAATATATTGTTTAGCCTCCATGTGTTTGTGTTTTTTACGTTTTTTTCTCTGTAATTCATTTCTAATCTCAGAGCCTTGTGGTCAGAAAAGATGCCTGATATGATTTCAATTTTCTTAAACTTACTGAGGCTTGACTTGTGACCCAAGATGTGATCAATCCTGGAGAATGTTCCATGTGCACTTGGGAAGAAAGTGTAATCCGCTGTTTTTGGATGGAATGTCCTATAAATATCAATTAAATCTATCTGGTCTATTGTGTCATTTAAAGCTTGTGTTTCCTTATTAATTTTCTGTTTGGATGATCTGTCCATTGGTTTAAGTGAGGTGTTAAAGTCCCCCACTATTATTGTGTTACTGTCGATTTCCTCTTTTATAGCTGTTAGCAGTTGCCTTATGTATTGATATGCTCCCATGTTGGGTGCATATATATTTATAATTGTTATATCTTCTTCTTGGATTGATCCCTTGATCATTCTGTAGTGTCCTTCCTTGTCTCTTGTAACATTCTTTATTTGAAAGTCTATTTTATCTGATATGAGTATTGCTACTCCAGCTTTCTTTTGATTTCCATTTGCATGGAATATCTTTTTCCATCCCCTCACTTTCAGTCTGTATGTGTCCCTAGGTCTGAAGTGGGTCTCTTGTAGACAGCATATATATGGGTCTTGTTTTTGTATCCATTCAGCGAGCCTGTGTCTTTCGGTTGGAGCGTTTAATCCATTCACGTTTAAGGTAATTATCGATATGTATGTTTTCTTAATTGTTTTGGGTTTGTTTTTATAGGTCCTTTTCTTCTCTTGTGTTTCCCACTTAGAGAAGTTCCTTTAGCATTTGTTGTAGAGCTGGTTTGGTGGGGCTGAATTCTCTCAGGTTTTACTTGTCTATAAAGCTTTTGATTTCTCCATTTAATCTGAATGAGGTCCTTGCCAGGTAGAGTAATCTTTGTTGTAGGTTCTTCCCTTTCATGACTTTAAATATGTCATGCCACTCCCTTCTGGCTTGTAGAGTTTCTGCTGAGAAATCAGCTGTTAACCTTTTGGGAGTTCCCTTATATGTTATTTGTCAGTTTTACCTTGCTGCTTTAAATAATTTTTCTTTGTCTTTGATTATTGCCAATTTGATTACTATGTGTCTTGGCATGTTTCTCCTTGGGTTTATCCTGTATGGGACTCTCGACACTTCCTGGACTTGGGTGGCTATTTCCTTTCCCATGTTAGGGAAGTTTTCGACTATAATCTCTTCAATATTTTCTCGGTTCCTTTCTCTCTATATTCTCCTTCTGGGACCCCTATAATGTGAATGTTGTTGCATTTAATGTTGTCCCAGAGGTCTCTTAGGCTGTCTTCATTTCTTTTCATTCTTTGTTCTTTACTCTGTTCCACAGCAGCGAATTCTACCATCTTGTCTTCCAGGTCACTTATCCGTTTTTCTGCCTCAGTTATTCTGCTATTGATTCCTTCTAGTGTAGTTTTCATTTCAGTTATTGTATTGTTCATCTCTGTTTGTTTGTTCTTTAATTCTTCTAGATCTTTGTTAAACATTTCTTGAATCTTCTCCATCTTTGCCTCCATTCTTTTTCTGAGGTCCTGGATCATCTTCACTATCATTATTCTGAATTCTTTTTCTGGAAGGTTGCCTATCTCCACTTCATTTAGTTTTTTTTCTGGGGTTTTATCTTGTTCCTTCATCTGGTACATAGCCCTCTGCCTTTTCATCTTGTCTATCTTTCTGTGAATGTGGTTTTTTGTTCCACAGGCTGCAGGATTGTAGTTCTTCTTGCTTCTGCTCTCTGCCCTCTGGTGGATTAGGCTATCTCCTGACTTATTGCACTTAGTATGATAATCTCTAGGTCCATATAGATGGCATTATTTCATTCTTTTTTATGACTGAGTAATATTCCATTGTATAAATGTACCACATCTTCTTTATCCATTCCTCTGTTGATGGACATTTAGGTTGTTTCCATGTCTTGGCTAGTGTGAATAGTGCTCCTATGAACATTGGGGGGCATGTATCTTTTCAAATTAGAATTTTCTCTGGATATACGCCCAGGAATGGGATTGCTGGATTATATGGCAACTCTATTTTTAGTTTTTTGAGGCACCTCCATACCATTTTCCCTAGTGGCTGTACCAACTTACATTCCCACCAACAGTGTAAGAGTGCTCCCTCTTCTCCATCCCCTCTCCAGCATTTGTTATTTGTAGACTTTTTAATGATGGCCATTCTGGCCAGTGTGAGGTGGTACCTCACTGTGGTTTTGATTTGCACTTCTCTAATAATTAGCCATGTTGAGCATCTTTTCATGTGCCTGTTGGCCATCTGTATGTCTTCTTTGGAGAAATTTCTATTTAGATATTCTGCCCATTTTTCAATTGGGTTATTTGTGGGGTTTTTTTTTGTTGAGTTGTTTGCATATTTTGGAAATTAAGTCCTGTCGGTCACATCGTTTGCAAATATTTTCTCCCATTCTGTAGGTTGTCTTTTCATTTTGTTTATGGTTTCGTTTGCTGTGCAAAATTAAAGCTGGTCACATCTCCTCTCCTGTTATTGTTTTCCCTTCTACTTCTCCCTCTCTAATTCAAAAGAACAATTAATAACAATAGTACTTTTGATGATGATAATAATAATTATTATTTCCAGTGTAGTCCTCCTCTAGAGGTTGCAGAATTATCTAGGAACACAGGAGGTGATTTAGGGTATAATGTTAAGAAACTCAGCATCTTTCGTACTAGGAGAACCGAAGAACATGGCATTTAACTCAAAACAGGGTACTCCTATGATCATAAAATATTCTGAAATAAGATTCCAAATTATTACAATGATAAAAATCACAATTCTAGATCATTACACAGTGTGAATCATGATTTAAGTCCAGAGTGGCTAAGTGTACAAGGCCAAGAGCTAGGCTGCAATTCACAAGTATATCCTCTGGGATAGAACAACACGGAGCCTTGGACTGCTGGGAAAACAGCAGGGACTCAGAGACACTGTAGCACAGCCACTGGGAGGGGTTGGGGAGCTCTTCTAGGTTCCGAACAAGGTTCACACCTGCAGTCCAGGGTCAGACCAGGGTGGGGTAGACAGCTATGCGGTCAGCAATCTTTCCCCACCCCCTCCCTGCCTGCTGACCCTCAGGAAGTCTGATAAAACTTCCCAGGAGCCCAGGAAGGATTCTGGTCACAGAGTAAAGTGGGGCCTGCTGGGTACCCTCAAGGTAAGTTATTTTCTCAAGTGCCAAAAAAGCTTTCTAGGAGACAATTTGTATGAAGAGTCAAAATGAGGCCTTAGGATGTTATCAAGATGCCAATTATTTTGACTTTCATCACTGCCCCTGTGAAAGCACAAAAAATAATGGGTCCTCGGAGGCACACTAACTCACCCCGGTACTTTAAGGAGACAGTTCTGGGAATACTCAGGCAGTAAGAACACCAGGAAAATGCTCAGGGTGAGGGGAGGAGAGAGGCCTTTAATTGTCCTGGGTGAGCAGCAGCCATGCTACCAGCCCTCAGAGAACTACAGTAAATCCCCATCATCCTCAAAATATGCTTGGACCCTGGCCTTTCCCAAGGCATGGCAGAAATTACCACGCCTCAGCACCTGTGTGGGGGATGCCAAGGCTGGGCTGCAGACTGTGCGATCCTGGTAGCTGGAGGTGAGGAGGGAGAGATGGCAGCTTCTCAGGAAGAAGGTAGAGGAGAAGCAGAGGGCTGTGAATGGTAAGGGGCCTGCTGGTAGCAGAGACCCTGGCTTTGGAGAGAACAGCAGGAGCTGACCAGTGATGGAGCTGCCAGGTGGGGCATTAGGAAAAATCGCATAAATTTAAGAAATTACTCAGAGCTGATGGGAGGTTGCAGGCCCAGAGAAGAGGGAGGTTCTTGAAGATTTCTGAGAGCTGGAGACTGCTAGGAATGCTTGTCCTTAGGGTAAGACCCAGGGAAGGTGAAGATCTAGAGAACAAGAACCCCAAAGAACTGAGAGTTGGCAAGGAGGAGCTGGGGGACCTCGGGGTCTACTGATGCCTAGTGTGAGCACACTGCACGGCACAGTTTTGCACTAAAACCAAAGACCCAGAAGGGAAGAGCCAGAGAGAGTGGTATCTGGTAAATACCTGAGTTCCGGTTTCCGGTTTGTTCCCAGGCGGTCCCCACGTGCTTAAGTGGTTTGGCACTCCCAGCCCAGAAGGAGCCAAGTGTTGCACTGGGAGAGATGTCCCAGGAGATGCAAAGCAAAGGCATTGTCTGAAGGAGAGACTGCCCTGGTTTGGGGGCTGGGGGAAACAGAAGGTCTACAGCAGGAGACCAGACAGAAGACGGGACGCTGATGACCCGAACAGGTGCTGTGGAGCACCCAGGATGAGGTGAGAGGTGTACAGCATAGCAGCCACACCACAGTGACCTGGGTGGGTCTGGGCCATTGCCCTCTGTCATCTTCATCCTCTCTTAGTGACTTTTTCTCCCAGTGTTCCCAGGGAAAGGCTGAGCCATGCACTCAGTGTCTTTATATTGCTCTTAACTCTCCCAATCCTCGTAGCTTTAAACCTTTTAACCTAGCTGAGAAATGGATGATTCTTCCCCAGTGAAAGTAGAGAATTGGAACAGTGAAGACCAGCCCTCTTCTCGCCCCTGTTGTCAATGAACGAGTCATTTCTGTGCGGTGGGGGAGGGGCTAGGCCAGGTGAGAGGGGACGCCTGCTCTGACCTTCTCTCCATTCCTTTCCGTTTTTTTTTGGCACGTGGGCCTCTCACTGTTGTGGCCTCTCCCGTTGTGGAGCACAGGCTCCGGACACGCAGGCTCAGCGGCCGTGGCTCACAGGCCCAGCAGCTCCGCGGCATGTGGGATCTTCCCAGACCGGTGCACGAACCCGTGTCCCCTGCATCAGCAGGCGGACTCTCAATCACTGCGCCACCAGGGAAGCCCTCTTTCTTTCATTTTAACTCCTTCCATCCTTCTCCCTTGATGACTCCTAGATCATGGAGATCCAGAGTGTATTTTTGTCTAAATCTCCCCAGTTGAGTTCTTTTGGGACCCACTCTACCCAAACATTGGAATGGCCACCAGGCTGATGACCTCCATCACTCAGGAGACTTAAAGAATGAACTGTAATCTGGGAATTGCACACGTAGGCGCACACAGGCTACAGTGGCACACTTCCTGTCCCGTCAAAGAAGTACTGATTTAGTACTTTAGTAAACTGCATTTTGGAAGTGTTTCACTACTGAGATGATGCAAATCAAACTGACTAGGAGCACAGACCCTGAAGCTGAGCCTGCCAGCGTCTTACTTCCTTTACCCAGTGGATGGTGCCAACTTAAAGAGACCAACAGGACACAGGCTCCATCCTCACTTTGCAGTCTCCTGCTTAGAGCTCTGGCTCTTAGAAAGCAGCCAAAGTCAGCATAGTGAACTAACCGGTCATCCAACGTGTGTGTGTGTGTGTGTGTGTGTGTGTAGCACGATTGATCGATAGATCTAAATACGTTTTAGGTGTGTGTGTGTAAAAATACATAGAAAGTTTTATCAAGTGCCTGAGTGTCTCATTTAAAAAATTGATGCTCTCTGGCTCCTTTGCATTTGTGACTACACAGAATCTGACAGTGACAGGGGTGGGTCAACAGAGGATCAGACTCTGAGTGGCTAGCTCCTAATTCACCTAGAAAGGGCAGTTTCTGGTGATGAAAAAATAAGAGTCAGGGAGGCAGAAGACCCAGGTTTGGTTTCAGCTCTGCTTTTTTGTGTAGCTGTGTGATTGTAGGCAAAATGCTGAACCTGAGCCTCAATTTTCATCTTGGAAAAATCAGGGTGACTGTGTGTGTATGTGTGTGTGTTATCCTAGGAATTCTTAATATGCCTTCCAGAATTACAAATGCTATGACTATATTAAAATTGACCAAGTTTAGGAAAGTTATTGATTTTCCCCTGCTAGTTACCACAGGGTTAGAGAAGAGAGCAGTTCACAACCTACCTTGCTTTGGGGTATAAGAAGGTTTACAGTGACGCGTGAGGCTAGCGGATTTGCATTATACTGAACTTCTCCAATGCCTGGATCAGGAGATAGAGGAAGACTGCCACCCTCACGCTTTCCTCTCTAAGAGGCTGGCTTCTGCTAGAGATATCCTGGACCCCTAAGAGACAGGAACAACTGAAGCTACAGGGCAATGACCCAGACTCTCCTCCAGACAGATTCCTGTGAAAAAAGGGTCCCATTTCTTTGATATAATAGAGACATCTTGAGATAAAAGGAGGCTACATACTTTGAAGGTTCTCTTCCACTAGTACACAGTGGTTCTCAAATTTGAATCCCATCAGAATTTGTCACAGGGCTTGTTAAAGCAGATTGCTGGGCCCCACCCCAGAGTTTCTGCATCTGTAGGTCCTGGGCAGGGCCCCAGTTCTGCATCTCTAACAAGTTCCCGGGTGTTACTGATGTTGCTGTTCCAGGGACACCACTTTGAGAACTATCAAGAACGATAACTAGTATTCACTAGAACAGTATGCTCTAGAACAGTTATCAAGTATTCACTCAAAAGTGGGGAGGAGATGGAACAAGAGAAAGTAGCTTAAATTTTTTTTAAGGTGTTAATTAGTCTGTAAGAGTTTATCTTGAAAAAATCTTAATGCCGAAATAGCTCAGGCTTTAAAACCAGCTTTTGAAATGTGTTCGTATACTAAAGGTTACACATATGAATAGGAAATCTACATGCCTTTTAAAATGGGTCATTTTCATGAAAGACACCTGGCTCAGAGGAACTACCGATTTCACCATTTTGGCACTTAACTTGGTGTTTTGCAGGGCCTGAGGGAAATGCGTAAAAAGATAAATCACATAAAACCCTGTATGCCGCTGTGACGGGTGTCAGTGAGGCTGAGGGGTGGGGGTGGCCGCGTGGTGAGAGGCAAAAACACTGCCATTAGGGTCAGTAGTATGGTTTCCATCTCCCGCCTCTCCCAGACAGGTAAGGGAGACAGAGTTAGCCCTTCTCTCACTTTCTGAAGATTCCCTTCCTCACGTTTCAGGGAATCATCTTGTAATTCTTGGACTCCTTTTCCGAATCAAATAAAGACCCATACGCATCTCTGGAGGAAAATGTCTGTATTAAAAGCCAAAAAAACACATAAGTACAAGAAGAAACGCCCATCTGGCCACGTCACTGGATAGACCGACTTGGAAAAAGGTTAATAAAGTTCATTTTCAGCGGTAACAATATATCAGTGTTAAATCATTCCCATGCCTCCTCCCCCTTTTAAATAAATTAAAAAACAACAAACTTCAAATACTATGTTCAGATACAAAGAGCTTCCCTTACTACAGCAATAGCAATTTGATTTTTTTTACTAAAACTTTCATTTAAAACAGTTATTAAATATATAAAACAAATACACAGGATTTGGTCATTTTCTGCCATGAATATAGGGCACGTGGGTGCGGGGAGGAAGGAGGGCAGGGGGACGCAAAGAGGGGAAAGGGCCCCATTTCCCTCCTCTCCGTCTTCCAAGCTGCGGATCTCACCCTACAGGGCAAGGGCTTGCATCTGCTTTTCGGAGCCAGAAGCGCGGCACAAACCTGGCTTTTCCCACACGCTGGGGCCTCTTCCGCGGACCCCTCCCCGGAAGAACTAACGGTCACTACTGCACGAAGCACACCGGCCGAGTCTCCCGGCGGGAAAGGCACCGAGAGCGCGGACATAGGGAGGACAAGGGGAGGAGTGGGGCGGGTCACTTGGTCGCCGCCCCCGAGGTGACGGCCGCGGCTGCGGCAGCGGCTGCGGCGGCGGCGGCGGCGGCGGTGGTGGTCCCAGCGGGTACGGCGGCGGGGGCGGCGGCGGCGGCGGTCCGGCGCTGCTCCATGCCGTTGGGCAGGAAGCCGGCGATGATGGGCACCGGCCAGATGAGGGCGGCCACGCTCCACACGACGATGACCAGGGTCATGAAGCAGGCCACCAGCGTGGACTCGATGGGCTTTCGGTTCAGCCGCCAGCCCGGCTCGCCCTGCAGCTCCTCCAGGCTGAAGTCCAGGCAGCAGAAATGCAGCGGCTCTCCCTGCAGCCACAGCGGCCCGGGGGGCTCGGCTGCGGGGTAGGCGGGCAGCGCGGTGGGCGTCCCGGCGGTGGCGCCGGCGGGCCGGAGGCGGCCGGGGCGGCGGCCGCGCACCCAGCCGCAGCCCACGCAGAGGCGCAGGTCCTGCTGCGCGCCGCCCGCCGCCAGCCCTAGGTGCTCGATAAGTAGCGGCGGCCCGACTCGGTGGAAGGCGGCGGCGAAGAAGGCGCGGCCATGCGCGTTGGTGGAGAAGAGGAGCAGGTCGCACTGGAAGCCCCGCGGGCGGCCCCAACGCACGAGCAGCGAGCTCAGCATCTGTCGCTGCACGCTGATGTTGCACGGCGCCGCCGCCTCCTCCTCCGGGCCGGGGCGCTCGGGGGCCCCGGGCGCAGCCGAGGCCAGCAGCCGCGGGGCGGCAGGCTCGTCCGCAGACGACGCGTTGACCGAGGCGTTGAGGGGCGCCCCGAGGAGGCCCGGCGCGTCCGCGGCCCCGCCGCGGGCGGGCGGCAGCGGGCAGGCGGCGGCCAGCAGCGCGGCGAGCAGGGGCAGCATGGCCTGTGGCGGGCGCCTACGCGCGCAGGGCAGGCGGTGGCTGCATGGCGCGCGGGAGACGAGCCGGCGAGCGGACGGCGGGACCGCGGGGACTGGCGGCGGGCGGAGTGAAGACGCGTCGGGCCCCCCTCAGCCCACGGGGGCGGCGCGGAGGCGGTGGCGGCGGCTCGCTTGGCGCGTTTCCCTCCCGGCCCGTTGGTGTCTGGGGTTCCCCGCCGCCCCCGACGCGGGAGCCCTCGGACGGCCAGGCGGTTCTGCTGGGCCCTGCGCTAGCCGGGAGCAGGATTCCCCGACTCGGCTCCGCCTCCCGCGCGCCTCGCCCCATCCCGCCCCGCCCTCCGCCCGCTAGGCTCGGAGACTCCGGGGAGGGCGGGGTTGCACGCGCCACGGCGGGAGCGGGGGCGTGGTCGGGCGGGCCGGGAGGGGTGTAGGCAGCGTGCGGGGGTGGGACTCCGAGGCCTGCGCGTGGGCCTGGACGGTCGCTTCTGTGGCTGTTTTCCGATAGTTTGGGGTGGGGTGGCTTGGCCCGGCTCGCGAAGCTTGCGGACGCGCCCTGGCGGCCCCGCCACACCGCCGGAGTCCAACTCCAAGCGGCGAAGGCACTTTGAGGGAATGGCGTCCTCGGAGGGAGGCTTTTGTCACGCCTGAGGCGGGCCTGAGATGTCTCACCTTAGTGCTCACCTGGACCTCGCTCCTTTTACAGAAGGTAAAACTGAGGCGGAGATAGGGGGAAAGACTTCCCCAGGCCACCCCAAGAGCCAGAACCAGAACTCCTGGCCACGAGTGACTCTTAGGTCCGGAGAGTTTGGCGGGTTTTTAATGTACCTCCAACACAATAGATCCACTTGGTATTCTCACAGCAAGCAAACCCCAAAATTCCAAGAACTCTATGGAGTTGGGGTTGAGAGGGTCGGGTGGGAATGTGAGCCCCATAACCTTGCAGCTCTGGGGTTTCCTGATAGGGACTTTCACTCCCAGGAAACAGCTCCTCATGTGCAAGGCCCTGTCTGGCAAGTCCAATGAGCACGTATTTATGAAAGATTTGTATGTAGAGTCTGTTCAAGGGAAGATTCATCTCCGTTAGGATATTAAGTGGAGGAAGGCCTGTCGAGAATAACGTGCCAAGATCAGATTTATATTTTAAAAAACACTTTCCTAGCAGTTTGGCCTTTTACACTTGGTAAGAAAAATTCACTGATGCTGCTCCAAGAGAATACCCCTGTGGTTTGAAGCCAGTGTGCTCCGTGAGCACCAGCTATTCCTGAGTCTGAGAGGGAAGGGGTGGAGAGAGCAGACACAGGCCATCACCAAAATGGCACTCCGTCTAAACCAGCTCCGTTTCCTGAACAGAACTACATTGCTAGGCTTGGTGGCTGATTACATTTCTGGCAGAGTTATCCATTGTTTCTAACAGTAAGTCAAACCAGGTTGAGGAAGATGTAAAAACAGCTCCAAAATATAGGTCGCAAACCTAACTGCCTTCTTTCCACTTGGGCAAGTTATTATTCTGACTTGGCCTTGGCTTCCCAATCTGAACAGTGGGGTCAGTGGTACCTGCCTTGCGGGGTTGCTGTGATCAGTGCACTCAACCCAGTGTCTGTCCATCTGTTCACAGAGGTGCTCATGCGTTGGCTGATGAGATGTAGTTCCTATCAGTCTAGCCCGAGCTGGCTGTCTGGAATGACCCTTGGTTTCTACAGAAATGATGAATTTCCTTGAGGGGATGGGACTCCCTTTTGTTTAAGCCTTCGTCACTTTTCTGCTGGGAAGCAAACTACCAGAGAGAACAATGTGAATTTTCGTGCTTTTATTAAAAGTTAGTTTTCCCTTCAGACTTGCATGTCAGGAACAGAATTTATTGTCTGATATGGCAGAGCTGTTTTAATCTGAGCCATGTGGCTGGTGAACAGCCCAAGAACAAGGGCCTCAGGTAATCTTCAGGGCTGAGAGAGGCCCAGTCTTCAAGGGGTGGGTTTTGAGTCCACTGTCTTTGACAGTAAGTGATGCTCTCTAGGGTTTCAGCCAGAGGTGGGAGCTTCCTGGCTTTGAGCAGCAGGGAGGCAGCAGCAAAGGAAGAAGACACAGAGCCACTTGGGGAGCCAAATAGTTCGCTGCAAAGCTGTGCCACCGTTGCCCTGCGTCCTAGGAACCTGAATTCTGCCCACTTTTCCAGCACGTGTAGGACTCCAAAACCTTACCCTCGTTCAGAGGGACAACCACAGTTCTAGATTGATTTGCTGTCTTTAGGGGCAATTGGAATTTGGGAAGATAAGATAAAATTACGTTGTTTTCGGTCTTGTTTACTTCTGTGTTACCAGCAATGGCAGAAGCACTTGAGCACAGGGTCTCGAGAGGCTGTGTTTGTTGATTGGACAAATTTGCCTGTTTGCTAATAGCTCTGACCAGCCACCATTTATTTAGTACTTTCCACATGCCAGGTGTTTTACACACATCATCTCTACTCTTTTCAACAATCCTATGGATGTGATACCTATTTTACAGTGAAAAAACTGAGGCTCAAAGAGCGTGAGTAACCCACCTGAGGCCCCACAGCAACTGGTGGCAAAACCGGAATATCAGTCCAGTCTCCACTGACTCGAAAGTTTTTGTGCCTTTCAAAGAACTAGTTGTGTCTTGTCTTACTGAGGTTGGGTTCCAAAGTCTGTGCATAAGTTAAAAGAATATATGGTGTAATTCTAATTTCATTTTGATACAAACTTTTGGTCGAGTTTCTTTTTAAAGATATATATATAACCAGCATATTATAACAGCATTAGACAAAGATTGGAAAACAGTGGAGGAAACCATTAGAATCCCGGATGCCTGATTCTTTACTTCTCTGCATCTGCATCATTATTCTTTTCTGCAATCTTTGTATTCTCTAAATATGCAACTAATACTTAAAAAAAAAAAAATTGAAGTCCCACTACCTTTTACAGCCATTATCACTTTGTGTTCTTCCCTTCAGCCCAGAGGGGATCTGGGGTCCAGCCAGGAGCATAGGGCACTCAACATGCAGTTGCTGGTTAAGAATTCTGCCCAAGCTACAGGCGGAGACCTGGTTAAGTTGTCTGGCTCCTGGTCCCTTCTCTGATCCATCTCCTACCGCTTTCCCTTTCCCTCACCGGCTCTGTTCCAGGCATACTGCCTTCCTCCTTGCTATTCCTGGAACACAGCAAGCAAATCCAGACGCAGAGCCTTTGCCCATGCTGTTTCCTCTGCCTAGGATGCCATTCTTTCTGATAGCTATCTTGCTTGCTCCCTCCCTTCCCACAGATCTCTGTTAAGATGTCAGCTTCCCCAGAGAGGCCTTTCCGGACCATTCCTGTAAAACAGCACCCATTCCCAGCATCCCCATCCCTCTCCAACCTCTTGTGCATTGTTCCGTGTCTTCCTGGTACTTATCGTCAGCCGTCACACCGTAGGTTTTTCTTCTTTGTTTAATGTCTATCCCTTCTTTGGAATGCTTGCTGCCTCAAAGCAGGGCTTTATCTGTTTTGTTCAATGGAACAGTGCGTGGCATATAGTAGGGGTTCAATAACTAGCTGATGAATGAGTGAGTGAATTTAATAGACTGGGCCAACGCAGCAGGCAGGGTGTCGGGGAGCGGTCAGGGAATTGAGATGGACAGAGCCACGCCAGTTCCACAGCAACAAGACTCACGTAGCCCCTACCAGCCTGCAGGCCGGGAGCCCCTCACCTGGCCCTGCCCTGCCCGGGACTGGTGGAGGAGCCAGGTCCCATGGGGAACCACCTGGCACGACAGAGTTTGGCCTGGAAGACTGAATTGATCTCGCAAACCCTGACACCCAGCAGCACTGAGGGACATGAGTCAGGGCAAGCTGAATGACTAGGAAGAACATCCCAGATGAGCCCAGACTTCCCTTCTATCTAAGGAAGAAAGGCAAACGAGACTCCTTCCATCTCCTCAAGTCCTATCATTTTTATCACATGAATGGAAGACTTTGATAAATCTCTGTTTTGTCTATAAAATACAAATAGCAAGTTCTTCTACATGGACTGTATTGTTAGAAAACAATCATGAGGACTTCAAAGAAAATAATTAGTAATGATACCCAGTTGTTTCATTCTTTTCATTTCCTGTGTCCTTCCCCGGTGTTAGCTAATTTTTCCTTATGCTGCCTACTGAAGTTATAATTAACAGAAAGATCTCCCTGGGTTATTTGAATTCCTTTCATCTAACGACCTCAGAGTGCCACAGGTACAGTAATTTGTTAGATATGATTACCACACGCTGTAGACTGAGAAGTAAGCAAGAACTACAAAAGAATCGTAAAAATAGGACAGAGGAAAGAGGGGCTTAGAAACCAGTGGTTCAGCTATACCAGAGTCACTGGTGAAGGCTGTGGTAGTTGGGTTGGCATGTGTTTTGGTGTGGGGGCACTAGGAAATAGGGGAAGAATTCTTTTCATTCCAGTCCCCCTGCGAAATCCCATTCCTCAGATGGGAAACTTGACTGCAGGAGCTGCTGAAGAGCTGGGCCTTTGTACCAGGCACTGGGGGAGGGCTGGGGGCCCCCAGTGTTCAGGTGATTCGAGCCTGACCAGTCCTGTGCCCTCTGCTTCCAGGCTGCTTCGTGACCTCACCGGGTGGCTCAGCCAGATCTCCAGGGTGTGGATGTTTATTCTTCCTGATCACTGTGGTCAGAAGGGAGATTTCCCTCTGCATACTTCTGGCAACAATTATAGCCCACACAATTCATTTGGCAATTAATCGTGGGCTGCCTTGGGACAAGGCTGCTGTGGCCAGCTCAAGCTGTTACTAAGACAATTCAGCCTGGTGCATTCATTGTTTGCTTATGGATATCCTCTGTGCATGGTGGGCAGGGCCACTGCTGGTATTTCTTTTCTGTCCAGAGACCCAGACATCATGCTGGGCTTCTGGTAAGATCTCAGCGAAGACTTTTTGAGGCAATAAGAAGCTTGTGCTGTTATAGGAAGATGGAGAGTATCTAAGAGAGAATGTGAGGAAGAAAATGGTGCCCAGGTGATAACATATGTGAAATAATTTGAAGGGGAGAGAAATCCTGCCAAGTGAGACCCTCTTTTGGGTTTGGCCTAGCATTGGTACCTTCACCAGATGATAACTGTCCCTTGACAGACACTTACTGTGCTCCAGGCACTGTGTCAACCACTTGAAATGCATCCCCGCCGTAGTCTCCTGAGAAAGAGATTACTGTGACCATTTTACAGATGAGGTAAACGGAGCCTCGAGGGATTAAGTCACTTATGCAGAATCACGTGGTGGAACCAAAATCCAAACCTCATCTGACAACGGTGTTCTTAATCACAGCCCTGCTAAATGGTCTCTGCCATCACTGACAGCCTTGTGAGTTGGAGGTTATTGTCCTGTTTTAATGATGAGGAAGCAGGTGCAGGATGTCTGGGGCAGTTGGCAAAGGATGGGTCATCTGCATCTCTTTAGCATTCCAATTATATCTAGCCTACACTCAGTCCCAGTTCATAAATTCCACCAATACTGAAATTCTGGAGGATGTTTTCCCAATCTGGTGCATCCTTATGGATGGAGCCCTGGATTCCCCATGCCTGTTGCTCTACCTCCAGGGCCATCAGGGCTCCTGGTACTCAGTAAGTGCTGGTCAGGAACCTGGGATTCAGCAGGGACTGCTCAGCTGCGCAGACACCCAGCCTGGAGCTCCTGAGATACCTGAGAGCTTTCAGGTATGACGTTGATGGATTCTAAGATAATGTATTCACAAGTTACTTGGTGAAATATTCAAGAGGTATTGACTAAACCCCATTGATGGGGATAGCAGAATAGTTTCTGTGAAAAAACCACCATTAAATACTTATTTCCAGGGTGAGCATCTGTCAGGCAAACTGACTGAAATTATCTTTTAAAAACTTTTTTTTTTTTTGGTAATATGGTGATGTGCATTTCTAAAACTTTGGTGCTGCTTAAAGTAATTTCTTTTGGAAAGACAACCCTTAAAGCAAATGATATTTTGTTGTTTTTTTTTTTTTTTTGCGGTACGCGGGCCTCTCACTGTTGTGGCCTCTACAGTTGCGGAGCACAGGCTCCGGACGTGCAGGCTCAGCGGCCATGGCTCACGGGCCCAGCCTCTCCGCGGCATGTGGGATCTTCCCGAACCAGGGCACGAACCCGTGTCCCCTGCATCAGCAGGCAGACTCTCAACCACTGCGCCACCAGGGAAGCCCTATTTTGTTGTTCTTGTATCCACCTTATAAAAAATTAAAATGTCATTTAACATTTATAAGTGTAAATTCTGAGAATTTCAGTATGGCAAATATGGGAGACAGAGCTGGGTCATCAGAGCCAAGGCAGCTGAAATGTTCCCCATCAAGCAGTAACCAGCGTCATAAAAATTTACTTCATGCTGCTTTAAAACAGCACCAAACACTCCCTTCAAGTGAAATCGTTGGTGTTCCGTTTCCAGAGGTAGGGAGGAGACGGAGGAAGCAAGAGCCCATTTGGAGAGAGCCAGGAACATTGGAACACATTTGTCAAAATCTTTCATGCCTTCTCACTGCGCCCCCTTCCTGCTGGATCTACTGGCCCCACATGCAGGGGGACATCTGCCACTTGCCTGGGCATGTCCTGTCACTCAGGGGTCCTGCCTGGCATTGCCTTCGTGTTGAGTTGGCCTCTTGGTCTACCCATTCTTTCTCTACGAAAGTCCCCAGATTTGGGGATTTGAGAGAGTTGTGACTATGAACATGGCCTTCGGAGCTGGGTAGACCTAGACTGGATGCACTACTTTACTGTGTCTCGGTTTTCTTGTCTGTGAAATGGGCCTAAGAGCTGCTCTCTTCTAAGGGTTAAATGGGATTCTTATTGCAAAACAGCATTCAGTGAGAGTGACTAGCACTTTGGATTCCAGAAACATGGGCACGCAGCTCTTCCTCTCTCCTTACACTGCTGTGGAAATGGATGTATTTGCACCTGCAGGGGTTCATCATTGTATGTGGAAAATAAAGAAAGAGGGATGGCTCCTGGCTTAAAAGAAGCTAGTGTACATTCCTGTCTACCCGGAGCCATCCCTAGTAATCAAGCACACTCGGATTCCTGTGGCCATGAGAGTTGGAAGGGATCGCAGAGGCCACCTAGTCCAAGCTCCTCGTTTTATAAATGGGGAAACCAAGGCCCAGAGATGGCTGCTGGCCTCACCAAAGATCACAGTCTGGTTGGCAGCAAAACCGGGGCTGGAAGCCACAACCCATGGCCAACTGGCCATCAAACATGGCACCTCTCTAAGTACAGTCTGTTGCAGTGCTTTTACAGCTGCACTTTAAAAATGAGGTCCAGTTGCAAAGTGAGAGCAAAGAGCCTTTCTAATTTACTTAGAGAAGAAGAGGAAAATAATGGGCTTTATAATTGCCAGAATCACACTCCTAACTCTATTTACACGATGGAGGATTGATTGCATGGGCTGAAAGTGTCAGCACACTTGGCCAGCTTCCATTCTGATGCAATTAAGCCTTTCTCCTTCCAGCTCTGCTGAGAACCTGGGTCAGGCCCCAGGAGACCCCGATGTGAGTGGAAGCCCAGGCTGAACCAACCCCACCCTTAAGTCCTGAAGGAGTCCATGGGAATAGGCAGGAACTTGGAGCCCACTGTCCCAAGTGAGGCCATCAGGTCATTCTTCTTCCTGGTACCCGGGCTGTTGGCCAAACTCCTGCAGTCCTTTGCATGGTATGAGAATCCCCAGGTGACTGCCTGCTTGAAGCTATGTACCAGGGTCACCCAGAGCTGGCTGTGCCCTGTCCTCACCATCCAGGCTGTCCCCCTCAATGGCAGTCTTCATTTTGATGGTGCCTCAGTTTGCTTTGCCCTGTGCACTTTGGAGATGTGAGCTGTGAGCCCCTCCATGGGAGAACCCAGTGCTACCCTGGAACTGGGCCTGTGGTTCCAGCCCTGTCCACCCTAGCCCAGCAGGTATCGCCCTCTCTGGCTGGCTGCTGACTAAGCAGTGGAGCACACAGGTGGTAGGGATCAGTTTTCTCTTAAAGCCAAAGTCCTGTGGAAATCTAATGAGTGAAGCTCAGAGATTTCCCACGCTGCCCACTTGCGACTTGCTTTTCAGTGACAGTAATGGAAAGGAAACACATTTGGCTTCCCATAGGCAGACAGTCTCACAATGTCCCATGCTCCACCACGGCCCGACCATCTCACTGTCACAGAGACTGATACCTGCAGTCACCTACAGTCCCCTGAGCAGGCATCTCCCAGAGGGGACCCATTAGGGTTCTGAACTGACCCCTGTGGCTTACACCTTTCTTAAATCCAGTTCACTTTAGTCTCTTGTTCATCAATGATCTGGCATCTTGTTTTAAGCCTCAAAATGGCAGATCACTTTTATCTTGTAGGCTAGCTTGGATTGGCTGGAAGTCATTACCTGAGTGCTGTGTTCAGAAGGATTCTGAGGCTGAATCTTGGCTCAAGGGGGAAATACTGTGATGGACTAACAGTAGCTGCCAGGGTATGAAGGAATACAGATAGTGAATATCTGGTTTTGTCTGCCTGTTTCTTCAGGAAAGGACCTTCCTTTCTCTTGGGTATCTGCTGCTCCCTAAATCCATATGGTCTTGGTGGTGCTACCAGTTAGAGTACCTGGACCCTGGTTTCAGTGATGAACATGTGACCCAGGCCTAACCAATCATAGTGCCCCAGCCACCTAACCCTAATGATTTGCCCCGGGAGCATGTGACCCAAGCCAGCCAATCAGAGACCATCCTTGGGATTTGATACATGAAGCTGGAGGAGAGAAGGCATCTCTTTCCTCTGGCATGTCTGGCTGGGATGAAGGAATACTGGAGTTGTCTGCAGCTCTGCCCACTCCTTCCTCCACCCCCTGCCCATTTCTCCTCTCCCTGCACACAGAAAGCCTGTTTACAGTAGGAAGGAATAACCAATAGCAGTTTCTGAGAGATGCCGGAAGGCTTGTTGTTATCATTTGTGACCCTTGATCTAGCAGGACTTGAAGCCTGCACTGCCCCTGTTCTGACCAGATTGTGAGCTTAAAAGCACAGTTGTGAAACTGGAAGCAGGCTAGAGTTGCGTGTCTGACACATGCAACCAAATACATGCAGCAGCTATCTGTCAGCCCTCTTGTTATCACTCAAAACACCCTCAGCTTTAGCACTGCTTTAATCTTACTGGGAAGCCCCTCTACTCCCTTTTCTCACAGCCCCCAGAATGCCATCTCTACTCTTTGAACCCCTCTAATTCTCTCAAAGAAAGAACACACTTTTTTCTCTCCTTAATCATATTCATAAATGAGCACCACTCCCTCCCCTGCTCAATCTCAGGGGAAATTTCTGTTCTCTATATAATTAGCATTTGAACTGAATCGCTCAGCATTTGTGAATCTGTGTTCCAAGGTCATAATCGTGAATAAAGAGAAAGTTTGTAGCTCCAAGACATTTATCATGTTTATGATGGTGAAAACTTGGAAACCAACAAAATGCCCCCCAGTAAGGGGATGGCTAGGAAATAGAGAAATGTTCTCCTTATGAAAGAGTACGCAGCCGTGACAATTCTCTTTACGAGAGTTTTCTGCTGAGTGTGGCATTGAGACCATCATGCAGACTTTAGCTCCTCTCATGGTGTCCAGAGTGTAGAACCCCCAGAACTTTGGTTATTTGCATAACCTTCACCGATGCTTTGTGCAGTTTGGGGAGAGAGCACATTGCATAAGGCTCGTGATACCACCGACAATGTCTTGAGATACTCCCTGTTATGGGGGTCTCACTCTCTCTTCCTTTTTCCCACATAGCACCCAGCCTCACTGTCTTTACTCTCCTCTCCCCTAGATTTCCTCAGGGGACCTCAGAAGTCCTTCCCTTCTATTGTAAAGAGCAATCCAGTTCTTCCCTGGATCCTACCTCCCAATCTATCCTGGGACTCCCCTGACCTGAGCCATGCAGGGAACCAGACCCTTCCTTCTTACAAGGCCATTGAGCCCTGGATTTTGCTACTGGAGCATGTTCTGGAGCTTCCCGATTTCCACCAAAATTGGCTTTCCAGACTGTAACTGCTCCTGAATCCCCTGGAGGGCCCACCCTAGTGGTTCTGATGCAGCAATGCAGGGTGGGGCCTGAGAATCTGCATCTCTAACAAGACCCCTGACGATTTCCAGGTGATGCTGAGGCTGCTGGTCTGGGGACACACTTTGAGAACCACTGACTTGGAGCATTTCTTTTGAACACATAGAATACTCTCCCTAAGAGGAATTTTGTGAACAGTGTTTGCTCCATCTTGTCACATATTATTAGAGTACTATTCCTGGAGATAGAAAACGTTACATAAAAATGTTTATGCCAGGGGCATCTGCTTCCCAGTTTTCTCCAGAGAAGCAGAGAAGGGGATCCCAGACTGCCCATCATCTGGATTTGCTTAACTAAAGAGATCCAGATCTTTCCATGGTTTGGAAAGATGATTTCCAGCGACTAACCAGGGCAACTTCCATGGTATCCAGGCCAGAGAAGGTGCCAGGATGGGGAGCAGTGTTGGGAGCAGGGCTGGGCCAGCAGAGGTTGGAGTCCGGCCCCAGAAGCCAGGTCAGGGACCAGTCAACTCACTGGCAGCTCTACTCAATCACCACTGTACCAAGCGCATGTCAGAGATGACCAGGGACACAGCTGTCTGCTGGTGGAGGAAGGGGAGCCAGGCCAAGTCAGCACGTGAAAATATGAAGTCACCCCAGACTCATGGTGGGCACTGACGGAAAAGCCACGGGAGGTGGGGAAGCCCCAGGGCACCTGGTTCTAGTCCTGCCCTGGTGTTGGCTGGTGAGCCTTCCATCTTGAGCACATCACGTCACCTTCTTCAGTTCCAGTGTCTCATTGGTAAAACGAGGGGCCTGCACCAGATGATGTCCTTGGCTCCTTAAGATTCCACAGTCAAATGTGTCCTCAGGGCTGGCACTTCTCCTCTTCATTGGGACTGTCTTCCTTTTGTGGGGTAAGGGGGATAAAGGGCCAGCTCGGATGTTGCGAGAACTTGGGCCAGTTAGGACGCCTTGATGCATGCGGCAGCCTCTTTGGTTATGATGGGTCGTCAGGCTGTGAGAGATCCAACACGCTGTCTCAGTCCCTGGGGTGCTCCTTTTACTCTGACAAGTGGAAGCGGGATGTTGGGGAGCACAGGTGTGGAGATGGGTTGCATACTGGGCTTCCAGATGTGGGGAGTGCCCAGCACAGCTGGACCACATTTGGTCCCCACTGGCTGCTGGGATCTGAAGGACAGGAGGAAAAGCATCGATAGCTCTTGCAGGGCCTCTCTGGACAGCAGCCCTGATGGCTTAAAATGGATGTGGATTGTGAAGGGAAGGGAGGCACTCCACTGGGGCAGGGGCACCGAGGACAGTATTGTCGTCTGAGTGCAGGAGTGTGGCTCCTCCCTGCAGCCAGCCGTGGGACGTGGCATTGCCCACTAGGGTACTGCTGGGGATTTGCGGGGCATTTATATAGTTTCCCCAGGTTCTATAGTCAGACTGTTCCCAGGACTCGGAGAGCTCTCATCTGCCAACAGGAGCTCCTGGTGGCCTTGCCAGCCTCAGGCAGGGCCCTTCTCTGGCCCGATGGGGCTGCCCCTGTAACTTTGGGACAGACCTAGGCTCAGGGTGTTTCCCCTGCTTTCTCCCTTCCCGTGTCCCTCTTTCCAGGTGCCTGGGGATTCTCTTAGCTGACAGCCAGCTGAGCACTTCACACTTCATTGAAAAGTCACCACAATAATTACCAGATCATTAACAAGGGATTTTGAAAAGGCACTTCAAAGCGTCTCTCCCAGAATTGCAAAGACAGGTGTAACAGTCTATCTGGGCAGAGAAGAATGGTTTAAAGGGATGTTGGGGACTGAGGGTAAAAATAATTAAAGTGGGCTGAGCAGCGGCAGGAGTGGGCAACCTTCTTATCTGAGCATGGTAACAACCCAGGCAGCAGTGAGGAGGCCTCACAGTTTTAGACAAAACACAAAACGTACAGACTTTGTTTCTCCTCTTACACTTTAATAAGGAATTTGACATAAATCCTAGGTCTTCCTTAGAACGCCTGGTACCTGTTTCGACAAGGTTCGTGTACAAGAAACATAAATTTTCCTGCACCACGGGCTTCATTATTAATTTTACTCATTACAGTTAATGAAAAATCAAATGTCCAAATGGCTGGGGACGAGGTGGGCAGATAAGCTCTCCTTATATCAAAAGTCCCACAGGAAGGAAGATAAATGGTTATGTCTCAAATAGGTGGACGATTAGGTATGCCTGCTTAAGCTACCCCCTTTACTGAAACTTTAGATCAAGTTGTTGCCTCCTGACAAATCTGCATACTGTTTGGATGGAGATACAACCCTTCCCTACCTGGGAACCTTGTTTCCAGAGATCCTTGCCCAATTGCAAGTGATACCCAGGTGGCAACAGACTCAAGTACAGATCATCACCTTTCTTTGATGGTCCAAGTCAGTGGGCTTCAGCCCTGGCTGCATATCAAAATCCTAGTAACACAGGTGTTGGGACTCACACAAGACGTGTGGAATCAAAATCCCTGGGGCTGAAAACCTGGCATCCATATTTTTAAACACCTCTCAAGGTGATTCTTGTGTAATTTTTAGAGTACTGGTATTTGGGAACTAACCACAGGAGCTGAAAATACTTTTTGTGAGGTTTTTTTTTTTCTCCTTTTCATATTCAAAGCTACTTTAGAGCACAACTGCTTTAAAATGTCACCTGAGGGTCTTCAGCCTCCTTGAGAGGGCTGATTTGCATGAAGTATTTTCTAGATGCCAGGCAGAAAATGTAAGCTAAGCATAGGAGTGTTTGGGCTCGTGGTGACCATCTTTAGCATCAGGGAAGCATCTGTCTGGCACCTTGCAGGCTGGCGAGGCAAAGTGTGAAGTTCATGGTATTTCTTATTCGGAGAATAGCAAACTCTACCTAGGACATCATGCTATCTGGGTATGACTTGCTAAAATGCAACTGTGTCCGTCTGTGCATGAGATCATGCGTGCTGTGTGGGCCTAAATGTGCAGGTCCAAACTCCATGCCCTGTCCCAGATTCTCTGCCTAACTCTTGGACAGTGATCATGAAGCCTGAGACAACCGTGGTGGGAAAGGGAGGTCCTGGGTGGTCCCAGAGGGAATGAGGGTGATGGAAGATGCTGGGTAGACCTGGGGGGACAAGTAGATGGGAGGGGCTGGCTGTCTCCAGAGGGGATGGATGAGAGTGATGGGTGGGGTGCCATGCTTAGGAGGAAGGTGTCAGCAGCTAGATCGGAATCCACAGTTTGGGAGATCTGCTGTAACTAACAGATCAGTCTGCCCCTCCCCGAATCCTTAAATGTGCAGGCATCAACTTGTCATTTTGGATTTTATTAAGTTTTATTAAAATCACCTTGGAAATCTGCCCTATTTATCATAGACACCCTGATGTCTCTGAAACACCTCTGGGCATTGGGGCATTCACATTTCTCCTGCTCACCTCTGGCCCCGATTCCTGTTGGATTCCCAGTCTCTATTATGTGCTCTTGTTTTCCCCGTAGGATATCACCCCACCTCCCTCAGCCCTGATCTCTTCTTACCCTCAAAGTCCCATCAGCTCAAAGCTTTGGGAGGACCGACTTCCAGGCCCAGATCAGCAGAGTCCAGCCACATCACAAGGATACCCTTGCCCTTAGCCTGGTCGGGACCCTTTACACTCATGCTGCTCCTCGTGTTATAAAAGCAAAGTGTCCCATTCCTGGCCCATTGCCCCTCTCATCTAGCATCTCCTCACCCCTTAGAGACCTCTGACCCCCCACTTACCAGGGCAACGCTGCCAGCTGGGAAGGAAGAGTAGAAAGATAGATTGAGGGAGGCAGAGGGAATGACCCTCCTGTATATCTTAATTTCAGCATTAAAATCAAATAGCCAGAGATCAGATTCTGTAGACAGAAGCCAATTACACACAAATTTTGGCAAATCATATGCAAATAACACATGTGTCTGCCCTGGATTACATCTGCTTAGATGTGTTTTTCAGGAGCAGACAAGGAGAGGTCACGGGGAAAGAGTGTTCGGGATGTGGGGGCAAAGAAGCAAGAGAGGGAATGATGGATTCTTAAACCCAACCACATGCCAGGAAATTTTACTTATGTCATTTACTCAGCTAGCGCTTCTTGAGTGGCTGTTGTGCGCTTTGTATATTGGCCACATTTCTCCCTATCATTTAAAAGTGGCTGCCATTGCCCCAAACACCATGTCATCACACAGTGAGGGCCAAAAACAGGAAAAGAAAGGGGAAAGATATCCTCACGCCTTTCTCTCTTTCATTTTTCAGAGAAGACAATTGCTTCTCAAAGCTACCCAATAATCTTCCCAAGGCCACAGAGCTGGGAATATAGTGGAGCAGCAATTTCAGTGTGGACAGTTTGACTCTAGATTGTCCAACAGAAACATAATGCAAGCCACATATGCAGTTTTACTCTTTTAGTAGCTACATTTAAAAAGTAAAAAGTAGGTGAAATTAATATATTTTATTTAACCCAATGTATCCAGAAGATTATTTCAACATGTCAACAGAAAAATTACTAATGATATATTTTACATTTTTTATACTAAGTCTTTGAAATCTAATATATCTTTTATACTTAGAGTACATCTCAATTCAGTCACCATATTGGAAATACTTGATCTGTATTTTATATTTCATAAAATTTATATATAGATACACATACTCAAGTTGTTCCAAATAGACTTAAAGTTTCCCAGTTACTGAATCAAGTAGTGGTTTTTGCATTCACATTTAAATAAATTAAAGTTAAATAAAATTTACAATTTGGTTGCTCAGTGTTTCTAGCCACAGTTCAAGTGCTCAGAAGCCACATGTGCGGTGGCTACTGTATCGAATAGCATCGTCTAGAGTCTGCACACTTAAGCTCATTTTGATCAAATTCCCTGTACCTAAGTACATAGTGATGTGTTAGTAAGTGTCCACCTATATTTAAGTGATGCACAAACTCTCCAGCTAGAAGACTGGAGACCTGCCTTGTGTTCTTGCCCTGGTTCCAATCAGCTGTGTGACCTCAGGCGAGTTACTCTATTTCTCTGGCCTTTGTTTACTCATTTGTTAATGAGGTGGTGTGTCTCAAATGTCTCTTCGAGCTCTCAAATTATGTATTTTTTCTCTTTTCTAAAAGAGAAAGGAATGAGGTCATTATTAAAGCCATGGGCACCAGGGTGCACACGTACACACACACACACACACACACACACACACACACACACACACATTCTCCTCAAAGTAATATATACAATCTGTGTTGCCAGTCTCCAGTATCTGCTGAAATGCTGTGGGCAAGCATGGCTCCCAGGGTGTTCTCTTCCTCCCCTCCAGCACTGAGGGACTTTCTCCAGAATGCCCATGATAAAGAAACATTGAGGCATTGTCTGGCCTCCAAATTCCAGGAAATATTGCTAGTTTGTTCCCTTTTATACACTGCCTTTTAAGGAAGAAAAATCCTATACATGGAAGGAATTCTGCGTTGGTTTCTGCAATGATTTTGAGTCACTGGCTTCCTGGAACAGGCTGTGTTCTTTTTTTTTTTTTGCAGTACGCGGGCCTCTCACTGTTGTGGCCTCTCCCGTTGCGGAGCACAGGCTCCGGACACGCAGGCTCAGTGGCCATGGCTCACGGGCCTAGCCACTCCGTGGCATGTGGGATCTTCCTAGACTGGGGCACGAACCTGTGTCCCCTGCATCGGCAGGCGGACTCTCAGCCACTGCGCCACCAGGGAAGCCCGGCTGTGTTCTTTTAATATATATAAACGAAAGGGCCTTGGCTCTCCCATACTCCCCTGTGTTACAGTTTGTATTGTGTGCACCTGACTTGTTAGTCAGAATGGGCCTTTGGGTTTATTGGTTTTTATAAAAGCTTTTATAAAAGTTTTTTATAAAAGCTCGACTATATTTTAGGTACAGAGCCATGAAAGTATGGTCAGGGGATTCGAGTCAAACCAGAGAGTAACTACTGAGTCTGAAGGCCCAGAAATCCACATAATAATTGGATTTGACCAGAACTTGCCTTCCAAATGGAGGACATGGATGTGCCAGGGGGATAAAAACTTAACGGCCATGTAGGAAGGTTGCAGTTCTGAAAAATAATTGCCCCAGACTGGTGACATTTTACTACTTAGAGTCTCATTTCCTTGGGTCTTGTAAGGTGGGCAAAGTGGAACTAGCCTCCTCACCCCAAAATGAGAGATTGTAGTCTGGGTTTGAATTTGGGAGAAGAGAATAATAAGAAACTGAATGTGAGAAGAGGGCAGGAGGGGGCAGGAGGAACTAAAATGACACTAAAGGAAGATGCTAAAAGTTGTCAGCCATTTTATGTGAAGCTAATGCCATACTGGAATTTATACAGACCAGCAAAGACATAAAAAAATCTGTCACCAGTTTATTCTCTGCTTAAAGAAAGACAGGCTAAAAAGAATCAGGAGTATGGGGTTTAGTTTCTTCATTTCTTTAACCAGCGTGAGAATCAGAAGGAAGGTTATAACTCACTTATTTGCTCATCTTTTCATCCATTCATTGTGGTAGGTAACTTTGAAAGATGGTCCGTTCATCATGTCCTTCCATCAAGAGCTGAGTTTGTTTTCCCCTCCAGGTGATTCTGGGCTGGCCTGTGACTTGCTCTGACCAGTGGAATGTGCTGGAAGTGTTGCTATGCCCTTGGGAGGCTGCGCTGTGCCGTAAAGGAGCTCAGGCTAGATTACTGGCTGATGAGAGGCCACGCAGAGAGGGAGAGGCCAGGAGGAGGAACGTGAGGTGCCAGAGGTGAATGAAGCCTTCCCACCCAGCCCACCTACTGTTGGAATGCAGGTGAGTGACCTCAGTCAATGCCAGATGGACCGGAAAAACGGCCCAGCTTTGAACACTGCCCAAATTCAGCACCAACAGAGTCATGAAATTGTTGTGGTTTTAAGCCACTATGTTTTGGGATAGTTTGTCATCCAGCCATAGATAACTGAATATATATGTTTTTGGCAGCTGTATTTAAGGAGTTCCTTTTTTTAGTTTTCTAAAATAGATTTTTGATCATAAATATGAGTTGAAATTTGTTAAATGACTTTTTCTGCCTCTATTAAAATGGTCATGTGGTTACTTTTCTCCTTTAGTCCATTAATCTTTAATCTGCTCTGCATTTTTGGTAGTTTTTTTGCAGAGGTATTGCACATCATCTTTCATTAAATTTATCCTAAATATTGTATGTTTTTTGGTGCTATTATAAGTGGTACCTTAAAAATTTTTATATTCTAATTGTTTGTGACAGTATAAAAATAACACTGATTTTTCTATATATTAACATTGTATTCTGTGACTTTGCTAAACTCATCTATTAGTTTTAGTAATTTTTAAAAAGATTCCTTAGGATTTTCTATATGCACAATCATATTGTCTACAAATAGAGATGGTTTCACTTCTTCCTGTCCCATATTTCTACTTTTTATTTATTTTTCTTGCTTTATTGAACTTGCTATGACCTCTAGGACTATGGTGAATAGAAATGTTAAGAGTGAACATCCTTGCCTTATTCCTATTCTTAGGGGGAAAGCGCTCACTCTTTCATATTTAAGTATGATGTTATCTTTAGGTTTTATATAGATATCTTTTATCAGGTTGAGAAAGTTGTCTTCTATTAATAATTTGCTGAAAATTTTTATTATGAATGGATGTTGAATTTTGTTAAACACTTTTCTTCGTAAATTAAATGATCACATTTACTGTCCTTTATTCTGATTTTTTAATGGGTTGAACTACAATGTGGTTTGCAGCCCCTAACATGGTCCCCAGTAATCCCCTTCTCCTGGTATTCATGCCTTTTTGTAATTTCCTCTACTTGAGAATGACCTGGACTTAGTGACTCACTTACAATGAATGTAATACAGCAGAAGTAGTGGCTTGTCACTTTTGAGAATAGGTTATAAAAAGACTGTGGCTTCCATCATGGGTGACTTCCCTCACTCACTTGCTCCAAGGAAAGCCAGCTGCCATGTTGTGAGCCACCCTCTGGAGAGAGAGGTCCACATGGCATGGAACAGAGGGAAGCCTCTGGCCATTAGCCAGAGAAGAACTGAGGGCTTCAGTCCCAACAGCCCATAAGGAACTGAATCTTGCCAAGAACCACATGAGTCATCATGAAGCAGATCCTCCCTCAGTCAGGTCTTCAGATGAGATGACTATCCAGGCTGACCCCTTGACTACAGCCTCATGAGAGACCCTGTACCTGAAAACCCAGTTAAATAGCACCAGGATTCCTCACCCACAGAAACAGTGAGATAATAAATGTTCATTGCTTTAGTATGCTGCATTTTGGGAGTGATTTCTTTATGTAGCAATAGATAACTAATATATACATTGATTACTTTTTGAAGGTAAAATAAGTCTTGCATTCTTGGAATAAACCTCACTTCGTCATGAAACGTTATCCTCTTAAACATTGTTAAATTTGATTTACTAATTTTATTTTATTTATTTATTTTTTTGCTGTACATGGGCCTCTCACTGTTGTGGCCTCTCCCGTTGCGGAGCACAGGCTCCGGATGCGCAGGCTCAGCGGCCATGGCTCACGGGCCCAGCCGCTCCGCGGCATGTGGGATCCTCCCAGTCCAGGGCACAAACCCGTATCCCCTGCATCGGCAGGCAGACTCTCAACCACTGCGCCACTAGGGAAGCCCGATTTACTAATATTTTGTTAAGGATTTTTGTGTCTAGGTTCATAAGGGATATTGGTCTGTATTTCTTTTGTAATGTGTTTGTCAGGTTTTGATATTAGAGATAAGCTAGCCTCATAAAATGAAATCCCTCCTCCTCTATTTTTTGAAAGAGGTTATATGATGTTCATATTGTTTCTTCCTTAAATTTTTGATAGAATTCACCAGTGAGCCTGGAGTGTTCTTGTAATGAACTTTTTTTTTCTTAATTATAAATTCAGTTGTCTTACAGATAGGACTATTCAGATTTTGTTTCTTCTTAGGTCACATTTTCCCCTTCTCCAGCTTTAAATATTAAAAGAAAAAATATACGGGTTGATTATCAAAAGAAAGGCAATTATGTTGTAATAAGAACTCCTAAGGCTGCTTTGCGTAGCAGGATTGTACAACATAAAAGGAACACGTTGCCTGGAAATGTATTGATGATGGGAAAAGACAGCATGGATGAGAGTTATGTTGGAGCAGAAGAGTGAAAAAGTATTAGGAGTTTTAGGTGTTAGCGAGTAGAGAGCAGGAGACTTTAATGAGTTGCTATGGCCTAAATCAGATTCCCTGATATCTCTGAAAGAAACATGCCTTAAGATTAAAATTCTTGTCTGCACCAAGCTTAAGAGTAACACCCGTTTGGGACAACAATATGGATGCTTGGAACACACAAGAGGAGGGATATTCAAAGCTTTGTAAGCATTACTTTTCCATTGCTCTGATGTCACTGAACTTCATTAAAATAATGTGTACTTTGTTACCATTACTTCATAACAAATTACGCCAAAACTCCGTGGCATACAACAACCATTTATTATTATGCTCGTGGATTCTTTGGGTCAGGAATTTGAACAAGACATAGTAGGAACAGGAGTTGTCTCTGCTCCGTGCTGTCTTAAAGCCCCAGCTCTCTCCAGCTCTCTTTTTTTCTCTACCCACTATGCCTTCCAGGCCCAGTCATCTGAAAGTCTTTTACTTTCCTTAACACACTCTGCATTTTCTCTTACTGAGGTCCTTCCTCCATACATGCTCTTCCCAGTACAGAATGCTCTTCTCATATCTCCTTGTCCAATTAATTCCCAGTCTCCTTTGGGGACCATTTAGATGCTACCTCCTGTGACCCTCTGCACCTGCTTTAAGTGCCCTTCCTCCAGGCTCCCATAATCCTCAGTACTTCCCCATTGTAAAGCTTATCACACATTATTTATTTCCTGATTCTAATATCCAACTCCTCAACCAGGATGCTAGCTCCATGAAGCCAGAGACAGCCTCTATGCTGTTCAAGTGCTTTCCCTAGCATGCGGCACAAGGCTGGATATTTACTTGTTGACTGCATTAATGGGCAAGGCAGGCATTGTTGTTCCCATTCACAGAAGTGAAAACATGGTGGGGGAGAGTAAGAACCAGGCCCAGTCATGGTCAGTTCATGACATAGCTGAGTCTAAGTGCAGGTCACACCACCACCCAACACTCTCGTGCAGCCTGGAAACAGAAAATTTGCAACAAGCCCCCGCAGCGGTGGTCCTTGGTACTCTACCAGCTGTGTCCACTGTCTTTCCAGCCTGGACATGCCAGGCAGCTGGATCCATGGAGGGAAAAGTCCTGGTTATTAACTTATTTTTATTTATTTGCTTGTGAACCACCCAGTGAGAGATGGTGCTTTTGACTTGTCTTGGTAAGACACAGCCAGAGAGATGCAAGTTCTATTCCCATGATTAAGACTTCTCCACAACTAAAATATTGATCTTAATTAAGAAATAATGCAGGGCTTCCCTGGTGGCCCAGTGGTTAAGAATCCACCTGCTAGTGCAGGGGACACGGGTTCGAGCCCTGCCCACGAAGATCCCACATGCCGTGGAGCAACTAAGCCCGTGTGCCACAACTACTGAGCCTGCGCTCTAGAGCCCGTGAGCCACAACTAGTGAAGCCCGCATGCCTAGAGCCTGTGCTCCGCAACAAGAGAAGCCACGACAATGAGAAGCCCATGCACCACAATGAAGAGTAGCCCCCACTCACCGCAACTAGAGAAAGCCCGCGTGCAGCAATGAAGACCCAACACAGCCGAAAAAAATAAAAACAAACAAATAAATTAATTTTTAAAAAAGAGAAATAATGCATAAGGAGGATGCTGGGAACAGTGGCCATAGGCTATGGAGACAAGAGGCTTTTGTGAGAAGAGGAGAAAATGGAAGTTCCATCTGCTCTCATTGCCAGCGTTTTTCTTTCCCACTTAGAATAGTGACAAATAGTTTTCTTTTTCTTTTTTCCATTTGGGAGAAAAGTACCCGGAAAGTACTTAACTCAAGGGAAAAACAAGCCCCAAAGCCAGACAACTAGATCACCCTGTCTCTTAACAACTGCTACTAATGGGTGTAGAATCAATACCATTGAACCCCCAGACTTCCCAGAGCAGACACTTCCAAATGCCCAGCTCGGAGGCAGGAGGAACTAAGAGGTGGGGCAGGGCTGGACCAGCCAGAGCTGGGCCCAAGAGATGGTAACCAAACAACAGGCCCACACTCTGAACCAGGGCAACCAAGGGCATGTGGCTGGATGGCAAGCAGAATTCAGGACTGCAGCATCTCAAGGCAGGGTAAGAGAGGTCCCAAGGCAGAGAGCTCAGGAGCTAGATAAACAGGAGGAAAGAGCACCTGGTTACCGGAGGTAAGAAAGCCAGACAGTCATGGGAATTTCTGCATTCTGTGGCAATGACAACAACGAAATAACCTTGATACAGAAGCCAGACCCCAGCCCACAGAGGAGCTTCCCATACACTTCCTTTTAAGGATGAAACCATTTTAATACTCAATAAATAACACACAGGAACACTTAACAAAAGAGCTATACAAGTGTCCGCTAAGCATATGTAAAAGGTCTCCAATGTTTTAGTGATCAGGGAAATAACAACTGAAACCACGGTGAAAAACCATTTCACGCCACTAGGATGGCCAACCTCAGAATGACACCACCTCTTGGTGAGGATGTGGAACAACTGCCTGTAGGAATGCAAAATAGTATAACCACTTCGGAAACTTGACAAGTTCTTGTAAAGTTAAACAAATATACATCTACGCTTTGACTCCGTAGTTTCATTCTTACTCTTCTTACCCAAGAAAATGAAAACACATGTCCTCAAAACGATTTGTATATGAACGTTCGTAAGCAACTTTATTTATAAATAGCCTCAAACTGAAAACAACCCAAATGCCCATCAGATTGAGAATGATGAAAATGATCATTCCAGGATGATGAAAATGTTCCATATCTTGCTTGTGGTGGTGGTTCCAAGGATGTAGGGAGTTGTCAAAACCTATCAAGCTGAACACCTAAGATCATTGCACCTTGCTGTGTGCTAATTATATCTCAGTTTTTAAAAGAAAAGCCATAGGCAAATTGGAATCTTTAGGTCTAGAATGACAAACACAAAGGTCATATGCTATTGCTTCTGATTCTGCTCCCATGGCAGACATGATTAATTGATTTCAGCATTCTGTGCCCTTGAACTTCAGTGGGGCTTCAGAATACATCACAGTGTAGCTCTTCAAGCAGCCAGTGTTAGTCCACCAGTCTGTTAGAGGTCAAAGCTAGTGCAACTTATTCTTGCTACTGTGATCTCAACTTGTTTCTCTAGTTTGGTGAGGCCTGGGGAAATTCAAGTTTTCTATGAAAATAATCCATTTCAGAAAAGTTTTAAAGTGACTCAAAATCCCACTCTCCTATTACCATCACTAATACCATTGAAGTTATTTCCTTGTATTATGTTGTCCTAGGTAGGCTTATTTAACATACAAGTGCAGGTCCTGTTTCTCACTATTCTAAGAATTTTTCTAGGATACTAATAGTTGTCATAACTTCTTTTTATTTTTTAAATGGTGGCATAATTCTCTGAGCAGCTGCACTATCATTTACTGACCCTGCCCCTATGGTGCTCTGTTTTCACTCATTCCAGAAATATAGTTTTGTTGGGTTTATAAATCTAGTTGACAGTTATTTCTGTCAGCACTTTGAAGACTTGATTCCACTATCTTCTGGCTTCTATATTTGAGAAGTCAGATATTGATTTTTATATTTTTGTAGATAATCTATCTTTTCTTTCAGGCTTCTTTTAAGATCTTGTCTTTGTCTTTGGCATTCTGTCTTTTCACTACGATGTCTGGATGTGGCCTTTTTTATTGTTTATCCCATTTAGGATTTTTTGGGAACTTTCTAAATATGAGGATTCACATCTTCACCAAATTCTGCAAAAATTCTCAGCTACTATTTCTTTGACTATTGCCTCTTCCCCCATTCTCTCCGTTATCTGCTTTTCTAACCCTGATTGAATGTATGTTGAAATTTCTCACTCCATCTTGTCATTTTCTTAACCAAAGTTTTCCATATTTCTGCCTCTCTGAGCTGCGTTCTGTGTAATTTCTTCAGATTTATATTTGAGTTCACTGTTTCTTTTTTCAGCTCTTTTTTGCTTTTCAACTCATAGATATTTTAATTCTTATTATAGCCTTCATTTCTAGAAGAAGTCTTTTTGGTTCTTTTGTAGTACATTTGCTGCTCATTTGTATAGTTTTTTCTTTTAAATTCTCTGTTATTTACATAATCATATTAAAATAATATTTTCAATTTGATAATTCTCATATCTAATCTTTGTGAGTAACATTTTTTCCTTGCTGTCTCTTACTCATCACAGTGGCTTGTTTATTGCGGCATTTTCTGGTTTTATATTGTGAGCTCATATATGATGGAACTTTGCCTGCAGGAGTTTTATGAGGCCTGGGTTGAAGGTACATGCTTGCCTCTGTCAGGAGTTTTAGGCACTAAAGACCTGGGTCCCTCTAAATTAAATTCTTACCTTGGGATTTTTTTGGTATATTTCAGTGTATGAATCTATATGAGTGTTGGCCAGTGACCTTGAAATCTCAGGGGAAGCTTTTTTTTCTCCTCCAACAGAATTGGTCCTAAGTCATTGTTTCTTGTAATCAGCCTCTGATAGGCAGTATTTCTTCTACTTCACCCCTTTTCTCAGGGTGTAACCCCCTCTGAGTCCCGGATTGATGCCAGGTTTTGCTGCTCTGTGTCTGTATCACTACTCACATCTAAGGCTTGTTCTCTTTTCCCATCCACCCCTCACCCCAGTTAGCTTCTATGTGAGGAAATTCTAGGTCTCTTTTCTCTAAAGATGACCTCAGGCTGGGAAGTGCTTTTTGATTTTTATTTACCTTCAAAGGCTGGTATTCCTGCTGATTTTCTAAATCACAGATGATTCCCTTACTTTACTTTCTTGCAGACTATTTCATTGCTATAAAGGAGATTGTGTGTGTGTGTATCGTGTTAAGATATTTTGTTGCTAGAAGATCTCAGGATGCTCAAATTATTTGCTACTCTTCTTCAGTCATTCTGTTCTCTTTACATTGACTTATCTTTGTTCATAATACCTATTCTCTTCTTTCTAATTGCATTAATATCTTTGTATTTTTCCTTTGCATTGTCATGATTATAAGTTCTTTTATGATAGCAATTTGATTTTGAGCCTTTTATTTCTTACTGTTTGTAAATTTTAAAAAAAATTATTATTTTATTTTTGGCTGCTTTGGGTCTTCATTGCTATGCACAGGCTTTCTCTAGTTGCGGTGTGCGGGCTTCTCATTGCAGTGGCCTCTCTTGTTGCGGAGCACGGGCTCTAGGTGAGCAGGAGTCAGTAGTTGTGGCACGTGGGCTCAGTAGTTGTTGCTCGTGAACTCTAGAGCACAGCCTCAGTAGTTGTGGCGCACGGGCTTAGTTGCTCCGCAGCATGTGGTATCTTCCCGGACCAGGGCTTAAACCCGTGTTCCCTGCACTGGCAGGCGGATTCTTAACCACTGCGCCACCAGGGAAGTCCCTGTAATATTTTTATTAATTCTTTTATGATATTGTATTTGTCCTCGATTTGTTTTCTTAATTCTGAAAAATCTGGTTTAACTGTGGTCTATTGATTTTATGAACTCACCTTTCAGTTCTTGTTCTGTTGAATTTGTGAGAAGAAGCACTCATGTTCTGTTTTTTGAGTTGTTTTCTTTTAGAATATGTTCTTCACTTATCTTTGGCAGGCTTTGTCCTTTTCTTTCCTTTTGTTTATTGGGGTATTTTTTCCTAGTTTGAATGTGGACTGCTATATCCACACAGAGTATATTCTGTGAGAAACTTCGCTACAAGTATTTCTTGTTCTGTCTACTTTTCTGTAACATGAGAGCGTGGGGTAGGGGTGAATATTCTCCTAATTCACTGCGGAGTCCTAAAGCCCTTGCTTTCATCTGAGAAAGTACCACCCTTCTCCCCTCAGTGGCTGTTTCCACTACTCTTACTCTCCCACCCAGCCCCCCACCCAAATAGAAGAGGAAAAGAAAATGTCACATTCTCTCCAGAATAGGTCTATAAGTAGAATTCTGAGGATCCTGTTGACTCACCAGAGTTACATGTAGGAGGTAGGCTGCACTCCACCGTATTCTGAGTTATTTTTCTCCCCTTTGTCACCGCTTCTTGAATTCTTATGTCATTAGGTTATGCCTTTGTCTGGCTCCTACTAGTAAAATTTTCTGGTTTGTTTATTTTTGCTTAGTGTTTTTGTCATTTCCTTAGGAGTTAGAGAAGAAAGCCTCTCTGATCCTATTTCACTTTGCCAAATCAGCTCAGGCTCATCTGTTTTCTATCTTCCATAATTCTCTCAAACTTCCTGTTAGCTGTAACAGACATTATTGTCTTCCAGCATTTTTATAGTTTCATTCCTTAAACACACACACAGCCACACATACTCTGCTTGGGGAGCAGCCATGTATAAAGGACGTGTTTTGACTGAGGTGCCTGTTTACTTAGGGCAGCTCACCAGCTTTTGGCTCATGTGGACTTTTCTGTGCCAACTTGAGAAAGGCTTCCTGTGAACTAAGGCAGTACTCTTAAGCAATTACTGCACTTCTGTACCCCACAATTGGCTAATGTCAAGTACACGAGTTAGATTCATCAGGGCTTCTCAAACAGAGAAATGTCAGTTATCGGTGTTGGTGCATGAGGACATTTTTCTGGGGAAAGAGGCCTCAGCTTTCATCAGACAACCTCTCTAAGCCTCTGATTCCTCATCTGTAAAATGGGGATTATAATAAAGGTACCCACTGCAGAGGTTCATTATGAGGATTCCTCGTTATGAGGAATTCTTATTTAATCTTATTTATTTAAGTAAAGCATTCGGCATAAGGCCTAGAATGTAGTGAGTACTATTATTATTCTCAAAGGAGCCCATGTCCCCCAGATTTTAACAACCACTGAAATAGAAGATTTTCCTTCTAGTTTTCCACTGCTATATAACAAAATGCTCTAACATCTGGTGGATTAAACAACAATTTCTTATCACTTGCTATTTTGTGGGTTGACTTGGACTCAGCTGAGCAGTTCCCACTTGGGGTCTCTCAGACAGTTGCCATCAGACGTTGGCTAGAGTCATCAACAGGCTCGACTGGGTTGGCCATCAAGATGGCTCGCCCTCATGGCTGGTAGTTGATTCTGGAGGCTGGCTGAGAGCTCAGCTGTGGCATGCAGAGCGCCTACACATGGCTTCTCCTTGTGACTTGGGGGCTTCACACAGCATGGGAGCTGGGTCCTAAGGGCAAGAATCCCAAAAGTAGACTACCCAAGAGACCCAGTCATGGAAACCTCAAGGCTCCTTATGACCTAAGGGAGTGAATACTGGGAGATGTGAGTCCTGAGAGGCTTGGTTCACTGGTGGAGGGGGAGGGACATTTTGGGGAAACGAGCTACCACAGTTAAAGGTCTCTTCTAGCTCTAATATTCCACAGTTACATTGTCATAAACTGTTCTCTTTTCTCATTTCATGCTTATAAGCAACCTTTTGAACTCCCATTTTAAAGATGAGGAGACACAGACAGGGTAAGTAACTTGGCCAGGGTCCCTTAACCAAGTCCAGTACTGTTTGCCCTAGTGGCTGGTAAACACGAACTGGAGTGCTGCCATCTATTGAAACCCTGCCCACATTCCTAGCATGAGGCTGGGTGAGGCTGGGTACCCAGAAGAGGCTGAACTTGTGCTTACTAATGAAGCAAAGGTCTTTTCTTTGAGAACTCACCGAAAGAAGGGGTTGCTCAAGTCTGTTTCCCTGGGGTGGTTCACAGGACTTGAGAAGTGCAAACACATTTTCCTTTACTGACTATATGTAAGACAGGCAAAAATCTCTCCTTGAACAGCCGTCTTCGGGAAGAGAAATGTAAACCAAAGCACGCTGCAGCCACTGCCCAGCCTCTGTCCTTTGCCGCAGACCTGGATGGGCATCCATGCTGTGCTGGGATGTTGTGTATCTGTGACTGTGTGGTCACAGAAGAGGATCTTGACAGCTGAGCAGGCCCAGAATTAATCTTTTCCACCATCAAACTATAGATCAGCTCCAACCCATCCTGTCTGGGCATGTAGCTGCCCACACCAAAACAGGCAGCGTCAATTAAACACCCTTAAAATACCCTTCCCCAGAGGAACTAGTGAGAACAAAGTGACATGGTGGTTGAAGTTATGGCTGAAAAGTGTTTTCCTCTGACATACTTCCTCCCCCAGGGCATCGCGGGAGTTTGCCCAGCCTACCTGCCCAGGAGGGAGAGGAAATACCAGAGGCTCTGAGGGTCCCCTCTTAGTCTCTCCCTAACAACTGCTGTTCTGCCCAGCACTTCACAGTTTATAAATTCTCTCACATGCCTCTTTGCGGAGATCTTGTGAGCTGGGTTTTACAGGAAAGGAAAAGCAGGTGGAAAGAAGGAAGGGAACTGGCTCAAGGAAATGTACAGGCAGACCTCCTTTTATTGTAATTTGCTTTATTGCGTTTCGCAGATACTGTGTTTTTTCACAAATTGAAGATTCGTGGCAACTGTGCATCAAGCAAGCCTGTCGGCGTCATTTTCCCAACGGCATTTGCTAGCTTCATGTTTCTCTGTCTCATTTTGGTAATTGTCACAACATTTCAAACTTTTTCACTGTTATTATATTTGTCATAGTGATCTGTGATCAGTAGTCTTTATGTTACTACTATGGCTTGCTGAAGGCTCAGATGATGGTTAAGGATTTTTAGCAATAAAGTATTCTTTAATTAAGGTATGTACATTGTTCTTTTAGACAGTGCTATTGGACACTTAATAGACTGTGCACTGGGAAACCAAACAATTCTTGTGACTGCCTTATTGTGATATTCGTTTTATTGCTGTGGTCTAGAATCCAACCCACAGTATCTCCAGGGTCTGCCTGTAGTCAGTGAAGATCATAGTCAGAACCTGAATGATTGTCTTTGGACACCAAATGCCAGCCCCTTCTGCTCCCCTGCGGCCCCCCCCTGTCCCACAATTACAGTGGGAGCGTTACCTGCCCCCCACGCCTCTTGGGGACCACAGTGAGCTACTCAGCCTTCCCCTCCCACCCGCCCTTGGTGTCTGCCGGTCTCCTCCGTGGAGCCACTTTGAGAACAGGACTACCCCAACCAGGTCACTGCAGCTCCTGGTTTTCAGTTCAGTATGTAACACAGCACAAGTTGCAGCCATGAAACTTAATTTTTTTTCTTCCCAACCTTGAGTCTTTCAAAAACAGTCCCAGCTAAATATAATAAGGATGCCCTTTGGCACATCTTGCCAATCTTATGAATGAATCATAGAGCTCACTGAAGATGCCCAGGGACACAGTACCTGCCATATAGTAAAAATACCTGCTGTGCTGGAAGGTGGCACAGATGGTTCTTAATGAGCTCATCCTGCTCCTCCAGAGCCGTGCAGTGGTGTGCACAAGTGAGCCTGGCAGGGGACAGGGTTACGCTGGGCTTCCTCTGGGCCCCCAGTTGGCTTATCAGCCCAGTGGAGTTCCCAGAGTCTTCCCACAAGCACACAGTGCTGGCCAGGCAGAGCTGGCCCCATTCCACGCAGAGTCTGCCTCCTTTGACCACCCCTGAGGCACTGTCTTTGGTTGGGTTCCCCAGAAACAGAGCCTGAGGCAGGGGTTTACTGGGGGACTACTCCCAGGTAAAACCTGTAAGGGAGTGAGGGAATCAGGATAGGGCAAAGAGGAGGCTAGGCAAACGTGTAGGTCAAGCTGAAGTCTAGTCTCAGCCTAATCCCACGGGGAGCTCGGAGGCATGAGTTTTTCCACCTGGAGGTAAGGCCTTTGGCCCTTGGACACGCAGACCATTCACCGCTGTCTGGCAGCTGCTTCTGCGGGAGGGCAGAACCTCCTAGGCTTTTTCGGGTGAGGATGATTCCCTGGAGAAGGGAATCCATTAGTCACTGACACCCGCAGCAGCTGGGGGCTGGGTGTGCTGGCCAGGAAAAGAGGAGCTCAGTGGGACGCCAACTGTACCTACTCCAGGCACCATTTCTCACCTGTTGGGAAAACCAAAATGATCAAGCATCGGAAGGTAAGTCACTTGCTCATAGCAAAACATTATTTTCTATTTGTCCCAAGGGTGGGAGGAAGCCAAATACAGCATCAATTCATTTATCTTTCATCTTGCATTACATCTGATTTTCCACATGCAGGGCAATCCCTGTGGCTGAGGAAGAAGTAAAAGTATAAACACTACTGAGTCTTTCTTAAACATTCTAACCTCCTATACGACCAGGGAATGCCATAGTTTTCATCTCACTTCCTCAGTTCTTTCACTCTGAAATAAATTCCCTGCTGAGATGCACGTGGTGTGGGATACAGCAATGATGGAGTAAAGCATTCAGTAAGTCTACTGATGATGTTGCTGGAAGAAACATGGTGACCATGGAGGGCAAATTCAAATCCAGAGTGGGCCCTTACTACCTGAGGACAGCCCATTGCCCGGTTCAAGATGGAAGGGATTATAAACAACCTGCCACTGGGTACCTGAGGTAGGTACCATATCAGATGCCCAGCAATGGTCTTTGCTGCTAGCAAACTGGGGAAACAGGAGTGGCAGTACCAGATCATCTTGGTGAGGGGGAGTCCCTATTGTTTTTAATTTTGGAATGCAAGAGAAGCTCTAGGGACTCCCTCCTTCTTACTATAATTGTCTTTAGTCCAAGGTCAAAGAGTCAGTGTGGGGATTCTTCCTCTTGCTGAACTGGGAAATGAGTCATTATGTGCTAGGATATAAGTGTGTAAGATATCAGGAGGCTGACTGAAGTGGACTAGTACCAGAGTGTAGTCCTGGGTCCCTCAGAGCAGATGTCCAATGCTCCTCAAATGGTCTGATGATTTCCCTGTCCCCAGAACGTAGTTACCCTGGGAAATGGCCACTGGTCCGTTTGGGAGAGTGGTGATGTCATGGAGTAAGGGCAGCCTGGAGAAACTTTGATTTCCCCATGAAAGTAACTTCTTTAGGTGATACCATTACAGGGCTCAAGTAAGGTGGGGAGAGCCTTTTCAAACTGGGGAGGAAGGGACATTTTCTGGCAAGTGGATTAGTGGGACTTCGTACCCCTCTTACTAAGCCATTCAGTGCCACTGGAAGAAGCCAGTTTATCCCAGGTTAGGAATAAGAAGTTATGTACATACTTGTGACATCATCACATTATCCAGAAATTCTGGGTCTTCTAAATAACTCAGATCTGGGAACTGCTCTGGTGGCTCGAGTTAAGCTCCAGTTGGCCAAACTAGAGGTTTGGGGTTATAAGGTCAAGTGGCACCACAGTTAGCTGCCATCCTATTTTAGTCCTAAGGACCCCATGATCACTTGGCTACTCCAAAAAACTCTGTGGTCAGACTATGCGAGTGCTGATTGCAATCTGCTGATTGCCGTGACCCTGAAGCACCTTCTGGAAGCTAGGCCACCTCTTGGCCTCAGCCACCTCTGTATCCCTTCACCCCCTGCTGATATCAGGGAACCCATTTTAATGCAGTCTCTCCCACTAGCACATCCAAACTACAGATAAGAGCTACAATAGTGCCTTTCAAACATTCCCATTCGTTCCTTATTAATGTAATTCTCAATACTTTGGCAAAGAGAGTGTTTTCAGGGCCCTTTCAGGGGACATGTCTAGGGAATGACATGTCCCCTGACATATTATATGAACAGATCTCATATACTTAGTCCAACATTTATGGCTCCCTCCTCTACATCAGGGCTTCATAACCTTGGGTCTACATTTTAATCATCTGAGGAGCTTTGACAAAATACTGGTGCCCAGGCCCCATCCACAGATATATATATATATATATATATATATATATATTTTTTTTTTTTTTTTTTTTTTTTTTTTGGGCTGCTTTGGGTCTTCATTGCTGGGGGCAGGCTTTCTCTAGTTGCGGTGAGCGGGGGCTACTCTTGGTTGCGGTGCGCAGGCTTCTCATTGCGGTGGCTTCTCGTTGTGGAGCACAGGCTCTAGGCGCACGGGCTTCAGTAGTTGCAGCATGCGAGCTCATTAGTTGTGGCTTGTGGGCTGTAGAGTGCAGGCTCAGTAGTTGTGGCACATGGGCTTAGTTGTTCCGTGGCATGTGGGAATCTTCCAGGACCAGGGCTCGAACCCATGTCCCCTGCATTGTCAAGCGGATTCTTAACCACTGCACTACCAGGGAAATCCCCATCCACAGATATTCTGATTTAATTGGTCTTCAGTGCAACCCTAGCATCAGTAGTTTGAAAAGCCCCTCAGATGATTCTAATGTGCAGCCATGCTTGAGAGCTGCCGTTCTACATTAGGCCGTGAAATTTCTGGAACTCTGTTTTATGTTGGCTGCCATTGAATTCAGGATTAAGTCCACCAATCAATTAGAGAGAGTAATTAGAATAGTAATCACCTGCTCAAGACAGTCCATTAAACATGGACTCTGGTCAGAGCACTCCAGTTGACAAATGCAGGTCTATCTATGTTATGTTCTTGCCTCCCTGGCCCAGCATCTTCAGAATCAATCCCTACACACGCCTCCATGCTTCTTTCTGGCACAAATTAGCAGGTTCTTGCACATCTTTGAATACAGATGCCTTTTCTTCCCAACTTTGACTTTATATTTGGCCTCCTGTGACTGCTGGGTTCTGATCTCCTGATAGGTCTCAGGGCAATGAGTGGTGATGGCCGGGGGTGAGGGGAACTTGGAGGGATTTAGAGTTACCGGGCCAAGTAACTCCTGTGGGTGAGGCATTCCAGGCCCTCAAGCAGGCAGGGAAGTCAGGGGATACTGTTCTAACAAAAGCAGAATGGAGGGGCTTAGTGCTCCTCTTGGTGAGCTGTCCAGTGTACTGGGGGCAGCCAGTTTACCACCCGTCCGGCCCTGAATTCCTCATACTTTTCATACCATTTGATGGCAGCACCATTAGATCACCCTGAGCTTTGCCTTCAATGTGCTCTTCAAGGCAGCCACAGGAAAACACTGTTTTCAGGAGTCATGCCTTGGACTGCCTGGTCCCCTTCCTTATTGCCAGCTGGCCCTTAAGCGCCATCCCTTCCAACTAAGTCAGATAACCAAGCCCACATTCCTTCCCAATGTTTTGTAGCTGGGACTGACTTCTAGTCCCAATTTCTGGATAAGTCAGGTGTCTGATGGCAAGACTGACTCTAAGCAGGAAAGGCATTTATCAAAAACACATTGCCGGGGCTTCCCTGGTGGCGCAGTGGTTGAGAGTCCACCTGCCGATGCAGGGGACACGGGTTCGTGCCCCGGTCCAGGAAGATCCCACATGCCGCAGAGCGGCTGGGCCCGTGAGCCACGGCCGCTGAGCCTGCGCATCTGGAGCCTGTGCTCCTCAACGGGAGAGGCCACAACAGTGAGAGGCCCGCGAACTGCAAAAAACAAAAAACAAAAAAAACCACACATTGCCATAGCTCGTAGAAGTGTTGGGAGGGTGGAGAATCATGCTCACAGGTAAGCTCCCAGAATCCCACTGCAGACCTGACCTGATGAGGACACTGCTGCCTCTGGCACTAGAGGAACACTCCCCCTACCTCCAGCCCACCCCTCTGAGGCTGCTTTTTCCCCAGGAAGTGACTTTGTACCCGCTGCTGACCCTGAAAGCTAGATGCCTCTGCCACCACCCTGCAGCAGGTTCTGAATAGAGCCGCCTTTGTTGAGTTTCTCATTTCTGAAATTGTATCTCACACAGGTGAGAGTTGACATATAGGTCGTGTGCCTGTGTCCCAGCAGCAATGGAGGTTGGGGAACTGATTTTTCTGGGTTCTGCTCTCCATAAGCAGAATTTGTAAGGCTGGTATATGCGATTTATCCTAAGGAATTGGCTTATGTGATTGTGGGGGTGGGCCTGAAACCCTCAGGGCAGCCCGGAAGGCTGGAAGCTTCCAGGCAGGAGTTGATGCAGCCATCTTGACGCAGGAGTTTTTGTTCCTCAGGGAAACTTCAGTTTTCCTCTTAACACTTTCAACTGATTAGATGAGGCTCTCCAACATTATCTACGATAATCTCCTTTACTTAATGTCAACTGAGCAACACCTAGATGGAGTGTTGGATTGAATAACTGGGCTCTATAGCCTAGTACCCATAAAAAGTTAACACATAAAAATACCCATCACAGATGGTTATTTCTCGGAGTTAGCAACGGTGTTCAAAAGGTCCTGGGAACCCAGAAGACATGGCGGATGTTTACGATGCACCCCAAACTCACCACTAAAGAGGAGATGATGAGGATGATGGTGGTGATGACGACGCCTACAACAATTTGTTGAGCTCCTACCATGCAGCAAATGCCTAGTCTATTACTATCTCATTTAATCCTCACAGTAATTCCATAAAGTGGTAGTAATTATCTCCATGTTATCAATAAAGAATCTGAGGCTCAGAAAGGTTAGTTCATGGGCACAGTGCACGTGGAAGAGAGAGGAGCAAGAGATGCTCTGCTGGATTCCAGATCTCCGCCCACTCCACACACCGCCTCTCCAATTGTCCTAAGAAGGCACTTTGGTAATTTAACTAATTCTCAACATTTGTGCTAAGGAGGGGACAAAGGAAGTCAGTAAAAGCAGTGATTCTCCAACTTTAAGGCACATAAGGATCACCTGGAGAGGTTGTTAAAGCACAGATTTTTTTGTTTGTTTGTTTGCAGTACACCTGCCTCTCACTGTTGTGGCCTCTCCCGTTGCTGAGCACAGGCTCCGGGCGCGCAGGCTCAGCGGCCATGGCTCACGGTCCCAGCCACTCCGCGGCATGTGGGATAGTCCCAGACCGGGGCACGAACCCGTGTCCCCTGCATCGGCAGGCGGACTCTCAACCACTGCGCCACCAGGGAAGCCCTAAAGCACAGATTTTTGGGCCCTATCAGCTGTGATTCTGATCTCGTGGGTCAGAGGTGGAGCCTGAGAGTCTGCATTTTTTAACAAATTCCCAGATGATGCTGATGGTGCTGGTGTGGGATCAGACTTTAGGTAGCATGAGGTAAAGAAATCCACACGTATTACGAGCATCTCTCCCCAGTAAAACCTTAAGAGCGACATCTGTAAATAGCAGACAGCTGATTAGAGTGGGCGCTGTTCTCTCTAGCCTGGGGCTGACAGTGCAATGATCAGAAGTCAACGGGGTGATCATGGAGGAGGAGCAGCAGCAAAGGGCAGCTTGCTAATCTCTTTGTCAAAGAGGAGCCACTGTCAGAGAACTGGGTTTCAGTTTCGTGAGCTCTTCTGCAAGCCTGCAAACACCCCGATCCCGGGCTCTGAGGGAGCCCTGGTAGGAGGATTTGACTCAGCATCATTTTCCCCACTGAGGAAACTCTAGGCAGAAGTTCAGCTCTTGGAAGAGAAGAGAGGATGGGCTTGGCATGGGTCGGGGCCATGGCCAGCTCACTCGTACCGGGTATCCAGCCATTGAAGTTCTACCCAGGCCCACACTGACTACGTGTGAGGAGACCCCACTGCTGTCTCCTGGCAGCTTACTGGAGTGGGGATTTAAGACACGGTCCTGAGAGGTACCAGGAGAGGAATGAGCATTCAGAAAATGGGAGAAGAGTTCCAGTTCAATCATTTAAGCTATAAAACATCTGAGTCTCAGTTTTGTCACTTGCAAAATGGGAAAATACAAGGATCTACCTTACAGAGAAAGGTTTCAGTGCATGGTTGTAAAATTTTATGTGGCTTTGACTCTTTCCCTGCCTCATTTCCTTTTTTATTTTATATCCTTTTTTATTTTATGTGACTGATACTACAACCGAGCACAAACTGTTCTCAATTTGGAAGGAAGAACAGTCACTTCCAGATTCTTTAAGGGTTTGGATAATCTGGACTTGATCAAATACCTGGGTGAACATGAGACAAGATAATGAGAAGGGTTTCTTAGCTTAGGCCTCTGGAAAGCAGAGCCAGAAGCAAAGACTAAAACATTGACATTAATTGGTTGTTTTGTTTTTTTCTTTTTTAATCAATATTTTTTAATTGAAGTATAGTTGATTTACATTGTTGTGTGAATCTCTGCTGCATGGCAAAGTGCTTCAGTTATACATACATCTACATTTTTATATTATTTTCCATTATGGTTTATCATAGGATATTGAATATAGTTCTCTGTGCTATACAGTAGGACCTTGTTTATCCATTCCATATATAAAAGGTTACATCTGCTAACCCCAACCTCCCACTCCATCCCTCCCCCAATCCCCTCCCCCTTGGCAACCACCAGTCTGTTCTGTATGTGATTCTGTTTCATAGATAGGTTCATCTGTGTCATATTTCAGATTCCACATATAAGTAATATCATATGGTATTTGTCTTTCTCTGTTTGACTGACTTCATTTAGTATGATAATCTCTAGTTGCATCCATTTTGCTGCAAATGGCATTATTTTGTTGGGTTTTTTTATGGCTGAGCAGTATTCCGTTGTATCTTCTTTATCCATTCATCTGTCGATGGACATTTAGGTTGTTTCCATGTCTTGGCTATTGTGAATAGTGCTTCTGTGAACATAGGGGTGCATGTATCTTTTTGAATTATAGTTTTGTCTGGATATATGCCCAGGAGTGAGATTGCTGGATCATATGGTAATGCTATTTTTAGTTTTCTGAGGAACCTCCATACTGTTTTCCACAGTGGCTGCACTAACTTAGATTTCCACCGACAGAGTAGGAGGGTTCCCTTTTCTCCACACCCTCTCCAGCATTTGTTATTTGTAGACTTTTTAATGATGGCCATTTTGACTGGTGTGAGATGGTACCTCATTGTAGTTTTGGTTTGTATTTTTCTAATAATTAGTGATGTCGAGCATCTTTTCATGTGCCTATTGGCCATCTGTATTTCTTCTTTGGAGAAATGTCTATTTAGGTCTCATGTAAATCAATGAAGCTAGAACACACCCTCTCACCATACACAAAAATAAGCTCAAAATGGCTTAAACATAAGACATGACACCATAAAACTCCTAGAAGAGAGCATAGGCAAAACATTTTCTGACATAAATCGTACCAATGTTTTCTTAGGTCAGTCTCCCAAGGCAATAGAAATAAAAACAAAAATAAACAAATGGGACCTAATCAAACTTACAAGCTTTTGCACAGCAAAGGGAGCCATAAACAAAACAAAAGGACAACCTACAGAATGGGAAAAAAATATTTACAAATGATGCGACTGACAAGGGCTTAATTTCCAAAATATACAAACAGCTCATACAACTCAACAACAAAAAAACAACCCAATCAAAAAATGGACATTGACCTCTCTGGCGGTCCTGTGGTTAAGACTCCGCTCTTCCACTGCAGGGGTCTCGGGTTCTATCCCTGGTCGGGGCACTAAGATGCCAAAAAAATGGACATTAATTGTTTGAGAAGTGTCTAGCCCAGGGTGGTGAGAGTGGGGAAAAAGAGAAGGGGGGCAGGGATAAGGAAAGATGCAAAACAACATGATGCAACGTGTTACCACCCTGGGTACCACTTCACAACAGGCTGAGAAGGAAGAAGCAGGTAACTTAGCAGGTATGTTTATCCAGCACATGGGACTCCTCCACAATAATTGCAAGGGAGAGCTAGTCTTTTATGGTAGTCCATGGAAGAGAGAAAGGAGGGCACACTTTGTGCTGCCATTGATGAATGCCAAAGGGGGAAAGCCTTTGCCTCCCTCCATCTCTTGTTGTGTCTTGCAAGTATGGGCACCTTGAACTTTAGCTGGAAACTAATTGATGTTCTCTGGCCCCTTTCCTAGGGATGATGGTAGATTCTCTGATTCCATTCCAATCTCCCCATCCATGATATCTGTAGCCAATTTCCCCACTAAGTTATCCAAGAAGCAAGCAACTTCACCAAGGCAAGCATTGTCCTTGTTCCCCTCAGAGGTAGGTCCAGCCTCAATATGAGGAAAATGTCTGCCTGCCTTGAGCATGACTATCATACCCCTGGTATAATTGTGGCAAGATGAATTTGACTTTTTCTGTCCCTGCAAGTGTTGCCAAAGTGGCTATAAATGGCCTCCCTCTCAGCCACCTGCAGGGGTGGTACCAGCTCAGATTAAAAGTCTTCTTGATTCCAGTTCACTCTGACACAGTGGCTGATGCATAGGAGATGCACAAGGTGCATATCTGCCCCCTTCAACACTCCTCTTATTTATGATTATGTTGGCATTGATCCTATTAAATAACTATTTTCCCCCATCACCTCTTTCTTTTACATTTTCTCCCTCCCCTCTTCTTTTATTTCTGACCTCATCTTTGTAGTTTAATCTCTTCTTTGTGGTTTTGTATATCCTTTGTAATTATGAAGTGGAAGGGCTCTTTGGTGATAATTTCTTGAGAAATTCGTACCAGAGAAGAACAAGAAATTTAAAGTCTTCTCTCATCTCAACAAAGAGCTGTGGTTCTGTTTACGTCAGTAGAGGTGCAATTCAGAAGTACTAAACAGCCCAGATTAATGCTCCAAACAGCTTCTGTGTGGGTGGGCAAGGCAATTAAAAACTAGACATGTTCAAGTTTTTAGCGCATGTCTAGGTGATCAAAATGCTGTCAACACATCCAAAGAGGAGTCTGCCAGCTTTTGTTGGAACAACACAATTCTCATGTCCACAAAGGAAACTCTCATCTTTTCTTCAAGTTCAGTGTCAAACTGGAGAGGAGTATTAATGGGAGCGGGGGGAATGGGGATGGAGCAGAGACAGCAGGTGGCTTTGTGTTTAAAGGACAGCCAAGGAGACACCCATTAAAATCGGGATAATGCTACAGAACTTTAAAAAACCAATCTCTAAACTTCTAGATGAAAAAAGAGATGAGTTGCTTTAGGATGTCTCTAAAGGTCGCTTTCAAAAAGTTTGAAGGGCCCTTCAGCACACGCTGGGTTTGCAGCTTGGAATGGCTCATTGTCATTGCCCTTAAGTTTTTGTTGATTCTCTTTAGTGTAACAGGAATGTTGCCATGAGCTTCATGTATACCATCTCACTCTTCACAATAATAGGCATTATAATCTCCATTTTGCAGATGACAAGACTGGGTCTCACACAAGTTAAGAAGCAGAGCAAAAGTTACCCAGTTTCCAATAGTGAATAGTTGTTCTATTCACTATTGAAAGTGGGGTAATGAAATTTCCAAGTATGATTGTTGAATGGTCTATTTCTCCCTTCAATTCAGTTAGTTTTTGCTTCAAGTATTTTAGGGTTCTCTTGTTAGGTGCATATATAACTATAATTGTTATATCTTCCTGATGGAATGACCCTTTTATCATTATAAAAAATTCATATTTAACTCTAGTAACATTTCTGTTGTAAAGTCTATTTTGTCTGACATTTGCATAGCCACTCCAGCTCTCTTATGGTTGCTGTTTGCATGGTATATCTCTTTCCATTCTTTTACTTTCAGTTTACTTACATCTTTGAGTACATAACTCAAAGCCCATTGAGTACTAACTCCAAAGCTTATTGCTCTCTACTCTCTGAGAGGACAGTTCAGATTCAGAGTAGTCCTATTTTAGTCTACTACCACTACATTTTGTAAGTGACTCAAGTTTCATTCTGCTTTGTTCTCTCATTAGAATACATCCGTTATGGTATAGATTAAAATTCTCTTTTATAGAAAGGCTTTCTGAAGAAGTTTTTTAAAATAAAAAAAAGTCACTTGAAAGCCAACAAAAACGTTATTTATTAAACTTATATATCTAAAAGGAGCTTTAATCAATGAAAACTAGGAGTTGGATTAGAAAACATCAAAAGGATGGAAGAAAGACACTGTAATTTCTGTCTGATGTACTCTGGTAATTTTTCATTTTCTCCATACCTAGTTGTTTGACCATCTGGAGATGTATGACTAATAGAAGACATTCCTACTTGCACGACCAACTGGGACCCATCATTAAACTGAACCCACACAGCTCCACTAGTTAACTGTGTAGCCCAACCAACATTTTTCACAAAAACAGACTTGAAAAGTTGTGCTGATTTAGGGAGACAATCTTTTAGACTACTAGGAGAGCTGTTAGTTCCAGAAGCTGCACCTGCAAGGCCAAGTCCTTCATTTGTAACCTTAGAAGGATTGAGTATTGGTGCCTGTTTTGGAGAAGCAGCACTATTTATGATCATTCTATTCAGAGATGGTGTCTCTCTCATTGGGTAGTTTGGATCCACAGAAGGAGGAGGTGTTAAGGCCTTAGGTGAACTAGTACTACTAGGTTTTCTTCCTAAGATTATTGGGGAAAAGGAAGCACTTCCACTTTTCTCTTCCTCTTCTGAAATTATGGATTTAAGAGGTAATAAAGGGTGTTGAGTAAGCCAATACTTCTATGGAAAACAGAGCAGTGTCTGGCACATAGAAGGTGCTCAGTACGTTTTAACTAGAGTTAGCAGAGCTTAGGTGTTAAGGGCCTTAACACCACAGATCCTCAGTTTCCTAACCTGTAAACTGGGGATGACAATACCAATCTCCAAAGGGATATTGTGAGAACCAGTGCAATACCATGAATAATGCAATTAACGGAGGGCCTAGCTGTTCCTGTTTATTATCATCAGGCTCTTTGAGTCAATAGAGGAAAAGAATGAGATGTTCAAATGAGAGGCAAAGCTGACCTGCAGAGTCAGCTGAGTTTGGATGCCCATGTGGTGTCACAGAGGCCTCTAGTAAATGCAATTACCCTTTGGAGCCATGAAGACCAGGACAGTGCTGGTAGCAGCTAGTATTAATTGACGATCAATGACCAGGCACTTCTCTAAGTGCTTCTGTAAGGTATATGACCTATTATAATATGCCTATTTTATGATGAGTAAACTGAAACAAGCCTAACTGTGTGATGTGTAAGGTGAAATATAGTGATGGGAAGTAGGCTACTAATGTGACACACTAATAGTGGTGGAGCCAGGATTTGAACCCAGGCAGTATGGCTGCAGAGGTTAGGCCCTTAACAACTAAGCTCTGCTAACTCTAGTTAAAACGTATTGAGCACCTTCTATGTGCCAGACACTGTTCTGTTTTCCATAGAATTATTGGCTTACCCAACACCCTTTCCTACCTCTTTCTAAAATATCTTCCTACACTGCAAAGACTGGAAAGCTAGGCATTTTCCAGACCCCCTAAAAGCTTGTCTCCAGTTGTTCTCCTATGAGACTTTGATTTACAACTGAGTTACTTGAGCAGAGAAGCAGGATCCAAGGCTCAATTTTCCTGGCACAGGTTGGTCTAGAGGTGGCATGGTTCTTAAGTCAGCAACTGTAGAGTTCGCTTCCTGATCCTGCAGTTTCCTAATTAAGCAGAGGAACAGTTCTTTTTTTTTTTTTTTTTTTTTGCGGTACGCGGGCCTCTCACTGTTGGGGCCTCTCCCGTTGCGGAGCACAGGCTCCGGACGCGCAGGCTCAGCGGCCATGGCTCACAGGCCCAGCCTCTCCGCGGCATGTGGGATCTTCCCAGACCGGGGCACGAACCCATGTCCCCTGCATCGGCAGGCGGACTCTCAACCACTGAGCCACCAGGGAAGCCCAGGAACAGTTCTCTTGGTGGCCCAGTTTGGCACTGTGGTTTTGGCAGTTGTTCCTGGAAGCTCAGTCCAGAGCCAGTTTCCTCAGCCCCTATAATGATTCTGTAAGTTTTCTATTCTCCCTTATAAATTTCTTAGCTAGAACAGATACTGTTGCCTGCAACCAAGGGTCCTCATTAACACCCTTGGATTCCCTCACCCTGGGGTTAGTCGATTTCTTCAAGAGCAAATTGAAACTCCAAGAAGTTAAAAGATTTGTCAAAGTCATACAGTAAGCCAGGAACTAAGATTTAGTTCTGTCAGACTCCAAAGCCTGGGATTCAACCACTATATTTCGCTGTTTTGGTTTTTTTGTTTGTTTGTTTTTTTCCATTTTTCTGCTAGGCTCAAATATAATCACAACCTGTCATTTTTGAGATATCCTTATTATCAGAGGCAGCTATGTTCCTTTCTTCCTCTCTCAGTCTTCTTGGAATGTGGTTCTGAATATCTGGCAGTTCCAGCAGCATTACCTTTTTTTTTTTTTTTTTTTGCATTACGCGGGCCTCTCACCGCTGTGGCCTCTCCCGCTACGGAGCACAGGCTCCGGACGCGCAGTCCCAGCGGCCACGGCTCACGGGCCCAGCCACTCCGCGGCACGTGGGATCCTCGCGGACCGGGGCACGAACCCGTGTCCCCTGCACCGGCAGGCGGACTCCCAACCACTGCGCCACCAGGGAAGCCCAGCATTACCTTTTAATGACTTATCCCCATTGTCATGTGTTGAGCTGGGCCTCATGCTGGGCATTCCACATCATCCTGCAACAATCCCAGAGATGGATAACATAATCCTCATCTTAAAAAGCAGAGAAGAGATCCTGAGGGCTGTTGATTGAAGATCGTAGCTGGTTAGTTAAGGTCATGAAAGCTGTTGGAACAAACCTAACAATATACAGCGGCTCAAACATGATAGGAATTTATTTTTCATTCACCCAAAGCCTAAAACAAATGTTTCTGATTGGCAGTGGCTCCCCTCCAAGTGGTGATTTAGGGACCCAGGCCGTCTCCGTCCTACGGTTTTGTCACTTTCGACGGGTGGCTTCCTCTAAGTCAAGGCAGTAGATGGAGAAAGGGCATGGGTGACCCCATGTGGGAGGGTTTTATGGACCAGGCCTGAAAGTGATGCTTTGTCACTTCTGCTCACTTTCTATTAGCAAAGACTCAACCAAAAGGCCACACGATCTCAGGGGAGGCTGGGAAAAGTCTATGTAAGGAACACTTGGAAATGTAGGCTGGCCACATGCCCATGGAGAAGAGGAAATGGGACTGGTGATCGTTAACCAGCGCCACACAGCAGCCTCAGCGGGGCCAGTGCCAGCCCTACTCTCCTCCCTGCTGCCCAGTCATCTTTGTCAACAGTGGTGGTGCAGAGGGAAGGAGATTGGACTGGAGACGGGAGTCCTAGTGCTCAACTCTGTCGCTGGCTACATGACTCTGGGTAAGTCATGTCATTGTTCTCGACCTCACTCTCCAACTCAGTAAAATGAAGGGGTTGGGCTCGCTATGTCTACCACTCTAGCCAGCGCTAACATTGACTTTGACTATGCTAATTGCTTTAATTATGCTTTTGTCTAGAAAAGATGTTTTTAAAACATCTTTTTAAAACATTTATTCTTTCTTCAAAAGGCAGATCACCTGGAAGCCCAATATAGGACAGATAAAAGGAGAGCTGCTCCTGCTGGAGGCAGGAGAGGGGCTGGGAGCCCTGTGTTCTTGGCTGCCTGCTCCCTCTTTCCTGCAGTGGCCCCTGGAGGGTCTCTGTGGACCTTAAGTCTCCAAGAAGCATAGTCTGGAAACCAGTTGTCGAAACCATAGTGGTCCCTCCACATGTGCATGCTAGGTCTCTGAATAGCACAGGTAACCCCTAGATTCATTCTTTCACTGCTCCATCCAATCTTACTGAGTTCCTATTTTGAGAGGCAGGAGAGTACAGTGGTTAGTCATGTGGTATCCGAACCTGGGTTTCAATTTTGAATCTGCCACTTAATAGCCAAAGGATTAGATTTTGAACAAGTTCCTTAACTTCTCTCCACCTCAGTTTCCTCAGCTACGAGACATGCAAAATATGCATCTCATATGCTTGCTCAACCCTCTTCCTTGTACTATCTTTCACCTTAGCACTTATCACCTTGTACTATGTCAAGTAATTTACTTATTTATCTTGTTTCTTGTCTGTCTTCTCCACTCAAATATCCACTCCTTGAGGTGGTGACTTTTGTCTGTTTTGTTCTCTGATGTATCCTCAGCACCTATGACCAAGCCTAGCTCAATAACCATTGCTCAATAAATATTGTTAAATGTTGTTAATTTCCTTAAAGCACTCAGAACGGGGACAGGTACATTATAAGCATTTAGTAAATGTTGACTGTTAGTATTTTTATTGAGTACTATTGATGAGGATACAGTGTTGAAAAGAATCAGATAGCACTCCAGCCTTCATGAACTTTACAGTTCAGAGGGGAGACATATAAAATAAAGAAGCAAAAATAAATATCTATTATATGTTACACATATTTAAATTTTGACAATTGTTATGAAAGTTTAGGGAGCCATGAAAGGATGTAACAGAAAAATATCATTTGGTTTTGGTTTTTTGGAGGTGGACAGGGGTCCAAGCTGGCTTCTTTGCGATAAACCATTTAAGCTGAGACCTGACAGGTGAACATGAGTGGGCCAGGCACAGGGACAGTGTTCCAGGCACGGGGACAGGTATGTGAGGCCTCAATGCTGGATGGAACTTGGAGTTTCTGGGATCTGAAGGCAGACCAGTGGGGCTGGTGCCCAGTTAGTGAGGGGAACAGGGATAGGAAAGTCCGCTGGAGAGGCAGGGATTGGAGGGGACAGGATATACAGAACCTCGGCATCCCCAGCAGGGTGGCGTCTTGGCTCAACAAACAGTGGGTCCCACAGGCAAGTGATGTATTTAAACAACAGAGGAGGGACATGGTCACGTTCACAAGATCCCTCTGGTTGCTGAGTGGGGAGGGAGCTGCAGGGGGAGGAGGGAAGCAGGACACAGAGGCTACACTTCACCTCTGCACCACATTCCATGGGTCAGCATTCTTTTTCTGCCATTTGTTTTCCCACAAGTTTTGAATTACTTAGGCAAACTGTTTCTTCTGTTTACTGATCAAGTTCTAGTGCTTGATCTTGAAACTGCAGGTCCTTCTAACTGCTGGGGAAAGAATTCTCATTGCACTAAGAAAGAAAGATATTGCCTCCTTTCCTGCAGCTTAGGCAAACCTCCTTTGCCTTAGCAAAGCAGATACTATTCTACATCTTAAAACTGTCTTTGCAAATGCTGTTTCTGACAAGGTCTTCTCTAAGATGCCTGGATTTTGGAGATGGTTGCTCTGCCCTATAAGTACCTTTTTTTTTTTTTTAACATCTTTATTGGAGTATAATCGCTTTACAATGGTGTGTTAGTTTCTGCTTTATAACAAAGTGAATCTGTTATACATATACATATGTTCCCATATCTCTTCCCTCTTGCGTCTCCCTCCCTCTCACCCTCCATATCCCACCCCTCTAGGTGGCCACAAAGCACCAAGCTGATCTCCCTGTGCTATGCGGCTGCTTCCCACTAGCTATCTATTTTACATTTGGTAGTGTATATATGTCCATGCCTTTTAACCTCTAAGATGTCTCTTGTCTTAATTGAGAACTCTGATAATAATATTTAAAATGGCATCTTTATCCTCTAAAAGTGATAAGTACTTGCGAGGTTTCCTTCTCAAGCCTGGAGGAGAACATGAACCCTCCCTTCTTCTTTCTTTATAAAAAAATTACCTTTTTGTATTTCTTTTTTAAACAGAGTTTGCTAGCTTTGGCTCACTGAAATTTACCCTGGAGACTCATAGGGAGCTTTTGCAAAGTCAGGTGACAGATGCTGCAGGTTTGGATTGGGGGGGAGGGCAGTGGGGATGAGAGAGCTGGGAATTGGACAGAATTGAGAAAGATTCTGGAGGGAGAATTGACAGGACTTGGGAAAAGACTGAACTGAGTGTGGGAGGAACTTTGACAGATGACTCCCAGGTTCCTTGCATGAACCACCCGGAGGATTGTCTGTGAAAAGAAATGAGAGGGTAGAATGTCCCTCGGAAATCTGTTTACTCCACAATTAATGATGTCAAGAGGTCCTTTGTGCAAAATTTCCCTCCTCAGAGGCCCCAGAGTGAAAACTTAAAGGTCATTGACTGTGTCTGAACAGTATTAGAGGAAATGGGGGTGGGGTGGGTCACGGGGGTTCTTGGTGACTCAGCAGGTGGATTTTCCTCCATAGACATCTCTGATGATGTACTGGGACGTGAATGGGAGCAGAGCTCCACCCTGAGCCCCCAAAGAGGTGGCATTTCTGCTTGAACTCCTCTCAGCTCTGCCCTCTGGGCACTGAGAGCTTAGGGGGTTGGGGGAAGACATCTCACGAGTCGGGGAAAGTCTGACCCTGGATTGTTCTGTGGGAAGTAAGGACAGGGCTGAATGGCTGAGGAGATGTGCTGGGAATTGAATTCCCTGTGAGTGATTAAATGTACAAATGCAGGCAGCTGGACCACATGTAAAAATAGAACTCTGACCCACAATCTGCTGCCACCAGCTCAGGAAGCCAACCCACAAGGCTCGTAACATTCTGCCCAAAATGACTGGGACATTACAATCAATAACTGCCAGCTTCCCTAATGTGTGTCTTCCTTCCAACTTAGGACCAATCACAGAAGGCCAAATATGCTCCCCTAACCAATCACATAGGACGCCCGGCTTCTAGTTAGCCCACCTCCAGCTCCCTCTGCCCACAGCCTCCAATCAGGACACACCTGAAACCTTCCCTTTCTCCACTACACAGCTTTCCCACTCCCCCGCCTGCCTTTGAGTCTCTGCCAAAGGCAAGTGCTGACTCCCTTGCTATATAGCAAGCTCTGAATAAATAGCCTTTGTTCTCATTTGGGTAGTCTTCACTTATTTCCGCACCTGGCACCTTCCAGGACTTCATCGAAGCTACCTTGCTGGGGACGTGGGGAGGGGGAAAGCAGACACGGACCTTGACATCTCTGTATTTCTCAGTGTTGGGGCAGAAGGCTGATTCTTCATCAGAGGTGATGTCGGCAACATCTGGCAATTAATCTGACACCTTACCAATGTAGCTGAGGAGTATGACTGAGTAGGAGGAGGGCCGTCTGCTGGGGCAGACCCTCTGAGAAACAGCAGTTTAAAGGGGTGTGTGTGCATGTGTGCACATGTTTTCCTGAAATCGTTTAGCTCCTTTACAGGAAGAAAGCCCACAATGGCCACCAGCATAGCCTTAGAGTTTAGAGCTGTACAAGTGGCCCACATGGTGTGTTCTCCTTCCCAAAGAATATGTACAGAGTATGTGCACCTCTGACTGCAACTGGGTCTGAACCCTGGCTTTATCACTCTCCAGCTGTGTGATCTTGGACAAGTTACTTCCCCCTCCCCCCTCCCCAGGGTCTCAACGTCCTCCTGTGTTTATTTCATGGGCGTTTCCATGCTGCCATGCTGGTTTAAGTGTGGTCTACATACCACCTGCATTTGAATCCCCTGGGGTATTTGTTAAGCATACAGGTTTCTGGGCCCCACCGCAGACCTAATGAATCAGAATCTCTGGCAGTGGTCTGGATATCTATCAGAGTAGCCAACTCTTCAAGTGATTTTTCCACTCAGTAAAGTGTGGAAACCTCAGGGTTACTGCATCTTAGGTACTTGTGAGGTTACAATGATGATCAAGAGCTGATGCTCCTCCAAGGCAAAGCACATTGCAATAAACCCAGAAATGGAGGAACCAACAGCTGTGGGAAAAGGGATGGATCCCAATCTGGGAAATTTGAGAAGGCTGCATGAAGGAAGTGGTTTCCAGTCTAAGCCTTGAGGGAGAAGTAGAATTTCATCCTGCGGACATGGAGCCCCACCTGAGGTGCTGGTGGTAGGGAAGAGGAAAACCTTCTCCCTCCAGAGGAGAGAGGCATAGACTCAACACTGCCTGGAGGTCACTTATTACAGTGGCACAGGCCCATTCTAAAGCCCCGTTAGATGCCACCTGCCTATGGGGTAGATAGTACTGTCCCTGTTTTATGCATGGGGGACCAGAGGGCCAGCGAAGACCTGGGACTTACCCAAGGATGTGCGGCTAGGAAGGAGGATGCCAGAGGTTTGCCTATGGAGTTAGAGAATCTGCAGGAAGAAGGGGGTTTCTGTGGAGCATTTGAGGAGCAGGGAGCCCCCGCTGATCGTTTTTTTTGGAAAAAGGTTGTGGTGCTGATTTGTCACTGTGGGAAACCTGGCCTCAAGGCAGGGGTAGGCTGGTGTATGTTTAACTGGTCACCAGCTCTGGGGAGAGCAGGGGCCCTGAGTTGTAGCGTTTGCTGTTTGCTGTGGTGTAATCACTCCCACCACGGCCCATTTCAAGCTGTTGACATGATGCCACTGAATAAAGTCGGGAAGAGATGCACCCAATGGGCTCTCGAGCCAGAAGAGTGGCTCCAGCACCCTCTGTCTAGGGCATGAACGAAGGGGAAGTGTGAGCCAGACTCACCCATCGAGAATGAAGTAATGCCGTGGGCTGGTTTGTGGACTGACTGTGGCCTTCGGCTGGTTTAGAATGCCCCTTAGTCTCTTTGATGGGCTGTGCCATCTTTATTGCTTCTTGGGCATGCCTTTGCTGAAACATTTGCAGTTGAGGAACCCTGGCTTTGAGGGAGGCGGGGAGCTGAACGCTGCTCTTCTCTCTCAGAAGGGAATGCATCCAAGATCTTTACAATGTTGCCTTTGAAAAACAACCGGTCTCAACATGGTCGAAGGGGAACTGTGGGCGCATGGAAGAGCCAGAGGAGAAAGAATGAGGGTGTCCTGGGCTTTGGGACACTGGGAGGAGAGGTGCTAGGAAGACAGTGAGAAATGAAGGGGACCTCTCAACCGAGCTGGGCTTCGTGGGGCAGAGACAAAGCGGAGGGAAGGAGGGAAATTTACTTTCAACAGACCTATGCAGAACCATGGCAACCAGATAATTAAGAAGTTATTATAATTTCAGCATACATATAAATATTGTGCTTTATGATTTTTATTTGGAGTTAGGTATACGGAGGAGGCATGACAGATAATAGATGTCTTTTCTTGCCCAGGGCACTAAATGGATTCATCCAGCCCCACCCCACTGCCTCCTGACCCATATCTGCCTCCTCCAGCCCCTCACCCCACTCAAACATAGCCCATGTTGGTAGTGGGAGAGGGAAGGGGTGCCGTTTCTCCCCCTTGGAGAGTAAGCCAAGCTGTCCCTCTCTGAGGGCATCCTCAGTGACAAAGGGGGCCAAGCTGAGGCGGAACACACCTGACAAGGGCCATACCCACAATCTACGCAGAGAGCACCCCACCGGCAAAACCAGAGGGAGCCAGAGAGAGGCCTGAGACCTCACCCAATGATGGGAGACCATCCTTGATCCTTGATTCTCTTAGGTCCCCAAGACCTGAGGACCCAGGAGAAGGCATTTGGTATTGTAATTATTATTCTCTGGTGGTATCTTAGGAACCTCAGGGCTGGAACAATGCCTGCTATGTGGCATCCACTCAGGCATCTACTAAGATTGTGGGTAGGTCTTGTAACCCACTCTGCGGAGGACAGATTGGACAAAAGAGGCAAGAAAAGAGGCTAGGAGAATGTGGCAATAAGTAATAAGCAATAAGTAATAAAGGGCAGGGTGTAATGATGAGGATGGGGGCACTTCACCTCTGCACCCTTCCTCCCAGATACCCATAACCCCATCCAAGCACAAGGAAAAACAAGCCCAAACTGTGATTGAAGAACTATCACACATCAGGGGAACCTAAGGAGAAATGACAGCTAGATGTAATGTGCATCCTGGAGGGGATCCTGGGACAGAAAAAGGACTTTAAGGAAAAACGAATGAAATCTGGACAAAGTGTGAAGTTTAGTTCACAGTTGTGTACCGATGTTGGTTTTTTCATTTGGCAAATGTACCATGGTAACCTAAGATATTAACATCAGGGGACACTGGGTGAGGAGTATTTAGGAACTCTTGCTGCTATCTTGGAACTTCTTCATAAATCTAAAACTGTTCTTTAATTAGATTATTTAAAAGGGGGTGAGGAGAGGAGGCATGGCTTCCTAGTGGGGCACTTGGGGACAGCTTTGTGGACAAGTTGTCGTCTGAGCTGTTGAAGAGCATGCAGGGATTGGGTGGGACAGGGTTTACAGGGGTGGAGCAGCCTGAGCACAGACCCAGGAAACCAAGGGGGCTCGGTGGTCAACGGGCACTGCCTGTCTTCCAAGCAGAGGTGGACAAACAGCACAATAATGTCAGCTAGTATTATTTGCTTTTGACTTAAGGATTCTCTAAATCAGGAGGCAATTAGACCACCCCAGGCTGAACGAGGGCACGTGTATTTTCGTCGGCGAGGAGTGTGGTCCATGGGGGACTCTAGTGACCAGGAGCTCTGCTACAGTCTCAGATGGGCCCGGGGCAGGGTCGAAGAGGGGCGTTGCAGTGGCTCCCTCTTCCCACTCCGACGAAAGACTAGTATGTTGGGTGTATACCAAAACCTGCATATGGATGTTTATAGCAGTTTTAATCATAATTGCTAAAACTTAGAAGCAACCAAGATGTCCTTCAGTAGGTGCATGGATAAATAAACTTTGGTACATCCAGACAATGGATGTATTGTATTATTCAGCGCTAAAAAGAAATGAGCTATCAAGCTATGAAAAGACACGGAGAAACCTTAAGTGCATGTTACTAAGTGAGAGAAGCCAATATGAAAAGGCCACATGCTGTAGGGTTCCAACTATATCACATTTTGGAAAAGGCAAAATTAAGGCAACAATAAAAAGCTCAGTGGTTCCCAGGAGTTGGAAGGAGGGCAGAGGCTAGTGGGATGAATAGGTGGAGCACAGAGAATTTTTAGAACAGTGAAACTACTCTGTGTGATACTATAATGGTGGATATATGTCATTATACTTTTGTCCAAACCCACAGAAGGCACAACACCAAGAGCAAGCCCTAAGGTAAACTGTGGACTTTGGGTGACTATGATAGGTCATCAGTTGTAACAAATGTACCACTCTGGTGGAGGATGTTGATAATGGGGGAGGCTACGTATAAGCGCGGGCAGAGAGCTTATGGGAAATCTCTGTACCTTCTCCCTTAATTTTGCTGTGAACCTAAAACTCCTCTAAAAAAAAATAGTCTTAAGAAAAGGAAACAGAGCCACAAAACAAAACACAATGAAACAAGTCTGTTGGGAGTGGAATAGGGGTCCAGAGGAGCCACCCAGCTCCCTTTGAAGGCCCCAAGCCCTGGTCTGCCTGGGAGGCTTTGCCTGAACTGAAGTCATTCCAAGGCCCAGGGGAGTGTGGATCATCAGGGTCCCGGGAGCAGAGCACACATTACTTTAGACTTTTAGAGGAGCAGTTTGTGGGGGAGGAATCATTTGAGCTGGAGTTTCATTGACTTCACCAGGTAGCCTAAGTCCCACCCTGGCCTCTCCATTTTTTCCCAAGTCCTCCCTACATGGGAACATTTTGTTAAAGACACTTCCACACAGGCACCGCTCCTTGTTCATCATGTTTCTGCCACTCAGCTTGTCCCTGGGCCCCCTCCTGCCCTGGACACTGAGGTCAGAGTTCATGTGACGTGAGCATCACAGGGGAGGGCGTGATGGAGTTGACATACTACCGGGCCCCTAGGTGGGCAGTTCTCCTTCCACAAAATCAGAAAGATAAGATCTCGAAGGCCCCTCCCTGCCTTGGAAACCCTGTTCTACCCTTATGACAGCTGCTCTGGAAAAGGGAAAGGGACAGGGTGGGAATTTCTCGTTCTGTTCATTCCACCCTGATTCCCAAATAATTGGCTTGGAGGTACAGATGAGCCCCGGCCTCCAGGGCATCTGCCTTTGGAAAGGAACCAGGCAGCTGCTAAGGAACTGATGCTGCTTCAAAGAGTGGATGACTGTTTGTCCTCCAAAGCCTTGTCTGGATTGTCCCCGGTGCAGATGGCAGCTTCTGGTGTGGGACCCTAATTTGAAGAAGATCCTGTGACCTCTGGACCAATTAAATCATGTCTCAGGAGCTGGGAACAGCTGTGTGAGGAAAGTGCTTGTGATGGCTTTGGGTAACAGGTGAATTTTTTTCTCCCACCAGAAGTCATTTGAGTGAGGTATTGACTGTGGGTGTTGTGTAGTTCAGGAAAATTGGTCTCAGGAGAAGCAAGAAAAGTGACATTAGCAACCTGCCTTTTTCAACAGAGGCTCTAATGAGGCAGAGCTGGTTTTGGGGGAATAACTGCTTCCAATTATCAGGAAAGTTGCCTGGACCAGAAATAGGAGAAGGTACCAGAGACATGCTACTTTGAGAGGGGCAGAGAGTTGGGGGGTTTAGGTTTTGAACCTCTACCCCCAATCAGGCCACTGGAACTACATTCAAAAGTGTCCCTTGAGACTATTTTGTGGTGATAGAACTGTTCTGTATCTTGATTGTGGTTGATGGTTACAGGATCATATGCCTCTGTCAAACCTGCCATAAAACTGTAAACTTCAAAGAGTCAATTCTACTCTATGTAGATTTTCCCCTATATTTAAACATACACAGTACACACATACACAGGGTCACTTAGGCTGGCTCTCCTCACCCAAACCCAGGTAGGCCTCTGTTGGTCAGATATTAACTCTAAGTCCTGCCTACAACTCCTGGGATCCTTGTATAATTTTTTAAAGGAGGGGAGAAGGAGGAGAAACGCCAATGCAGGATTATAAAAACTGGGAGGTCTCTGAAGCAGGGGCTTGCCACCTTGGCTGTCCCCAGCACCCCCTGGGAGCTCTGACAGCTCCAGGCCACACCTGACAAATGAAGTCAGAATCTCTGGAAATGGGACCCATCCTCAGGATTTAAAATTCCTCCCACCCCAACCCCCACCCCATGATAGTTTTGTGTGAACGGTTTGGGACACTAATGGCTCTAAAATCATGAGGAGTGGCTCGTATATTCCATCCTTCACTTACATCTTTGGAGTCAGTGTCCGAGGCCTACATCTGAGGCTCTGTGCTCTCCTGCCCCGCCCGCCCCCCTGCCTGCCCTACAGGTTGCTGGATGCCCTTGGATTTCCATCTTGCTGCTATGCTGGGACGTCAGTAGACTCCTTCCTCTCCCACTCAAGGATCGATTTGGAACTTTGGCCCTGGGTTCCCACTGCCTCCGGCCCCTTCCCTCCTCCCTCTCTCCCTGGGAATGTACATACATATCGTGTCCTCAGAGGAAGAACTTAGAACTGAACTCTGGTTCCAGCTCCCCATCTTGGGTGAGATTCCTGGAGGGTCCCAGGTTAGGGCAAATCACTCATCCTCTTTGAGCCTCAGGTTTCTCACCAGTAAGATGGGGAAGATGGCTGAGATGATATGAGCACTCACTTTGGAAACCCAAGCATTCAAGCCCTAGTTAACATTTTCACCAATGGCTCCCTGGAGGACAGGACTTTATATCCTACATTTCTTGGTTTCCAACAGGAGTCTCTGCAGTGTTCTCCCAGGGATGCCCGATCATCGTTTGCCAAATTAATTACTGTTAAACCTTGTTTTTCATGGGGAAAAGGACCAAGCTATTTTCAGGCTGGTGGGTTAAGTCAGAACTCCGTGCAGGCTTCCAAAACAGCTGTTGGTTCCTGCTGGGAGGTTTCTGAAGTGGCCCAGATTTCTAAGTGCCCCTGTCCTAAGGGAAAGGCTGTCACCATGCCTGCCCGCCCACTGTGAGGGAAGAGGATGAGCACTGCCCTCCTATGCGTTCTGTTCTTTCCTGTACAGCATGGACAGGGAATGAGGCTCTCCCCTCTGGAGGGGAAAGTTGAGGGACACAGTGGGAAGTGGTGTTGTATTTTGAAGCTTTTCCAGAATTGATTGTTTCGAGGACACTTTTTTAAAGGGTCCCTTCTTGAATGCTGGCAAAGTGGCCAGACTGCCAGAAAAAGATATGATATGGACAGTGTCCCTCTGCCCTCATTAGATTTCCCCACCCACTTCAGAGCCCAGGGAGGCTGCACATCCCACCCCAGGGTCCAGGGTTCCCACTCAGGGTGTCAAGTCTGGACTGTGTTCTACGCTTGGCAGACCAGGGTGGTAGGGGTCGGTGGGGGGGGGGTACTTGAAACAACAGAAATTGATTCTCTCTCAGTTCTGGAGGCTGAAAGTCCAAAATCAAGGTGACCCATCCTCCCTCTGACAGCTCCAGGGAAAAATACTTCCTTGATTCTTCCTAGCTTCTGGTGGCTACTGACAATCCTTGATGCTCTTTGGTTTGTAGCTGCATCACTGCAATCTCTGCCCCATCGCTACATCGCCTTCTTCCTGGTGTGTCTTCAAATGACCCTCTTAGAAAGGTCATTGGATTTAGTTAGTCATTGGATTTAGGGCCCTCTCTAATCCAGTATGACTTCATCTTAACCAATTATAACCTAGACCCTATTTCCAAGGAAGGTTTGAGTAGAGCTGAATTTTAGGGGGACACTGTTTAACCCAGTACAGTATCCCTGGGGCCTACGTAACCTTATATATCTTCTGTGTGAGGGGTTTTGTTTTGGGAAATCTGAGCAGGGTGAGCTCAGCACCACAGTAGTGAAGACAGGCACTGTGGTGTAAAAGAAGGGCCAGGGCTTGGATCTGAAGACTTGGGTCAACTTCCTGTGGACCTGAGCAAGTCACTACCCTCAGAGCATGAGGCTACCTGCAGACCCACAGCTTAATAGGATTAAGTTCTAAGACTGTGTGCATTAAAATTAACCCTCCAACATTCACAGAAAGATAGACAAGATGAAAAGGCAGTGGGCTATGTACCAGATGAAGGAACAAGATAAAACCCCAGAAAAACAACTAAATGAAGTGGAGACCTTTTTCTGGAAGGGGCAACCTTCCAGAAAAAGAATTCAGAATAATGATAGTGAAGATGATCCAGAACATTGGAAAAAGAATGGAGTCAAAGATCAAGAAGATGCACGAAATGTTTAACAAAGATCTAGAAGAATTAAAGAACAAACAGAGATGAACAATACAATAACTGAAATGAAACCTACACTAGAAGGAATCAATAGCAGAATAACTGAGGCAGAACGGATAAGGGACATGGAACACAGAATGGTGGAATTCACGGCTGCGGAACAGAGTAAAGAAAAAAGAATGAAAAGAAATGAAGACAGCCTAAGAGACCTCTGGGGCAACATTAAATGCAACAACATTCACATTATAGGGGTCCCAGAAGGAGAAGAGAGAGAGAAAGGACCTGAGAAAATATTTGGAGAGATTATAGTCAAAAACTTCCCTAACATGGGAAAGGAAATAGCCACCCAAGTCCAGGAAGTGCAGAGAGTCCCATACGGGATAAACCTAGGAGAAACACACCAAGACACATAGTAATCAAATTGGCAAAAATTAAAGACAAAGAAAAATTATTGAAAGCAGCAAGGGAAAAACAAAACATAACATACAAAGGAATCCCCATAAGGTTATCAGCTGATTTTTCAGTGGAAACTCTGCAGCCCAGAAAGGAGTGGCAGGATATACTTAAAGTGATGAAAGGGAAGAACCTACAACCAAGATTACTCTACCCAGCAAGGATCTCATTCAGATTCGACAGAGAAATCAAAAGCTTTACAGACAAGCAAAAGCTAAGAGAATTCCACACCACCAAACCAGCTCTAAAACAAATGCTAAAGGAACTTCTCTAAGTGGGAAACACAAGAAAAGAAAAGGACCTACAAAAACAAACCCAGGGCTTCCCTGGTGGTGCAGTGGTTGACAGTCCGCCTGCCGATGCAGGGGACGCGGGTTCGTGCCCCGGTCCGGGAGGATCCCACATGCCACGGAGCCGCTGGGCCGGTGAGCCATGGCCGCTGAGCCTGCGCGTCCGGAGCCTGTGCTCCGCAGCGGGAGAGGCCACAACAGTGAGAGGCCCGCGTACCGCAAAAAAAAAAAAAAAAAAAACCCAAAACAATTAAGAAAATGGAAACAGGAACGTACATATCGATAATTACCTTAAACATCAATGGATTAAATGCTCCAACCAAAAGACACAGCCTTGCTGAATGGATACAAAAACAAGACCTATATATATGCTGTCTACAAGAGACCCACTTCAGACCTAGGGACACATACAGACTGAAAGTGAGGGGATGGAAAAATATATTCCATGCAAATGGAAATCAAAAGAAAACTGGAGTAGCAATACTCAGATAAAATAGACTTTAAAATAAAGAATGTTACAAGAGACAAGGAAGGACACTACATAATGATCGAGGGATCAATCTAAGAAGAAGATATAACAATTATAAATATATATGCACCCAACATGGGAGCACCTCAGTACATAAGGCAACTGCTAACAGCTCTAAAAGAGGAAATCGAAAGTAACGCAATAATAGTGAGGGACTTTAACACCTCACTTACACCAATGGACAGATCATCCAAAGAGAAAAATAATAAGGAAACACAAGCTTTACATGGCACAATAGGCCAGATAGATTTAATTGATGTTTATAGGACATTCCATCCCAAAACAGCAGATTACACTTTCTTCTCAAGTGCACATGGAACATTCTCCAAGATAGATCACATCTTGGGTCACAAATTAAGCCTCAGTAAATTTAAGAAAATTGAAATCATATCAAGCATCTTTTCTGACCACAAGGCTCTGAGATTAGAAATCAACTACAGGGGAAAAAATGTAAAAATCACAAACACATGGAGGCTAAACAGTACGTTACTAAATAACTAAGAGATCACTGAAGAAATCAAAGAGGAAACCAAAAAACACCTAGAGACAAATGATAATGAAAACACGATGATCAAAAACCTATGGGATGCAGCAAAAGCCATTCTAAGAGGGAAGTTTATAGCTATACAAGCCTACCTCAAGAAACAAGAAAAATCTGAAATAAACTATTTAACCTTACACCTAAAGGAACTAGAGAAAGAAGAACAAACAAAACCCAAAGTTAGCAGAAGGAAAGAAATCATAAAGACCAGAGCAGAAATAAATGAAATAGAAACAAAGAGCACAATAGCAAAGATCAATGAAACTAAAAGCTGGTTCTTTGAGAAGATAAACAAAATTGATAAACCATTAGCCAGACTCATCAAGAACAAGAGGGAGAGGACTCAATTCAATAAAATTAGAAATGGAAAAGGAGAAGTTACAACAGACACCACAGAAATCCAAAGCATCCTAAGAGACTACTACAAGCAACTCTATGCCAATAAAATGGACAACCTGGAAGAAATGGACAAATTCTTAGAAAAGTATAAACTCCCAAGACTGAACCAGGAAGAAATAGAAAATATGAAAAGACCAATCACAAGTAATGAAATTGAAACTATGATTAAAAATCTTCCAACAAACAAAAGTCCAGGACCAGATGGCTTCACAGGTGAATTCTATCAAACATGTAGAGAAGAGCTAACACCCTTCCTCTCAAACTCTTCCAAAAATTACAAAGGAAGGACCACTTTCAAACTGATTCTATGAGGCCACCATCACCCTGCTACCAAAACCAGACAAAGGTACTACAAAAAAAAATAACAGACCAGTATCACTGATGAATATAGATGCAAAAATCCTCAACGAAATACTAGCAAACAGAATCCAACAACACATTAAAAGGATCATACACCATGATCAAGTGGGATTTATCCCAGGGATGCAAGGATTCTTCAATATACGCAAATCAATCAATGTGATACACCATATTAACAAACTGAAGAAGAAAAACCATATGATCATCTCAATAGATGCAGAAAAAGCTTTTGACAAAATTCAACACCCATTTATGATAAAAACTCTCCAGAAAGTGGGCATGGAGGGAACCTACCTCAACATAATAAAGGCAATATACGACAAACCCACAGCAAACATTATTCTCACTAGTGAAAAACTGAAAGCATTTCCTCTAAGATTAGGAATAAGACAAGAATGTCCACTATCACCACTATTTTTCAACATAGTTTTGGAAGTCCTAGCCATGGCAATCAGAGAAGAAAAAGAAATAAAAGGAATACAAATTGGAAAAGAAGAAGTAAAATTGTCACTGTTTGCAGATGACATGATACTATACATAGAGAATCCTAAAGATGCCACCAGAAAACTCCTGGAGCTAATCTATGAATTTGGTAAAGTTGCAGGATACAATATTAATGCACAGAAATCTCTTGCATTCCTATACACTAATGATGAAAACTCTGAAAGAGAAATTAAGGAAACACTCCCATTTAACATTGCAACAAAAAGAATAAAATACCTAGGAATAAACCTAGCTGGGGAGAAAAAAGACCTGCGTGCAGAAAACTATAAGACACTGATGAAAGAAATTAAAGATGATACAAACACATGGAGAGATATACCATGTTCTTGGATTGGAAGAATCAATATTGTGAAAATTACTGTACCACCCAAAGCAATGTACAGATTCAATGCAATCCCTATCTAATTACCAATGGCATTTTTTACAGAACTAGAACAAAAAATCTTAAAATTTATATGGAGACACAAAAGACCCTGAATAGCCAAAGCGGTCTTGAGGGAAAAAAATAGAGGTGGAGGAATCAGGCTCCCAGACTTCAGACTATACTACAAAGCTGCAGTAATCAAGACAATATGGTACTGGCACAAAAACAGAAATTTAATCAATGGAACAGTATAGAAGACCCAGAGATAAACCCACGCACCTATGGTCAACTAATCTATGACTAAGAAGGCGAGGATATACAAAGGAGAAAAGACAGTCTCTTCAATAAGTGGTGCTTGGAAAACTGGACAGCTGCATGTAAAAGAATGAAATTAGAACACTCCCGAACACCATACACCAAAATAAACTCAAAATGCATTAGAGACCTAAATGTAAGACCAGACACTGTAAAACTCTTAGAGGAAAACGTAGGAAGAACACTCTTTGACATAAGTCACAGCAAGATCTTTTTTGATCCACCTCCTAGAGTAGTGGAAATAAAAACAAAAATAAACAAATGGGACCTAATGAAACTTAAAAGGTTTTGCACAGCAAAGGAAATCATAAATAAGACGAAAAGACAACCCTCAGAATGGGAGAAAAAATTTGCAAACGAATCAACAGACAAAGGATTAATCTCCAAAATATATAAACAGTTCATGCAGCTCAATATTAAAAAAACAATCAACCCAATCCAAAAATGGGCAGAAGACCTAAGTAGACATTTCTCCAAAGAAGACATACAGATGGCCAAGAAGTACATGAAAAGCTGCTCAACATCATTAATTATTAGAGAAATGCAAATCAAAACTACAATGAGGTATCACCTCACACCAGTTAGAAAGGGCATCATCAGAAAATCTACAAAGAACAAATGCTGGAGAGGGTGTGGAGAAAAAAAAGGGACCCTCTTGCACTGTTGGTGGGAATGTAAATTGGTACAGCCACTATGGAGAACAGTATGGAGGTTCCTTAACAAACTAAAAATAGAATTACCATATGACCCAGTAATCCCACTACTGGACATATACCCAGAGAAAACCATAATTGAAAAAGACACATGCACCCCGATGTTCTTCGCAGCGCTATTTACAATAGCCAGGTCTGGAAGCAACCTAAATTCCCATCGACAGACGAACAGATAAAGAAGATGTGGTACATATATACAACGGAATATTACTCAGCCATAAAAAGGAACAAAGTTGGATCCTTTGTAGAGACGTGGATGGATCAAGAGACTGTCATATAGAGTGAAGTAAGTCAGAAAGAGAAAAACAAATATCGTATATTAACGCATATATGTGGAATCTAGAAAAATGGTACAGATGAACCGGTTTGCAGGGCAGAAAGTGAGACAGAGATGTAGCGAACAAACGTATGGACACCAAGGGGGAAAGCACTGGGGTTTGGTGGTGGTGGTGGGATGCATTGGGAGATTGGGATTGACATGTATACACTGATGTGTATAAAATGGGTTACTAATAAGAACCTGCTGTATAAAAAAATAAATTAAATAAAATTCAAAAAAATAAAATAAAATTAGCCCTCTGCTCTCTGCAGAATATTCCTGCCCAGGAAGATGAAGTTACAAATAATTGTTTTATTTGTCTTGTGAACTTACTGAAAATCCATTTATCTGAATTCTTATTTATCACTCAACTAGGCTTCGTCAGGGTAAATAGCCCCTTTCGCAGAACAGTGGATCGCTCAGCTGGTTTTAGCAAATGCCTGTTTACTCTTAAGGTTCATTCAAAAACTTCCTTTCTTTTTCCCAACCCTCAACTCTTGTATCAGGAACTTAGTCCAATTCCAATCAGCTCCCCACAGTTGAAGATCCACCTTAAACCAGACCCTCAAATCCTATAAATAGGGTACCCTTGACCTCCCCACTTGCTGCAGAGCAATAAAATGAGCTTTGCGGCCCCACAGGCTATCCAGGTGGTATTTTGCCTGGAGTTGGCAGCTGGCATATCTCTGAGTATCAATCTCCTATATTTTATATTTATATTGTATATAGCAAATGCATATTCTTATATAGAAATATATTTTTACATTATATATTTTTATATTATAAAATGGGGATAACAATTCCCTACTTTACCCACCACACAGACTTGTGGGTTCCCTGCTCACCCCCACCCCTGCACCAAAGAAGAAAATGGAGACTGGCAAAAATTCTCATCAGCAAGGACGTACTCCAAGACTGAAAGGAACAGTTGCCCCCTTGGGAGCTTTGGAGTCTTTTAAATGTGATGTGTCAGTAAAAGAATTCTGTAAGTCGTAGGCTGCTGTTAGATATTTTTGTCCCTCTACCCACAAACGGAAGCTTTTGAACCAAATAACAGAATCTAGTGAGGTAAAGTTGGCGACTTGTTGTAAAATTGGTCCCTGAATCAAGAGTTTCCTAGCTTTTGTTAATTAGAAGTAGACACACACGCGCGCGCACACATACACGCACACACACACACACACACACCACCGGGCTCAGGATTAGCCTGGGGGATGTCAGGCACCCATGTGGAATGAGGGACAGTGCTGGGTAGTCTCCTTCCACCAACCCACCCACAGCATCTTACATGTCCACGCTGGTTGGGAGTCACGGGGGAATTACTGTGCAGTAAGCCAAGATGTTGATACTTAATAAGTGGTACTTACTGAAAGTTTAGTTACCAAAACTGAATTTAAATAGTTTTCTAATAGGCATTTTATGTAAAATGAAGAAAAATGTGCTGTTTTGAAGTTGTGCAGAATTCCCCTTTGTTTAGGAACATACCATAATGGCCTCTCTGAGTGTGTCTATTATGGACTGTGGTTCTAGGGGTGGGGCTTTTGCAGATCAGGTATTTGCCAGCTGGGTGGCACGTCTGTAGTTTAGCCAAGTGAAGATCAAAATGAAGATCCATATTTCACTTTCCCCAATTGTCCCTACAGTGTCATTTGGACCTGACTCTGAGTCAGGACCCAATCAAGATTTGAACGTGGCATTTGGTTGCTATGCCTGTTTAGTTTTCGTTCATCTAGAATGGTTCCCCCAATTGTTTTCCCTTATCATATCAACTTTTGGAGAAGATAATCGGTTTCTTTATAAAAGGTTCCATCTTCTGGATGTTGTCAACTTGTTTCTTCGTGGTGTCATTTCACTTATCTCTCTTTCATGCAAAGTGGGAGTTAAGGCTCATTTGATTAATTTTTAGCAAGAATATGTCACAGATTTTTAAAAATATTTTTTCAAGTAATGAAACCAATTCAAAGTTATTATGGAAAAATTTAAAGAAAAAATAAATAAAGGCAGCCCATAGTCCTGCCTTTCCAAAATAAATATGTTTTGGTGCATTTCTTGCCAGTCTTTTGTTGTCTGCATGTGTATAAAGAGAAACAATGAGAGAAAATATATAAATATCCTTTTTAAGAACAAAATTAAGCTCAGATTCTCTGTGTGGTGAAGTATGTGTGTATGTGTGTGATCAACCCATCATTTGATCAGTTGTCCTGTTGTTGGGCCTTAAGGTCATTTCCAGTTTTTGTCCTTTACATGTATGACAAACATCCTTGCATTCACATCCTTATCTATCTTCTTCTAAAATGGAACTACTAGGCTAGTACTATGTACACCTTGGTACACATTAACAAGGTGCCATAGTTGATTAATTTATACATCTGCCAGCCATTACTCGCCTGCCCATTTTATTACAACTTCACCAAACCAGAATTTTCTTTAAAAATATTTTGATAGATGAAGACATAATGGTATCTAATTTTAGTTTTCATACCATATTATTTAAGGAAGCTGAGCATATTTCCATACGCTCATTAGCCCATCGTGGGGTTTTTTTAGTATAATTTTATCCATAATTTCTTGATTGCACAGTCCTTTATATTAAGAATAATCCTTTCTTATATATGTTGCTCTTATCAAGTTGGAAAATGAAAGGCCGCTCATAGCCTCAGATTTCACTCATAGCCACTCTTTCCTTGGGATCACGCTGGAGTCTAGAGAGGGTAGGAGCTTGGTATAGAGAAAGCCCTTGGCACAGGGCCTGGCACACAGTAGGCACTCAGCAAAGGTTGGGAGCATACTGGTGATCCCAATAAGCCCCCGGGACACATCCCCTCCTGTGACCCTGTCGTAAACCACCAGGATGAAGCTCAGAACTCCTCCCAACCTTGCCTCCCCATTCCCACTTCATTCCCTTCTCTCCATCTGCTCCTCGTGAGTCCAGACCTGCTTGGATTTGCCTCTTGATTTTCCCTTTGTTGAACTACAAACCATAATCCCCAGTTGACAAGGGCCTGATTTGCAGAAGCCCCACCCCCAGAATCAGGTTCAGAATACCTGGTTCAGAGGACTGAACCTCTGAAAGCTGCAGAAGGTGAGGGCTGGGGTGGGTGCAGAGGGAGACTGGACAAACCTAGTCCAGGCTGGCCTAAGGCATGAGGACATCCTGGGCAGCCTAATAATTTGGTGCCCCATCACGCCGATATACTTTTTAAATTCTCTAATGGGAAGTAAATAGAAAATAATTTTCTGTTTTAAAAAATAGCGTGCAGAGACAGCTCTCTCCTTCTATGTTCCCAGCACGGCTTCTCTAAACCCTTGCTCTGGTTTCCATTGTGATCACCAGCAACTGTCTATCTCTTCCAACCAGACTGTGAGTGCCTGGAAGGTGGGGACTTTCCCTCTTTGTCTCAGAGTCCCCAGCACCTGGGGCAGTGTCTGGCACATAGAAGGTCCTGGAATGAATTGCTGACTCTCCTTCTGTAAAAGGCTGCAGTAGACACGTGGGCTCAAAGGGAAGAGCAAGAAACCCACACGTTGCTGATCTCAGGCCCCTTTGGACACCGGAGCTCAGCCCTTATGACTTGGAGCCCCTATGCCTGGGCCCTGGAGGGAAGCCCAGGATGCCCTCTCCTCCCCTCAGTTCTTCTGGGAACTGCATCCTGAGACGCATTTGGCTCTTCTTGTCCTGGATTAACTTTAAAATGCAGCAATTCCTCTTGGAGGAAGAGATGGAGACCGAGAGGGAGAGCAAGCTGGAAGTGATCTGAATGAGGGTGGGGGCTAAGTGGACCACGATGCTGCCCTGGACAGCAAGGGTAGGAAATCAGATCAGAAGCCAAGAAGCTGTTGGCAAAAGGGTTGGGGTTAGCAAAAAGGGTGTCATAAAATACCTGTTCTAAAGAGAAGTCACTGGGGCTGAAAGGCTATGGCCTCACCACTCTAATCCTGTTCCCAGGTCTCTGCTGCTTCTCCCCTGTGAGAAGCCTGGCCTCACACTTCTATGCTGACCACATCAACCTAGGCAAATAATAATAGTTGCCATTTGTGAACGTCCTTTGTGAACTCTGCTTCACATATGCTTTCTCCTTTAATGTAGACCTCACCGCTTCTCATCTGCTCTTTGATGTATGATGACACCTATCCTCACTTCCTTTTGTAGTTATAATAAAAATCAGTATAACATTAAAAAGCACTAGGGACTTCCCTGGTGGTGCAGTGGTTAATAATCTGCCTGCCAGTTCAGGGGACACGGATTCGAGCCCTGGTCGGGGAAGATCCCACATGCCGCAGAGCAACTAAGCCCGTGTGCCACAGCTACTAAGCCTGTGCTCTAGGGCCCGCGAGCTGCAACTACTGAGCCCGCGTGCTACAACTACTGAAGCCCGCGCGCCTAGAGTCTGTGCTCCACAACAAGAGAAGCCACCTCAATGAGAAGCCCGCACACCACAACAAAAAGTAGCCCCCGCTTGACACAGCTAGAGAAAGCCTGCACGTAGCAACAAAGACCCAATGCAGCCAAAAATAAATAAATAAGTAAATATATATATAAAAAATAAAATAGGCCTAATTTTTTTTTTTTTTTGCGGCACGCGGGCCTCTCACTGTGTGGCCTCTCCCGTTGCGGAGCACAGGCTCCGGACACGCAGGCTCAACAGCCATGGCTCACGGGCCCAGCCGCTCCGCGGCATGTGGGATCTTCCCAGACCGGGGCACGAACCCGTGTCCCCTGCATCGGCAGGAGGACTCTCAACCACTGCGCCACCAGGGAAGCCCCAGCACTAAATTTTTATAACGAAAAAAAAACCCCTATAGATATGATGCTAACACCCCCTCTTGGAACAGAGCTTGGCTGCACTAGGTTCCCAGTTATAACTGATAGGTTTGATCTTACAGGATAAATCACTGGGTTCAGGCATCGCATAGATAAGCCATGCCCTGCACCACCACCCCACTCCTATCCTCCAACTGCTCCCTCTCCCCAAGACTGTCACATCAGAACTCAAAGCTTATGTTTGCATTAATATATCATTTACATAAAGTTCACCCATTTGAAGTGTACACTTTGAAGAGTTTGAGTAACTGTATACAGTCATGTAACTACCATCACAACACAGACCAGAACCATCCCCTAACCCTAAGAAATCCTTCCTGCCCCTGTGCAGTTGCTCCCCGCCCCCCACCAGCCTCATGCAACCACTGGTCTGCTCTCTGTCATTATAGTTTAGCCTTCTCTAGAATTACACATAAATGCTCTCATGTAATATATTGCCTTTTGTGTTTGACTTCTTTCACTTTAGCATAAAGTTTTTGAGATTGATCTGTGTTGTTCCATGTATTGCTATTTTGTTCCTTTTTTTAATATAAATTTATTTACTTTTGCCTGCATTGGGTCTTTCGTTGTTGCGCACAGGCTTTCTCTAGTTGTGACGAGTGGGGCTACTGTTTGTTGTGGTGCACGGGCTTCTCATTGTGGTGGCTTCTCTTGTTGAAGAGCACGGGCTCTAGGTGCACAAGCTTCAGTAGTTGTGGCACGTGGGCTCAGTAGTTGTGGCTCACAGGCTCTAGAGTGCAGGCTCAGTAGTTGCGGTGCTCGGGCTTAGTTGTTCTGCGGCGTGTGGGATCTTCCCTGACCAGGGCTGGAACCCATGTCCCCTGCGTTGGCAGGCGGATTCTTAACCACTGTACCACCAGGGAAGCCCGTATTTTGTTCCTTTTTATTGCTGAGTAGTATGCCACTGTATGCATATTCTACAATTTGTTTATCCGTCCACCATTTGTTGCTTCCAGTTTTGGGTGATTATGACTAAAGCTACTATGAACATTCACACACACATCTTTGTGTGGACGTATGTTTTCATTTGTCATAGGTAAATATCTAGGAGTGGAATGGCAGAATCATATAGTAAGTTTATGTTTAACTTTAAAAGATACTGCCATACTGTTTTCCGGAATGACTGCACCACGTTGCATTCCTATCCGTAATGTGCAAGAGTTCCAATCGTTCCACATCCTTGTCAGCACTTGGTATTGTCAGTTTTTGTTGTTATTTTGTGTGTTTTAGCCATTCTAGTAGTTGCATTGTGGTGTATTGTTGTGGTTTTACTTTGCATTTCCCTGATGACTGATGATGCTGAGTATCTTTTCATGTGTTTATTGGCCATTTGTGTATCTTCATTGGTGAAATGTCTGTTCACATCTTTTTCCTATATTTGTATTGTGTTGTTTGTCCTTTTATTATTGAATTGTACAATGCCTAATTTTTTAAAAATTTATTTTATTCGAGTATAGTTGATTTACAATGTGTTAATTCCTGCTGCACAGCAAAGTGATTCAGCTATACATATACATACATCTTTTTCATATTCTTTTCCATTATGGTTTATCACAGGATATTGAATATAGTTCCCTGTGCTGTACAGTAGGACCCTGTTGTTTATCCATTCTATACATAATAGTTTGCATCTGCTAACCCCAAACTCCCAATCCATCCCTCCCCCACTCCCCCTTCCTTGGCAACCACAAGTCTGTTCTCTATGTCTGTGAGTCTGTTTTGTAGGTAAGTTCATCTGTGTCATATTTTAGATTCCACATATAAGTGATATCATATGGTATTTGTCCTTCTCTTTCTGACTTCACTTAGTATGATAATCTCTAGGTCCATCCATGTTGCTGCAAATGGCATTATTTCATTTTTTTATGTAAAATGCCCAATTTTTAATAGCTAAATGTTCCCTATGACCCAGTCTGAGGCACGGAAGTCTGATTTCTGTCTCAACTGCTTTATCTCACTTAGAGAGACAGATTTAATAATAGTAAAATACAGAATGTGCCTCCATCCAAGTCATGTTGACCACCGAAAAGTTATTTTAATCCATTGCACCTTTTAAAACTGAACAAGCATTTGTCCTCTGAACCCTAAACATGGTTAATATGACTTTTACTTCCTTTTTTCAGGAACATAAACATGTAACAATGCTTGTGTAAGAAAACACCCACACTTTAGCTGACACCTGCTTTTTCTCTTCTTATGTCAACTAAAGTTAAATAATCACCAACAGAACTTGGAGAAATCTATTCCAGAGATAAATCCCTTAGCTTCTTGATACTCTGATGGGTCATTGCTCTGAGTAAGAAAATCCTTACATCAGGAAATTTATGCCTTGGCTCAAATTCTTGGAGTTTCTGATTTTTACATAAAGTCCTAACCATGCCAGGGGGAACCCTTACATACAGTTCGTCCATGTGTCTGTGCTTCATTCAATTCTCTCCCATGGTGGGACACAGAATAAATCTAGTAAGTTTGATAATTTAATAATGGTTACCATTGTAGATGGCTTACTGTGTGCCTGGTCCTTGGAACTTGGAGTCCATAATCTCATCTGATACTAAGGTAAACCCTGAGAAATGGTGGCTGTTATTATCCCCACTTATAGGTGTGGAAGCTAAAGGTTACAGAGGAGAAGTAACTAACCTGCCCGAGATCTCATAGCCAGCAGAAGCTGGGCCAGGTTCAAACATTGGATCCAGTGCTACTAACCACCCTTCTGTACTGCCTCTCATTCTGTGTATCAGGATTACCTCATCTGTTCATCCAGAATACAGCGGTGCTTGCACGGTGGCCCCTGTGCTGGCCACATGGGTGGGCTTTCCCCCTTTATTCGCCCTCACTCTATTTGACCAGTTGGAAGGCTAACACTGCATTTCCTAGACTTCTGGATGTGAATGAGGTTGTGCCAATGAGATGCAAGGTTAGGAAATGTTATAGGTTAAATTGTGTTCCCCCGAAAAGATATGTTAAAGTCCTAACCTCCGGTGCCTGTGAATATGACCTTATTTGGAAATGGAGTCTTTGCAGACATAATCAAGTTAAGATGAGGTCATTAGGGTGTGTCGCTATCCAATATGACTGGTGTCCTTGTAAGAAGAAGAAAATGCCACGTGAAGACAGAGACACACGGAGAACTCCATGCGACGACAGAGGCGGAGATGGGAGTGATGCAGCTTTAAGCCAAGGAACACGGCCACCACCAGGGGCTAGGAAGAGGCAAGGAAGGATTGTACCTAGAGCTTTAGAGGGGGCATGGCCCCGCCCACACCTTGATCTCAGATGTCTAGCCTCCAGAGCTATGAGAGAATAAATTTCTGGTTTTAGGCCACCCAGTTCGTGATACTCTGTTACCAGCCCGAGCTGACTAACACCGGAAGGTAGAGCAAGGCAGAGGCTGCTGGCAGGCAAGCTGGAGGCCGGGGGCATGAGCAGTTTCAGGGGCCAACTCTCCGCCCACTGCCATCACAGCTTGTGGCCAGAGACAGTCACAGCAGGTCCTGGCTCTGGATCTTGGCTTTGAGGCTGGACCTTGAAGGCTGTGCTGCAGTGGTGGTCCCTGGCTCCACTTCTCCAGCCCTTCCAACAACTTTTGTAAGTGCTCAATTCCCTGGATTAAATCCTTTTCTGCTCTATTTCCTGTACTGAACTCTGATTGACACACATTCCTAATGCTGCTAAATATTGGATAGACTTAAAAGTGGAGAAGAGGGCTTCCCTGGTGGCGCAGTGGTTGAGAGTCCGCCTGCCGATGCAGGGGACACGGGTTCGTGCCCCGGTCTGGGAGGATCCCACATGCTGCGGAGCGGCTGGGGCCGTGGGCCATGGCTGCTGAGCCTGCGCGTCGGGAGCCTGTGCTCTGCAACGGGAGAGGCCGCGGCAGTGAGAGGCCCGCGTACCGCAAAAAAAAAAAAAAGTGGAGAAGATTCCCGTGTGGAAATCAGGGCAAGCTATACTAGAAACGCAGCTGCAGGGGGGGTGGGCTTCAAGCCTGCCTTGGTCCGCAGGTCTCTCTCTAATCTCCAGGTGACGCACTTTTCCGTTTTCCAACAGCCTGAATTCCTTTCGCAGAGCTGACATCCTCAGTGGGTTTCACCTCCCTTGGGTTGGCAACCTTTGCTGGATTGTTCTATTGTCAACTTGTTTACACTGGGAACTCTGTTTTCCAAAATTGCCTTCCTGGTGTGGTTCTGAGTTTGATTTGGCCACAGCTGAAGTTCTGCAAGACCCAAGAAGCAGAATTGCTGCAGCAACCCTGAAGGTTGTTATTGGTGGGAGGCACTGAAAGAGAGTTTGTCACACCCTCCTTGCTCTGTTTCCCCTTCTGACTGCCAGGTGCCTGACCAGTAATGGCCCAGGGTCACTGTTGGATGCTTCACTGTCACCTCCCAGGGACAGTAGCCACTGCTCTTCGGTTAGCACTTAGGATGGCTAATCCCTTCTTTGAATATCCTGTTTCTCCTTGTCCCAGAGCTAGGGGCACCGTCTGCTCAGAGTTCCTGCATTTTCTCCTTTTTTCAGGCTTTTTCTTTTCTTTTTTGGAATCAGGATGCAATAGGGTAGATTTCCTTCCAAGCCTCCATCTCTCTCCTGTTTGATTCACACGATTCAGGTAGTTTTCTTTGATGCTTGTCCTATTTTGAGGTTGGGTGATGGGGGAGGGAAGGACAAGGAAGGATTTAAGGGTCATTTCTTGTAGCAGGATCCAGTGGGGACTGTTATGGGGCTAACCGATGCGTGTACATCTCAAAATGTCAGAAACCACAGGCAGATTGGAGGGTTGAGAAAACTCTCAGTGAGAACCATCAAGCTGCTCATTCTGTCTGTCTTGATAAATGCCCTTTTTATTAGGGGATGAGGGTGTTATGGTGATGGGAGAGGGCTGAATGGGGAAGGGTTTGGTGTTTTGGTTTTATGTGATTATTTATAGGCAGGGACATAACTTGTATGAACCACTGTAAAAGTTTTCTTCTCTGAGCTGTACTGAAGTCATGTCCTCCTAACACTGTGGACACCATAAGGGAGGAGAATGCCCTTTTCTATGATTCCCAGACCAGATCAGTTCCTACCTTCTTGGCATTGCCCAAAGACCAACAAGGAACCCACAGCTACTAAAGAGGGCAGGGAACAGCCGGGGCAGGTGACCCAGTGGCTGGGAATGGACATATTTTATTGGTCATCTTTCCATCCATTTCTTTGGGCTCTAGAATTTGCACATGTTGGAGTGAAGTGTGTGGATGCAGTTCTGAACTCGTCATAACGTTCTGATGGGTACAGACTGCTTTCACTTGCAAAAAAGACACAGAGCCTGGCTGGAAAAAATCACGTGTCAGACTTGAGTCATCTGTCCTTAAGGAAATTCTTGGACTGTGGAAATCCTTTTCTGATATTCTGGCCGACCCCACATTTACTCACATATGGGAGAGCCTGGGGAGATCCTCTCAATAGCTATCATAACACTTCCGTCTCCACCTGAAATCTCGGGACCACCCAGACCTTCTCACCTTTGGCTTCCATGGCTCAGGGAAGCAATCATATTGCCACAAGCTCCGGGAAGACTCAGGCTTGCTTCATGCACACTGCTCTTGACTGCTGGCATTAGCCTTGCAGACAGAGGCCCTAATTATACCAGTCACTCTGCCCGATAGACCTGGAGTATCCCCGTGATTAATGGGAGAGATTCACTCAAAACACAAGATATCTCATTTCCTAGTGGGTGTACAAGCAAAGTACTGCGGAAATGTAGCCTCCACTACTCCAGCTGAAATGTCTCAGCAGATTTCCTTCTATTCCCAAGCAATTGGAAACAGCAGGAGTGTCTCCTTAGAATCCAAAATCATATTCAGGAAGAGGTGGGGGAGGTAGTCATTAGAGGTCCCAGGTGGTTTTTTAACAAAAGTCACTTTATATAAGTTCACTATAGAAAAGTTGGAAATTATAGAAAAATATGTAAAAGAAACCAAAAGTCACGCACAATCCCACCAGCCACAGATAACTCTGGTTGGCTTTTTTGGGTATCTATTTCCATCTGTTTTGATGCATACATAGAGTAGTAGCTCACACAAAATACTCTGTTTTTTAATTTTTTTTCTTTTACTTTAGCATACTATCCAAATTATTAAATACTGCCAGTCAACACATATAGAGCATTAGCTGTGCACTGGGACCAATTTTCCACACTCCGTACTCTACTGATAATACCTCATTTAATCCTCTCAGGTACTAGAAAGAAAGCTACTTTCATGAAAGCTACTTTTATCTCCACCACTCTACAGATGAGGAAATTGAGGTGAGGAGGTGTTAAAACAACTTGCCCAAGGTCATTAGTTAATACACAGTAGAGTTAGGATTCAAACCCTGGCAGCCTGGCCACAAACCTGTGCTCTTAGCTGCCACTGTGCCGTGCTCTGGTTTCCAGTGCTGGCTCCCCAGCAAATGAGCTGTTGACCTTGGTAGGTCTCTGGTCCTTCTTGTCACAGCTTGTGTAGGCCTGGCACCAAGGCATGCTGTGCAAACGTTTTCTGAGCACCTACTGTGTGTAAGGTGCTGTGGCTGCAAATTTAACAAACACAGGGTCCTGTTCTCAAGAGTGTCAAAAGGTCATAAGGAGACAAACACCGTTTCCTTAAAGCATGGCACAGCCAGGGAATTCATGGAAAGACCTCCAGGGGGTGTCCTTCAGGCAACAGCAAGAGCAGGACCTGCAGTTTGCGGTGACCCTGAAAGTGGCCAGCAGCCCAGCTTTCAGCACCTGAAAGAGGGGGATTGCTCTAAACAGTTGTGGATCCTCGTAGGGTTGACCTGGCCAGGACCGGGGCAGTAATGCTGCTTGGAATCAGGTGGTGAAAGAGCCGTGTGTCCAGGAAGTGCATTTGTTGCCATGGTGTCCAAATAGCAGGAGGGACCAGAGAGAGAGGAGCCTCTGTGCCGTCTGCCCTGTCCCCAGGAAGGTACTTATGGGGGGAGGATGAGCCCAGGAAAGAATTAGGGACCAATTCCAGCCCCAGGAGGACAAGAGGAGGACGACGTTCCTGGCCACGGCCTGGTCTCCTACAGGCTAGACTCTTGGAAGCCTGAGCTTTGAGTGACAAGGATGCTCAGGGCAGCCGACGCCACACTGCCAGCCTTGGCCAGGACCACTCGTCCTCAGAGCTTGCAACCTAGTGACAAGCTGGGCTGCCACTCCTGTGTTCTCCCTCTTTCATCTGTCCTACTGTGTGGATGAGAGGAAATGGGAGATGCTTTGAATAGTGAAAGCAGCAGGCCAGGGTAAGGCGTCTATAGGTGTGCTTATGCCTGCAGAAAACTAGGTCCTTGTCATTAACCCATGTCTCATGAAAATTGAACCTGTCCCCCTCCAGGCTGGTGACTGGGCTGTGCCCCTCTTGTCAAAGAAGTGTCAGTGTCTGGGAAGCATGGACAGGCCGTATTTTCCTGCTAGAGAGTCCTGACTGCAGCCCCCAGGCATGTCCTCCGGGCAGGCACTGAGTCGAGACTTTTCTGTGCACTATCGCACAGAAACCACACAGCATGAGGCAGGTTCTAGGATTTCTCTTGTGTGGACAAGGAAATGAGCCTTGGGGAAGCCAGTGCCACACCGGGGCCACATTGGGGCGATGCTGCTACTGAGTGACAGAGTTTGGATTCAAACCCAGAGGCATCTAATCACAAACTGCTCGCTTGGTCTTGTGTGACTGCATCCATTTGTGTGACACTTGAAGCTCACTTTGGCCTAGAAATAAACTAACAATTTAAAGCCTTTGGGCTCATTTGGTGTCAGTTTATTTAGGCAAAGTGTTACTGGGTCAGGGAACCAGAGAAGTGGCGGGTAGGTTCTGTCTTTATCCGTCTCAGAGCCCAGGTGTCCAGGTTCCAGTCCACACTCCAACCCCGCCGAGGACTCCAAGGAGAGCTGGGAGGGGCGGCACGGTTGCCTGCTCACTCCTGTATCCACAGCAACTAGACCAGCATCTGCCCCACACCCAGGGCTCCATCCACACGCTGGATGAAGAGGGGGTGAGGCTCAGGACGCCGAGGCTGAAGGCAGACTCCTATCCATCAGGGAAGCTCTTTCTCACCTGTCTCAACCAGCCTCCTTACCTCCCCACACACCCCCTGTTCTGGCGGAGGTCATCTGCACCCCACCCCGTCCCACCTCTCACTTTTGCTTATGACAAAAGTATGCCCTCCTACCAGGCGTACACCACTCCCGTCTCCAAGGCCCAGATCCACCTTCCTCCCTCCTGCACAGAACTCCCCACTAGCCAGTGGCTTCCTCCCTGTCTCAACTCCTGGCACACCTGTCTGAGCTATGAAAGCCTGGGGGCCCCTCCAGAAGGTCCCCCATCCTGCTCTCCTTCCCCTCTGTCTCCCACTTGCCATTTCATCCTCACCATTTGTGTGTGTGCTGGAGTGGGGGGATGCAGTAAGGAACTGTTGCATCACAGCTGTTGTATTGTTACAGGAGGTAGGAAATTATAAAGACATTACGTTTCTAGAATGATGCTTGCAGAATAATGTTTGTAGAATAATATTAGCACTAAGCATATTTCAGTCCCAGCTTCTTCTTTTGTTTTTAAGACGCTGAAATTCCAAGTCTAATTCTTCCGTGCCCATTAAAAAATTGAACCTTCCTGTGGGCTTTTATCACCACCATCCCCCACTTTCATCAGGAGCTTACAGGAGCCGTGTACTCACACTCCCACCACACAGGTAGCAGTCCAAACACACAGCAGGCCCTGATTCTGGACAAAGAGACTTCTGCCAAGGCTGGGGGAAGAAAATCGAATCCCATTCATTCATACTTTCATGTTTGCTGAGTATCCCCTATGTTCCAGGCACTGCCTTGGGGACACAGTAGTGACTAACATTCCAGTGCAGGGAGCCAGGAGTAGGCAGATAGCACTTTCTAGGGAGGGAAGGAGGTGCTATGGAGAAAGTAAAGCAGAAAACTGAACGAGTGGTGGGAGCCCAGCGTGGGCTGCAGGCAGAGGGATCAGCAAGCAAGAGCGAAGGCCCCGGGGTGGGAGCGTGCATGGCAAGCCAGGCCCGCAGGAAGACAGAGGAGTGGACCATGGCAGTGGACCAGGGAGAGAGTCAGGTGCCGAGGTCGGGGCAGGGGTTAGGTCGTAGGACCTTGCAGATGACTTCACATGGCTTTGTGCTGTGCCCAGGTCAGCTGGAGAACCTTTGGAGGATCTTGACTTGTTTTTTTACTTCTGTGTTAAAGAATCACTCTGCCTGCTGAGTGGTGAACAGACTTGGGGGCTGGGGCAAACGTGGATGCAGGAAAACCAGTTTGGAGGCTGATGGGGGTCTAGGGGCTGGATTCTAGGTACACTTTCAAAGACAAGCTGATGGGGTTTCCTGATGTCTTGGATGTGAGTGTTAGGGGAAAAAGAAGTTTGATGAAGTTGACTTTATATGGAAACCATTTTCAAAGTGCTCGTGTGCATATTATTAGGGTCTTTGATGACCCCTGGAAGGTGGGCAGGACTTCTCTTTACAGGTGGAGAGTCTGAGGGCCAGAGACAGAAGGGGCTTGTCCCATGTCACAGGTGTTGTTTCTTAGACCCAGGCCATTGGCTGCTCCTGAGGCATTTAATCTCGTTTCGTGCTTTATGTTCTGAGAGAGCCTGAGCAGGAGGGCTGTGCAGGCCGGGAGAGGGTGAGCTGGGCTCCAAGAGGGGGTCTGCACAGAGGCCAGTGTGAAAGGAGTTGGGGCACCACAGGCGGGGCCTGGGGTTATGGTCGGAGGCTGTCTCTGCACCCTCCACCCTGCAGAGCAAACGTCCTTCACCCTCAGTAGAAAGACTGGGAAGGTGGCACCCTTGGCTCTGCTGGCTCCCCTCTGGCACTAGACTGCAGAGTCGATTCTACTTATTACCACCCCGAGCTTCCACTCCAGCACCTTCCATGGTGGTCACAGCATGATTTGTTGGTGACACAGAGGTCCCACTAGCCTCAGAACAGTTGGGGAAACCCAGACCCTTTGCAGTAATTCAGGGAGGAAATGGGATAAATGGGAGGGTGACCCTGTGCTGCCAAAAGGCTCAAGACATCTTGTCACCCGGTTCCTCAGTGGGGTCCCAGCTGGAACAGAATCTAGCCCTTGAGGTTCAAGAGACTTCAATGCTGGGACTGTTATTACAGAGTTTGGGCAGGTTAAGGAAACCCAGAGACCAGCCGCAATGGGGGCTGTTGTTACCACCGGACCTAAAAAGGAGGAGGAAAGGTATTCCTGGAGGCCCGAGGGCTGGAGCATGAAGGAAGGACTGCCCCGAGGGAGCAGTGGTCATGGGGCCACGGTCAGGGCAGGAGCAGGGCCAACAGGGCAGAACCTCCCCGGCTCTCCTCCCCGAGGAAGGTCTCGCATTGGCCAACCCCGCCAGAATCCAGAAGGCGAGGGAACCCCTGGTGCTGCCGTCCTCAGGATCAGCCTTGGGGTACACAGGGCAGGGCCAAGAACAGAAGAAGGGAGAGGCAGAGGGAGAATAACAAACACACCAGAGATGCCTCAAACCTGGGGGAAATGTGTGCTTAAACACAGCGTTGATCGTTCATTACTGCTTTCCCTGAACCTGTGCTGAAGTTACCACTGGAGAAAATCAAGTTCTCGGGAAAGAATATTCTGGTAGGAATAGTGATTAGGTACTAAAATCCAGAGACTGAAATCTTGACTCCTGGGGACTTTCCAAAACAGACTTAAAAAATCACTGGCTTCAGATGTCAGAGAGCTTTCAGAAGGCAGAGGAATAGACCTAAGCCCCAGGAAGTCATTTCTAGCTCTAGTGTTAACGTATGTGATCCAATATTTTCCAAAGTGGCCTATATAATTTTGATATAATGGAAACATAAGTCATTTTCCAGGCAGAGTCTATACTAGCAGATAGGCTACTACTATGTAACCCTTTTCAGGGCAGACACATCTGGATAATTGGGATGGTGTAGATGGGTCTTAAAGTCCTCATAAATTCTAGATAATTAGGATGCTTTGGAACCAAAAGGAATTTGTTGTAAACTGGGACTAAACATGTTGCCTTCTTAGTGTGAAAATTTTTTTTAATTAAGACTTTTTTTTATTCCTCTTTTTCCTCAACTAAAATCTAGGTTTCCACAGGCGACCAGCTGACCTTTTGATTTGAGCAGAATTTGCTACTGCTTATAAAGTCAAAGATCAATGCTTATCAAAAATCGTCAGCCTGGAAATCTCTTTAATTTCCTGAGCTGTGTAGGCGGCTTTTCTGATAACATGCACTCATTCTGATGCTACATTTTGGAGGCGGTCTGCATCTGAAAAGCACACTACAATCTGCTTTCCCCCCCAACACCCAGGCACATTGGTTGGCAATTCCCATCAGTCCTTTCTAGCTGCTCCATGGGGCCAAGGCTGGGTCACAAAGCTCTCAATTCACTCCACCTATCCAGAGAGAGGGAGATGGGAGCGCAGACCTGCAGGAGGGCCTCCACACTTCACTGAGATACACCCTCTTTAGGTCCCTGTCTCCTTCGCCTTCTCTCTGTGGCTGCTTCATGGTGTTTCTGTCCATTTTTGCCCTTTTTTTCCCCTTTCTCCTCTGGTAGGGATTTTTGGGAAAGGATCTTAAATTGTAAGGGTTCGCACTCCCACTCCTTTAAATCATCTCTAGATCACTTATAATACCTAATACAATGTAAATGCTATGTAAACAGTTATAAATACAATGTAAATGCTATGTAAATAGTTGCCAGTGCACATCAAATGCAAGTTATGCTCTTTGGAACTTTGTGGAATCTTTTAAAAAATATATTTTCTAGGGGACTTCCCTGGTTGGTCCACTGGTTGGGACTCCCCTCTTCCGCTGCAGGGGGCAAGGGTTCAATCCCCGGTCAGGGAATTAGGATCCTGCATGCCGTGCAGTGTGGCCAAAAATTTTTAGATAAAATAAAATAAAATAAATCTGCTACCGCTGGTTGGTTGAATCTGCAGGTGTGGAAGGCGGACTGTAATTCTTCTGAAAGAAAGAAGGCAACCTTCACTGACAGTGCATACATTCTTCCAGCTGATAGGGGCACTGCATTCGATTACTGTCAGTACCCTAGAAATTTAAAAGGAAAAATTTGTATTTCTAGATATAATTAAACAGTTGTGATTTCCACTTTATTATCTTTCTTTTCTTTTATCATGCCATTTCTTTAGTTCAATATAGCAAGAAAAAAGATGAAAAAGGAACTCCAAGCCTATGTAAAAGCTTGTGCTGATGAATTAAACCAAAGCACCTCATTCATTCGTTCATCCAATCATTCATTCAATGATATTAACAAGGAATACTTTTTGAGTATTTACTCTGTGCCAAACTTTATGCTAAGAACTTTAGATGATTACCTCATTCAATCTATATAATTACTCTATGGGATAACTGCTAATATTATCACTATTTCATAAGTAAGAAATTTTCAAGAAATATGCCAGGTCCTATGCTAAATGGGGAGGAACAGAAAAACTAACATATTTTCTTGGCATCAAGGATTTAGGACCACGGAGGCAGAGACAAATGCATAAACAAAAACATAAAATAAAACATTATAGGAGCCACCATGACCAGCTGTTAGGGTCCAGCTGGGCACGCAGGAGGGAATGGTCCCTTCTCCTTAGTGTTATTCAGCTGGCTGTAAGTCCTGAGGCTTTCCAATGGGTTGGGAAAAAATGGGCCTAGCACCAGCATCTCAACACACTTGTTTTTCAGCCAAAGCTCTTGGCCACTCCCCCTTTTCCCAATCACCTCTGCTTGCAGGTTCCCCCTCCACCCTGTTGACTGTGTTATCCCCCAGACCCTTGGGTATGCTCACCCCCAGCCCTAGAAAAGAAAAGCCCAATACTTTCTGTGATAACCATGTTGTGATGTAAAAAGTATACTCTGTTAACTGTAGGTACCCTAAGCCCTCTTAGGAAAGCCAGCCTGGGAAGATACCATGATCAACTTTTGAGGGCAAAGCAGGGAGGTTACAAGGTGAAAAGTCAAAAGTAATGCTTAAAGATGAGAGAGTAAGAGGAATTTGCTGTGCTCCTGAGAGGAAGAAGGAAAAAGAAATGAGGCAGAGAGAAGCCAGAGCTACCCAGAGGGTGGGTCCCTAGGGGTAAACGTAGCAGAAACAGGTGGTCCATGCTGGTGGCCCAAGGAAACTTCTAAGAATGAGGACGCCTAGTGGCCAGTTGTAGTTGTAATCCCTTTCTTCCCATCCCCACCGCAACACACACACACACACACACACACACACACACACACACAAGGTAGAGAGGTCTACCACATTCAGGAATACCTTGACACCTTTTGGAGGAAAACAAAGGGCTGAGTCTTGTGTGAGGGTGAATGCACTGTGGCATACAGACAGGGAGCTAGGTGCAGGGGCAGATCCAAAGTTCATGGAATCTGAAGCTCATACAGTTTGGTGAGATGCCCTTAAAGAAAAATAATATAAAAATATCAACCTTTTGCAAATTTTACCAAAACATATGACCACGTGAACACTTTGCTAGGGCCTCCCACAAGGGAACAGCCCTGGAATTTAAGCTTCATTAGCTTTCTTATAAATCTTTCACTGGGAAGACGTGACCACAGGAGAGCCAGACCCCATCTGAAAATCCTCAGAAATTTTTGAGGAGGCTTTGGGCTCCATAGTCCACACAATGGGGGAGTTTGAGTCAAGCTGATCTAGATCTCAGGGGGGTTGGCTGGTTATGACTGACAGCTGGGTTATAATCACTTTCCTAGTCTCCAGAACAAACTACAATCTCAGAGGAGGAGAGACCACGGTGAAGGAGGGACTAAAGGCAGCTGCGTCGGAACCTGGAAGGGTAAGTCTGAGAGCTTGCATTTCTGGAGGGGATGGGAGGGAGGATGACCACAGGCCTGCAGAGTGAGGCGAGCCGGCTCTTTAAAAGCTCTTCAAGTCTTATTAGAAAATTGCAATGGAGAGATCCCCTGCCCTCTCCTCCATCCCAGGGTACACAGTAAGGTCTGTCCTCCACTCTGATAACCCTCATTTTGGAGCTTAGAAAGAAGCTAATCAGAAGACACACATTGTACAAGCTACTTCAAGTGCAATTTAGAATTCAGCGTGACGAAGGGAGTCATCGGGTGTGTGATTATAAAGAAACATTCCAACATAATTAAGGCATGAAGGTGCAGGGGTGGGCGGGTGGACAGGGATGGTCAGAAGAAACAGGGCACAGCTCACCACCACTCTCAGTAGTTCCCAGCTCTGCACACCAACCAATGAGGAAACACAGCTTCCCTGTGTTCCTGCATATCCAGTAGCATCGCCAATAATCCTCACAACCCTCTCAGTGGCGTGTATTAGTTTTCTCTTGCTGCCGTAACAAATTACCATAAATTTAATGTCTTAAAATAATACATTTATTTTCTTATAGTTCCATAGGTCAGAAGCCTGAGATGAGTCTCACTGGGCTTAAATCAAGGATTGATGTCAGCGGAGCTGCATTCCTTGCTGGAGGCTCTGGGGAGAAATCATTCTCGTTTCCAGCTTCTAGAAGCTGTCTACACTCCTTGGTCCCCTTCCATCTTCAAAGCCAGCAAGTCTTTCTCACATCTCATTACTGTGACATTGACTCTCCTGCCTCCCTCTTTCACATGTAAGAATCCTTGTGATTACACTGGCCTCACCCAGATAATCCAAAATAATCTCTTTATTTTAAAGTCCAGGTGATTAGCAACCTTACTTCTCTTTTCCCAAATAATGTAACATATTCACAGGTTCCAGGGATTAGGGAATTAGTATATGGACATCTTTGGGGCCATTATTCTGCTTATCACAATAGGAAATATTATTATCTCCTATTTTCCAGGTGAGGAAAATGAGGCACAGAGAGGTCCTGTGGCTTGCTCAACATCACAGAGCCGGTGAGCAGTAAAGTTGGGATTCACCCAGGCCCATCTGATGCCAGAGCCTGTATTCTTAACCTTTAAACTGTACTCCTTTCATATAGTCATTGTTCAATACTTTATTGAATTTTATTTGACACTTCCATTGATAGAAGCGTTTGAGTAAGGCAAAGGCTCTGGGGGCAGGAACTGCTGGTGGTATGGACATGCAGGTGTGAGAGAGGCATACTGTATACCCCATAACAGTGCCAAGTGGGGGACCATCTGCCTGTGTTAGGTCACAAGAGACCGGGGTTCACATCTCAGCTCTGTCACTTGTATCTATGTGCCTTCCAGCCAATTGCTGGATCTCCTGAGTTTCCTCTGCAAATGATAATAACAGAACAGAACCCACTGTACAGGCTTGTTATAGTAACTAGAACAGCATGTATGAAGCTCCCGGCTGTGCCTAGAGCACAGGTGGTGTTCCAGGAATGCTGCTGTTACTACCTCTCTCTCCTTGGCCCCTCTCCCCAAGGAACCTTAACTTCTCACAGGTAGGTACTAACAGAGGAAATGGTGGCTGAGATTTCTGGATTCTGAGGAAGCAGATCTGGGGAAGCTGAATCAGAACAGGTAGGAGGAGGACAAGGAGCTCTGCTTTTATCTGTCTTAGGTAGAGTCCACATTAGATCTAATTAGAGAAAAAGGGCTCTGTGGCTATAACACATTTTAAAAACACTGATGTCTCCCTCCCTCCCTCCCTTCCTTCCTTCTTTGTGTTTTCAGAAAAGTTTGGAAGAAGGAGAGGAGAAATAAAATGTCCATTAGATCGAGAGTTCCTGGTTGCAGGCAACAGAATCTGACTCTGACTAGCTTAGATGAAAGTTGGAATTTAGTGGAAGGGCATGGGGTGACACCAAATTGAAGACAAAGTTGAACATCTGGGTCTCGGGAAGACAGGAGCATGTAGACAGCAGGAAGGAATGGAGAGCCTCTTCAGGGCAGCAGTGCCCTGAGTGGAGCCCTTCCCGCTGGACCCCTGGGCTTGGCACTGGGTCCACTATCCATCTTCCTGGGAAGCAGAGTTACTGGACTAGCCTGGGACGCTTGCTGGCCCCATGTCTCAGTAGGCAGGGAACCTTGACTGCCTGTCCCACCAGAGCATCTCCAGAGGGCAAGATGGGGTTCCCCAAGAAGATACCAGCAAGCAAACAACTGTCACCTTTGACAAAGGTCACCTTTGCAAAGCAACCATCGGTCACCTTTGCTATGTTTGAAAATGTATCTTTCACCCCTGACCTGCCTCCAGGACTCTCTTTCATTTCCTCATTCTTTCTATTTAAACTGCAAAATGTCATTTTTGTAGGTACTGCCACCCTCCCCCCCGCCAAAAAAAAAAACAACAAAACAGGAAAAAGAAAAGCTTCGTGCTTCTTGGACTTGGGGAGAAATACTTTGTTTTACCCTCAGTTGACTCAGGGTCAACTGAGTTTGGTTAATACGGGACTCTGAGCATAGTGGCCTTTTGCTGTGTCAGCATCAGTCGAAAAAGGACCACTATGTCACAAAAAACTCACCTGTTAAATCCTCATATTTTACAGTTGAGACACAGGTCGGAGATGCTCAGTGACCTGCTCAAGGTCACAAGGCAGTTTAGAGGCAGGATCTCTGCTGGTTCCTTCCATTAAACAACCTAGGCCTTTGGAGTGGCAGTGCCTCATCAAGAGGGAGCTTCCTCTTATCTGTCAGGCACAACGTTGCCCCATCATGGATGAGGATGTGAGTGGCGCCTCCTGGCATTTGCGGTACGATATGGCGCTGAAACCCAGCACCCAAGGATGGGCTCCTGGGCGATGGAGCACCGCTGGCTGTGTTTGAGGTGTCCAGAGTCAGATGCAGCTCCTTTGTCAGTCCGTGCCCCTGAGGGCTTAAAAAAGGAAAGAAAGAAAAAGAAAAGAGAAACGCTTCCAATCTCTGATTTTACAGAACAAGGCAAATTTCTCGTTTTGACAGAATCAAAACCCAAATCCGCCTTACCAAGAGACCAGAGGAAAAAACAAAGTTCAATAGATTTTTTCTTCTTAAACTGTTGGATCCCATTTGAAAGGAAATGGGTTTCTTTCTTTAAAAGAGAGAGACAAGAGAAATGAGAGTCTCTCCAGGATGGAGAATTCAGAAGTATGGTGTCCCTACGTGCCCGGAAACCAAGGGAGGGTCAGCAGTTTCAGGGTGTCGTTGACAGGTGATTTGACCAGGGGGTGTAGAACTGGAAGAGGGTAAGGTTTCTAGAAGAACTGGGGCGTCTCTTACTGTCCAGTGACTTCCAAATGGCATCCTTCAGTTTCAAGGAGGGCAGGGCAGGGTGAGCTACTCAAATCAAAGTTGGCACTACAGTGAGCCTCCAAGCCCCACCTCCAAATGCTGGGCCTAATTGTCTTGCTCTAAAGTAGATGGAATCTAAACCCAAACACCCCATTCTACCTTTATTGCATTTCTAGGCTGTCATTGCCCCCAGACTTTTCTTCCTGATGGGCCACTTGAGTGAAAAACAAAACAAAATAACCCAAGACCTTGCAGCAAAATGAAGCAAAACCTATCCTGTATTTCATCAGGAATAAAGTATTCTGTTGTTGATTTTTTAATGCAGACACTTTGCCTTAGTATGATTTATACCTCATTTTATCTTTCCGATACATTTAGCCATCAGTGGGTGGGAAGTTTTCAGAGCCCTGCTCAAATGTCATCTTATCCAAGGGATTGGCCATCCTATCCCCAAGAGAATATTCCTTAGTACCTAGAAAAGCCCTGTCATATATTAGGTGTCCAGTAAATATTTGTTGAATGAAAAATTCTTTCACTCAGATGCGCCCAGACCCGGTTGTGCTGATGCCCACAATATTCATCGACTACCCTCCGAGGTAGATACAGTGGGCACAGTATGGGAGGGATAAAGGGAATAGTACCCCAGGCTGCCGCCCTGGAGGACTTGAATGTGTAATTTGGGAGGAAAAAAAAAAAAAATGTACGTGTTATAGAAGTTAGTGAACTCGTAACAGAAACAGAGCAACAAGGAGGCAAATGGGGCCGTCCATCTGCAAGTGATTTCATTCATCCATCGAATGTCCTGAGTGCTGACTGAGGCTGGCTGCTCAGCTGAGTGCTGGGGCATGATGAATCCTGAGGTCCACCCTGCCCTCCCCGAGCCTTGAGTCTGGTGGGGTGAAGGGAGAGTGAGAAGAACGCCCAGAGACAGGGAAAATTTAGGTCTCAGGCTTTATAAGAAACTTATTTAATATTCTTTAATTACCTTAAAATCAATGTAGAAATTTGACTAAGAATTGAGGATTGAAAAATCTATTTTAAGTTCACGTAATTGATTTTGTGGGATCAACTTTTAGAGCTGGGCAGAGCTTGGAGATCCTCTAGCCCACCCCACCCCCTCATTTATTATCAAATGTGGAAAGCGAGGCTCAGATCAGCCAACGAATAGTTTTCCATATAAGAAAGAGGGTCCACATCCCTAGGGTGACAAAATCACAATCTCTATATGGTCATATATAGTGGAGAAAGCATGCAATATGATAGCGACTTTGTGGTTGTGAAATTTTACTTTTTAAATTTTATACATCATTAAAGCAGGATGTGAGATTTGTGTGTTTATCAAAATGAGAGTGTATGCCTGAGCCAGTCCTCTGCCAAAGTAACATTGTTGTGAAAGATAATGAAAGAGAGAGAAGCTGCCCAGATCAGAGGAAGCCATGGAGACCTAGTGACTGTATGTGCCATGATAAATGACTCATGGTTATGTAAGATGTTAACAACAGAGGGACCTAGGGGAAGAGCACACAGAATTTTCTGTACCATCTTTGCAAATCTTCACAATTATTTGAAAATAAAAAGCAATTTTTAAGAAGGAGAGCATGGTGTGGTAGATCGTATTTTCTAAAAGTGGATGCCACACGGCCTTCCAAAGTTTGCCACCTCCACGTCAAGAGGTAGAATCTATGTTCTCTCCTTTGAAGGGGCGCAGGTTACTTACCTTCTCTGTGCTTCTGCTGCCTCTGTAAAATGGGAAAACAGTGCTAGAATTGTTTTTACTATGAAATGGGAACACACACGTAAAGCACGTAGACAGAGCTTGGAAATGTTGGATGTCATTATTGTGGGGCACAAGTTAGGAACCCAGTTATCAGAGCTGGACTGGCAACCAAAGTAACTTAATACAGAATCCCGGGAATTCCTTAAACTCCTCCTGTTTCGGGGGAGAATCCTTGCCGAGGGTGGAGATGCCAAGTTTGCAGGTGGGCTCTGGGAGAGACGGGATGGAGAAGATAAAGGCAGAGACCAGGGATGGACGATGATGTGTAGTGCATTCACTCGGGGAAGGAGGAAACTTCCATAGTCTGTGTCGATCAGGGGTGGTATCAGAAGTGGGTTAGCTGTAGCTGTACCTTGAAGGCTGGCTCAGGTGCAAACGAGCAGAAAGGCAGGGAAGGGTAGCAGAGGTGGAACCAGGGCCTCAGCAGGGGCCTGCCTGGGCACACTTTTAATGTTATTTGTTACTTGCCTTTAGCTATCCTTCTTTCTCTATTTTTACCAATGTGAAATGGTGGAAAAGAATCTATACATTTCATCATTTTAAGGATAGTAGACTCTAGCCATGAACTCAAAGGTTCCTGCTGGCCTACAAGTACTCGTCAGCTAAGCCCTCTCCCTCCAAGGTCACATGTCCATCAAATGGCACAAATTGGAGCTTATACCCAAGACTGGCCACTTAGGACAGACACCATATCCATGTGCTGATGGTGATTGGACCAGAGGTGGCCCTGGGACACCAGCAGGACCAATCAGTCACCTCTCCTGGGATCATAAGCTCTCTGGGAGAGAGAGGGAACCCTTGTGGTGGTTTTAAGTCATGGCCACAAATTCTGTGATACTCCTGCCTTAGAATTGTAGCCCATGACTTTCCCCTTGAATTTGGGCAGGATCTTAACTGCTTGGAGCACAGAATACGATGTAAGTAACACTAGTTGACATGTGACTTCTGTCTTGTTTGTTGAAACACTTGCTCTTACAGCCTTGAACTACCAGACAGTAGAATAGAGGAGAGGAGAGGAAGGAGGGAAGGGGAGGGGAGGGGAGGGGAGGGGAGGGAATATGAGCCCTTAGTCATTTGAGTCATCCCACCCCTTGTGCTAGACATGGAGTGAAAAAGCACTTAGATGATACCAGCTCCCAGCCATTTGAGTCTCACCAGCTGTTATGGATTGAATGTTATCCCCCCAAATTCATATGTTGAAGCCCTAATCCCTAATGTGATGGTATTTGGAGATGGGGCCTTTGGGAGGTCATTAGTGTCAGATGAGGTCATGAAGGTGGTGGCCTCATGATGGGACTAGTGCCCTCACAAGAAGAGACACCAGAGAGCTGTCGCAAGCACGTGCTAAGAAAAGACCTTCTGATCACATAGAAGGCAGCTGTCTGCAAACCAGGAAGAAACCTGGACCAGAACCTGACTGTGCCAGTACCCTGATTTTGGACTTGCAGCCTCCAGACTGTAGGAAAATAAATTTCTGTTGTTTAAGTTACCCAATCTATGGTATCTTGTTATGGTAATCCAAGCACACTAAGATACCAGCTGAGACCCCAGACATAGTGGAGCAGAGAACAGCCAACCCTGCCTTGCCCTGTCTGAATCCTTGGTCCATAGACTCCATAAGCATAAGAAACAGTTGTTTTATACCACTAAGCTTTGGAGTGACTTTTTAATATAGCAATATCTATTAACTGGATGATGGTTCCTATTAACTGGAACATTGTCCTTCCAGAGCCTTGAGCTGGGGACTGTGGAAGCTTTGAGTTGCCAAAGGCAATATCAGCTAACAAAGGGACAGAGAGAAGGAGCTGGCCTGAGAAATAAGCTGGCACAGAGCTGGCAACGAAGAGGAGGAAAGGTCCAGCCCTCCTTGATGATACCACTGAAACCCCTGGATCAAGCTGTGTCAATCTCCTCTTGAACTTTTCAGTTATATGAGCCAATATATATTTTTTAAAGTATTAATCCAGTTTGATTTGGTTTATATTCCCTCCAGTTATAACTGGAATAGAGATTAAAAGGATAAAAAAGGGAATTCCCTGGCAGTCCAGTGGTTAGGAATTCACACTTTCACTGCCATGGCCTGGGTTCAGTTCATTGTCAGGGAACTAAGATCCTGCAACTTGCATGTGGGGCAGCCAAAAAAAAAAGGAATGAAAAGGAAGACAAGAGAAATGGAGGAAGGCAGGAGGGGGTCAGGTGGGAAGGGGACAAGACCAGACCTGTTCTGTTTTCCATTTAAATGTAAGTGGTATCTGTAGCAGACACTGTAGGTTGCCCATTTACCATCCATTCCCCACCTTCCACCTTATTAACAGAACCAATCCAGGTTGTCCAATATTCCTTACCACTGATTGGCTCAGGAGTGGGCATGTGATGAAGTTCCTCCAATGAGATGTGAGGGGAGGTCTCTGGGAGGAGCCTTTGGGAAAGGCTTCCTTCTCTCCAGGAGGCGAGACAGGCCCTCTTGCCTTCTCACCGCAGGAGTTGGGAAGTACACCTGGAGGGGCCACAGCTACCTTGCAGAGAAGGAACCTGGGTCTTAGATGGCATTGAGCTGCTGATTGTACCTTGCCTCAGGCGCACTCTCTTCTGCCTTTTGTGTGAAATAACAAATGACAATCCGGTTTGAACTGCGGTTTTCTGCTACTTGCAGCCCTGATATTGCAGAGACTGAGGGAGGCCGACTCACCACCATCTTACTTTACTGAGGAAGGAACCAAGGCCTAGAGGGACATCTGTGTGTCCAGGTGTCAAAACTAACTGATGGCAGTGAGAGACAAGAGCCTCACCTCCCTTCTAACCTAGGCCTCATCCCATGGTAAGACAGGTTCTAGAATCTTCCATGTTGCCTTGCCCCACCCCACCCCCCCAGCCCTGAGCCTTCTGTAGTCAGCTGTGTATGCAGAAGCTCATCTGATTTGAATCCAGCAGGCTATATTCCACCTAATTAAGCAATTAAGAGCAGGAAGGCTACATCTCCAGAGCCTACCTGCTTTTCATGATGAGCCTTTATAAGCCCTGACTGGTTGTTGTGATGGATGCCAGGGGCCGCGGAGACCTCTGGAAGCCGAGTCTTGCTGGGCTGGCCTGGGGGCTGTGGCCCTGACTTTTTATGGAATCTAAAGTCTGCCTTTGGATAGTTACCTCCGTGTGATTGTGGGATTAATGTCACCTGGGCCAGAGGTCTGCTGTTTTCTGCTTAAGGGAGGAAAAACAAAACCCTTTGGAGAGGCTCAACGACTGCAAACTTGGAAATTGCCCTAAAAATTAGTGAGCCAGTGTGGTGAGGCCAGAGCACAGCCAGCAGCGTGCTGAACAAGTGTGCTCGTGGGTGAGGTAGAGAGGAGCCTCATAGAAAATGTGTTGATCTTCCTGCTTTCCTCACACACAGGCACAAGGGTGTGCAAATTCACTGAGAAGCAGGCAGCGGTGGGCTTCTGATATGACACCCTCTGTCCTGGGCGCCCGCTATCAGGAAAAATTCAAGCCAGAAAATTCAGGAAGAAGATAGCTTGGGAAAAGCCGGGTCCAAATAGAAGCCACCTTCATCTTGGACACCTCAGCCATTGCTCTCATTACTCAAGGGCCTGCCCTGCAGCTCAAATTCATAGGCAGTAATGTTTCAGCACCAAGGCAAACATCCTTCTCTCAGAAGAACCCCCTCAAAGAGACTGATGCTACAGGTAGAGGTGCCATCTGCCACATGTCTGCCACTCAGCCAGACAGTGAGCTGCTGATAAGTGGGTGGGAGGCACCCCCAGCCGATGTTCTAGAACAGCGTTTTCCCTTAAGTCCAGTGTGGTGGGGGGCGGGGGGCGGATGATGTCCTCAGGCAGGTGCTCTGTGGCTGGTCTTGGGGGTTGTGTGTCTTTGTGGCCCCGGGTCCTGTTTCCCTGAGTGGCTCTGTGGGACGAGTGGTGAGTGTTGGGGGTGGGGGCGGCAGAGTGTAAGTTGTCCTGCACAAGCGGGTTGTGTGTGTGTGTGTGTGTGTGTGTGTGTGTGTGCGTGCGTTTGCTCGCTTACACAGGGACCTATAGGGATTTGGGTATCCCCGGATATGGGAAATGCCTGGTGCTTTGCAGGCAGAGCTCTAGACCAGGAGTGTAGTCATGTTAATAAAAATAGAATGTGAGTTAGATATTAACTTTCAATTTTCTAGTAGCTACATTAGAAAAAAAGAAAAGAAAATCTATTTCCAAAATATATTTTATTTAACCCAGCATATCCAAAATTATCATTTCAACATACATTCAATATAAAAATATATAAATGGGGTATCTTATGGTCTTTTTTCTCTTATGAAGTCTTCAAAATCTGGTGTGTATTTTACACTTACAGCAATATCTCAGTTTGGACCAGCCCCACGTCAAGTGTTCAATAGTCACGTGTGGCTCATGGCTGCTGCCCTGGACAGTGTGGGTCTGGAGACTTGAATCTGAGTCCCTGCTCGGTTTCTTTCTAGCTCTGTGGCCCTGAGAAAATTATTTATGTGTTCTGAGCCGCTATGTAGCCATCTGTGTAATGCCATTGATAGTCCATCTCGTGGCAGTCGTTCAGGTAGCGTGCTATGTGTTGCTGGGTATCTAGGGTCCAAATCAGTGCTGCGGGGCTGGCTTGTACGGTGGTGTGCCAGAGCTGGACCATACATGCTCACAAGAGCCAATGGTTAAATATTCAGGAATTTTGTAAACTGATGGTAAACTACTGGTCTCTTGAAATCAGCCATGGTGGGAGAATGTTTACACCATGGAAATGAGCAAATGCTTACAAATCGATCCCTGCCACTCCAGAGAGCTGGTTGTTAAACATTTACTTGCACGCCATGGAATTGGGTATATTTATATGTGATTGCAGGGGTGAGTGTGGTCTGGGGGCTGCTTCCTTGGCTGTTTTTTCTCGCTGAGGCCTCATCATCTCCCTTTAGGTGCTCCTGTCTTGTGGCAGCCCCTTCCAGATTACTCTTTCCCACTATGAGAGGCAGCATTGAGGAGTGGTTAAGCCAGCAGAATCTGGAGCAGACCCTGGATCCTCCATTTACTCATTTTGTAACTGTGGACAGGTTAACTTCTCTGTGCCTTTGTTTCCCTCATCTGTAAAAATAATAGCAGCTGAGAAATAGGGTTAAATACCATCCCCGTAGGGCTTCCCTGGTGGCTCAGTGGTTGAGAGTCGGCCTGCCGATGCAGGGGACACGGGTTCGTGCCCCGGTCCGGGAGGATCCCACATGCCATGGAGCGGCTGGGCCCGTGAGCCATGGCCGCTGAGCCTGCGTGCCTGGAGCCTGTGCTCCGCAACGGGAGAGGCCGCCGCGGCAGTGAGAGGCCCGCGTACTACAAAAAGAAAAAGAAAAAATAAACCATCCCCGTAAAGTGATAGAACAGTGCCTGGCATACAGTATGTGCTCATGAACGTTGCCTGTTCTATGTTGATGATTCGCAGCTGATGTCTGCAGCTCCTCCTGGCCTGCAGGCTCTAACTGTCGGTCTCTGTGGAACAGTCGTGAAGGGGCAGTGTTTATGGCAGGGACATCCAGAGGACGAGCTGGTGTGATGGTGGGGTAGGTAACACCACAGTCAGGTTGGACCTGGGGTTGTCTTTCCTTCCATTTTCCTTTCATCTTCTCTTTCTCGTCCTGTCATGAGAATTGACCGCCTACTGTGTGTGAATTCTGTGGGGAGGGGATGGGCACACAAAACTGAGAAAGCTGATCCCTGCCCTCAACGAGCTTACAAAAGCTCTTTGGGGTCTTCACTAATTTTTAAGAGTATAAATGGGTTCTGAGATGGAAAAGTTTGAGAACTGTTGGACTGCGGGTATAACGAAAAGACTACTAAATGTGGGGGCCAAAGGGGTTGGCAGGTTTGAGCTCTAGCACCTATTACTGTGTTTCTAATCCCTTGACTTCTTCTGGCCTCAGTTTCTTCCTCTGTAAAATGGGAGTGATAATGTGGATCGATATCCCAGCCACCTCCAGGGTGCTGTGAAAGTGCATTTAAAGACTCTAAAGGCCTGGAGGGGGGAGGGGTTGCTGTAGGCACAAGCTGGGCCCTTGGGGACTATGTTCTAAAGCTGACATTTTACTATCTAGGGGATCTGGCTGACCCCCCTGAAGTGACGAGAAGCCCAGAGAGTACCCAACAGGCTATCCCAAGCCCTGTCATCTGGCTTTCTGGAATACCAGGGATTCTCTGGGGTAATTCCCACATCAATGCATAAAAAGCAAAACCAACACATTTAGGTGACTTTGGAAACATTGCTGGAAAATGCAGGCAGGGAGTTCCCTGGTGGCCTAGTGGTTAGGATTCTGGGCTTTCACTGCCTTGGCCCAGGTTTAATCCCCTGTTGGGGATCTGAGATCCAGCGAGCCAAGTGGCATGGCAAAAAAAAAAAAAAAAAAAAAAAAAGGAGGAAGGGATTTGGAACTTGAAATTTCCAGATTTCTACCACCCTTCTTTGACTGGAATTGACAGCCTCAACTGTGTCACCTACCAAGACCAGTCTCAAATGGAGGGCTGTTAAGACTCCAGAATAGCCCAAAGGGGACATTGCCCCACCCTACCCTGCTCCAGACCTTCTTCCATCAACCCTGGCTTCCTCCAGGATCCAGTGCTTTTTTCCTCCCCAAAAGATGCTGTCATGATTGTTCCTACCCATAAGAACCCCTAGGTTGTCTCCCACCAGAACCCCTATCTCCTACCTCATTCCCCCAGAGACCCCAGCCCTAACCTTGGCCAATGACTAGGTGGAATGAGGAGACTCCATAAGAGCTGAAGAGCTTTTCCCAAAGAAGAGCTTCAAAGGTTCCTGGGATGTTTAAATATGTCAATATTAATAGAGATGTTTTAAGTAGAAGAAAATGCCAAAATTGCAGCTGGTCAAAATGCTAAAAAACACTCCATGTCAAGCTCAGCAACCAGCAGGGTAGAGAGGACAGGTTCTCCTTAGCATTGCTCTGGCCAATTAACTCCAGTCCCTCTATTCCCCTCACAGAGGAGGAAGCCTTCCCAGCACCTCTTCCTTGCCCCTGCCCGTTAAGGAAGACAATTAGCATCTGAGCAGAGGTCTCCAAATGACATCCTGTCAGTTTTCTGTCTAGTTCAATACCATTTCCAACAGTGACTTTCAAAACAGAAATGATTTTTTTGTCATTTACTTACAATTTTTAATTTTTTTTTTTTTTTTTTTGCGGTATGTGGGCCTCTCACTGTTGTGGTCCCATTGCGGAGCACGGGCTCCAGACGCGCAGGCCCAGCAGCCATGGCCCACGGGACCAGCTGCTCCGCGGCACGTGGGACCCTCCCGGACCAGGGCACGAACCCATGTCCCCTGCATCGGCAGGCCGACTCTCAACCACTGCGCCACCAGGGAAGCCCTACAATTTTTAATATTTTAAATCTGTTTTACATAGTTGTGTGATTATATTCTAAAAACAATTTAATAGGCTGTTTAACATTTTAATATAATAAACACTTTTTTTGGTTTTATTAAACACGTCTTCTTTTTGTTTTTTTTCTTTTCCAAAATGGAAATGTTTTTTTAAGTGTACAAAAGTAATGCATCGTTTAAGAAAAAGTTTAGGGGAATTCCCTGGCTGTCCAGTGGTTAGGACCCAGCGCTTTCGCTGCTGTGGTCCAGGTTCGATCCCTGGCTGGGGAATTAAGATCTGCAAGCCGTGCCACGCGGCCAAAAAAAAAGAAAAAAGAAAAAGTTTAAAATAGGGAAAATAAAAAAACCACTCATAATCCCCTCCTCCCAACTCTAACACAAGCAATACCATCATATTGGTGCTTTTTCCTTGCAGTCTCTGTCCCTATAAATACATTTTATTTGAACGTTGTGATGCTTGTCTTGGCTTGGTTCCCCAGAAAGCAGAGTCTGAGACAAAGGTTTCTGTGCAAATATTTCACTGAGGAGCATGATTTCAGGGAGGAGGAATGAGAAATGGGGAGCGAAGCTGGCAAGAATGTGTTATGGAACTGGCCACAGCTGAGTGCACCTGGGTGCTGGATCCAAGATCATCTGAGGAGTCATAGGAAGACCTTGCATGGGTGGGGGGAGAAAGAGAGAAGCATTTTCCATTGGCTCCCAACCCCCGTCGGTCAAAGGCTTTCCCCATGGGGTAAGTCACCCACATTTCTGAGGTGCCCTTGCATGGGTGCTGAGTGGGTTTCCCCTAAGTCCCAGGCGATGGCATTGACAGAGAAGCCCCAGGGTGAGCAGCATAAGCATGGGACACATAATGTCAGGTTGCAGCTGTGAGAAGCTGGCCGGAGTTGACCCAGAACTGGTCACCCCAGCGTGGGCAGGACTAAGAGAGAGGCAGGGCCAAGCAGATCTGAAGAGGTGCCCAATACAGTCTTGGCGATGCCCACCTAATTTTATCCTTGCTTTCCCCACTGAACTTTATATATTTTCCATATCGATCAATAGTTCTCAAAAATTTTTAATTGAAATATAGTTGATTTACAATGTTTCAGGTGTACAACAAAGCGATTCAATTATACATACATATATATATATTCTTTTTCAGGTTATTTTCCATTACAGGTTATTACAAGATATTGAGTGTAGTTCCCTATGCTATACAGTAGGTCCTTGTTGTTCATCTATTTTATATATTGTAGTGTGTATCTTTTAATCACAAATTCCTAATTTATCCGTCCCCCACTTCCCCTTTGGCACCTGTAAGTTTGTTTTCTATGTCTGTGAGTCTGTTTGTTTTGTAAGTAAGTTCATTTATATTACATTTTAGATTCTCTATATAAGTGATGTCATATAGTATTTGTCTTTCTCTGTCTGACTTACTTTACTTAGTATGATCATCTCTAGGTCCATCCATGTTGCTGCAAATGGCATTAATTCGTTCTTTTTTTATAGCTGAGCAAGAGTCCATTGTATACATGTACCACATCCTTTTTAACCATTCAATTGTTAATGGACATTTTGGTTGCTTCATGTCTTGGCTATTATAAATAGTGCTGCTCTGAACATTGGGGTGCATTATCTTTTGGAATTAGAGTTTTCATCTTTTCTGGATATTTGTTCAGGAATAGGATTGTTGGATCATATGGTAACTTTATTTTTAGCTTTTTAAGGAACCTCCATACTGTTCTCCATAGTGGCTGCACCAATTTACATTCCCACCAACAGTGTAGGAGGATTCCTTTTTCCCCACATCCTCTCCAGCGTTTATTATTTGTAGACTTTTTGATGATGGCCATCCTGACTGGTGTGAGGTGATACTTCACTGTAGTTTTGATTTGCATTTCTCTAATGATTAGTGATGTTGAGCATCTTTTCATGTGCCTTTTGGCCTTCTGTATGTCTTCTATGGAGAAATATCTATTTAGGTCTTCTGCCCATTTTTTGATTGGGCTGTTTGGTTTTTTTGATATTGAACTATATGAACTGTTTGTATATTTTGGAAATCAATCCCTGTTGGTCACATCATTTGCAAATATTTTCTCCCATTCCATAGGTTATCTTCGTTCTCATAATTTTTTTTTTTTTTTTTTTTTTTATGCGTTACGCGGGCCTCTCACTGTCGTGGCCTCTCCCGTTGCGGAGGACAGGCTCCGGACGCGCAGGCTCAGCGGCCATGGCTCACGGGCCCAGCCGCTCCGCGGCATGTGGGATCCTCCCAGACCGGGGCACGAACCCGCGTCCCCTGCATCGGCAGGCGGACTCTCAACCACTGCGCCACCAGGGAAGCCCCGTTCTCATAATTTTTAATGGCTGCTTTCCAAGTAGAGGGAAAAGTTTAAATTTTATATATAATCGATTTCTATATATTGTGTTATTTGCAAAACAGTGACAAGCTGGCCCACTGAGGTGACCTAAGAAGGGTCATTTTATACCTTTGTGGCATAGAGGGAGGTGTCATTCCTCAACCCAAGTGAGTGGAGGGAAGGCATTGATCTCCTTACTAAATACTTCTGTTTCTGTTTCAAATTCAAAACTTTTGGAATACATTGATGATTGGAAATCAGGAGAAAAGAACCCTACTGACTTCAGTGTTCTCAATAAAACTCTATCCCTTTTCTTCCTTCCCAGCAGTAATACTTTTAGGACTGCTAGAGAACTCTGGATAAAGATGGGTTTAGGACTCCATTTGTCTCTTGGCACTCATCCATTCGGCAAATACTTATTGAGCACTTGCCATATGTCAGGTATGGCACCAGACACTGGGGACCCAGAGACCATGGACTATCTCTGTCCTCAGGGCATCAGGTGATACAGGCTTGTAAACAATCAAATGTTATGACAATGCTATGCTAATAAGCACAAGACACAGCAGGGAAAGAATAGGTCTGACATTTCCTTCATTCACTGACTGTATTTCTTATTTATTGCTGGGCAATAAACTGCCCCAATACTTAGCTACCTAAAACAATAATAACTATTATCACACAGTTTTGGTGGGTCAGGAATTTAGGAACAGTTTAGCTGAGTGGTTTTGGCTCAAGGTCTCTCATGATGTTGAAGTCAGGATGCCAGCCAGGGCTGCAGTCATCTGAAAGCTTGACCAGGACTCAGGGATCTGCATCCAATATGGTTCCCTCACATGGCTCTTAGCAAGAGGTTTTAGTTTCTTGCCATGTAAACCTGGACTGCTTGAGTGTCTGTGATGTGGCTGCCCCACAGCAAGTGATCCTACAAAAGGAAGTTGAAGCCACAGTGTCTTTCATGAGCTAGCCTCAGAAATCGCACACCATCACTTCCACTATATTATATTGGTCCCACAGGACGACGCTATTCAGTACAGGAGGGGACTACCTAAAGAGTCAACATTAGGAAGTGGGGATTATTGGGGGCCACCTTGGGGGCCACTACCACGTTGGTTCATTGATTCATTTGATTCCCAGTTATTAAGCATCTGCCAGGAGTCTGGCACTATGCTCAGGACTGGGGATGCCAACATGGTTGGCAATAATTGAGTTCAGAGACCAATTCTTTGTTTAATTTTATATCTCCAGTGCCTGGAACACAAAGTCTCGGTAAAGGCTTATTTGTCAAAAGGAAGCAAAATGAAGTGGTTAGGAGCTGGACTTATGGAGCCAGTATGCCTAGGTTCAAATCTGGCCTCCTCCTCCCCACACTGATGGTTTTCCAACAAATCATGTTGGTTTATGTTGCTTACAACCAAGAATGCTAATGATATGCTCATTAGTTTTCCCACCAATCTCCTTTTATAGTTCAGACTCCACACAGGATCCCACATTACATTTAATTGTCATGTCTCCTTTAATCTGGGACAGTTTCTCAGTCTTGCCTTGTCTTTTATGACCTTGCCACTTCTGAAGAGTACTGAGTATGCATTTTGTAGAATGTCCCTCAATTTGGGTTTGTCTGAGATTTTCTCGTGATTAGATTGAGGTAATGCATTTTGGACAAAAGCACCAGAAGTGATATTATGAATCATATAAGGGATACGTGATATCAACATGTCTTATTACTGGTGCTGTTGACTTTCATCACTTGGTTAAGGTGGTAGGTATCTGCACAGTTTCTATTTTTGCCTTTGTAATTAATAATTATCTTGAGCTACTTTGAAACTCTGCAAATATCTTCTTTTTTCGTTCTTTTACCCATTGATTTGGCATCCATTGATAATGCCTTTGGACAACAATTATTCCATGTTGTTTGCCTATTCCTGATTTCCTATCTCTATCATTCATTCTACATTTATTAATCGGAATTTTACTTTAAAGAAGAATTATCCCTTCTCCTTCTTATTTACTTATTCAGGAATTTATTTATAACAGTATGGACTCATGGATTTTTTTCCCTATGGTTTATAATCCATTACTATGGTTATTTATCGCTCAAATTATCTCAGATTTGGCCATTGGGAACCCTCAAGCTGGCTCCTGTGTGTATAGGAGAAATTATTTTTAGTTTTAATTTTTTATTATAAAAGTTATATATGCCTGGGTGGAGGGTACATGAGACTTCTCTGTACTATTTTTGCAATTTCTTGTAAATATATAATTATTTCAAAAAGAAAGTTAGAAAAGTAATGTATGCTCATTATAAAAAATCAGGAAATACAGAAAAGTATAAAAATTATCTCATCTCTTAGACTTAATCACTGTCTGTATTCAGGTATGTTTCTCTCCATTCTTTCATTTTAAATGCTATCATAACACAATTGTGGCAGCTCTGAGCACTGACATTCTAGTTTTATAATGGAGAGAATGCCAGCCAGGGAGACAGGGATTACTAAAACAGTAATACCACCAGCCCAACATCCATGTGTCTGCCACATGCCCCCAGCCCTCCCGGTGCTGGACCACATCTAATCCCTCCCCCGCCAGGATATGAGGTGGGGTGCTGTGTGCAGTACCCATCAGACAGGGTACTGGAGGGTCTCAATGTATTGATTCAGGTAGAAAAGAGTATCAAGTTTAGTTAGTAGAAACAGAAGGAGTTAAAGCTAGTAAATTCTGGAGAATGTACACAGGTCAGGCTGACTTGAGAGAAGAAGAGAGAGATTAAGATGATTAGAGGGAGAGAAAAGAGGAGAAAAGCAGAAAATGTTGAATTTTTACATTCTTGCTTCCAGAAAACAGAGAGCAGCCAAGAACTCAGTGGGTGTTTAACCAAGCAGACTTAAGGTCTTGGTCAAGGATGAACTTCTCGCCTCCACTCTAGGTTGCCCTGACAACCTTCTCCTTCTGGTATTGACATAATGATGAGAAAGAAGGGAAAACAGGCAAATGTAGAAAATAGTCATTAGAGGCAGAACCAGCTGTGGTCTGGCTTGCTTCATCTTGCAGGGAGGTCTGGGGAGGAGTCCAGGAGGGGCAGAGGGCTCTTGGGCTGGTGTTTCAGACAGAGGCATGAGGACTAGAGGGAGAGATGGGGTTTCCTGTACAGGGATGGACTTGAACTCATGTGCTAGAGACACCTGAAGCTCCTCTCAGAAGTTTTAGTGAAGCCATTCAATTTAAATTAAATCTCACTGGTTGCATATCCTCCTTGCTTCCCTGGCTCTTCAGATTAGTCAAGGTTGCTTAGAAGGAAACTCCAGAACCCAGGTTCAGGGAATGGCAGCCACCCACTCTACCGGCAGGGCTCAGAGTCACCACATTAACCTGGGACTTAGAGCCCTTTCTCCTTTTCCATCACCCAGAAGGGTTGGGACCATCAGAGGAGAGAGAAAGAATGGAAGAGGTTATCAACAGTAGTTATTACTCTCTTCTCTTTTCAGGTAGGGAAACTGAGGCTGAGACAGTAACTCGCCTACGGTCACAAAACTGAGAAATGTCCAGGATTCAAACCCAGGTCAGATCAAGTCAAGGTTTTGCTGGGTAATTACCTCACTCTGTGATACAGGGCAGTGGTTCCCAAACTCTATCGTGTATCAGAATCTCCTGGAGGGCTTGTTAAAACACAGAAGGCTGAGCCCCACCCCAGAGTTTCTGATTTGGTAGATCTGGGACGTGGCTTGGGAATTTGTATTTCTGACAAGTTTCCAGAAGATATTGATGCTGCTGGTCCAGGAACCACACTTTGAGAACTACTGACGTAAAGCAAGCCATTTAAGCCTTGGACCTTGAGTATAGTCTTTGTAAAACAAGGAGTACCTTTTTCAGAGGTGCTTTAGCCATGGGGATACGAAGGTTGAGGGAGTTTTACTTTTAGCAAAGTAGCTCCTTGGATCTTTTTACATATTAGGGTTCCATGTGAGAGGTTATTGGAAAGGAGGTTTCTGCTATTAAACATAAAACCAAGAGTTTAAAACCAACTAGTGACCTAAAAGATGTCAAATACTGTTTGTTCCTGTTATCTCTTGCTATGGCTTAAAACAACAACAATTTTATTACATGATTTTGTGGGTCAGGAATCTGGGCAGATCTATCCCTATGGTGTCCACCACAGTTACTCAGGGCTACTCAAGCTGGTGTCCGGGCTGGTCTGGAGGGTCCAAGATGGCTTCACTCACATGGCTGGAGCCTTGTCAGGGTGGTTGGAAGGCTGTTGACTGGAACCTCTACCATGGCCTCTCCAGCAGGATGGTCTCAGGGTAATTGGATTTCATGGCAGCTCAGGGTCCAGAGCAAGTGTTCCAAGAGACAGAAAGCAGAAAGCACCAGTCTTTTAAGGCCCAGGCCTGGAAACCAGCACAGCGTCACTTTGCCATCTGCCATTTGTCAGCATAATCACCAGAGGTCCCTGTCCCCAGATTCAGGGGAGGGCACATACACTGCCTTCTCAGTGGGCGGAATGTTTTGTGGCTGTCTCTTTGAACTCAAGCTTCATCCACACCTGAACCTTATGTCAATGATAAGCTTCTGATCCTCAAGCCAGATGTGGTAAAGGGATGAGACTTGGGGGTGGGGGGGGTTAGTATATTTTGCATGTGGGCTAAATGTAAATAACTTGAGCAGAGGGTGGGTTGTAATAAGACCTAGAACACCTCCATCCTGCTGGAGGAAGCCAAGTCGGCCCCATGGAGAAGCTCATATAGAGAGAAACCTGGCCCTGCACCTTTCTCCCAACAGCCCAGCTGAGCTCCCAGCCCATAGGCAGCGCTAACTTGCCAGCCATGGGAGTGAGCCAGCTGGGAAGGTTTGGTCCTTCAGCTCCAGTCAAGCTTAGCTGATGGTGCATAGAGTGACATGACACTAAATAGGGCTGTGTGATGGTTCATGTTGTGTGTCAGTGCCCGGATGCCCGGATGTTTGGTCAAACATTATTCTGGATGTTTCTCTGAAGGTGTTTTTCAGATGAGAGTAACGTTTAAATCAGTGGACTTCGAATACATTAGATTGCCCTCCATAATGGGGTGGGCTTCATCCAATCAGTAGAAGGTCTGAATAGAACAAAGACTGACCTCCCCTGAGCAAGAAGGAATTCTTTTTAAGATTTATTATTTATTTATTTAATTTTTGGCTGTGTCGTGTCTTAGTTGCAGCACGCAGGATCCTCGCTGAGGCATGCAGGATCTTTTGTTGCAGCACGTGGGCTCTTCACTGTGGTGTGAGGGCTTCTCTCTAGTTGTGGCGTGAGGGTTTTTTCTCTTCTCTAGTTGTGGCGCACAGGCTCCAGGGCGCGTGGGCTCTGTAATTTGCGGCACGCGGGCTCTAGTTGAGGCGTGCGAGCTCAGTAGTTGTGGCACGTAGGCTTAGTTGCCCCACGGCATGTGGGATCTTAGTTCACTGACCAGAAATTGAACCCGCATCCCCTGCCTTGTAAGGTGGATTCTTTACCACTGGACCACCAGGGAAATCCACGAGAAGGAATTCCGCAGCAGATCTTGAGGTCTTTGACTCTAACTGCAACTCTGCCATCTATGGAATACTAGTTTTTGATGAATGTTAATAAGTCCTCAGCTATTTAAAAAAATGTTTCCATGGTCAATTATGTTTGGGAAAACTATTTATCAAACAATGCTTAAAAGGTCTCTGTGTTGCAGAACTTCTAATTAGGCTGTGGATCAGTTTCTGTATAGCACATGTGGAGCCTTGGAAAGGGCTGATCTGGGGTTATTGCGAGCTTCCTGACAGTGAATCTTTATTCTGTTTTGTAAGTGGGTCACCCTGGTCGGCTTCCACTCTTTTAGAGGGTCTCATTTATAGGAGAAAAGGGGTCTCCTTCTTGGGTAAAAGGAAAGCGATGCATCGCTTTGTTCTCTTCCATCAGAGCCGCACTGTGGGTCCACGAGTGAAGACTTTCCAGCCTGAGAGCTGCTGCTCCATCAGAGCCCTCCCCCAGCTCCTGAGGCTTCCCCTTTCTGCGAGGGAGTTTGGACCACTCTATCAGATATTCTAGAGCAGAACCGATGAATTATTTATGTGCTTTCTGCTGGCAAAGATGCTAATGAGATGCTACTGCATACATTAGTGTAATACCTGGAGATTCTTTTTGCTCAGGACCACTGTCTCTGCCCCCTATTGGCTGTGGTGGTGGGTAGGGTATGGGGTGGCAAAGAAGCCAAGGAACTGAAGACTCGCCAGCCAGCAATTCATGACTAGGGAGGACAGAGGCCTATCCATCTTCCTAGGTCCCATGTTGGGGACTTGAAGAATGAACATCCCGGAGCTGTTTTCCACTCACACAAGCAGGACAGAGCTCAAATCACCTCCTCCAGGATGCCTTTCCTGACTTATCCCTACCCACTGTGCACTCTCCTTCCTCTCCAGGCTGAGAGATGTGTCCCTCCTCCGTGTGCTGCAGTCCCTGTGCTGACCAGCATCATAGATGATGGCAGGGCTCCACTGTCTGTGTCCACCATTACACCCTGAGCTCCTGAGAGCGTGTGTTCAGTGCCTTTTTTCTCTTCCTCTCCAGGACCGAAGGTGGCGCTCAGTACGTACAGGATGTTCAGATGTTGTTTGATGAGTTGAATTGAATTGTTCATATGTGATTAGTTCAATTCAGAAGGAAATATGGTTATTTTGATAGGGATTGGTCTTTGCCTTTGGAGCTGCTGAGCAAATTTAATATGTAAACAAGACTCAGGTGGAGAGATGTTAAACACTCAAAAAAATATCTTTTCCAAGTACTTTGGCAGCTTCCATTTGATGAACAGTTGGTTGATTTCAAATGATTTAGTTGTGTTTATTCAAGTAAGTTCAATAGGACCAATCTCTATTTGGCAAAATTCTGTTAACTCTTACTGTCTTTTACTGTATGGCCTTAGAAGTAATTCATTTTCATTTCATCTCCCTTCCTTCCTTCCTTCCTTCCTTCCTTCCTTCCTTCCTTCCTTCCTTCCTTCCTTCTTTCCTTCCTTCCTTCCCACTCATTCAGATGAGAGTTTGCTCCCCCAATTAAGAGAATAAGTATTAGGAAGTAAATCTGTGGTCATGTATCTTGTCTGTTTTCTGCATTGCTTTCATGTTTCAACTGACACTGTCACACCAAAGCTATTGGTTAGCTCTTTACCGCTTACAGTGCAGTACATGGGCTGGCAGTATCGGCATCTCCTGGGAGCCTGCTAGAAATGCAGAACCTCAGGCACACCCCAGACTTTCTGATCCTTGGGTGATTCATATGCATGTACATGTTTGAGAACAGAGGTTTAACTAACCTGGACAATGTCCCTGTTTCATACCTTGGAGATGATGTGGGGACTGAACCAAAAGAAGAGGATTGAATATATACCTCTTTGCAATTTATCAGCACTAAGTGGCCTACACCTTTATGCGATCTACACACTGGAAAGGTTTCCCTACCTGTCCCACGCACACTTCCTGTAAGAAGCAGCACCGCTGCCCCTAAGGGACTGCCATTAACCACTTTATATGCATTCTCTCTCTCAATCCTTACAACAAATCTATGAGGTAGGCACCACCTCTGTCTCTTTACAGATGAAGAGCCTAAAGACTAGAGAGGAGAAACAGCTTGCTTGCCACCACCCAGCTTGGCACAGTACCGGGCCTGTAACAAGGGTTCTGTAATTGAAGGCTTTCAGCATCCTTCTCCTCTTTTTGGGGACAGGGTGTCCAGATTTAAATGGCTGCAGAATAGTTCAGTTGACTCATAAACTGCACTGAGGTGTCATCTCCTGTTTTCAACCCTTTGCAGACTCTAGAATGGCATCGCTACCCTGGGCCAAGAGCCAGGGATAGTATCGTATTGCCTGCCCCATCCCAAGGCTCCCACTTCCTCTTCCATGTACTTCTCCTCAATCTCCTCCTCATTCTCTCCTTCCTCCAACTTCTCCTCTTTCTCTTTCTTGTCTTCCTCTTCTTCCTGTTCTCGCTCCTCTTCCTTTCCTTTTTTTTTTAGATTTTTAAAATTGAAGTATAGTTGATTTACAATGTATTAATTTCTGCTGTCCAGCAAAGTGATTCAGTTATACATATATATACATTATTTTTTATATTCTTTTTCATTATGGTTCATCTCAGGATATTGAATATAGTTCCCTGTGCTATACAGTAGGACCTTGTTGTTTATCCATTTTATATGTAATAGTTTGCATATGCTAACCCCAAACTCCCACTCCATCCCACCCCCACCCCTCTCCCCCTTGGCAACCACAAGTCTGTTCTCTATGTCTGAGAGTCTGTTTCTGTTTCATAGATAGATGTTTCCCTTTTTTCTCTTCTTTCTCCTCCCGTGGTCAAGTACTTGAACACAGTGCAGCTCCTCTTTCTTCCATCCCCCTCTTTCCCTCCTTTCGCTCTGGGCTCCAGGTAGAGAATTCAGATGATGATGATGATGGTGACAGTGATGACGGTGATGATTTTATCGTTGTTATTGTTTGGCTATGCAGGATTTTCGGTCCCTTTTCCCCCTTTATTCTTTTCATCTTCTACCCTGGTGGGAAGGAGGTCATTCAGCATAAGAACATGAACTGCTATGAAAAACAACCAACATTAGGAAGAGAAAGCCTGGTTTGTCTTAAAGATCTGGAAATTCTGTGGGTGAGGAGGAGGGACGTGATGGGTAATAAGGACCGCAGGGAGTGAGGAGGGAGAGAAAAGAGAAGAGACTAGAAAGAAGGAACTCCAGGGTGCTCCTCAGACAGTCTGGTTGTTCTGCAAGGGGATGAGTAGGAAAAGCACAGACTATTTGGCGCCATCCTCTCTACTTGGGGTGTGTTCGTCACCAGCCACTGGGAAGCCACTGTCAGGTTAAGGGTATGCCGGCAAGTCCTTCCAGCCACTGCAGGACATTACGGGGCAGTTACATCATTGTTACTGCTAATACCAGCCCACCACTTCCTACACTCCCTCTGCATGCCTGGCACTTGTTAAATTCTTTCCATACACGACTCCTACATCTCACAGATTGGGCAGAGTAGGAAACTGAGGCCTGTGCTTTCTCTATTTATCTGCTGTACAGTTTGGACTGTAACACAGTAAACTAGATTGTTGGGACTGACACACAACTTGCTGTCCTCTGTGTACAAAACTATGCTGCTGATCAAGGATCAGAGGAGTGTGATCATTGACTTAATTAATTTATTGTGTACTTGGGAAGAGAAGACATATACACATAAATTCAAGGGCTAATTACCTCTACAAGAATACAAGAGATGCCAGAGATGGTCTGACTAAACACCAAATTAATGGCAGGGATATAGGACCTATAAGATCTTACTAACATTTATTTATTGAAATTGCAGATATCACCAAAAGATGGACAAGATACATTTTATACATTTGCAAATAAATATAAATAACCCATAACCCACTCTTAGACTAAAAATAACAAATTCTGAATATCTTCAGGTCAAATGTCACTCAGTACTGTTTTATACATTCAGTATTTCTTCAAATAGGATTATCTTTTTCTAGAAGTAATCACAAAGCCTAAGGAGATTTGCAGCAGTGGAAAGGATTTTTTTCTCCCCTGTAATGAACAGTTCAAAAGCTTAATCCCAAGGTCTGTCTCTGTGTCCAAGGATAATTGTGGTGTGAGTCACTCCAAGTGGGTTTTTTCCTACACACTCAAGAACCGCAAGGCATGGCAGCAGGGTGGGGGAGACATAAAATTTTAAAAGTCAACAAAAGAGGTCACTTTCAGCAAACTTTGTATCCTGGAAGGGATGCCAAAAATGGGTACTCTTTTATATCAGGCACCTAGGAAAATATGTACTGATTTTGCTCCAGGCCACTCAAGGCCAAGACTGCTCTTCAGAAAGGCATCTACTCCCATTTTCTTGATTCCTGATCTCTTGGACACTGGCTTTGCAAAGATCATTATGAGTCTTTTGACCCACCAGTGCTAGGCTTAACTTTCAGGTCAGCAAGAACTATTAAAGAAAAAATTATCCATGACACTAGTTAAAATAGTGAGGCAGACTTTATTCCGGGAGACTTTTACTATAGGTGTAGGGACTACTGCAATGGGGTTTTGCAGTAGGGGAGAAAGATTAGGCTTAGCTCTGAATATAACAAAGAAAAGTGGGAATTTATAGCCAAGGAGCAGAGTGAGGGTCAGTGGATGGAAAATTACCAATAGGAAACATCAAGGGTAAGGGGAGAGTCTGGCTAAGCCAACCTAACAGGATGCTTGCTGAAGGCAGGCCAGGGTGATCAGACATCACTTGGGGGTTGGTGGAGGAAGAGGAACCCCGGGCAGGGGGAGTCTGGCTAAACTGACTTAGTAGGATTCTTGCTATGATTGGGCCATGCAAAGATAGACACAGAAGTGCAAAAGTTGAGACCTAGTTTGGAAGAGGATTCTGAGACAGCTGGCTTCAGGTCGGGCTTGATCTGGCAGATCCTTCTGTAGCACCAGGACCCAATTCCTCTCTTAGCCTTCTGCCTTCATTCTTAGCAGACTCATCCATCTCGTTCTGGGATGGCTGCTGCAATTACTGAGATTTTTCTTTCCACACAGCAGCAAAAAGAATCTGGGTTCTAGTGTTCCCAGCAGAAGTCCTATGCTTTCAACTAGTTAGTCCAGCTTAGATAATGTGCCTGCCTCAACCGTCTTTGTGGTCAGGGGATGGAATAACTGGACCGGATTAAGCCAGACCTCAGACCTGGGGTATGAAGGGTGGAGTCAAGTTCACAAGACTAAATGGCTCAGAGTTGGAGTGAGGGGTGGCTTTTTAAAGGGAAGTCCAGAAGCATTGATCAGAAAACGGGGAGGAGTAGGTAAGGGGAAAAATCATAGATGATAAGCCTATCTACACCTTCAGTGGCTTGATTATCACAGCTGGGGCATTTTTATTGAAAAACAGGCCATACAGTAGCAAGAATCTTGGGGTTGGCCTTCATAATGGAAAACTGCAAGTTGTTCCCAGAAGATCTGAATCAATGTCTGAAATGTGACAGCTCAGATAAGAATTTACATGGCTGCCTCAGTACTTATTTTTTTGAAAGGTCGCAAAAGCATGGAAATAAATGTCAAGTTGGAATTATTTATTACTCTTGTACCTCGAGGTCATTTCTAGTGAGTTTGCTTTACCTAGTGAGGTAAGCAGGGAAAAAGCTTGTTTTTACACTAAGGGAAGAAATGAATGAAGAAATGGAGACTCCTATTCCTGGAAATTCCTGACACACAGGCTTTTGTATTAATCAAAGAGAGTGCAGAGCAAGGTGCAAGAGGTAAGGAAAATGAACAAAGGGTAGAGAAGTAAAGTTTCAGTGATTCAAATAAAACTCAAAGCTGTTAAGGGAGTCTGCAAAGAACTCAGGAAATTGGTCATTACAATTTTTTAAATAGTACTTGAATGAATCCAGAATGTCTAAACCTTGGTAGGGTCCAACAGAGTAGGTGGGGCAAGGCGAGGTGGGAAGGGGGTGAGGACGTGGCGTGGGAGGGACCAGAAAGAGACCAACTGATAAGGTGGTTGGGAAGAGAAGAAACAGTGAGAGAGGGAGGGGTTGGGGGGGGAGAAGAGGAAGCAGCAGGGAGAGGCGGAGGTGGACGAAGAAGGATAAGGAGAAGAAGAAGAAGAAGAAGAAGAAGAGAAACTTGGAGGATCAGACACCATAATATGAAAGGCACACAGGTGGGAGGAAAGGCAGGGGCACCCAGGCAGAGAGAACTAGAGAAGCAATTTGAAGATGAGAGTCTCCCTGAGGTCAGAGAAGCGTGTTTTCTTCATCCTTGTCCACCCATTTCCTGATGCAGGGCCTGGCTCTTATGCTCTTATAGTGAAAACCAAGGCAGAAGAAGCACGCAGAGAAGGATGCCGGGAAGCTGGAGGGGGAGACACAGGGATGGGAGGTATGCAGTAGTTCAGGCTAAAGATCGAATGCCGGCTCTTAAAGGAGTAAACATGAGTAAATACGTTGGAAGGAAAGTAAAATTTTCAAGTCTCCATGCTATAGAAGCCTCTTACAATATGGGGGGAAAAGGTAGTATAATTTCTGAAACAAGATTGAGCCTAGAGTTTAAAAAAACAAGTATTTTTCATTTTTTAATCACAAAAGTAATACATGTCTGTTGTTAAAAACTTCAGTGTTTTAATACAGAGAGTAAAATGTGAAAGTCCACCTCTGGGAACTGGGCATCCTGCCCCCTCTCACTTTTTCAGGCTTCCCTCTTTCAGTTATTCCTTCTATGTCCGACACTGATTCCTCCTTTGACTTTACCATCTCCACCCCCTTACAAACATGTTCATGCATTTCCTATTCCTTTAAAAAAAATGCACCAAGAAGGGCTCTGCCTTCAATTCTGTGGCATGTCTGCCCCATATACAAATCATGAATTAAATCAGGAGGGACATTCTACAAAATACCTGACTGGAACTCTTCAGAAGTGTCAAGGTCATGCAAATAAAGATGGAGGAGCTGTCCCAGATTGGAGGAGACAAAGAAGAATTGTATCTCAATACAGGGTATACCCTGGACTGGATCCTAGACTGGGTATTAGAAGGAAGCTCTCCTGATGTGATAAAGAGTGCGTTAGTTATCTGTTGCTGAGAAAAATTATCCCAAAGCATAGCAGCTTAAACCTACAAACATGTTCTATCTCATGCAGCTTCTGAGAGTGACTTAACTGGGATTCCTCCTCAGGGTCTCTCCTGCTGTTTCAGTGAAGTTGTTGCCTGGGGCAGCAGTCTTAGAGCTGACCGGACTGGAGGAACTGTTTCCAAGCCCACTGACCTGGCTGCTGGCAGATGACCTCAGTTCCTCACCATGTAGCTCTCTGTTTTTATTTTGGCCGTGCCACTCCACACAGCATGCTGGATCTTAGTTCCCCGACCAGAGATCGAACCCATGCCCCCTACAGTGGAAGCATGGAGTCTTAACCACCGGACCGCCACGGAAGTCCCTAGCTCTCTTTATAGCCTTGCTCATGACATACTCCCTCGTACCCCATCACCTGAGTGAGTGATGCAACAAACACACACACCAAGATGGGAGCTGCAGTGTCTTTTACAACCTAATGTGGAAAGTTTAGGTACATAGAGTTGTTTCTGCTGTATTCTATTGGTCACACTAACCCAGTCCAGTATAACATGGGAGGGGATACACATTGGTGTGAAGACCAGGAGGTGGGGTTATCAGTGGTACTGGTGGTATCTTGGAGGTGGGATACCACAAAGAGTATTTACCAAAAACTTAAAGCAAGCATCATACGTTAAGGTAGAGCATTAGAAGCAACCCCAATCCAAGTGAGGGACCAATGGAGTAAGACAAGGATGTCCACTATCACGGCTATTCGCAGTGCTTACTCAAGTGTGAAAGAAGGCTCTCCTTCTCTTTAAGGATTATTTGTGGTATCTGGCATGTTTGACCCTGACCTGTTCTTCAAGTTGAGTCCTGGCCAAAGGAGACAAATAATGTTTGGGTGAGACTCTGGAGAGCTAGGCTCCTTTGATGAGACGGTGCCATGTAAAGAAACTTTCTGAAGAATTAGAATGTTAATAACATACAATGCCCTATAAAGATGAAATCAAACAAATGGTGATGGACATCACTCTATTTAATAAAAAGTCTTCTTAATCTTTTCTGTATACAAAGTCATAGAAGCTGAATAGTATACAAATTACCACACACTCGGTGGCTTAAAACAATACACACTTATTTCCTTATAGTTCTGGATGTCAGAAATCCAAAATCAGTTTTACTGGGCCAAAATCAAGGTGTCAATAGAAGTCCACTCCCTTCTGGGAGGTTCTAGGAAAGGATCTGTTTTCTTTCCTTTTTTTTAATCGTGGTAAAGTAATCATAAAATTTACCGTCTCGGGACTTCCCTGGTGGCGCGGTGGATAAGAATCTGCCTGCCAATGCAGGGGACATGGGTTCGATCCCTGGTCAGGGAAGATCCCACATGCCGCGGAGCAGCAAAGCCCGTGCACCACAACAACTGAGCCTGTGCTCTAGAGCCTGCGAGCCACAACTACTGAGCCCATGTGCCACAACTACTGAAGCCCGCATGCTTAGAGCCCACGCTCCACAACAAGAGAAGCCAGCGCAAGGAGAAGCCCGTGCACCGCAACCAAGAGTAGCCCCCACTCGCCACAACTAGAGAAAGCCTGTGCACAGCAACAAAAACCCAACACAGCCAAAAATAAATAAATTTAAAAAATTTAAAATTACCATCTCAACCATTTTTAAATGTACAGCTCAGTGGCATTACGTACATCCACATGGCTGTGCATTCACCATCATTCATCTCTGGACCTTTTCATCTTCCCAGACTGAAACTTTGTACATGTTAAACAATGACTCCCCATTCCCCCTCCTCCTAGCCCCTGAGCAACCACAATTCTACTTTCTGTCTCTATGACTTTGGCTACTCTAGGTACCTCATACAAGAGGAATCATATAATACTTGTCCTTTTGTGACTGTTTCACTTAGCATGTCTTCAAGGTTTGTCCATGTTGTAGCATGTGTCAGAGTTTCCTTCCTTTTAAGGCTGAATAATATTCCACTGTATTTATGTACCATGTTTTGTTTATCCAGTCATCCCTTGATGGACACTTGGGTTGCTTCCACCTTTTGATTATTGTGAACAATGCCTCTATGACATGGGTGTGCAAGTATCTCTTTAAGATCCTGTTTTCAGTTTTTTTGGGTATCTACCCAGAAGTGGAATTGCTGGATCATATGGGGAAATCTATATTCTTGTCTTTTTCATCTTCTAGAGCTGCATTCCTTGCTTTCCTTTGCTCGTGGTCCTCCATCTTCTAAACCATCAGCACAGCATCTTGTTCAGTGGTCACATTGCCTCTTCTTCTGTCTCAAATTTCCCTCTGCCTCTCTCTGTCATTGCATTTAGGACCTACCAGGATAACCCAGGATAATCTCATCTCAAGATTTTTAATTTAATCACGTTGCAAAGTATCTTTTGCCATATAAAATAATATTCACAGGTTCCAGGGATTAGGACCTAGATATCTTTGGGGACCATTATTCAGCCTACCACACAAGCTAATAGAAAAAGCAAAAGTAACATAGAAAACTATCATGAAGAGAAAGAAAGCCCCATAGAACCCCACTGTCCCTAGAGATCATCACAGGAAATAAATAGTATGAGACATATTTTTCTAGATTTCTTTCCATGCATATACTAACACATGTACTTCATTTATTTCCTTTCTCTTTTAAAAAATCAAAAATGGGTAACATTTTACACAGCCCAGCAACTTGTCTCTTTCATTTAATAATGTATCTCTGTAGCAAGCTCTTTAAGAGTGAAAGAAATTTACTTTCATGTTATGTCTTCTTTGATGTAAAAATAGCAACTTTCCAGTAAAGCAAGTGAACTTTTAGAAAAATTCTATTTGAAATAATCTCCTAGAAATGTAAATGTTAACTTTAATTCATAAGAGGAAAGAGGTATTTTTAACCAAAATAAGGGTAGAGGCTACTTCGAATTTAGTGTTTTGGGTAAATTAGAGAAAGGGCACCCTAGTTATATGTGCATACAGCATGAAGTCCTTGAAGATTGAATTACTTTGTGTGGTATGTTGATATGAGAGTCAGTGCTTCCATGGTGTCAATTTAAATTAAGCATCTGGTTTCAGGGGTGGAGAGATCAGGAGACCTGGATGGGAATCCTGACTCTGCCATCAACTAGCTGTGTGACCTCAGGCAAGCTGTAGCCAATCTCTGGGCCTCAGTGTCCTCGTCTTCGAAATGAGAGAATTGGCCTGGAAGTTGTCTCAACTAATGGTCTTTCATTCTGCACTTTGGGAAGGGCACTGTTTTAGCAGGTTAGAGACCCAGTTTTGAATACCAAATATTTACAGTCAGCCCTCTGTATCCGTGGGTTCTACATCAGTGGATTCAATCAACCACAGATGGGAAATATTCCCCCCCCCCAAATTCTAGAAAGTTCCAAAAAGCAAAACTTGAATTTCCTGTACACTGGCAACTATTTACATAGCATTTACATTGTAATAGGTATTATAACCTAGAGATGGTTTAAAGTGTACAAGAGGATATGCATAGGTTATATGCAAATATTACACCATTTTAAGAAGGGACTTGAACATCCTTGGATTTTGATATCCTCGAGGGGTCCTGGACCCAGGACCAGGATCTGGGATCCTGGTATCCCCCTGGGATACCTTGGGATGACTGTACTAATTTGCTGTGATCTTGAGCTAGACAGCTCTATTGGGCCTCAGTTTATTCATCTGAAAAATGAGCCGGCTGGACTAGAGTATTCTCAAGATCCTTTCTAACTCTCACATTCTAAGACAGTGAGTCTCAAACTTCAGTGTGCCTAAGAATGCCCTAGAGGTTTGTTAAAATGCAGAGTCCAATTCAGCACGACTGGGGTGGGGCCTGAGATTCTATATTTCTAGTAAATTCCCAAGTGAGGCTGATGCTGGTCTGAAGTGTACACTGAATAACAAAGTATTTGGATTTCGAACTGTCAGGAAACTTTGTTAAAGACTTGGAAATTGGTGAGAGATTAGTGTGTGGGTGGAGTACTGGTCTGGGGATTATCTGGTGCTGTGGGGTATGCACATTTGCTTGTCTTCTATTGTCCAGCTCTGTAAAAGCTAAGATATAAACTATAGATGTAGAATACAGAATAATGGGATGAACTTTGTTTGATAGAGGTACAAGTGATTTCAGCCCTGTAGAAAAAGATAGCTCTCAAACATTACTTTTTCTAGTCCTACATGATATCAACCAGTTTTGCACAAGTAGCAAATTTCTTTCAGTATTCCTGATTGCCCATATATATGTGTTCTTCTAAATCTCCTTTAAACAGGTTTTACATTTTTTAAAATTATACTTTAACACCACTGTTCCTTTGCAATTCATTCATTGATTCATTCATTTATTTATTTATAGCAAGAAATACTTGCCAGGGATGGGGAGGTTACAGGGTGGAATACATAAACTCTTATAGGAAAGTGGGTGGTCAGGCATCATGCTTTCCTGACTCCCAGCCCAAGTATCAGGTGAGGAAAGCACACTTTACCTCCAACTTTGGCCAGGTAATTCCCCTCCCACAGCTAGACCACGGATATGGTGGAAGATGGCTTAACCATCATGTGGTCCACTAAGGATCAAGAGGTTGAGAGAGGAGGAGGAGGCTGTAACTACGATGTACTTCGAACCGTGGCCTCGGGGTTCCTCCAGTGGTCTTTACACCACGTGCCGCCTAGGGACACTAAACTGATAGCTTTCACACCCCTGCTACAACTGTGAGGAATTTTATCCTTGGGTGTCCAGAGTTTTGCAGCCGCTAGACGCAGGGTGGAGGTCTGGGCCCAAGGGCGGGGCTTGGGGCCAGGGGGCGGTGCCAGTGACCGAAGAGCGGAACCCGCGACAGCCGCCCAGCGGCCCCGGCCTCAAGGAATGCCGGGAGTCGGGACCAGGCCGCGCTCTTACTCTTTCGGCTCCGCCCCCGCCTGTCTGTGTCTGCAGTGGCCGCCATCGATAAAGTTGTTGTTCTGCCAACATGGCGGCGCCCGTGGTGACTGGCCGCGCCGTGTTCGCCTAAGGTGGGAACCGAGGCGTAAGGAGCCGCAGGCCAGAGCCTGTGAGCAGGTAAACCCCTGACCCGGGCTCATAGGGGCAAGATACGAGGCCTGATCTCCCCTTTACCCGGATTGGTAGATTTCGACTTGCCGGGAGCCGGAAGGGAAAGTGCGGGCTGTGTTTGGTGGTCTCGGAGCTGTGCAGTTTCCCAACTGGAAAAGTTTCTGAGATTAAGATCTTCAGATTCTTTGAGCCACCGACTCTGTTGATAGCTCTGGACCCTTTCCCAGAAAAACGCATATGTACGTATAGTTTTGTACTCAATTCCCTCTCTCCACCGCTCCACTACCCCGGCTGGTCCCTGGATCTTTGCTCCCGGGGCTGAGGCTTTAGACTCGAAGGATATCCATTGGCCCACGTCCTCTCTGTGACCCACAGATCGTTGTCACAGCATGTTAGGGCTCTAAGGTCATCAGAGAGCATCTGGATTTACCCCTTTATCTTAAGGAGAAGCTGATTTTCCAGGTAGGAAGTAATTTCCCTGAGGTCACATAGAGAATTAGTTGGGGTTTTTTTTGTTTGTTTTTGCACATAGCTCCTTTAAGATTAATTTCCCAGGTACATTCTCGGACACTTTCTTTTGGACGCACACTAATGCCCTCGTGTGCTTCTCTGTGTTCTGTTTCTTTGCCCGTTTTTTCCTACTCTGCTAGGTTTCTCTGTCTGTATATGATTGTCATTTGGGGTCCAGTTCTCAGGCCCCTCCCTCTATGGTCACAGGCCGCTACCCCCACCATTCTCAAAAAACTTAAGCTTAAGCCCTAAGTGAGGTTGAGATCAGGGCTGACTCTTAAAGAGGAGTGGAGTAATGGGGATTGATACTTTGGAAGGATGTGGAAGAAGAGACAAGATTCCAAACATCTAGGCAAGGAGCTGGCTGTGACAGAGCCAAGGAAGAAAAGGGCCAAGTTGATCATAGCACGAGATATGAATCACACCTTTCACATTCATGGTAGGGGCATGGTCCTCTAATAAAATGGCTGCTCCTTATCAGGAAGAGGCAGTGTCCATCAGGGCTTTGGTGGTGGAGTGTCCCAGAGCAGGGCCTGGGATGTAAAGAAAGGGAACTGGACTGAGCTCCAGGGCTGCAGTAAATCATAGCCCTGAGTGCACTTATGGCTGAGTTCCCCTAACATAAAGGGTGTGGACTTTTCTTAAAGGGTCTTGACACATATATTACCAGATTGCTCCCCAGGGAGTTGGAATCAGTTTGCATTTCACCAGGAGTGTATAAAAGTGCACATTTCTTTTTATAACAGGTTTTTACCAATCTGATAAGCAAAATATTTCCTTGTTTTAATTTGCATTTCTTTGATTAGTTGTAAAGTCATTCTTTTTCAGGTATTTGCTAGCCAATTTGTATTTCCTCTTTTCTCCGTCCCCAATTTTTAAAATTAGGTTGTTACTCTTTCTCTTCTCATATGTGAACTCTTTCTAGAGAAGGGTAATCTTTTGTTGTAGTTTTGGCAGTTTTCTCTCAGCTTGTTTGCTTTCTGATTTTGTTCGTGGTGGTTTTGATATGCAGGTATTTTACATTTTTTAGAGAGTTTTGTTAATATTTTCCTTTATGAAATCTTCCATTGCTTTTATGCTTAGGACAGAACATCCTGCACCTTTTACAGAATTAGTACATACTCATCTATGTTTTTTCTTGTTTTATGGTATTTTTTAAAATTCTTTAATCTATGTGGGATTTACTCTGCTTTTTGGTTTGAGGTGGGGCTCTAATTTGAATCGGCCCCCCATTCACTGAATAGTCTATCACTTTCTAATCTATTTGTGCTTTTTGCTTTATGAACTTTAAGTTCTTTAAAATACCCAGATCCATTTCAGAATTCTCTACTCTATACCATTGGTTTATGTACAGGAAAGGTTATTAGCGAGCCAGGTATTATGTAAACATTTTTAGAAAGCTTACTGTTATGTAGACAGGGAATGTTGTTATACTTTTTTTATAATTTGGTGCATAGTATAAGTAAGTTATAGAGACAGGATTAGAATTTTAAGTGAAATTAAGATTCCTTCCTTCATATTGTTCATATTGGTGATCTGTCTGCACTCTTTGGTATTTCTTTTTTCACAATGGCTAACCAGCATCGAAACAAAAATTTTGAGAGGATCAAGAATTAATGCCAGCTTAGAAGTAGAGACACAGATGTAGAGAACAAACGTATGGACACCAAGGGGGGAAAGCAGGGGGTGGGGGGAGGTGATGAACTGGGAGATTGGGATTGACATATATACACTAATATGTATAAAACAGATAACTAATAAGAACCTGCGGTATAAAAAATAATAATAAAATAAAATTCAAATCAAAACAAAACAAAAAATTAATGCCAGCTCAGAGTGCCAGTTTCTTCCTTCATTTCTCTCTGGTTTTGAAAGGTCTGTTTTTGTCTGTTTCTGCACTATAGCTAATGCTGTTATGCAGGAAGGCAGAAATTTTAGGCTATTTAGTCATAAATCTTAAATATTTGATGAACTGTCACCTTAGGCTTTAACACAGTGATAAAACATGAAACTTCTATGAGGTCATTTCTGGAATTCACTTTGGAGGAAACCAATGAAACATTAAAGTTGAATTTTGATTCGCAGCTAGATGTCTTAGTGGGCCCCAACCTGTGGGTTGTATTCCAGAAAACCATAACACTCATCACTGTTCCACATGTTATATACATATTTGTTTGTTTCTTATCTGCTTTTCTCTACTAGTATATAAGTGCCATGAAAGAAGGGACTTTGTTTTTGTTCACTGCTCTATCCCCAGTGCCTAGAATAGTGTGTGGACCTAGTGACACTCAATAAATATTTAGTAGGTGAATGAAGAACTAAATGAATGAGCAGTCTTCTAAATAATGGTTATTTCCTGGCTCAGCCTACTGAGTATACTTAGCTTGTAGTATGTATGAAGAACGCTAATCTTAGCTCAGAGTCTCCGATCTTCCTGGGAGACCTGTGTTCAGATCTCTTCTGATACTTGAGCCTAAGGCCAAGCCCAGATGTGCTTAGAGCTCTTCTGAAGCCTGGACAATGGGAATTAAAGCCTCCTGTACAGACCCTAGGCTGGCCTAAAGGCGAGGGCCGGAGGTGGCTCTGCTGCTTCCCAAGCAAGCAAGCTGTGAGGTTGCAGCAGGAGCTGGCCCAGGTGGTGGTCTCCTTTTGTTCCTATGGGGCTTTTGTATCTTGCTGTTTGGGAGCATCGAACACGTTTAATATTTTCCAATTAAGAAGTTTGTGTTTAGCTCAATTGTACTTCTGAAGTATTCTTTTCAGGGGAAGAAGTCATCAGAATAAGAGGAAAGCATGTGGACAGGCGGGGAGCGCTGGCTGTGCTGAACGGAAGGATGAGCTCGGGGAGGTTCCGGGCGGCTCACACGTGTGCTTTCTGCCCTCTCTTTCAGGGCCTTCCCTCCTTTTGAAGAATGGCTCCTTCTTGGCAGAGGCTGGGTTTATATGCCTCTCTTCTGAAAAGGCAGCTAAATGATGGTCCAGATGTCATCAAATGGGGAAGGAGAGTGATTCCAGGATGTTCCAGAGGTATTTACAGTGCCACGGGAAAGTGGACCAAAGAGTATACGCTGCAGACAAGAAAGGATGTGGAGAAATGGTGGCATCAACGAATAAAAGAACAGGCCTCCAAAATTTCAGAAGCTGATGTGAGTATTCTTTTATATATATATATATATATCTTTTTTTTTTTTTTGGTTGCACCAGGTCTTAGTTGCAGCAGGTAGGCTCCTTAGTTGTGGCATGCGAGCTCTTAGTTGCTGCATGTATGTGGGATCTAGTTCCCTGAACAGGGATCGAACCCGGGCCCCCTGCACTGGGAACTTGAAGTCTTATCCACTGCGCCACCAAGGAAGTCCCATGAGTATTCTAAGAGACGCTGAAAGTGTAGAGAAGAGGGACTAAGAGCTTGGACTGGGGTGAGACTGCCTGAATTCAAATAAGTTATTGAGTATGTGACATTGAGCCAAATTTCTGAATCTCTCTGGGCTTCAACTTTTTTTATCTAAAATGGGCATTGTTAATAGTAGTGCTCACCTGCTTCCCAGGATGCTTGTGAGGGGTACCTGGGATGAGACCGACTTGGTGCTTGGAGGAGTTTCAGTGTGGTGCACATACAAATAAGGTGCATGCAAATGGTGCCACACTGGGCATTCTGGAGCAGCATTTACTGGGGAAGCTCATCAAGACAGGAGCCACAGCAGATGTCAGGTCCTCTGTGGTCCACTGCATGGTGGGGCAGCACACAGGGATCCAGCAGGGTCAGATAGGAGACGCTAGGAGAGGCACCTGGGCCCCTCGGCTGTGGAACTTTTAAGCTCCTGCATATTCTGAGAAGTACCTCCCTCTCCCCTCCCATGACGCTGGCCTCCAGCCCTATTCTGCCATCATGGCTTGGGAGGTACCAGCCCTTCCCAGATGTGATCTGGGACTGGGGTCCAACCTCATGGTTGCAGCTATATAAGTTAGGGGACCCTTGGCTTTTGGTCTGTCTGCACCAGCTCAGCGCTCTACCTGAATTAATTGTCTTAAGCACTTGGCTGTAGCCACTTTCCATGGAGTTCTCTGCTGGAGGCCAGCTCCTTCTCTGGGAGGCCAACCTGCTGGGGATCAGTCTTGCATGCATTAACCCTTACCTCTCGATATTGGTCAAAATGACAAATGGAAGATGTGATTTGTTGAATGAAATGTTGAATCTGATCAGAGCACAGTACTATAAAATAGAGTTTTACTCTTAAATTCTGACCATCCTTTCATAATAGTTACCAGTAAAATAATGCTGACCCTTTATGTTTAATTAAAGAGATTAGGCCAAAGGCAAGCAGTTGAGTAGATATATATCTGCACAAGATGACACTGCTTGAATCGCCTTTCCTGATTCTCCACTCTTATCAGACTCATTCTTTCTATGAGATTGATCATTATGAACAATGAGGGTGGGTAGCTATTTGTATTAAACTGAAGGATGGTTTTCGGCATTAGTTACAAAGAAAATCTGGTATTTAAAGAGATGTAGTGTGTAACACGTGAAATGATAAAAAGCAAGGTTTAAATATATTGCATAATTATACAATAACAGCTTGACTTTTACCTCATTAGGAAGTGAAAATTCTTTGTGGCAACATGACCAGACTAATGTAACTAAATGTATTTTGGAAGCAGACCTTAGGGAGCAGTTTAATTCTCAATGAGGAGCATAAAATTAGCTTTTTTTCTTTTGGTTTAAATTTAGTCACTTCCAGACATTTTGAAGTTGTAGCTTTTTCTTCTTGTGACGTTGCATCCTTAAGCGTATGGTTGTGTAAAAACTTAAATGGATCAAAATAAACTGTGTTTCACTAGTTGGGTAAATAGCTTGAGGGACATTTTGGGTGATCCCCTGGTGGCATTCTATGAGGGTTTGAATCAGGGAACGGCAAAGTGGAGAGAGCACTGGATCGGGAGCCTGAGCAGTAATACTGGCTCTGCCCCCAAATCAGTGCGATCTCATCAGCATCGTTTAACCTCTTTGATCCTCAGATTCTTTGCATTGTTTATCTCACAGGATTGCTTTGAAAATCAAATGAGAAAATATGACTGAACCCATTTTATAAACTGAAAGAGGATAAAAGTGTGTGGTGTGTCTTTGTCAGGAATGAGAATATGACTAGATGCTGGTGGATTTTGAAGAATCTATAATCAACCTCCCTCTGGTATTAGCTACATTTGAAATCCACCTGAATGAGCTTCTAGATGCTGAATATTTTGCCATCATCATCATAATCATTGTTATAAAAAGAACTTCCATTTAATGAGCATTTTACTATGTCAGCCACCATCTTTCCATTGATTATCTCATTTAAATCCTGAATCAACCCTGGGGGTGAGTAATATTATCCTCATTTTGGGGGTAAGAAAACAGGCTCAGAGGGAGGTTTGGTAACTTGTTGAGATGCACAACTCACTTGTGGCAGAGCCCAGGACTCAAACCCAGACACGTTTGATTTCTAAACTCATGCTTTCACCAGGAACCTTCTTTTGCCTTGCCTTTGATTTACAGATTGTAAACTGAGGCCAGAAAGACAAAGGAATTTGCCTAAGGTCTCACAGCTAGTGTCAAAGCTCCACCAGATCCCAGGCTGCAGGCTCCTATTGAGTGGTCCTTCCCCCTCCATCCTCTAGACTCAGCGACAGCTTCAGAGCATGATCTATAAAGAGGCAGAAGTTATCTTTCTCCTGATGTTAGAAGCTGACAAAAATAATAGGACCCACTTATAAATACCGTCCTTTTTCTATCGCTTCCAATCTTAATTTCTTTTAAAGGCTTAAATTCTTACACTTTTATATAATTATGAAAATTTCCCTTTCAATCAGATTCCTACTCAATTATACTATAAACTCCCATAATTCCTTCTTTCCACTCCCAGAGATAGAACTCATTTCATTGTCACAGAGGAAAATGACTTAATTCACACAGAAAAGCAAAAGGCAGGGGCAGGCAATAAGCTGAATACCTTTTCTGCAATAAATAAAAATATTCGTGAATAGTAAAGAGTTTTGCTAGCAATACTTTTCTTTTAAAAAAAATTTATTTATTTATTTATTTTTGGCTGTGTTGGGTCTTCATTGCTGCATGCGGACTTTCTCTAGTTGCTTCGAGCAGGGGCTACTCTTCGTTGGGGTGCGCGGGCCGCTTATCGAGGTGGCTTCTCTTGTTGCGGAGGTGGGCTTTAGGCGCGTGGGCTTCAGTAGTTGTGGTGCACGGGCTCAGTAGTTGTGGCTCACGGGCTCTAGAGCGCAAGCTTAGTAGTTGTGGCGCGTGGGCTTAGTTGTTCTGTGGCATGTGGGATCTTCCCGGACCAGGGCTCTAACCTGTGTCCCCTGCATTGGCAGGTGGATTCTTAACCACTGTGCTACCAGGGAAGCCCAATACTTTTCTATATATATTCTGTAAACTCAGTTTTGTAGTTCTGCTTAGCTAGTATGTAATGAATCCCTTGATTTTGCTATAAATTTAATCTTTGTTGGATAGACATACAAAATGGATATGTTAATGAAGAAGCTATATGTGGAAAATGTTTGGGGCAACATTGTTAAATAAACATTTTAAAATATATGTCACTATAATAAAAACAAAATGATTATAATAAAAAATAGGTTTAATGTAAAAACTTTAAAATGAAAAACTAGAAATAGTTTATATCAAGGATTTTATTGTTTTTTTCAGGTCCCAAAGAACTCTGTAACAGCTGTTTTCCCATGTCCCTAAAAATTCCCAAAGGAAAGGCAGTAGGCCAAATCCATTGCAATGAGTAATGTTTGAATCGAGTGGGTAGTCTGCTTATTTCCGATTCTGCACCAAGTATCAGAACGAGGTCTTGTACTTCCTTTGAGGGATTTGTTTACAAGCTGAGAGGATTGTCTGTCACTTGCCTTCTTAAAGAAGGAAAGTCCTGAGTCCTCACTAACTCCTGAATCTCAAGTCCTCTCTCATGCTCCTGAGGTTTTCCTAAGAGTTATGGATCCACATTAAAGTGCATGATCAACGTGGGGCTTTCCATCCGTTTCTAGAAATCAACAGCAGCTGTCACTTCAGTATTCCAGATTTCCAAGTTTATGTATTATCCAAACTTCTTATTTATTCACTTTTCCCTTCTCTTCCTTCAGGCACCTTTACTTACCACTCAGTTGGTAAGTTCCAGAAGATGGGCAGTACAGAGAAAAGTGCCACTCTGGTCTGTTTTGCCACCCTTTAGTGGCCCTGCTAAAGATTTGTTTAACTTCTTTGCTGAAGGAAGTGTAAAGCAAGGGGTCGAATGAGATTTGGAAAGAATCTGATTTCTGGTTTCTTCTGTTCCCCTGATTACAGTTGGCTGTCAATTATCAGTCATGCAAATACTTACCAAAAAATACCTCCCCAGTCCACACACATACCCAAAAGAGTGGTTATGAATATTCTGTCTTGCATTTGTTTTCATTCATTTTGAAGAAGCAAAGCCTTAAAGAACTCTAGTAGAGCTCACGGAAGGGAGTAAGGACAGAAAGAGAAAAATAGAAGGTGGCACAAAAGTAATGATAACATCAGACAGTCCAGACCCTTAGTGACTAAACAGAAGCAGTTACCTGTTCTCTTGCTTTCTTCAGAGGCACCCCTTCTCCCCCATGGGAGGATTTAAGGTTGGAGAGGGGGAACATTCCTGTCACCTGGACAGGATTGGTGAAGTGTGCTGGGAAAAGTGCCCTTCAGTAATAAGTGCTCTGCAGAGGCCTGTTACCAGGCTTCAGAGCACAAAGGCCGACAAACATTTATCCAACATTTATTAAACTGGGAGGTGGGCGGCCAGGAAGGTGGGGTTGGGGGGGAGGGATGATTAAAACATGGTCCTTGCCCTTGAACAATAGGTCCCCAGTAAGGAATCAATTAAATGATACCACCTTTCCTGTGGAGCCTTGTCCCCTCATGTGCACAAACTCGTGACAGCATTCACCATTTTACTGTGGAAGAACTAAGGTGCCAAAAGTCAGTGTTCCAGTGAGGACCTCCTGCCCTGTGTTCATTCTGTTCCAACGCATTTACCTTTTTTCTGTTTCTCGTGATGAAGCTGCGTCTTTGGAAGTTGGAGAGTTATGTAACCCTGGCCTGAGGCTGCCTGTAGATCACCGCCTGGGAAATAGCTAAAATTTTCTCATTACCTTACCATTTCAACTTTTTCTGTTGAAAGATAAGCTCACAATACAGCAGAGAAACCCGGGACCTGAACCGGTGCCTGAGGACCCTGCTCGTACTGTTCAATCCAAGTCTGCATGCAGCTACAGGGAATTTAGGGAGGGGCTCCATTTTTAGACATGTCACATCTCTGTGATTCACTATTGTTTCCTTGAATTATATGGACATATGTGTCAGAGCTTCATTTGGAAAAACATATAGTTCTTTAAGACCTAGATAGCTGTCCTAAAAGAGAAGCTTTTAAAAGAGAAAAAGACAGATTTAAAAATACATATGGGTAATAGGACTTTGAGGTTGTTTGGCATTATTTTGGACATTCTTTAGGTTAAGCCAGGGCTTTGAAGTTTGGTATTAGGCATTTTTGTCAGTTTACCTTATGGGAACAGTTTTTTAAAAAGAAAACTTTTAAAAATGTTAAATTATTACCTTGAGTAAAATGCCAAAATATTATGTGCATGCAGGTTTCCCCGTGAATGCTTAATAAATACTCATTGTCATTTTTTTGTCATTCTTTCCTAGAAATCAAAGCCCAAGTTTTACGTGCTTTCCATGTTCCCTTATCCTTCCGGCAAGCTGCACATGGGCCACGTGCGTGTATACACCATCAGCGACACCATTGCACGCTTCCAGAAGATGAGAGGGATGCAGGTAAGGCAAGATGCCTGCTGGAATAGCACTTTCCTGCCTGACTCAGGACAATAAGAATGTAGGACAAAGGAAGAAAACCAATCTTAGTTAAGATTAGGACAGCTTTGAAGATAAACGTGAAAAGCTCAGGGTTTCCTCTCATGAATTGGAGGACATAATAAAGCATCCAGATTAATTGAGGGGCAGCCGTGTGTTGGATGTTGTGCTAGGGAGGGAGGTGGGGTGTGGATGCAGTGGAAGGAGGTTACAGATGTGGGTACCACATGATATCTCCTCAGGAGGAGTTCACAGTACAGTGGGGCTGACACGCATAAATAGACAAACATTGAACAGGGGAATGAATCCAATAGTAGAAATGAGGAACAGCGTTCCCTCTGTTCCTCAGTTTCAGTTGCTCTCTTTAAGATGATAAGCTATCTTGGAGGGGGGCGGGTATCCTCCAGGCTCTCTTGAACTTAATTTCTTGTTAATTTTCATAGCCCATATTTAAGTCAGATCATCCCCAAAATAACTGCCAAATATGGTGAAAACTTGTCCAGCCATTTCTAAGTGGTAATGGCAAAAAAGAAGCAAATCTCTGTAATGGTCAACAGTGTGAAAGCCTGTGAGTAGGAAGTGGGACCACAAGAGATTTTTCTCCTTGTATTTGATATTTTCTGTATTCTCTAATGAGCATGTATTTATTTTATGATGGAAAAAGTAAAATTTTCCTAACAAAAAAATATGTGGGGAGTAACAGCTCTGCGGGAGTTGGGGAAGGCTCCGCTAAAGAGGGAGCATCTGTCCTTGAAGGACAAGGCGAAATTTCTTGGGAGAGGAGGAGACGAACCCTTGCACGTCTGATGTTGGTAGACGCCTTCACCCCACTGCCAATTACCCCAGAGCCTGCGCTGTACTCTTTACCAACACGTCATCTGTAAGATGAGGTGGCAATGATCATAGCAGCTTCTTTAACACCTTACAGAGAGAGGCAGGATCAAAGAGGGGCTGAGAGCATGGACCATTGAACCAGATGGCCAGCATTTGAATGCTAGCCCTTAACACTTAGTAGCTGTTCGACTTTTGACTAATTACTAAATTAACGTCTCTAATACCTAGTTTTCTCTCATCTGTAAAATGGGGATAAAATAGTACCTGCCCATTGGACTGTTACAGGGATTGAAAGAGGATGACTATGAAGCACTTAGCACATAGCTGGCACATAAGTACGTAACCAGTAAATATTAGCATCGCCAGTGGAGGGCTGGAGCCTGCTTGTCCCAGTTCCTGAGAGCTGTGGGCATGTCTGCCCAACTTCATGTTAATTATTTGTCACCTTAGTAGCATGAACTCCACCATGGTGGGAGTATTTACATCATGGAAATTAGCAAAGCCTACAAATCAGGGCTTTTTCTGCCAGAGAGTTGATTGTTAAACATTTACTGGCACTGCCACTGGCTGTTGCTATTATTAACCTCTCAGGGTCTATATAAAGGGTATCTGCCCCCTCCCAGTCCTTTATCAAGATTTTCTTTTAGAAAGGTACATGAATCCATTGTCATAATTGGTTTGAAAATTTGTGCTGAACTGACATTGGCAGCAAGAAGTATTCCTAAAAAGGAAGTCAGGGTACAGTGTCTCTTTGTCACTTGTAGAGTTAATGACTTTTACTGTCAGATTCAGAGATTTGCCTTCTACAAGGGATGTCTCCCTGGGCTATGCGAGGTATTATTTTTCCCAGATACTGCTTTCCATCACTTCTGCAATGTTTATTAGAAAGAGGTGGTGCAGAATAAATTGACTCTTGTCATGAAGTATAATATCTGTGTTTCTTCAACTAGATTTATCTTTTTTTTTTTTTTTTTTTTACTTAGGCCAACTTATTTTGGAAAATTAGTGAGTACAGGCCAGTTGCTGAAGATTAAACTTTTACAGCAAAACTGTACATTTATGGTACATTAGCGGATAAGTGGTTGAGGTGGTGTAGGTGGGACTCTAATTCCCTTGGGTGGATGAGACGTTACAGAGAAGGGTCAAGGCAGAACCCCAGGCCCAGAGATAGTGGGACCCTTGTAGGCAGCTTAGGCCCAAAAGACAAAATGGAGTCCCTTACAGTAACTGAAGCCCAAGGTCACGCTGGACCCAGGGACTGAGCAACCCAGGTTTGAACCCCATTGTACCACTTTCTCACTGAGTGACCCTGCACAAGTCATTTAATGTCTGTGAATCCCACTCTCCTTGTCTTTAAAATAGGGATAATAATATAATAATAATTATTTTCCCCTCCTGGGTCATTGTGTGGGTTAAACGAGATAGTACATGTGTCTGGCACATAATGGTCCCTTAATAAGTGGTAGCCCTGATTATTATTTATACTGATCTGACTTACTCTGGGAAGTCATTTAATAAATGAAATGAAATCTAATTCATTTAATAAATGAATCTGCTCTCTTCTGCTTGGGGCCTGCTGCATGGAGTTGCCTTCTGAGAAGCAACTAGACTGCAAATCATACCCTGCTATTTGTATTATCTATCCTGTGACTCGGTTGGTTCCTGAAACCACTCTTTGTTTTTTGGTTTATGGTATCTTAGTCATTGTGACCAGCAGGCACCTAGGGTTCCCTCTGTTCCTCAGTTTCAGTTGCTCTCTTTAAGATGATAAGCTATCTTGGAGGGGGGCGGGTATCCTCCAGGCTCTCTTGAACTTAATTTCTTGTTAATTTTCATAGCCCATATTTAAGTCAGATCATCCCCCAAATAACTGTCAAATATGGTGAAAACTTGTCCAGCCATTTCTAAGTGGTAATGGCAAAAAAGAAGCAAATCTCTGTAATGGTCAACAGTGTGAAAGCCTGTTGAGCTTCCTGTTGTTTTAAAATCCTTCTTTCGCAATGTCAGGACTAGTCCCAGGGATTGGGATTCAGGTCAGGTTCAGTGATCCTTACTCTAAGGAGGGAAGGAATATCTGCTCTGCAATAGCAAGGTCTGACATGTGTATTGATTAATTCATTCGGTACATAGTCCTTGGGTACCAGCTTTTCCAAACACCGGCCTTTCTACTGTATTATATAGTAGTATTGGAGTCTTAGGTTCAAAATCAGTCAGTAGGCCTAGGAAAAATTCAGTAAGCTTGCCCTTTTCTATAATTTGTTAATTTGTTGGTAGATTTGCTTAATTCTTTTTTTTTTTAAGATTTATTTATTTATTTGGTTGTGCTGGGTCTTAGTTGCAGCAGGTGAGCTCCTTAGTTGTGGCAGCTAGTCTCCTTAGTTGTGGCTCACCGGCTCTTTAGTTGTAGCACGTGGTCTCCTTAGTTGTGGCAGGTGGGCTTCTTAGTTGCAGCTCGCCAGCTCCTTAGTTGCAGCACGTGGGCTCCTTAGTTGTGGCATGCGAACTCTTAGTTGCAGCATGCATGTGGGATCTAGTTCCCTGACCAGGGATTGAACCCAGGTCCCCTGTATTGGGAGCACGGAGTCTTATCCACTGCACCACCTGGGAAGTCCCTGATTTGCTTAATTCTTTTTTTATTATTACTATTATTTTAAAAAATTAATTTATTTATTTTTGGCTGCACTGGGACTTTGTTGTTGCACGCGGGCTTTCTCTAGTTGCAGAGAGTGGGGTCTACTCTTTGTTGCGGTGCACGGGCTTCTCATTGCGGTGGTTTCTCTTGTTGCAGAGCACAGCCTCCAGGCATGCGGGCTTCAGTAGTTGTGGTTCGCGGGCTCTAGAGCACAGACTCAGTAGTTGTGGTACATGGGCTTTGTTGTTCCACGGCATGTGGGATCTTCCCAGACTGGGGATCGAACCCGTGTCCCCTGCATTGGCAGGAGGATTCTTAACCACTGCGCCACCAGGGAAGCCCCCTGATTTGCTTAATTCTTGAATGGAGGTATGGAAGTCATTCTAAGGCACATAAGAACAGTAGATGAGAAGTAAAAAGTGGAGTGACCTTTGCACCAAGTCTGCTCTCTTCAAGGCCACCAGTGACCTCCCTGGATGTGTCTCTGTCATCCTGTCTCATCTCAGTGGCATGTAATACAGTAGACCATTTCCCCCTCTGTGAAAGACTGTGCTCTTGGCATGAGACCCACTCTCCAGGTTTTTTTGCTGCAACTTGGTTTCTTCCTCCCAGTTTACTCCACAAGGTTTTCCTGCTCCGCTCCATCTTTGCATACTCTTATCAGGTTGGAAAGTTCTGCTTTAAAGGCAGACCTCAGAGATTGTGTGGGCTTTGTTCCAGACCACTGCAATAAAGTGGATATCGCAATAAAGTGAGTCACAGGAATTTTTTGGTCCCAGTGCATATAAAAGTAATGTTTACATTATATTGTGGTTTGTTGTGTGCGATAGCATTATGTCTTTAAAAAAATGTACACACCTTATTAAAAAATAATGCTGTTGGAAAAATGGTGCCAATAGACTTGCTCAACGAAGGGTTGCCACAAACCTTCAATTTGTAAAAAGCACAGTATCTATGAAGTACAGTAAAGCAGAGTGCAGTGCAGTAAGGTTATTCCTGTATTCCTAGTTTGCTCAGAATTTTTATCATGAATGGGTATTGAGTTTTGTTATATGCCTTTTCTGCATCTATTGAGACAATACATGGTTTTTCTCCTTTAATCTGTTAATGTGATGTATTATGTTGATTGATTTTTTAAAAATATTAAACCAACGTTGTGTTCCTAGGACAAATTTCATTTGGTCATGATGTACTTTTTAGAATGTATATATTGCTGTATTCATTTGTCAATATCCCTATGTGCCTGAAAGACACTGACCTGTAATTTACTTTTCTTGTAATATCTTTGTATTTAATATCAGGCTTATGCTAGCCTCATAAAACAAGCTAGGAAGTGTTCCCTTCTTCCCACTTTCTGAATGTGTTGTGTATTATTAGTGTTATTTCTTTCTTTATTGTTCAGTAACATTCACCAGTGATGGTATCTTGACCTAGAGCTTTCTTTGTGGGAAGTTTTTAAATTACAGTTCTATTTCTTTAATGGATATAAGGCTATTCAGATCTTCTGATTTTTTTTTTTTTCTGTGTCAGTTTTAATTTGTGTTTTTCGAGGGATTTGTCTACCCTACCTCAGATTCTGTTCTAGACTGCCTTCTCTTTTTTTTCTCTATCCACTTTCCCTAGGTAGGCTCTATCCTCTTTAGTTTAAATATGATACTTTAAAAAATTATAAACATTTCCAACACAGGAGTACAGAGAACATTATTCTAAATACTCAGACCCGCCATCCTGATATAATAGATATTACCATTTAATCTTGTTAATCTCAGCTTTTTTTCTTCTATGTTGCAGATACAGTTGTGCCTCTCCACAATCAGATTCCAGTCCTTCAGTTAAAAAAAAAACTAGTGTCTATCCTTTGCCTTCATGTTTTCATGCTTTTATTCTATGTATTGTTTATGGATACATACACACTTGTGTATAGTATTGTGTATTTTGAGTCAGTTCAAAATACACAATAGTTTATAGTTCATCCATTATAAGTGCTTATAGTTCATCCATTAAGTGCTGTATCATTATGACAATATTTAATTATCTATTTTCACATTGATAGAGTTTTAGGTTGTTTTAGATTTTTGTTCCAATGAACATCCTTGCACCTGACTGTTAGCCTGTGGGAGAAGTGGCATTGCTGGGTCATAGAGTATACACTCCTCAGCATAAATATGTCTTGCCAAATTGCTTTCCAAAATGTTGGTGCCAATTTATATTCCTACCAGAAATAAATGGCATTTCGTATAGCCCTACATCCCTGACAATACTTACTAATGTTAGGCTTTTAAATCTTTGTTAATTTGATATATGGGAAATGGCATCTAATTGTGTTTTCAGTTTACATTTTCCTGAGTTCTGTCCTAGTGAAGCTATTTTTTATCTATTTAAGTTTCCTCTTCTCTGATTGGCTTGCTCACATTATTTGCCAAGTTCCTCTTGGGTTGTTTGTCTTTTTCATATTGTTCTTACCGTTCATATAGTTCTTTTTTTTTTTTGGGAGGGGGTCTCAGTTGCTGTTCTCAGGCTTTCTCTAGTTGAGGTGAGCAGGGGCTACTCTTCATTGCTGTGTGCGGGCTTCTCATTGTGGTGGCTTCTCTTGCTGCAGAGCACGGGCTCTAGGCTCACAGGCTTCAGTGGTTGCAGCACGTGGGCTTCAGTAGTTGTGGCGCACGGGCTGTAGGGCGTACAGGCTCTAGGGCACGTGGGCTTCAGTAGTTGTGGCTCGTGGGCTTAGTTGCTCTGCGGCGTGTGGGATCTTCCCGGACCAGGGATCGATCCCGTGTCCCCTGCATTGGCAGGTGGATTCTTAACCACTGCGCCACCAGGTAAGTCCCTCATATAGTTCTTTATATGGTCTGGATTATTGATTCTTTGTTAGTTAAATACAGTGCAAATGTCTTCTCCCAGCCTGTGGTTTGTCCTTGTATTTTGTGAGCCCGCCAGACCACAGATTGTAATTTGGGTTTGAGAATGGACAAGAATGATGATTTGGAAAGTTCAAGGTTGCTTTTACTTTGGTTTCCTCCTGTAGCAGCAAAGGAGAGAAATAAGACAAGAGTGTAAGCAGATCATTGGGGTCCCCCATGTTCTTGTTGTAGTCAGTGGAGATGTGCCTGAGGCCATGATCATCACAGTTCTCTTGGGGAAACCTAAAGTCACAAAGCTGGCCAGGCCTTGGGCATACAAGTAAATTACATGTGGACTTGGCAAGTGGAGAGGGAGGTGGTTTGGGGGTGATGAGTTGATCAGGAATCTGTGACTTTAGTCAGTGGCAGTGGCCTCCCACCCGCCTCCTACCTCACAGATTTGTTGCAGGGTTCATGTGCAATGATCAATGAGAAAACTCTAAAAACCATAATGCAATTTTCCAGTGTAACCCAATTAATAATAGCAGTAATACGGTAGTCCTGAGGTTTGGATGTTTAAGCGGGGACCACTTGAAGCCAGAGATAAATTATTCTCTTTCAGGAGTCAGAAAAGACCACAGTGCCATTTGGTTTCTTAAACCCATACAATGTCTGATGACATATTTAAAGTTTAGCACCATATGGTGATTTTGTTGTGTTTTCATATGTTGTGTGCGCAGATGGTTAGAAAATAAAATTACCCACCTCCCACCTCAGCTGGTCTCCTCAGCACCTTCTGGGCCAGAAGCGGGGCAATTAAAGCATCAAGCTGCCAAGTCCCCCTCACAGAGTTGGACCTTGAGTAATTTGTCTCAGGCAAAACACCGCAGGGCACTGCCCAAGTAGTGTTTTCCGCTTGGGCCTTTTTGCTATTTCCTGTGGAGGAGGAAGGAAATTGAGGCTATGTGTCTGGCAGCTGCATGATCATAATGCAGTTACCCACAAATATCAGGAAGTGAGGGGAGTTCTTAGCAAGTGAACCATAATATACGTTTCATCAGCTTTCAGTTGGCCAGTCAGTCAACAAATGTTTATGAAGTGCCCAGAGAATGCATCGCATGGCATTTAGTTTTCAGATTTTCTAATCTCTGGAGCATCTGAAAGTAGAGAGTAGATTTCCAGGGCTTATCCTCTCAGATGTAATTTGAAAGGGACATTGAGTTGCTAGTCCAGTATTTTGATTGGAAACTGCCTGATTTATCTGCCTCACATTCCCAGAGGTCTTCTGTTTTGGGTCTAGTTGCTGTCATTTAGATTCTTTACCCTGAAGTATTTGCTTCATTTTGATCCCCAACCTGTAATAATAGTGAGTTATTAAACTTGCTAAACAAAATTAAATGTTGTGTTTCTCATTTCTTGGAAATAAAGTGTTGAATCTACTCCACAGAAACCACAGCACTCTCTGAAAATAGCAATTTTTTTCAGAAGCAGTAACCATGGTTGCTCTTAATTAGAAGCTGAATTGGTTTCAAATATAAAGTTTTGTTTTATGATGAAAGGGAGAGAAAGCTGGTCATTCCTGGGGAATTGGTACTTCTCTCTCATTGGGAGGGCAGACAATCAGCTGCCCCAGCTTCCTTCCCTTCTTAACCTCCAAAGTCTTCTTAACTCTCCTTCATCTTCCTTCCCATGCTGGAGGAAGAACTGTACTTTTGCCTGTTCATTTCTTCCTTCTTAAAAAAAGTATTTTTAAATTGTACGTAAAATTCCATATTCTCCCCTTTAAAAAGGAGAGATACAACATAGATAAGGCTACAGTCCCCTTTGACTACCCACTCCCCCCAGGCCCTTCTAGACAGTGATCCCTATCATTTTCCAGGGTATATCCCTCCAGAGCCTCATCTGTACATTGTCACCTGTAACTGTGTTCTCCTGTATCCCTTCTAGTCTGCTTGCCATCCATCCTGCCTGCCAACCCTGAGATGCCCATAGCTTTGCCCAGATGGAGGCAAGAGGTCCTGTTGGGTAAGCCATGGTCATGTGACTGGGTCCACACCGGAGGCTGTCCTAGCTTGAGCTTCTAGGTCTCGCTTCCTGGCCAGCTCTGTCTAACTTGACAGGGCTCTGATCCCTGTGTTTGCCCCTCATCAGTAGCTGGCCCTCACTCCCCTTTGATATCTCGAGTCATGGTAAATTTTGCAGTCCTGTAGTGTTCCTGTGCTGGTCTTTGACTAGTTTGCTGTCAGATGGATCTCCTGCTTTGCTTGGTATGGTGGAAGGGCAGAACTCTGCAGGCCACATTTCCCAAGCTCTGGTGTCAGCTGGCCTCTGGCTGGTTTTGGACAGGAAGAATTCTGGCAAGATTGTAGGGGAGGAGGAAGGAAGAAGCCAAGGAATTTCTCTCTCTCTGACCTGGTTAGTATCTCCTTCATTATTCCAGTTCCGTTTGGCCAGACCTGCCTCTTTCAGCTTCTGCAACTGATCTCAGCCTTTGGGTTCAGTTATCTCTGCTTCCTCCCTTTGTTCCTTCAGTCTAGAAGTGGGGGCAGTGTCCCACTCGTCCTAATTTCTGGGTTGTTTCCCTGTCCTCTTGGCTTCTCACTCAATTTAAAATACTTAGAGCATTTGTTAGAAGAACAGCTGGAAATGATGGTTTTTTACACCCTGGGAGTTTATTTTATGATTTCCAAGTTATACCTGCCAGGACTTCTTGATTCCCTTTCTACTGAAAGCACTCATCCAAGAAGAGGTTAACACCTAGGGGATTGAGAGGGCTCAGGTGGCCCTAAAATATAAATCCAGATGTTGGTGGGCAGGTTGTTGTTGTTGTTGTTTTTAGGATAAATTGTCTAGTTGGCATATGTGAACTGTAGGTTTAGTTACTTGTGGAACTATGGAAGGATTAAACCAAGTTATGGTGATAGAAAAGAATAGAAATTTTAGAAGCCAAAAGGAGAGTTTAGAGTTCCTCCAGTGAATGTTTTTGATACTCTTGCCCATAGAGAAATCACAGACAAGAAAGTGGGCATTATATATCCAGAATGGGGGTATTTGATCTGGATGATGTAGAGCAGCGGTCCCCAACCTTTTTGGCACCAGGGACCGGTTTTGTGGAAGACAGTTTTTCCACGGACCACGGGTTGGGGGGGATAGTTTCGGGATGATTCAAGCACATTACTTTATTGTGCACTTTATTTCAATTATTATTACATTGTAATATAGAATGAAATAATTATACAACTCACCATAATGCAGAATCAGTGGGAGCCCTGAGCTTGTTTTCACTTGCCACTCACTGATAGGGTTTTGATATGAGTCTGCAAGTAATTGATTTATTATGGTCCCTGTGCAGTCAAACCTCTCTGCTAATAATCTGTATTTGCACCCACTCCCCAGTGCTAGCATCACTGCCTCATCTCCACCTCAGATCATCAGGCATTAATTTCTCATAAGGAGAGTGCAACCTAGATCCCTCGCATGCACAGTTCACAGTAGGGTTCGCGCTCCTATGAGAATCTAATGCTGCCACTGATCTGACAGGAGGCGGAGCTCAGGCAGTAATGCGAGTGAAGGGGAGCTGCTGTACATACAGATGAAGCTTCGCTCGCTCGCCCGCCTGCCCGCCGCTCACCTCCTGTTGTCCGGCCCAGTTCCTAGCAGGCCATGGACCTGTACCAGTCCATGGCCCAGGGGTTGGGGACCCCTGATGTAGAAGAGACCAAGAGGTGAACGAGGTGGGCAAAGACAGCACTGACACGGTGTCTTTTAAATAAATAGGCTATAACAATTTGACCAGCAACTAGAATCTGCTGCCCAGGGGAAAGGGACAGGCTTTGGTATTTTGTAATCTTGTTATAGGTCTTTATTTTGTTCCTCCTGGACAGTAGTGAGTCATCTTATGGCACAAGAGTGAGTTCTGCCCTTGGTCACTGGATGTCTGGGAAACCCAAGGTGTAGAATTGATTAGACCCTTTCCTGTTTCGTAGAAACTTGGTTCACAGGGACATTGAATCCAGTGGTCCAGCCCATGGTGGAAAGAACTGTCCTGACTCCCCACAGTCTGTATTCCAGGTCAGACATTTGTTTTTTGTTAATTTTAGGTAAGACTGTGAAATATTAAGAAGCTTTAAGATTTTTCTAACTTTCTTTTCTTAATAGATCTTTATTGGAGTATAATTGCTTCACAATACTGTGTTAGTTTCTGTTGCACAACAGAGGGACTCAGCCATATGCATACACATGTCCCTGTATGCCCTCCCTCTTGAGCCTCCCTCCCATCCTCCCTATCCTACCCCTCTAGGTCATCGCAAAGCACCGAGCCAGTCTCCCTGTGCTACGCTGCTGTTTCCCACCAGCCAACTGTTTTACATTCAGTAGTGTATATGTCCAGTCACTGCTACTCTCACTTTGCCCCAGCTTTGCCCTCCCACCCCATGTTCTCAAGTCCATTTTCTATGTCTATTTCTTTATTCCTGCCCTGCAGCTAGGTTCATCAGTACTATTTTTTTTTTAAGATTCCATATATATGTGTTAGCATATGGTATTTGTTTTTCTCTTTCTGACTTATTTCACTCTGTATGACAGTCTCTAGGTCCATCCACCTCACTACAAATAATTCAATTTCATTTCTTTTCATGGCTGAGTAATATTCCATTGTATATATGTGCCACATCTTCTTTATCCATTCATCTGTCGATGGACATTTAGGTTGCTTCCATGTTCTGGCTATTGTAAATAGTGCTGCAGTGAACATTGTGGTACATGCCTCTTTTTGAATTATGGTTTTCTCAGAGTATATGCCCAGTAGTGGGATTGTGAGTCATATGGTAGTGCTATTTTTAGTTTTTTAAGGAACCTTCATACTGTTTTCCATAGTGGTTATATCAATTTACATTCTCACCAACAGTGCAGGAGGGTTCATCACACCTTTTTCAGCATTTATTGTTTCTAACTTTTTTGATAATGGTCATTCTGACCACCCTGAGGTGATAACCTCATTGTAGTTTTGATTTGCATTTCTCTAATGATTAGTGATATTGAGCAGCTTTTCATGTGCCTCTTGGCCATCTGTATATCTTCCTTGGTGATGTCTACTTAGGTCTTCTGCCCATTTTTTAACTGGATTGTTTGTTTTTTCTGATATTGAGCTCCATGAGCTCTTTGTATATTTTGGAGATTAATCCTTTATCTGTTGTTTCATTTGCAAATATTTTCTCCCATTTTGAGGGTTGTCTTTTTGTCTTGTTTATGGTTTCCTTTGCTGTGCAAAAGCTTTTAAGTTTAATTAAGTCCAATTTGTTTATTTTTGTTTTTATTTCCATTACTCTAGGTGGTGGGTCCAAGAAGATCTTGGTGTGGTTTATGTCAAAAAGTGTTTTTCCTATGTTTTCCTCTAAGAGTTTTATAGTGTCTGGCCTTACATTTAAGTCTTTAATCTATTTGGAATTTATTTTTGTGTATGGTGTTAGGTAGTGTTCTAATTTCATTCTTTGACATGTAGCTGTCCAGTTTTCCCAGCACTACTCATTGAAGAGGCCGTCTTTTCTCCATTGTATGTTCTTGCCTCCTTTGTAATAAATTTGATGCCCATATGTGCGTGGGTTTATCTCTGGGCCTTCTATCTTGGTCCATTGATCAACGTTTCTGTTTTTGTGCCAGTACCATATTGTCTTAATTACTGTAGCTTTGTAGTATAGTCAGAAGTCAGGGAGTCTGATTCCTCCAGCTCTGTTTTTTTCCCTCAAGACTGCTTTGGCTATTCAGGGTCTTTTGTGTCTCCATACAAATTTTAAGATATTTTGTTCTACTTCTGTAAAAAATGCCATTGGTAATTTGATAGATTGAATCTGTAGATTGCTTTGGGTAGTATAGTCATTTTCACAATGTTGATTCTTCCAATCCAAGAACATGGTATATCTTTCCATTTGTTGGTATCATCTTTAATTTCTTTCATCAGTGTCTTTTAGTTTTCTGCATACAGGTCTTTTGTCTCTCTAGGTAGGTTTATTCCTAGTTATTTTGTTCTTTTTGTTGCAGTGGTAAATGGGAGTGTTTCCTTAATTTCTCTTTCCGATTTTTCATCATTAGTGTATAGGAAGGCAAGAGATTTCTGTGCATTAATTTTGTATCCTGCAACTTTACTAAATTCATAGAGTAGCTCTAGTAGTTCTCTGGTGGCATCTTTAGGATTCTTTATGTATAGTACCATGTCATCTGCAAGCAGTGACAGTTTTACTTCTTTTCCAATTTGTATTCCTTGACTTCTAAAACTATGTTGAATAACAGTGGTGAGAGTGGATATCCTTGTCTTGTTCCTGATCTTAGAGGAAATGCTTTCCGTTTTTCACCATTGAGAATGATGTGTGCTGTGGGTTTGTCGTATATGGCCTTTATTATGTTGAGGTAGGTTCCCTCCATGCCCACTTTCTGGAGAGTTTTTATCACAAATGGGTGTTGAATTTTGTCAAAAGCTTTTTCTGCATCTGTTGAGGTGATCATATGGGGTTTTTTTCTTCAGTTTCTTAATATGGTGTATCACATTGCTTGATTTGCGTATATTGAAGAATCCTTGCATCCCTGGGATAAATCCCACTTGATCATGGTGTATGATCCTTTTAATGTGTTGTTGGATTCTGTTTGCTAGTATCTTGTTGAGGATTTTTGCATCTATATTCATCAGTGATATTGGTCTGTAATTTTCATTTTTTGTAGTATCTTTGTCTGGTTTTGGTATCAGGGTAATGGTGGCCTCATAGAATGAGTGTGGGAGTATTCCTTCCTCTGCAGTTTTTTGGAAGAGTTTGAGAAGGATGGTTGTTAGTCCTTCTCTAAATGTTTGATAGCATTCACCTGTGAAGCCATCTGGTCCTGGATTTTTGTTTGCTAGAAGATTGTTAATCACAGTTTCAGTTTCATTACTTGTGATTGGTCTGTTCATATTTTCTATTTCTTCCTGGTTCAGTCCTGGGAGGTTATACCTTTCTAAGAATTTGTCCATTTCTTCCAGGTTGTCCATTTTATTGGCATAGAGTTGCTTGTAGTAGCCTCTTAGGATGCTTTATATTTCTGTGGTGTCTGTTGTAACTTCTCCTTTTCCACTTCTAATTTTATTGATTTGAGTCCTCTCCCTCTTTTTCTTGATGAGTCTGGCTAATGGTTTATCAATTTTGATTATCTTCTCAAAGAACCAGCTTTTAGTTTTATTGATCTTTGCTATTGTGTTCTTTGTTTCTATTTCATTTATTTCTGCTCTGATCTTTACGATTTCTTTCCTTCTGCTATCTTTGGGTTTTGTTTGTTCTTCTTTCTCTAGTTCCTTTAGGTGTAAGGTTAGATTGTTTATTTGAGATTCTTCTTGTTTCTTGAGGCAGGCTTGTATAGCTATAAACTTCCCTCTTAGAACTGCTTTTGCTGCATCCCACAGGTTTTGGATCATCGTGTTTTCATTGTCATTTGTCCCTAGGTATTTTTTGATTTCCTCTTTGATTTTTTTTTTTTGTTTTTGCGGTACGCGGGCCTCTCACTGTTGTGGCCTCTCCCGTTGCGGAGCACAGGCTCCGGACGCGCAGGCTCAGCGGCCATGGCTCACGGGCCCAGCCGCTCTGCGGCATGTGGGATCTTCCCGGACCGGGCCACGATCCCGTGTCCCCTGCATCGGCAGGCGGACTCTCAACCACTGCGCCACCAGGGAAGCCCCTCCTCTTTGATTTGTTCAGTGATCTCTTGGTTATTTAGCAACTTATTGTTTAGCCTCCATGTGTTTGTGGTTTTTACATTTTTTTCCCTGTAATTCATTTCTAATCTCAGAGCCTTGTGGTCAGTAAAGATGCTTGATATGATTTCAGTTTTCTTAAAAATTTACTGAGGCTTGATTTGTGACCCTAGATGTGATCTGTCCTGTAGAATGTTCCATGTGCACTTGAGAAGAAAGTGTAATCTGCTGTTTTTGCATGGAATGTCCTATAAATATCAGTTAAATCTATCTGGTCTATTGTGTCATTTAAAGCTTCTGTTTCCTTATTAATTTTCTGTTTGGATGATCTGTCCATTGGTGTAAGTGAGGTGTTAAAGTCCCCCACTATTATTGTGTTACTGTCAATTTCCTCTTTTATAGCTGTTAGCAGTTGCCTTATGTATTGTGGTGCCCTTATGTGGGTGCATATATATTTATAATTGTTATATCTTCTTCTTAGATTGATCCCTTGATCATTATGTAGTGTCCTTCCTTGTGTCTTGTAACATTCTTTATTTTAAAGCCTATTTTATCTGATATGAGTATTGCTACTTCAGCTTTCTTTTGATTTCCATTTGCATGGAATATCTTTTTCCATCCCCTCACTTTCAGTCTGTATGTGTCCCTAGGTCTGAAGTGGGTCTCTTGTAGACAGCATATATATGGGTCTTGTTTTTGTATCCATTCAGCCAGTCTATGTCTTTTGGTTGGAGCATTTAATCTATTCACGTTTAAGGTAATTATCGATGTGTATGTTCCTATGACCATTTTCTTAATTGTTCTGGGTTTGTTTTTATAGGTCCTTTTCTTCTCTTGTGTTTCCTGCTTAGAGTAGTTTCTTTAGCATTTGTTGTAGAGCTGGTTTGGTGGTGCTGAATTCTCTTAGCTTTTGCTTGTCTGAAAAGCTTTTGATTTCTCCATCAAATCTGAATGAGATCCTTGCTGGGTAGAGTAATCTTGGTTGTAGGTTTTTCTCTTCCATCAGTTTAAGTATATCCTGCCACTCCCTTATGGCCAGCAGAGCTTCCGCTGAAAATCAGCTGATAACCTTATGGGGATTACTTTGTAACGTTGTTTTTTGTTTTTCCCTTGCTGCTTTTTTTTTTTTTTGCGGTACGCGGGCCTACTCACTGTTGTGGCCTCTCCCATTGCAAAGCACAGGCTCCGGACGCGCAGGCTCAGCGGCCATGGCTCATGGGCCCAGCCGCTCTGCGGCATGTGGGCTCTTCCTGGACCAGGGCACGAACCCGTGTCCTCTGCATTGGCAGGCAGACTCCCAACCACTGCGCCACCAGGGAAGCCCTCCCTTGCTGCTTTTAATATTTTATCTTTGAATTTAATTTTTGTTAGTTTGATTAATATGTGTCTTGGTGTGTTTTTCCTAGGGTTTATCCTGTATGGGACTCTCTGTGCTTTCTGGACTTGGGTGACTATTTCCTTTCCCATGTTAGGGAAGTTTTCAACTATAATCTCTTCAAATATTTTCTCAGACCCTTTCTTTTTCTCTTCTTCTTCTGGGACCCCTATAATTCGAATGTTGGTGTTTTTAGTGTTGTCCCAGAGGTCTCTGAGTTTGTCTTCAATTCTTTTCATTCTTTTTTCTTTATTCTGATCTTATTTTCACCATTTTGTCCTCCAGCTCACTTATTTGTTCTGTTTCAGTTATTGTGTTTTTGATTCCTTCTAGTGTATTTTCCATTTCTGTTATTGTGTTGTTCATCTTTGTTTGTTTGTTCCTTAGTTCTTCTAGATCTTTGTTAAACATTTCTTGTATTTTCTCCATCAGTGCCTCCATTCTATTTCTGAGATTCTGGATCATCTTTACTATCATTACTCTGAATTCTTTTTCAGGTAGATTGCCTATTTCCTCTTCATTTATTTGGTCTTGTAGGTTTTTACCTTGCTCCTTCATCTGTGACATATTTTTTTGCCATCTCATTTTTTTTTTTTTTTTTTTTTTTTTTTTTATGAGTGGGATTGTGTTCCTGTCTTACTGGTTGTTTGGCCTGAGGCTTCCAGCCCTGGAGTTTGTAGGCTATTGGGTAGAGCTGGGTCTTGGTGCTGAGATGAGGAACTCCGTGAGACCTCACTTGGATGAATATTCCATGGTTTCTGAGGTTCTCTGTTAGTCCAGTGGTTCAGACTCAGACCTCCCACCACAGGATCTTTGGCCTGACCCCAGGCTCGTGAACTAAGTTCCCACAAGCCGCCTGGGGTGGCAAAAACAAATAAATAAAATGAAAAAAAAGAACAATAACAAAGTAAAAAATAAAATAGCCTAGGAAACTAACAGATATGTTAGGAAAAATATAAAAATAAAATTATAGATGCATCAACAACTTGAAGGTACATCAGTACCACAATAGTAAAAAAAGTGGAGGAGGGAAAAGAAAAAAAAAGTGGAGGCGGGGAAGGCCTTTGCTGTGGAGGGCGGGGCCTAAGCAAAGGCAAGGTTTGGGTAGTGGGTAGGGCCGATGCTCAGGACCCGTGGGGCTGGGAAAGGCCCTGGGGGCTGTGGGGGGGTGTAACTTAGGCTCAAGGAACAGAAGGGGCCCAGGTGTGCCCCCCACCTCTGGTCTCAGATGGTAGGGGACCTCACCTGGGAGCCCAGCAGGCTTCCTGGGCTCGAGTGGGTGGGGCAAACGCCCTCTTCTCCTCTCCTCTGGTCTGGGAGGGCCCCTCCTGCCTGCTTCTACTGATCTCCCTAGCCTCCCTCCTATGCCCCCAAGGACCGACGCAGCCTGGAGGGGGGTTTGGAGGACAGGTACCGGCTTGGGAGCTCAGCAGGCTCCCCTGCCCAAGTGGGCCAGGCGATCCCGCTCTGCTCCTCTCCCACGCTTCCCAGAGAGTCCCTCCTGCCTGCCTCTCCTGATCTCACCAGCCTCAGGGGCGTCAATCCTGTCTGACCTCCACTTCTTCTCTGCCCTCAGCCCCCCTACGTCCTACCGGTTCACTTTGGGGTTCCTCCTGTCTCCTTGGGCATCAGAGTCCCCCACCAGCAGCAGGCAGGTGCCCTAGTTATGGGGAGGCGCTAACTCTGCGTCTTCCCACACCACCCTCTTGACTCTTCCTTCCCTAACTATATTTTCATAGACAGCTTGGGGTAACATGTGAACTAAGAATATCTTTTCATGTTAATTTCATCTGAAAACAAAAATAGAAATGAATAAGTATATTACATAAATCCAGACTGATTTTTTGACTGTCTCTGTATTGACTTTATTTAAAAACATGGATGGTAACCTAACAATGTTAATAGGCAGAAACATTGAACTGGTGCCATTTTGGCAGTTCCAATGAAGAAACCAAGTGATAATTAAGTTTTCCTCTTTCTTGTGGAACATGGTTATACAACAGTTACATTATTCTGCCAGCGAAGTAGCCCTAGGAGAATTAAAGCATCGCTGGAAGCTGTACTCTAGTGTTATCCATGGAAGTATTTCAGAACTTTCTACTAATCAAGCACAAATCCCCAACATGGGATTATTATTATTTTTAGCTCTTGAAAATTAAAAAGAGAAATCTGTGAAGGAAATGTTTTTCATCTATGGGTTAAGCAGTACTCAAGAGAAAGCTGTATTCTAAAGGGTGAGTGTTTTAGTCAGGGTTCTTGGCTACCAGGGACTGAAACCCAACTCAGACCAGTTTAAGCAAAAAAGGAGGTTTTGTGTGTTTTTATAAATCCTGGTGTAACTCACAGAACCAAAGGAAATGTTGTAGGAATGGGGCCCACTAGGAATTGGGCCCGTGTCCTGGGAGCACATCAGTATCCCTAGTCTCTGCCTCCCATTTCTGCATCTGTCCACATGCCAGCAGTATTTTCTTAGACATCTCCACCAGGTGCTCCCTCTGTGGCCAGAGGGGTGGGTTTTGTGATTTGCCGTCTGCAGCAGGACCATATGAAGTAGGAGGAGGAGCATTTTGCCAGAAGGGGAGGGTGCTGTTTGGAAAGATGAAACGCTTTGGGTAGGACACATTTAGCAAGAGGAAAAGAGACCTCAGGTCTGAAAGATCAACTGGATTGGGTTATGTTTTGACAACTTCCTAAAACTACGTAGACTAGATATTCCTAGGGAATGTTAGAATATTTTTAAAAGACATGTATACACACACACACGTACTTAACATATTTTGTACAGATGTCCATGATACGTTAAATGAAAAAAAAGGTCATAAAATAGTGTATGACAGGTTCTATTTCCATAAAAACAAACCATCCAGCTCCTATATATATGTGTGTGTGTGTGTGTGTGTGTGTGTGTGTGTGTGTGTGTGTGTGTATCTTTGTTTGAGTGAAGAGAAAGTTGTGGAAGGATACAAAGGCTGACATTGTTGGTTACATCAAGGAGTTGAGAATAGGAGTTGGGGCTGGGGGAGATGATCAGCTTTGCCTTTATATATCATGTATTGTGTCATTTCACTTGTTAAAATAAGCTTGTGTTATGCTCGTAATTTGAGAAACATCCAATGAAGGAAAAAGAAGAGGAGCCTATTCCGACTGACCTCAGGAGCGTGGATGCAGGGATTGAATGTGATAGCTTGGGAGTCATGTCATTTTTTTTTGTGGCTGTGCCGCATGGCTTGCGGGATCTTAGTTCCCTGACCATGGATTGAATCCGGGCTCTTGGCAGTGAGAGCGCGGAGTCCTAACCGCTGGACTGTGAGGGAGTTCCGCGGGAGTCATGTTATCTTAGGCTGGCAGGCCAGGGCATTCCACTCTTCCCAGATTTCCAGGACTGGGAAGCACGGCAGAGGATGTTGCAAACCAGACTGGAGCAGCAGCAAACTGGAGAGATCCACAGCACTGTTATTCACCAAGTCTGTATCCCGTACAGAAAGCAGACCTGAGTGGATCAGACCTACCACCACCCCTGATATAGCAAAATCTACTGGGCAGGGCCCTTCCTACCCAGCACACAGATGGCTGCTTCTGCTCATGGACTGCCCCTGCTCCAGTCAGCCATGGCAAGAACAGCTGGGCTACTTTCAAATGAAGCACCTGATCTGAGCCACTAATTATGCGCGAAAGAACTGATGCGCCCCTTTCATGGAAAAGAAGGCCAAACGTCTGGCCCTTTGAGCCTCATGGTCTGTTCGGCTTGGTTAAGAACTTCCAATGCCTGGCACCAACCTGCTACAGAGGCTCTTATCATAAGTAACACACCCTTAGGATTGTACATGGTTGAGGATGTGTGTGAGGTCAAGGGGTCTCCCTGTCTGTTGTCACAGAACCACCATAATGAATGTGGCCAAAGAGACATGGGCGGAGGTCCTGACGAGGGAATCGGTGATGTGCGATGTTGTGAGGTGCTGAAGATCAAACAGACAACGGCAGCTGCCACTGCAGCCAGCCCTGCCATTTACTGGGTGCCTGTACTGTGCTGGGTGCACCACATACATCTTAGTGTGTAATTATCAACGATTTGGGTGGCTGCTTTCAGTCACAGTTGATAGTTGGGACTCAGGGTAAGTGATGTGCCTCAGGTCCCACTGCCAGTAAATGGCAGGTTTGGGTTAGGACATTTCCCCCCAAACCACACAGCCTCCCGAGGAGCGAGCCTTTATTGCATTTCCCACTCACTAGCCAAAGGAGTTAGAGCAGCTCTGATTTTAGATGCATGGTCTTCATTCTTGAGATGGAATTGTTCCATCAGAACTAAAACCTAATTAAAAAATAATAATGTGCAGAATGGAAGGACGATGTAAGGCAAGTGGCTTCTGCCACTGGGAGGGCCATGCCTGTTCTCTTACTGCCACCTGCTAAGAGGGACTAGGGAGAGAACGGATCTGGGCACTGGGATTGGAGTGTGAATCCAGTTCGGGAAACTAAATTGTAGGTGCTTATGGACCTGAGGCAGAGGTGGCCATGGGTGATACTCATTTGCATCTCAGAGAGTCTTTGAACAAGACAGAAAGATGGAAGAAAACTCTAGGTGCACAATGAAAAAAAAACAACACACAGAAATAATATGATCCCAATTGTTAAAAATTGGATATAAATTTACCAAATGACAGTTATGTATGGCTATATGGTAGAATTAAGGGGATTTTATTTTCTTCTGAATATTTTTCTCTATGTATCAAGACTATTTGTAGTGAACATACATTATTTCAATAATCAGGGGAAAAAGTTATTTATAAAAGAAAATGCGACCTGTTTCTTTAGTGGAAAATGTTCCATCATGATATGGGCAGGTGATAAGGTAGTGCCAGTAAGTGTGTCTGAGTGTCCATCACTATCCAAGATGTATGTGAACAGAAGCTCAGGTTCTCTGCATGATTACAAACTAACAAACACAAACAAACAAACAAACTCAGCTTGTGGCAGTTGACAGATCAGGAGCTTGATAGGAAGTAAGAAGGCCAGCTGTAAAGGGCTGTTTTCTAGAAATACTGGAGCCTCCTCAGGCCATCCTCAGCCACAGGCAAGCTTCAGAAATATGGCTCTGGGAGAAGCTGTGGTTATGGCTTTGTGGCTGAAAATCAGCATTAGAGAAGGGTAGGAGTCTGAGTTTTCAAAGCAGGTGTCCTTCCTGGCAGTGGGTGGAGAGCCCAGCCTTCTGAGTCTGTCCCTTGATGCCACAGCTTGTGTTTCAAGCCATTGTTCCCATTCATGGCATGTAAGTTAGGTTGAGAGAACTTCCTATTGAAGCTGCCAGCTGAGCTGTGACTGGTCATCCATTTGCAGAAATGAGTGCCTATCCTGGTCTGAAGTAATTGCTTCTGGTGTGACCTAGCTGGGCTGCTTACTCTTGTTGGTCCATCGTTGCTTGGACTGTCAAATAAAGGAGTGGGGATGGAGGATATATTTCAAAAGCTTCTTCGAGCTCTGAGATCTTAGGATCCCCTGTTCTTTGGAAAATGGAAATATCTTATAGGAGGTGATTCAGAGTGGCTTATTGTACACTTCAAAAGTGGCTAGTGTGACTGAGGAACTAAATTTTAATTAATTTTAACTAATTTAAGTTCAAATTTATATAACCACATGTGGCTAGGGGCTACCCTATTGGACAGCACAACTCCTTAACTGGAAAATCTAACACGAGGTGAGCATTTTAAATGTCTATATATATTTTTATATATACCTCTTTTTGAAATTAAAAGAAACTTTTTATAATTTCAGAAAACCGCTTTGGGTTCATTACACACAATACAGACAAGAAGAAGAAGAAAGTAAAAAATAGTCACGAAAATACCTACTCAGAGATAACTGCTATTGGCACCTTGGTGTATAACCTTCTAAATTCTCTTCTGTGCTTACGTCTTAGATAGCCAGCTGGCTTTCAAAAGCATAGTTTGAAATCATCCAGGAAAGGGATAAGACGTGTTAGAAAGAGAGAATGCCTGCTCATTGCCCAGAAGAGAATACTGGTAAAGATTTTAGCAATCTGCCACGGCTGATGTTTCTTTTCTGGGTGCTAGGTTATCAATCCCATGGGATGGGATGCATTTGGATTGCCTGCCGAAAATGCTGCGATCGAGAGGAATCTACATCCAGAAAGTTGGACACAGAGGTATGTGTTTACAGGCATATTCAAGCACTTGTATACAGAACCCTTAAACAATTTTTTTAACCTGTGCACAAGAAATAGAAAGTAAAGCAAACAAAACATTGCAGCCTGCCAAGCAATAAACAGGATTGTCTGTATTTGGTGTTTGCCTTTTTGCACACTGTATTCTTATCTAAGAAATAACAAAGAGGGTTTGGATATCATTCATGTGTTCATTTTGATGCTTTGTTATTTAGTTATTCTTCCTTTGAGTATTTGCGTTTGGAAGGAAAAAGGAGAAGGAAAGGGTGACATTTGTTAAATTTCTACAGTGCTCTTCATCTTCGTGACTGTAGTTTGAGCCATATACAAATTCCACATTATAATTTTCTCTGCAAATTCTGTTAATTTTTTGCCTTCACCATTCTGAAGGAAGAGGAACTTAGATATTCAACGAGGAAATATATGGCCAATTTATTCTGGGTGTGGCTTTCTCCAAGGAGGACATACTCTCAGTACCCACTGTGCCTCAGGCTTCCATGTACTTGTGGGCCAGCAGTGCCCATCCCTCTCCCTCCTGATAAAGCCTTGAGGGCCTTATACCAGAACCCAGCAGAATGTTCTGGGCTCACTCCAGCCCCTTTCACAAAGCCTTTCCTCACCCTACCCGGTTCAAAGTCTATCCTCATTGTCTTTCACCTCCCTTTGCTTTATCTTGCCCAAGGCTACATTGTAAAAAGAAATATCTTCTGCACCATCTATTTGTCTTTTTTCTTCCTAATCCCTAGTTTCCACTTTTCCAATTATGGTTAATTCTAGAGTAACAGGAATGATGAAAAAAGGAGGAAATAATGATTTAAATAAAATGGGTCAAATATGGTATAAATTTGATGTAAGCTAGGCTAGGGATTGGCAAATTCCATGGGCCAAATTTGGCCCTGCCTGATTTTGTAAATAAAGTTTTATTGGAACACAAGCCACACCCATTTGTTTATATATTGGTCATGGCTGCTTTCATGATACAATGGCAGAACTGAGTAGTTGTGACAGAGACCATATGGCTCACAGAGCTGAAAACATTTACCATCTGGTCCTTTACAGAAAGTTTGCCAACTCCTCCAAGGAGGAGTAGTATGCTCCTCCAACTAGAGCATAGCAGTAAAGAAGATGGCCCCTGAATCAGGCCACATAGGTACAAATCCTGCCTTTCCTTCTTCCTAGCCATTCACGGTGAGCAAATTACTTAACCTCTCTCCGCCTCAGTTTATTTATCTGTAAAGGAGGGATAGTCATAGTTCCTACCTCTTATGAATGGATAAAGATTAAGCACTGTCTTAGTCAGCTGCTATAACAAAAATACCATAGTCTGGGTGGCTTATAAACAACAGAAATGTATTTCTCTCAGTTCTATAGGCTGGGAAGTCCGAGATCAAGGCACTTGCAGATTTGGTGTCTGGTGAGGACCTGCTTCTTGGTTCATAGACAGCTGTCTTCTTTCTGTGTCTTGACATGGTAGAAGGGGCAAGGTTGCTCTCTGGAGTCTCTTTTATAAAGGCACTAATCTGGTTACCTCTCATAGTACCTTTGGTTTACCTCAAAATACCATTATGTTGGAGATTAGGTTTTAACATAACAATTTGAGGGAGACACAAACATTCAGTCTGTTGCAAGCACTTTTCTGCAAAATGCTTAACACGAGGCTTGGAATTAAAATAAGCTATTGTTAGCTAATCAGAGATCACCTAGAGAACTTCTTCATGGTTTTCCATATTTTCAGTCTGTTTGTACTGAAAGGGGACACAGTAGAAATTAATTAGTCCTTTTTCTTTAAAAAGAAAAAAGAGGACCTAGAGATCATCATATTAACTGAAGTCAGACAGAGGAAGACAAGTATCGTATGATATCACTTACGTGGAGAATCTAAAAAAATGATACAAATGAACTTACTTACAAAACAGAAATAGACTCACAGACATAGAAAACAAATTTATGGTTACCAAAGGGGATAGTGGGGAGGGGCAGGGGGGAATAAATTAGGAGTTTGGGATTAACATATACATATTACTGTATATAAAACAGACAAACAACAAGGACCTATTGTACAGCACAGGGAACTATACTCTGTCTTGTAATAACCTATAATGGAAAATAATCTGAAAAATATATTTATATGTATATATGTATAACTGAATCACTTTACTATATATCTGAAACTAACACAGCACTGTAAATTAACTATATTTCAATAAAAAAGGTTAAAATTTTTTTAATTTAAAAATTTAAATAGAAAAAATTAAATAATATTTCATATTATATTAAAGTTGATTAATTTACTTCTCTCCTCTTTTCCAATTGTTGGAGAGTTTTCGGTTTTAGGTTTTGATTGACAAAGCACTGTATGGCTCCTCTTGGATTCCCGCAATTTGTATGTTAAGATTTTTCTTTTCAGTCGCTTTTAAATTTGTAAATGCTTGGCTTAAATTTGTGCAGAATACAGGCATATGGATGGGCCAGGAGTGCACAAATCAGAAGGGTTGCCTTCCTGAATGGCCTGGGAAAGGGTTAGTCCCTAGGACCAAAGACTATCATGGTTTTTAGTGGATTTTGCAAGGGTCTAAAGAATAGATGTCTTCTACTAGGCAGATATTTTCACGGATTCTTTTTTTTTTTTTTTTTTTTGCGGTACGCGGCCCTCTCACTGTTTTGGCCTCTCCCGTTGCGGAGCACAGGCTCCGGATGTGCAGGCTTTGTGGCCATGGCTCACGGGCCAAGCCGCCCCGCGGCATGTGGGATCTTCCCGGACCGGGGCACGAACCCGTGTCCCCTGCATCGGCAGGCAGACTCTCAACCACTGCGCCACCAGGGAAGCCCTTCACGGATTCTTAGTAGTTAATTTCTTCGCCAGGGCGAAACAACACTTAAAGCCCTTTGGAATAATCTAGACTTTTCCAGTTTCCTTTTCACATTCTCAAAGTGTAGTTTGTTTATGGCTTTTCCTGTTTCTAAAATCCAAACTCTTTTCCCTTTGTTTCACAGTAATATTAGACACATGAGGAAACAACTTGATCGACTGGGCCTGTGTTTCAGCTGGGATAGAGTAAGTCACCTTTTTCCTGGAAGGTCTTTATTTTAACCAAGGTCCTGATTGAATGGGGGATTGTGCACATTTACTTTATCTTCCTTCTCTTCAGGTTGGGAGGAAGGAGGAAAAGAAGGGTGGCAGAAAGCAGGAGGGAAGGATTAGCACTCCACAAATAAAAAAGTATCCCCAGTGGATAATTTGCCTGCAAACAAGTAATTTTCTGTGGGATTAAGCTAAGAGAGTTAACTTCTTATTTAACTTCACAGTTGGCTATTACTTATGTGTGGCAAAATCTTTGCACAAGGATTTCTCGTGTTCTCAGCAATAGTTTAAAAAGACTATTGGAATCTATGTAAAAGTGATTAAATATCAACCCATGGGGTCCCTTTAGGTGATTAGGTGTAGGTTGATGGATCATTTATCTCTTTTGTCCCATGTTTGGAATTGAGGCTTATAACAAAAAGCCTTTTGGTATAAAATGTTTTCAAACTGTGTATTAAACCACTGGAGAATTCCAGACCTGGGTGGAGTTCAGTGAAGACCACCTGGGTGTTAGGAACACCCACACTAAATACGGCTGAGCCCTTTAAAGCTCTGGCCAAAGACCACCCCATAGACATTGATGAGTGGTCTGTTAGGTAAGATGAACTCTTGCTTGTCCTCTCCACGAATCAATGTCGTGATCTCTCTTAGCATCCTACTAACTCCACAAAATGCTTTTCATCGCTGGGTCTGTCAAGTTCAAGTTCATATCCTTTTACTCATGCGAAGCACCTGGAACAAACCTAAATGCAATCACCTTCTCCTCCTCCCCCATAATTTCTTAAATGATTGCAATTTGATGAGTACAGTAAAAAAGTGAAAATCAAACACGTTTATAAACAGTCCCTGCTTTTTTCTTTTTTTCTATTTTTTCTTTTTTAGCTTCTTTAGATAAGGTCATGGGTTGAATCAAGTTCTTATTGTAGCACTGATGCCATTTTTATCACTAACTTGCAAGGTCACCGGGGTTTCATTTGGTAGAGGTGTGAAAAAGTCCTGGTACCTGAGTCAAGTTGTCCTAAGGAGCCAGTGGGGAAGTGCTGATGAAGAATGAACTGCATTCTAATGTGGAGAGAACTGAGTAATGCCCTCAGCTCTCCAGAGATGCGTTGGTAAATTCCTTGAGAGTAGAGATGGGCTTGTTAACCCTCTAGGATGAGAACTAGCCTAGTCCTACGCAGGAACAGCAACCATAAATAGTTCAAAAATTAATGGATTGTTTTCCTGATTATCATAGAAGATTAGAAAATGCAGAAAAGTATAAGGAAGAACATAATGTGGTTAATTTAACGTCCTTGTATGGTTCCTTGTAGTCTTTTATTCTGGAATATTATATAATTTACTTTTGCAAAATAGAATTCATAAATTGTGTTTTTTATTTTGCTTTTTTTTTACCTGCTATTCATGAACATTTTCCCAGTTTATTAAATATTCTTTGGAAAAAGTGACTTTTTATAGCTGTGTAGTTTGCCATCTTATGAATGTATCATAATTTATGTAACCTACCCCTTATTATCATGTGTTTAGATAGATTCTAATGTTCCTCTGTTATAAATATAGGTTCTCAATCACTCTTGTAAAAATCTGAAGTCCAGAAAGCTGTAAAAACGAAAAGTTTTTCCATAACTCATTTGACTGCAAAATCTGACCTGAACTGATGTTTATCTCACTTAGAATGAATATTCATATATTTTACTCTAGGAATAGTGATGTAATTGATTACTAGGTGCTCTCCCAGACCTAGTTAGGTAAATATACTGTTACCTTTTCATATCCAAAAAGGTCTTAGTTCTGAAGCACCACAGTCGGACCACAAGCATTTCAGATAAGGGATTTTGAACCTGTTAGTGCAGGATTGTAGATAAATATCACCACCCCTTCTATCAGTGTCTAATAGTTACTGAACAATTCCCATGGGCCAGGCACCCATAATTCTCTCTTCAGATCTCTAGAAAGCTCTAAAATGTGGGTGATTTTATTGACATCGTTTTATTGCTGGTCACCCAAGTGGCAGGGCTGGGCTAATCCACTGGCCACTTTATGACTGCTGTGCTCACCCCCCGCACTTGGAGCAGATACTTTAGTACACATATTTTATTTCCTTAATATGACTTCTCAAAAAACCATGAGCAAGTTTAAAGCTTACAGTACTTGAATTTAAAGATACTTAAAGGTATAATTTGCTTATGTTACTTTGCTATTGCCAAATTATCCTCCATAAAGGTTATACATATTTACACTCCCAAGTTATTATATAGTTGTTTTCACCTGTACTTCTTTTGTTATTAGTGATGAGTTTTTCCGTGCTTTTAATGAATGTTTGAATTTGGGGAGGGAGTGTGTGTGAATAATTTAATCATGTCTTTTGCCCATATAGTTAGAGGGTGTTTGTCCTTTTCTTAATGATTTTCATTTTGTTACAAATATTCTCCCTCAATTTATCATTTGCCTTGCATTTTGTTTGTAGTGGGATTATTGTTAGCACACAAATATGTATTTGGAAAGGCCTTTCAGATAAATACATTTTTATTCTCAATCTTTTGTTTAAGTTTTGCATTTAACTCAACTGGAATTATTTTAGTATATGATATAAGATAAGGAATTCCTCCTTTTTCTGTATAACCAATTGTTTTTGTCTTTGATTTTCAAACATTCTTTTCTTCATTGATTTAAAAGGCTAACTTTATTATAACCATCTTCTTTTACACTGTTATTATACACTAAGTTCTGTTTCTGTTCATTTGATCCATTTATTACTATGTCATTGCTAAGCTATTTTTAGTTACAGTTGCTTTATAATTGGCTCTAATATCAGGTAACAGAAGTTTCTTCTTACTGTCTGATACTGACAGTGCCATCCCTACTATCTTGTGTTTCTGTTTCCTTGATATATTTTGCCCATTTGAAAAAAATGTTATCCTTTATTTGTTGAATTCTTTTGGTGCATCACTTGTGGATACAATTAATTTTAAAAAATTAAAAGATGGACAAAGCATATGGGGGAAACCTTTTAGCTAATCTAAAGTCTTTTTCTGTAACAGGGAAGTGTAAGCTATTTGTATTTATTTTTATAACTAGTATAGCAATTCTTTATTGTGCTAAAAGATAGCTGTAAGGGTCTTAAACCACGTGTTTAGTATCAACATAAAAAATAAAACAGAACATATATTTTTGCCTCCCAGGTGTCAATAAGATAAGGAGATTAGCTGGCAGCATTGGGTCTTCATTGCTGCACGCAGGCTTTCTCTGTTGCAGCGAGCAGGGGCTACTCTTTGTTGCGGTGAGTGGGCTTCTCATTGTGGTGGTTTCTCTTGTTGCGGAGAATGGGCTCTAGGTGCATGGGCTTCAGTAGTTGCAGCACGTGGGCTCAGTAGTTGTGGCTCGTGGGCTCTAGAGCGCAGGCTCGATAGTTGTGGCACGTGGACTTAGTTGCTCCGCGGCATGTGGGATATTCCTGGACCAGGGACCGAACCCATGTCCCTTGCATTGGCAGGTAGATTCTTAACCACTCTGCTACCAGGGAAGTCCCACACTTTCCACTTTCTAAATCTATTTTCCAGAGGTTTTTTTGGGTATGTTCTGAGATTTTAGGCCTAATTTCTTCTTCTTCTTTTTTTTTAATTAATTAACTTATTTTTTTATTTCTGGCTGTGTTGGGTCTTCATTTCTGTGCGAGGGCTTTCTCTAGTTGCGGCAAGCGGGGGCCACTCTTCATCGCGGTGCACGGGCCTCTCACTATCGCAGCCTCTCTTGTTGCGGAGCACAGGCTCCAAACGCGCAGGCTCAGTAGTTGTGGTGCACGGGCCTAGTTGCTCCGCAGCATGTGGGATCTTCCCAGACCGGGGCACGAACCCGTGTCCCCTGCATTGGCAGGCAGATTCTCAACTACTGTGCCCCCAGGGAAGCCCCCTAATTTCTTCCTATTGAAATTTTTATCATGTGTCATTCCTTAAACATAGATCTTTGCTTTTGGTTTTAGAATCATTTTCATAGCAAATTACTTAAACTGAATGCTTCTTAACTAGTTTCAGTGCTCATCATAGACCTTATAGAGCATGACCTTATAGAGCGTGATTGCCCATTTTCACAATTTAGATTCATGAAAGAAAATGTTTAGATATTTTAGCTCTTGCTTTGAATCTTCCGATATTACATGTTATTTTCATAATGGAGAATGACTTTTCATTGCTTTCACCTATGACCAGCAACTTACTGGGATATGGAATTCTTTTTTCTTTCAAATCTCTTTAGTAGACCTTGATCCTTGATTTACTGTCTTAAAAAAAATACAAATTATAGACTTACAGGAAGTTGCCAAGATAGTATAGACAGATCCTACGGACCCTTCACCCAGCTTCTTCCAATGATAACATTTTATACAACTACAATATAATATCAAAACCAGGAAATTAACATTGGCACACTACTATTAACTAGAGTACAAATTTTATTCGGATTTCACCAGTTTTTATATGTACACACTGTGTGTGTGTGTGTGTGTGTGTGTGTAGGAGTAGTAGTAGTAGCTCTGTACAATTTAATCACATGTGTAGATTTATGGAATGACCACCATCTGGCCCATTGGCCTCTGATGGAGAAGTCTGAGGCCAGCCCAGATCATCTCTTTGTAATACAGTGATCTTTCTACCCTCGTTTTGTTGCTTGTCAGACTCCTGTCTCTGCCTTTTCCATTTAAAATTTTCATCAAAGTGTAGCTCAGTGTCCATCCTTTCATTTTAATTTTGCCTGGTGCTTGGTGACCACTTTTGATCTGCAGTGTAGGTATTTCCTCCTGTTGGTTTTCTACACTCTCTTTCTCAAGAACACTGACTTTGAGTGTTTGCTCTATTCACTGTCCTCCATTGTTTTCACCATCTTTCTCATGATTTTGGTCCCTTTGTTCTTCTCTACCTTTTGGGAGAACTCATGTTTGCTTTCCACGTCACTGATTCAGTTTCTATTGAGCCAGGGCTGCTTTATATGGTTTCTAATGCAGATAGTGATGCTGTTGTATTTTTAGATTGATTCTTAGTGTTCCTCATCTCATTCAGTTCCCATTTTCTTCCTTAAGCCTCTTGGCCAACTGCTTTTTTTCTTCTTATTTTGCTGTCTTATCTCATTTCATAGACTGTGTATGTTCAAAAATTTTCTTGAGAATACAAGGTGATGCTCTTGAAAAATTATTTTTGCTTCTTGTAATAAATCTTTTTACAAGTTTGAAATGCTGTGCTCTCCTTGTTTGTTTCAGAAGCTTTTCATAGACACCTTGTGGATTTTTCCCCCATTTCCTGAGTGAAGTGGACTAGTGTATCAGTTTAGTGATCCATCAGCATGAGGGGAGCAGAGTGGAAGCTCTGTTATACTCTCTGCCTCATTCATTTCTGTCTGGGTTCGGGGAACCCATAGCTCCTGGGGCATCTTTCTCTTTGCTCTGATCTTTACCCGGGTGTGAGTTGTGGTATCACAGATGCCCCTGTGACACCCTGACTGCTTCAAATGCTTCTGAGGCACCACAGACAGGCGTGTCCAGTTGGTGGGCTTTTTGCCTGCTCTGTAGCCCACTCTCCCCTCTGGATTTGCCGTTTCAAGTAAGGGGTGCCAGAGCCCTGCTTCTCAAGAACCCAGTCTGTCCTTCAGAGGGGGAGATGTTATTTGGCTTACGGTATTTTTCTTCAACCTAGTCCCATCTGCCAAAATTCCTTGTCATTTCTGGCATGTCAGTGGCACCTCTGTTATTTCCTGTATTGGTGCAGTCCCCTCGGCCCCCATCTTTATATTCTCTTGGTCATTTTTTTTTTTTTTTTTTTGCTGTACGCGGGCCTCTCACTGTTGTGGCCTCTCCCGCCGCGGAGCAACAAGGCTCCGGACGCGCAGGCTCAGCGGCCATGGCTCACGGGCGCAGCCGCTCCGCGGCATGTGGGATCTTCCCGGACCCGGGCACGAACCCACAACCCTGCATTGGCAGGCGGACTCTCAACCACTGCGCCACCAGGGAAGCCCTCTCTTGGTCATTTTAATGGGAGTAATGGAAACAAGTTTAGATAATGTGTTCTTGACGCCATTTTTCCCAGAAATCCACCAGTGTTTTTTAATGAAACCTTTACAATCTGATTGGTCATATAGAGCAGCAGAGTGAGGAGGTACAGGAATAGTTTATTTAATTGACAAGGCAGATCTGTACCCTTTGCAAATAACAATCCTAAAGTCCCATAAAAACTGGATAATTAAGCAGATGGGTATCTGACAGTTAACAGAATATTTAAAAAATACGATGGCTCAGAAATGTTATCTTCCTCCCCCAGGTGGAGAAAGCTAACTTGGAAACGTGGGTCATGGACTCATTCTTCCTGTCTTTGCCTGGATGGGAATCCCTGTAGGAATGGTCCAGCTCGGGAGCTGCATTCTCATCTTTCTTACAGAAAATGCTTAATTCTCTGAATTAAAAGGAAAAAAGTATACATTTCTTGAATTAATGGTGAGCCAGAATGATAATCAAATGATGTCTTTTAGCTCAGCACTGTGTTTCACTTTTTCAGATATTATTCCGCAAATAGCTTGTATCATCTCGATTTGGAAAGTAAGAAACTGAAAGCTGAATTTTAATAGTTGAACATCTACTAAGGGAAGAGTGAAGAGGAGATAAAATTCCAAACTGTGCGGTGAGAGAGATCAGACATGTTTTTTTGTGGAGCACTTACTTTGTGGAATAATTGGCAGCCTTTCTGGAGAGGGTGTGACCCTGCGTTCTGCTCTCATGGGTTCAGATTATGGCCTTGGTGATCATGCACTGGTCCTAGGAGATGGCCCCGTGAGTTCCTTGTGACAGTGACATAGTTAGCTTCTAAGTTGTGTGGTATGGCTCACTGAGGCAAGTGTGTCTGTGACTTTGATCTCTACCATCTCACCAGTGCTCTGGTGCCTGAGCTGGTTCTGGCCAGGCCTTGGCTGTGTTTTGATTGGCATAGACTCTGGGGCTTGATTTTTATCAGGAGTCATCTGGATAATTATGTGGGGAGCAGTTCCCTAGGAGTTCCCTTCAAAACCAGACAAGTATACGAAAGGAAAAAAACATCCAAACCAGATAGGATTCAAAGTAATGCCTGTGGAATCTGCGAGAGCAGGGCTTTATTAGCTGTTTATGGTGCTTGCTGAGCAATCCCCAAACACTCATACTCCAATGTAAAATCAAAACAAAACAGGAACATAGGACTGGGCATAAATGATGTTTGGATTAACTTTTCTTGTCTCCTTTACTAGAGTAATCAAGAGTTGACTCTGCTGAGTTTCTTTACTATGGAGATCTTATGAAATTTTATTTGCACTCATTTTCACTGGATTTTAAATTCCTGTGTTTGATTTCCTTCCTGTGTTTCTCCATTCTGCCTTCTCTACATGTTGGTGCCCAGTAATAAGACTGATGGCTTTGCCCATCGGTCCCCTTGGGTCCAGGCAAACACAGGAATTACTGCCCCCAAGACAGTCATCCATTGAAACGAACTCAGTGCGCCCCCCACCATGTTCCCCAAAGGCTGAGTGGGCTAACGTGGATGTGTAGTGTGGTTATCCTGGAGCAGTGGAAGAGGCACATTGGAACTGGGCTCCATCAGAATTTTTACTGGGACAGGCTTTTATGATGTCGAGCTTTTCCAAGTTTTATCCATCAATGCTGCACAGCCTACATAAATTAAGGGGGCTGCTGAGGCATTTGTGGCATCTCCACCATGTGCAGATGGTGCTTTGCTTCTATTTGCATCTCTTTGCTTCTATTTCTCTCTCTTTCTCCCCGTCTTTCTTCCCTTTCACTGTCCTCTTTCCATTCCCTTATTCTCATCCATTTTCCTTGACTCACCTTCCTTCCTTCCCTCCTTCCTTCCCTCCTTCCTTCCTTCTTCACAATTCCATTATCACACCTAAAACAATTAATGATAATACCATAAAATCCTGGAATACCAGTCATTTTGCAGATTTCACTGGTTGTCTTATCGGTATTTCTTACTCCGTGGGTTTGTTTGCCTGTACTTCTGCTGGTCTTTGTTTAGCCTTTTCTTCCCCACCCTCATGTCATAATCATGGTTTGGAACCAGTACTCTCTTTTCATCCAAAACACACGCCCTTTGGACCATACCTGCATGAGTTTATTTTCAAAGACAGCATAATTTGTATGATTACAAAATGAAAATTATTATTGCTTCAAGACCCTTACTACCTCTGAATTTTATTTACATAGAAGACTAGACATTCGAAAGGAAAGATTAAACTCCAAGAAATAATGAGGGTTCCAGGATAATAGAAAGATATATTTTTAACGGTTTTTATTTTAAAAGAATTTAAAGAATAGCCTAAAGCAAAAAGAATTTAGGGCAAGTGATTGCCTGAAAACCTGGTTGGGAAGATTCCCATTGTGAGAGCTCGGGGTTGTGGTTGCCTTGACAACGTGTAACGGGCCCTCGAAGTGTTTGACTCTCTGAGTCCTCTTTCAAGTCCTTACAGAGGTGAAGCAGTTGGTCTGGTAGATCTCTGACTCTAGATTACTTTCTGTCTCTCAGAATCAGAAAACTAACCTTTTTCCAGAGGTTTTTCTTTTGGTTGGGAGGGAAGAGGTAATACCTTTGTTTTAACTGAAATGAATTGGCAGCATATCTCTAGTGCTTTCATTTCAGGGAAGGTTGGTGCTGGTGCATAAGGGTTAGTGTTCAGAATTATCATCGTCTCGAGGCTGAGAACCGTGTCTCATCATGAATACCTAGCACACAGGCAGCTGACCTCATGCACAGCTGTGACAGCTCAGTCCTTACCAGCCTAAAACACGGAGGGAAGGTTTTCATTGCCTCAGACAGGATAGTGTTCTTGGACTCTTCAGCCCTGACTAAAGAAGGAGGTCTCCTGGGGCCGCTCAGCAAATGTGGCTATGCAAGGAAGTAGTTTGTTTTATCCTCATCCATCCACCTCACTCATGTGGTGGTCATGAGTCCTATCAAGGATGTACACTCTGGCTAATGGGAATAGAATTTACCAATTTAATACTTGTTAAATGCTTCTAGGAGATTGGATCTTGGATGCTCATTCCAGAGGCTTCAGTTTTAGTGATGGGCTTTGCCATTCACACATGGTGGGCATGATCTATTGCTCCCTCTTTCCCCATGGCTGAATCAGGTCTCCAGGTCAGTTTTGCACAATAGCCAGTACAACCTTTGACAGAACAGGTGCTTGTAGGTGTACGATGCAAGGTGCTCTAAGCATGTGGTTCAAGTTCAGAAGGTCTTGAAGATGAAGTTGTTACTCCGTGAAAATAACAAGGATCATTTATTTATTTATTTTATTTATTAATTTTTTTTTGCGGTACGTGGGCCTCTCACTGTTGTGGCCTGTCCCGTTGGGGAGCACAGGCCTCGGACGCGCAGGCTTAGCGACCGTGGCTCACAGGCCCAGCCGCTCCGCGGCATGTGGGATCTTCCCAGACCGGGGTACGAACCCGTGTCCCCTGCATCGGCAGGCGGCCTCTCAACCACTGCGCCACCAGGGAAGCCCACAAGGATAATTTATGTGTGTGCTTATACCAGTGGTTCTCAAACATTGGCGAGCATCAGAATCACCAAGAGGGCCTATTAAACCACAGATTTCTGGGCCCCACCCCAAGAGTTTCTGATGCAGTAGGTCTGTGGTTTTGTTTTTCTATTCAGAAAAAAAGGATCTTAGGAATGATCGTGCTCCCAAACCTTATTAGGTAGGAATCATAAGAAGACCTACCATCAATTTTTTCTGACATGTGGTAGCGCATAAATGAATAATAAAAGCAAAATTTTAAGAAATAGTCAATGTTTTTGCAAATACAAGATTATTTTTATAACTTCTTTCACTGTGAAATATTAAACATGGATAGAGTAGAGCAAAAGCATGTATGTAAAGCTTAACGCATTATTGGAATGTACAGCTACCACCTAGGTTAAGAAATAGAACTTTGCAGCACCCAGCAGTTCTCTGTGTGCCCTTTTCCAATCACAACTCCATCTCTCCCCACTACCACTATCATAGGGAACCTCTGTTCTGGCATTTATGATAATCACTGCCTTGTTTTCAGTTTTACCACCTGCATATGGTTTTCATAGTTACATAAATGAACTCAGATAGTATGTGTTCTTTTGCGTCTAGCTTCTTTAACTCAACATTACGATCAGAGAATATTCTCTGTATGATTTTCTGGAGGAAAAACATTCCTGTGTGTCTCCTGTACTCTCAGTACTCTACTACTACACCTTTACTTCTGACACCAGATGTGTGTTCTACAACTTAACTCAATTCTGATACTATCTACATGGAGATGGTGTCAGATCCCACAAGTTAAAGGCTTAGCCCTACAGGACTTTCCCCGTCCCCCACTTCTTATGCTAATTACAAGTCCAGGTTGTTACCTATGCTTCTGACCAACTGGCTGTAAGTCAGAGGTTCCCACAACCCTTCCTTGATTAATTTGCTAGCAAGAATTCATGAACTTCACAGAATTCAGGAAAGCGGTCTACTTACTAGATTAATGATTTATTACAAAGGACATCAAAGGATACAGATGAACAGCCAGATGAAGAAGTATATAGGATGAGGTCCAGGAGGGTCTCAAGCACAGAATCTTCTGTCCCAGTGGAACTGGGATGGGCCACCCTTCCTGCACGTTATCATCCAGAGGCCCATCAAATCTTACTGTTCAGGAGTTTTCATAGAGCAGGAATGGACTCCCTGACTCTCCGTTTGAACTCCTCTGACACTGTCCCATCAGGGATAGGGAGGGGCACCTCATTACTGCTGGTTGGGGTAGAAGTCAAGACCCCACCCCTGTGGTCTCCACTGACACCACCAAGGGTTTTTTTTTCCTATGTTAACTTGCATTTTATTTTATTTTTATTGAAGTATAGTGGATTTATAATGTTGTGTTAGTTTCTGCTGTACAGCAAAGTGACTCAATTATACATATTTACATTATTTTTTTATATATATTCTTTTCCATTACAGTTTATCATAGGGTATTCAGTATAGTTCTTTGTGCTCTACAGTAGGACCTTGTTGTTTATCCATTCTGTATATAAAAGCTTAGCGGCCAGTACGGGTAGGAGAGTCCCGGTTTTCCACTCAACCTCCTGTGATGCCACAGTGACACAGAGAGAGATTGGGCTGCCTTGTTATTGCCTCCCAAGGTTGTAAGTCTAGACTCTCCACTGAGCCCTTGCTGGCGAGGGTAGGACTGTCATTTTTTTTCTGTGGTGTTGACTAAGGTAGATCAATTATTGTCTAAATTTTCTCTCTTGCTCGGCTGTCCCTTTCCTGGTACTCTGGCTAAAGAGAGCAGGCTGTTCTTTTTTTTTCTTCTTCTTTTTAATTTTTTGTCTGTACTCCTTGGCATTTCTGGATTACTGGCTTCATTAACTCCAATTTGGGGACTTATGAGAAAATCCGTGGAACTCACCACTGTGTCACTCCTCAGGTGCTGAGGTCTCTAATTAGTCTACCTTCTCTTTTCAATTTATTGGAGTCTATGTTTGTTTTATACATATATATAATATTCGAGGTTTTTGGTTGTACTTAGTGGAAAGAACAAGGAAAAGTACATATATTCCATCTTCCCAGAAGAAGACGGCATATATAGTTTCAAATCCCTCCTTCTTCTTGTGAGATTCTGACCTGCACTTCCCTGCCCGTAATCTTTCCCTTAAACATCATTGGACTAAAAGATCTTCAAAATAATTTTCTATACTATTTTCTAAGTTTATAGTTTTATTTCTTAGTCTGTGTCACATAGGAAATCTTTTAAGCTGTGATGGGTTTCTACTGCTCGTTGCTTATGGCGCTTGCAGGCAGCAGAACAGCTCACTTTGGGCACTGCTGTCACTTTTGCATCCTGGGAATTGATGAATTGATATTTCCTCTTCCTCTGGATCCATGTCCGTATCTAACAAATAGCCTTCACATTATTCAGGAAACCTAGAGAACTCACATCTCAAAAATATCTTTCAGATGACTCTGCCCTGTTGATCCTGAAACTTTCAAGTATGTTGCAGATAAAATTAATGTTCTTTTCTTTCCAGAAAAATGGAACAGTTGTAGAGAGCTGGTTTGGCACGGGTAGTTGAAATACTGGCATCTGCCTAAATAGACCGATAACAAACTGCAACTCAAACCCATTCCTCTCATCTGTAGTTTAATGGAGGGTTTTCTGGACAGTTTAATGGACAGTTCCCAACTGTCTAGTTAGAAAAGCTGTCTGTATTGTTTGACTGCCTTGATGAAATTCTTGTCAGCTGGCAAAGAACAGTTACCAGGAAATTAGGCAAATTGTTGCTTCTTGTCCGATTATGGATAGTTTACAGAATCTTGTGCAGTTTGTAGCAGGAGGCAGCTTTCAGGTTACCATAAAAATGACAATGCTAAAAAAATAATGGCCAAGGGACTTCCCTGGTGGTACCGTGGTAAAGAATCCGCCTTCCATTGCAGGGACACGGGTTCAATCCCTGGTTGGGGAACTAAGATCCCACATGCCTCGGGGCAATTAAGCCCGCATACCACAACTACTGAGCTTGCACGCTTCAACTAGAGAGCACACGTGCTGCAACTGTAGAGCCCACACGCTCTGGAGCCTGCATGCCACAACTAGAGAGAAGCCCATGTGCTGCAAACGAAAGATCCCTCATGCCTCAACAAAGATCCTGCCTGCTGCAACTGAGACCCAATGACGCCAAAAATAATAAAGAAATAAATTAAATTAAATTAAAAAAAAACAGTGGTCAAGAAAATAGCAAAAGAGGAGCTTACTGATGAGTCTGATTTCAGTTCAGAAAGTGTGAGTTGTCTTCAGAACTGCAAAGACCATGATTTCCCTTCACTTAATATTCATTCTCTAAATTGGCTTCAAGAACACGTAGAACATGAACCTTTCAAATTACTTGAAAATTTAGCTGTAGCCCTAGATTTGAAAAACAAGACCTTTAAGAATAAAATACATGCTCTATAAAAGCAGAGTGTCTAGCATTTGTCATTTTCAATTTTCATTAAATGCTCATTTTCAGTCTAAAGTTAGTCCTGAGATGAAGAAACATAATTATGTAAAAATGAGTTCTTAGACAAATGCTTAGGTTCATGATTAATTAATTACCCTGATATTAACACCTGTTCCCTCAGTTCTGCAGAAAGGAGGAGAACAGGGAAGGTAAACGAGGCCAGAGGGAGAAACTCAGCCAAGATGGAATTAAACAGATAGTTGAAGGAAGAGGGATGAGAAGATAAAGCCAAGATGAAGCGGACAGTGAGGCTGAAGAAGCCTGGGCAGTGGCAGTCGGGGGCGGTAACAAATAGTTTAGGAGGGAGGAAGCAGTGGCCGTGTAGTCTAGAACAGGGACCCCTGGCTAGGACTGTAGATGACAAAGAGTTGTTGGGAAAGATGCAAATGCAATGGAATAAAGCAGAACTGGAGAGGTGGGAGGGATGGGTCTAGGGCCTGGAATGCCTATGGGAGGTAAGGTGGGTGATGGATTGCCTCTCTTTTCTCTCAGAGACAAATGGGTGTGAATGGGATAGGAATGGGGCTGACAGTTCAGAGAAACTGCTGAAGGGAGGAGAGACTGTGAAAAGGCTTAATGTATAGGTAGGTGGCCTGAATCTTCATGCCCCCTGACCTAATGCCCATATGTTGTTGGTACTCAATAAATCTCTGTGGAATAATTCAGTGAGTAAATGAGGAAACAGAGCCCTGAGTTGGATGGAAATTCCCTTCTTTTTATTCTCTGTACTTCCATTTTCTATCATGATAGCCAATTATTGAGTCTCTCAGGATAAGGACTCGGTAAGGTAGACTCTTGGTGAGTGTTTTCTCATTGGTGGATTAAATGGGGAGAAACACAGAATTCTGAACCAGTGTTATACCGGGGAGCTGAGAAACTGATCTCAAGTATGTCTCCTTTTGAAAAGCCATTTGTTTTTGATGTTGTAGAAGTTGCTAATGGAGGTAAACGTGGTTCTTCGTTTGCCTTTAGAGTTTCAAAGGTTTTGCAGACAGGTTTCTTAGAACACTGGGTTCACTGTGAATTGGAGTGACATTTCTCATGTGAACCCCTACTTGACAACATTTAATGTGAATAAGCCAGACTAGTTCCAAGAACAAAGGCCTTCTATTGATACTTTTTTAGAAAACCTGTTATATTTAAGAAAACTTGCAAGGGCTCTGTCTCAAAGCTTTAATTTGTTTTTTAAATATAGTGACACTTGACATCCTGAATTTTGTTGTATTTGTTGCTTTAATGAAGATTTATTGAGCAGCTGCTATGCATAAATACTGGGCCAGACAGTGTTGGAAAGGCAGGCTGACCCTCTCCAGATTCCTTGATCCTCACAACAGTGTCGCAGTTTCCAGATGAGGAAAGTGAGGCCCAGAGAGATGAGTCATTTGTCCAGGGTTACCAGTGAGTCCACAGCAGACCCACAGACTGAGTCCAGTGCTCAGACCCTGGTCTTCAGCCTGCCTGCCCTTCACTCCTTCCATCCACTGACCTTCACCTGCCTCCAGGAGCTGACAGCCTGTTTAGAAAGGTGAACAAAATTTGGGGACTTAAATAAAAGGGTCAAAAAGTTTGGGTCCTAAAAGATGGAGATGTACTTGGCATTTAAGACTCAGCCAGGCAGGAGATTGTGACCAAGATGGCAGAGTAGGACGTGCTCTCACTTCCTCTTGTGAGAACACCAAAATCACAACTAGCTGCTGGACAGTCATCGACAGGAAGACACTGTAACTCACCAAAAAAGATACCCCACATCCAAAGACAAAGGAGAAGCCACAATGAATCGGTGGGAGGGGCACAATCACACTAAAATCAAATCCCATAACTGCTGGGTGGGTGACTCACAGACTGGAGAACACTTATACCACAGAAGTCAACCCACTGGAGTGAAGATCCTGAGCCCCACGTCAGGCTTCCCAACCTGGGAGTCTGGTAACGGGAGGAGGAATTCCTAGAGAATCAGACTTTGAAGGCTAGTGGGATTTGATTGCAAGACTTCGACAGGACTAGGGGAAAGAGACTCAACTCTTGAAGGGCACACAGAAAGTAGTGTGCGCATCGGGACTCAGGGGAAGGAGCAGTGACCCAGGGGAGAACCAGACCTACCTGCTAGGGTTGGAGGGTCTCCTGAAGAGGCGGGGCGTGGCTATGGCTCACCGTGGAGACAAGGACACAAGCAGCAGAAGTTCTGGGAAGTACTCCTTGGTGTGAGCCCTCCCAGAGTCTGCCATTAGCCCCACCAAAGAGACCAGGTAAGCTCCAGTGTTGGGTCGCCTCAGGCCAAACAAGCAACAGGGAGGGAACCCAGTCCCACCCATCAGCAGACAAGTGAATTAAAGTTTTACTGAGCTCAGCCCACGAAAGCAACAGCCAGCTCTACCCACCACCAGTCCCTCCCATCAGGAAACTTGCACAAGCCTCTTAGATAGCCGCATCCACCAGAGGGTGGACAGCAGAAGCAAGAAGAACTACAGTCCTGCAGCCTGTGGAACAAAATGCACATTCACAGAAAGATAGACAAGATGAAAAGGCAGAGGGCTATGTACCAGATGAAGGACCAAGATCAAACCCCAGGTAAACACTCCTTGGTGTGAGCCCTCCCAGAATAAACCTACCTAGAAATAGAAAATATGAAAAGACCAATCACAAGTAATGAAATTGAAACTATGATTAAAAATCTTCCAACAAACAAAAGTCCAGGACCAGATGGCTTCACAGGTGAATCCTATCAAACATGTAGCGAAGAGCTAACACCCATCCTTCTCAAACTCTTCCAAAAAACTGCAGAGGAAGGAACACTCCCACACTCATTCTATGAGGCCACCATCACCCTGATACCAAAACCAGACAAAGATACTACAAAAAATGAAAATTACAGACCAGTATCACTGATGAATATAGATGCAAAAATCCTCAACAAAATACTAGCAAACAGAATCCAACAGCACATTAAGAGGATCATACACCATGATCAAGTGGGATTTATCCCAGGGATGCAAGGATTCTTCAGTATACGCAAACCAGTCACTGTGATACACCATATTAACAAACTGAAGAATAAAAACCATATGATATCTCAATAGATGCAGAAAAAGCTTTTGACAAAATTCAACACCCATTTATGATAAAAACTCTCCAGAAAGTGGGCATGGACAACATAATAAAGGCCATATACGACAAACCCACAGCACACATCATTCTCAATGGTGAAAAACGGAAAGCATTTCCTCTAAGATCAGGAACAAGACAAGGATATCCACTCTCACCACTGTTATTCAACATAGTTTTGGAAGTCCTAGCCATGGCAATCAGAGAAGAAAAAGAAATAAAAGGAATACAAATTGGAAAAGAAGTAAAACTGTCACTGTTTGCAGATGACATGATACTATACATAGAGAATAGTAAAGATGCCACCAGAAAACTGCTACAGCTAATCAGTGAATTTGGTAAAGTTGCAGGATACAAAATTAATGCACAGAAATCTCTTGCATTCCTATACACTAATGATGAAAAATCTGAAAGAGAAATTAAGGGAATACTCCCATTTACCATTGCAACAAAAAGAATAAAATACCTAGGAGTAAACCTACCTAGGGAGACAAAAGACCTGTATGCAGAAAACTATAAGACACTGATGAAAGAAATTAAAGATGATACCAACAGATGGAGAGATATACCATGTTCTTGGATTGGAGGAATCAATATTGTGAAAATGACTGTACTACCCAAAGCAATCTACGGATTCCATGCAATCCCTATCAAATTACCAATGGCATTTTTTACGGAACTAGAACAAAAACTCTTAAAATTTCTCTGGAGACACAAAAGACCCTGAATAGCCAAAGCAGTCTTGGGGGAAAAAAAGGGAGCTGGAGGAATCAGGCTCCCTGACTTCAGACTATACTAAAAAGCTACAGTAATCAAGACAATATGGTACTGGCACAAAAACAGAAGCATAGATCAATGGAACAAGATAGAAAGCGCAGAGATAAACCCACACACCTGTGGTCAACTAATCTATGACAAAGGAGGCAAGGATATACAATGGAGAAAAGACAGTCTCTTCAATAAGTGGTGCTGGGAAAACTGGACAGCTACATGTAAAAGAATGAAATTAGAACACTCCCGACCACCATACACCAAAATAAACTCAAAATGGATTAGAGACCTAATGTAAGACCGGACACTATAAAACTCTTAGAGGAAAACATAGGAAGAACACTCTTTGACATAAATCACAGCAAGATCTTTTTTGATCCACCTCCTACAGTAATGGAAATAAAAACGAAAATAAACAAATGTGACCTAATGAAACTTCAAAGCTTTTGCACAGCAAAGGAAACCATAAGCAAGAGGAAAAGACAACCCTCAGAATGGGAGAAAATATTTGCAAATGAATCAACGGACAAACGATTAATCTCCAAAATATAGAAACAGCTCATTCAGCTCAATATTAAAAAAACAAACAACCGAATCCAAAAATGAGCAGAAGACCTAAATAGCCATTTCTCCAAAGAAGACATACAGATGGCCAAGAAGCACATGAAAAGCTGCTCAGCATCACTAATTATTAGAGAAATGCAAATGAAAACTACAATGAGGTATCACCTCGCACCAGTTAGAATGGGCATCATCAGAAAATCTACAAACAGCAAATGCTGGAGAGGGTGTGGAGAAAAGGGAACCCTCTTGCACTGTCGGTGGGAATGTAAATTGATACAGCCACTATGGAGAACAGTACGGAGGTTCCTTAAAAAACTAAAAGTTGAATTACTATATGATCCAGGAATCCCACTACTGGGCATATAACCAGAGAAAACCATAATTCAAAAAGACTCATGAGGGGCTTCCCTGGTGATGCAGTGGTTGAGAGTCCGCCTGCTGATGTAGGGGACACGGGTTCGTGCCCCGGTCCGGGAAGATCCCACATGCCGCGGAGTGGCTGGGCCCGTGAGCCATGGCTGCTGAGCCTGCGTGTCCAGAGCCTGTGCTCTGCAACGGGAGAGGCCACAACAGTGAGAGGCCCACGTACCGCAAAGAAAAAAAAAAAAAGACACATGCACCCCAGTGTTCACTGCAGCACTATTTACAATAGCCAGGTCATGGAAGCAACCTACATGCCCATCGACAGACGAATGGATAAAGAAGATGTGGTACGTATACACAATGGAATATTACTCAGCCATAAAAAGGAACGAAATTGCGTCATTTGTTGAGACGTGGATGGATCTAGAGACTGTCATACAGAGTGAACTAAATCAGAGGAAAACAAATATCGTATATTAACGCATATATATGGAACCTAGAAAAATGGTGCAGATGGACCAGTTTGCAGGACAGGGATTGAGGCACAGATGTAGAGGACAAATGTATGGACACCAAGGCGGAAAAGTGGTGGGGGAGTGGGGGATTTGGTGGGATGAATTGGGAGATTGGGATTGACATGTATACACTGATGTGTATAAAATTGATGACTAATAAGAACCTGCTGTATAAGAAAAAGTAAAATTAAATTTAAAAATTAGAAAAAAAAAAAAAAAAGAAGACTCAGCCAGGCAAGAGCATGGAGCACTAGGCCTCCCTTTCATTCCGTGGTGGCCTGGACAGCAGACTGATTCCACCCCACCATGGTGGGGAAGGGAGTGGGTGATCCTTAGATACCCCTGGGGCCCCTGGCATCACCATTCTCCTCTCATTTATGTGCTAAGCCTTTGCCAAGTACATTACCGACATTTTCTCATTTAATCTTTGTGTCTATCCCAGGATTTGGTCCAATTATTGGCTCCTTTTACAAATGTATTAGTTATTTATTTGCTGCATAACAAATTGCCCCAGAACTTAGTAGCCTAAAACAATAAGTATATATTATTTCATCATTTCTGTGGGATAGGAATCCAGGCATGGCTTAGTTGTGTCCTCTGGCACGGGGTCCCTCATAAGGCTGCCATCAAGGCCAAGGCTGAGGTCTCATTTGAAGGCTCGCCTTTGGTGGGATCTGCTTCCAAGCTCACTCATGTGGTTTTTAGCTGCTGGACTGAGGGCTGGTTCCTTGCATTTGCTGGCAGAAGCCTACCTTAGTTCCTTGCCACATGAGCCTCCATAGGGCAGCTCACAGCATGGCAGTTGGCTTTTTTCAGAGCAAGAGAGAGTGAGAAAGAGACAGAGAACAACGGCCAAGACAGATCCACAGTCCCTTTGTAACCCAATCTTGGAAGTGACATCCCATTACTTGCTATATTCTATTTGTTAGAAGCAAGTGTCTAGGGCTCAGCCCACACTCAAAGGAAGGGGATAACATAAGGGTGAGAATACCAGGAGGCAGGGATCATTGAGGTCCCTCTTAGAGGCCACTTGCCACAACTTATGGGGAAAATGAGGTACAGATATGGACAAGTCACTTGCTTTGTATCACATGGCCCCTAGGTGGGATCTGAGCCCTAACCTCCTGATTCCAGGACACTGCATGCCCTGCCCCCACCCCACTCTTGCTCATTACTCGCAGGCAAAGGTGTCTCCCTGGCCCTTTACACCCTTATAATAGCAACTTAGAAGGTGGGTAGGCCATCCTAGGCCTCTTACCCAGAGATTGTGGACAGTGAGCCCTCCTCCCCTGTTATATTTCCCCCGTGGTTCTGCATTTAGGCCAGATCCTTCCCTTTGGAGCCTGGGTTGTTGGAATTGGTTATATGGATACATACTAAGGTTGTCTGGGGGCCTTAGAGGTGGCCATGTGGATGCCCCTTTATGACCCCAGGACATTTGTCTGTAGATGGACCATCTCTAGTTCCTTTAAACTCTTCTGTGTGAGTCTCGGGGTGTGTATTCCAAGTATGGTGGAAAGCTCCTCACCAGGGCAAGGGTCGCATTGCTGTAGACCTAGCTCTTTGGTTTTCTTCTTCCTTTGAATCTAAAGGTTTTCTAGGACTGTAAAACCATCGATGAATTCCCAGAGTAATACACAATCACTATACAGCATCAGTGAAGTTCAGGAAACTTTATAATTTTAAGAAAATCACCCACAATCATCAGTGTCATCCTGAGGCAACCCAATGTTTGTTTATATGTTGGCATTTTTTCTAGTATTCTTATCATTTTTCCCTTATATAATTGAAACCATAAAACATACTCCATTTTGTATCAACTGTCATGTTCCCATGTCATTAAAAATTATATATAGTTTTTATGTAAATCAAGGATATAACATTTTAAATATTTCATTTATTCTAGCTTTAGTGCAAGTTGTACAAATATTCAATAGAAAGACAGCGATGTGAACATTTATAACACAAGTTTAACTACATGTAGTATGTGTTTGGTTCATGTGGCTTTCCGTGTTTGAAAAGATCTAACGTGAAAGTCTTACAAAAGTGGGGCTGACATTGAGGGGAAGAAATCATTCGGGGTCGTACGTCATCAAGTCACTCAGACACATGTTTGGATCCTAATTTTGCCTCCTACTGGCTATGTGATCTTAAACAAGTTACTTAGAGACTCAGTTTTCTGAAAGGTAAAATGATTTATTCATTCAGCAGCCGTTTTATTAAACATCCATTGTACCAGGTACTGTTCTAAGCTCTTGGAATATATCAGTGGGAGGAAAAAAGACAAAATTTTTTTTGCCCTCACTGCGCAGCTTCTGGGATCTTAGTTCCCAGGCCAGGGATTGAACCTGGGCCATGGCAGTGAAAGTGCCAAGTCCTAACCACTGGACCGCCAGAAAACTGCCCAACAAAAATTCTATCTTTAATGAAGGAAGCTTACAATTGACTGGGGGTGGGAGGAGGGGAGACAAAGATAGGCAATAAACATAATAAATAAATAAATAATATAGTATGTTAGGAGGTCATAAACGCTACAGAAATTAAAAAGTGGAACAAGGTAAGGGGTGGGGGACAGGATGGCCAGGGGTTAATTGCAATTTTAAGCAGGGATGTCAAGTCCACACTTGATAACCGTAATAACTGACTGCTTGCATCATAATAAGAACTAAGGGAGATGTTTCTAAACTGCCAAAATGGGACCCAGTACTAGGCAGTGCCTGGTAAATGTTTGCTATTATTACTGCTGTTGTTATTCCTAAAAGAAGATTCACTGCAGTATTCCTTTATCTAAGAGTGCTCCAACCTGTTCCTCCTGCTTGATTTACCCAGACCTCCTTGGAGCACGCATTTGAGTCAGTCTGGGCACAGCCTGGCTGTACTTTCCAAGGTTCTGTTTCACTGCCTGGTGCCTCTCTGAGCCCAGAGACCTGGGTTCCTGTCTTGATTCCGTCACCCAAAAGCTGGGCAGTGTTAGGCAGGCCACCCCCTCCTCACCGAGGTGCCGTTTCCTCGTATGTAAAGCAGCATTCATGGCACCGCTTTGCAGCGCCACCGTGGGACGCGGGACGGGAGAGGAGAGGAGGGGAGAGCTGGAGGAGAAGTTTGGGAGCGCAGAGCCGTGTACAGATGTGTCCTGTTATTTGCTAATCAAGACTCAAAGCCAGGGCTGTGCTGAGCAGTCTGCCTCCACTCTCTATGCCCCCTCCTGCCTGAGGATCCTGTAGGAGCCTCTAAGTGAGGAATTAGTCATCTTCCCCCCACCTCTTCCTGTGAAGCCCCAAGGGAAGGCCACGCCACTCTTGTTGGTTTTCTGCAGCTTCTCTTCTAGAACCAAGTCTCCTCTGGGAAGAGGGATGAGCTGTCAGACAGTCTTGTATTTTTAAACAGCTGATCATTGAGCACAGTAGTTACCTAATCAAGTTTCTGTGTCTGTTGGATGGAGGTGGTTATTTCTTGTTGTTTTCTTATGTTTATTTTGTGAAGACAGACAGTGACGATTGACTGTAAGGGCAAAGAGAATCTGTGTTGGGGCAGGCCTGAGGCGCACAGGAAGGATTTGAATCCAGGACAGTCTCCTGGAGAGACCCTTCTTAGCACGGTGCACTGGGGGCCCGTGTTAGAAATCTCATATGGAGTAAATTGTGCCCTTAGCTCCTGTCGAAGCCCAGTTCATTAAGTTCCATGAAGACCCAAGGGCAGGACAGGGGACCCTGTCACTTAATGCAGTATTTGGGAGGGAGATGTATTGGGAAGAACCTCTCTGCAATGGTTCTCAACCCTGGCAGCACATGAAATTTCTGGGGGTGAGGTGAGAACCAGGCACCAGTAACCTTTAAAGCTCCATTTCAAGGTGCAACCAAGTTTGAGAGCCAGTGCTAAGTTTAGAGGACTCCGTGCGGGGGTGGCCATACATGTCCTGTTCCGGCAGATGTTTCTGGTGAGCCTCCCTCTCCCTTCTTCCAACACAGCAGGTGCGCAGAGCTGTGGACTGGAACCTTGAACCATCACCAGTGAGGAACATCTGATGCAGGATATATATTTACTCCTAAGCTCTGCAGTATGAATCCTGAGGCAGGTTTCTCCAGCCTTTAAGCTGTGCTATGCTTTCAGAACCCCTCCCCTTCAGAATTAGAGAACCTAGGAAGGAATGAAAGGCAAGGCTATTACCATACATTTCCTTTTGATCCATTGCAGTAAAGAGCAGGTGATAGAAATGCACAGAAAAGGTATGTGAGTACCCCCCTCTCTCCTCTGTTTACAAGATTGGTTGTTTTGGAGGCAGAAGGTTCTGTTGAGACTGAGGAGAGGGGAGACAATGCTGGAAACTGTGATGCATGGTGGTGGCTCACCTTTCTACTGTGTTTGTTTTCCCCGTGTACATGGCCACCGAATGACTGACTTGATAAAATGTTGCCTCAGGTTTTGGTTTGTTTCATTTTCTTCAATCCTGATAGCTGACCTAAACATTGTGAGGTTGCAATGCAAATTACATGCACGATGGCTTTGAGTGGTTCTGTGGTCTGGGACCAATCACTGTCAAAAGTGCAGTGGGACCAAGAAACAAAAACCCAACTAAATCCTGCCAGAGCAGAAAGGTGGGGATAGGAAGCGACCTTGCTGGCTCTCCCTGCAGTGGGCATTGCCACCAGAGGTGACTGGGAGCAACCTGGTGTGGATTTCTCGGTCTGGGTCATGTGTTTTGGTCTTCGCCTCATAAGCACTATCTCTTTTTAGTCAGAAAGCCAACATTTGGTAAGGGATGGTGATGGCAAGCTCTTCTGACCCCAGTCCATTCCTCTGCCTTTTGCCCTGTCCCAGTAGCCCAAGGAGGGCATCAGCCGCCTCTGAGAGGGGTGTGGTGGTGGAGCCAGCCTCACTCCTCTCATCACACACTCTGAGTCAAGCAAGGGAAGTGGCACCATCGATCCTTCATATGTGCCCAGCGTGTGCTTTACACACATCATCACATTTGTCCTTACAGCCCCTCTGACAGACCTCGTCACCCCTCTCTTCTTGACAGGGAAACTCAGCTGTGGCTACAAGGCTAATGATGATGCAAGGACTTGAACCCAGTCAAATGGCTGCAAAGTGGCTTTTCCTTCCCTTGGATCTCTCTCTCTTTTCCTGGAGCAAGGAGTGTCAGCCTGAGGAGACCTCAGTGAGGTACACTGCAGTCAGTCACCTTCACAGATCAAATGCTGTTTTCTCTCAGGGACAATCTGGTGGACGTCTGCACCTCGGCCTTCTTGTGGCCATTGCCGAGCACTGTGTGCAGGCAGTCCTGGCAAGGCTGGCTTGGTTATTAATCCGTACAGTCACTGAGGTGTGGGTAGCAGGCCTCAAAGGTTCACGTTTTGATCCTTACTTGTGTTCTGGGATGTGTCACCTTCTCTGTTGGTCCCTGGGTTTGGCTGTGAATGTGCAAAATATTTCTAATGCTAAAACATTTCTAATGCTAAAAGTGTGGAGGAATGAGTCTAGTTGAGATTCCAGATGCATAAATTTGGTCTCTTGGCAGCTAGATTGCACTTTCTAGAGCTCAGGGGGTTATAAAAGTTGACATCTTTATGTAGATCTATGTGCAGCGTGGCCGAATTGCAGTTGCTTTTGGAGCTATAACTTTGAATTACCTGACTTTTTGTTTTAAAAAGAAGGATGCATTCACGTAGGTGTTGGCTTATTTGGAAAGCAGGGCAAGGAAGGCACAGGAATGAAAAGGGATTTTGGAAAACAGAGAACAGCCCTCGTTTGACTCCTCTGGTGGTCTCACTGAGAAGTCTTACCAAGATGGTGCCGTCCCACAGCTTGAGGACAAGAATCCCCAGCCCGCAGAAGTAGGGCTCCCCTTTGGAGGACAGGCAGGGCTGGGCCTAGACATTTGGGTACTGTGGGCTGGATTCCAAAGGATGATCTTTAAACATTTTGTTCAACAACTCTTTCATGGGCGGGGATAAACTGATGTTGTGTCAAGAAAAACTATGCCTCTCTAACTTCAAAATAGGAAATTTATTACATGAATTTATTACAGGAGATTTTCCAGGTCAGACAGCTACTCGGAGGTATATTGAATGATTTAAAATTTAGTTCATAAAGTCAGTCACTCCTTCTCAGTGAGTAGCATTATGTGTGCCTAACAGTTTCAGACCTGTGTCTCCTGGCACCCAACTTGCCAGATCTCCCCTCTGGTTGGTCTCAGCGTTGGTGGAAGGGCCGGTGGCTGCATCGTGCAGCATTCCCACCTGCGTTGCATGATGTGCTCAGCGGAGATGGGGTCACACCAGCTGGAGAGGGAAACCTTAAGTTAATTTACTCCCGTTTCCACTCTTCCCAAGGGCGTTTTATCGCTTTTATGGACTGCCCTCCAGAGTTGCTTGGCTCATTCCCCTTAATCTATGGTTACAGATTCAGACTAAAAAAGATTGAAATCCTTCGAGTAGGGTTTCTTCCTTTGGCATTATTGGCATTTGGGGCTGGAAAATTTTTTGTTCTAGGGGCTGTCTTGTGCATTGTAGGGTTTTAGCAGCATCCCTGACTTCCACCCACTAGGTGCGATTGACAGCTGCCCCCACCCTCGCCCCCATCACAGTTGTCACAGACAGCAATGTTTCCAGTCATACCTGGGGAGCAAAAGTTTCCCCATTGAGAATCCCTGCTTTAGGAAAAGGAAGGAAGGGGTCTTAACATCTTTGTGGGTGCTGAAACCCCAGAAGACCTTTGTCTACAGGGCTGGGTTTTAAATTAGTTCCCAAAGCGTGAAAAGGGAGTCTCAATTTCTAGCCAGTTGACTACAGTGAAGCTTTTAAGCAGTTTAATTTCAGAAAGATACGTTTGATGCTTTTTACTAAGATGAGGCATTAGAAGACTAGAAAAATAGCTGTTTGGGGTTTTTTTTGTTTTTTTTTAATCAGCAAATCAAGGGAGGTTCCAGAAAGGCTCTTTGACTTTTTCAGGAAATACTTTTCCGAGCAGGGTCTCTGACCTACCATGCTTATGGTTCTTGTGAGACTGGACTCCTGCTCTGGCATTTCTTCATGGAGTGGGCAGTACTGAGGGTCGTGGCTGGGCCTTGTGTGCAGCAGATGGGAATAAATGGGCAGGAGCGAGGTTCCTGTCCCCAGGACGTCACCAGCCTCCTCTAGGCAGGAGCCTCCAACACTTCAGCAGGAGGGGCGGTGCAAGTGAGGTAAACATGAGTTGAAACAGTTCTGTTGGGTTTGGAATGACGGTTCTGGAGCCGTGGTTTTCGAGGTGTACTCTTTTAGCAGCTGATGTTACTTTTTCTTCAAATGACATGTGCAAAAACACAATATAAATAAAAAATGTCAGACCCAAGTTTGAAGGCAGAGTGAAAGAGGGGACCTGTACCCCACACACCTCATCTCACCTTGGAGCTGACACTTCCAAAGACAATGCACTTTGCATCACCCGTCTGACTGAAAGTGGGCTAATGCGTGGTTGGATAATCTTGTTTTTTTTCTCCCCCTGACTGGATCTATCATCCTTTTTCTATTTTAGATAAAAGTAGTTTTCAAAACTACAAACCTAAGTGAAGATTATCATGCTGTTCCATTGCTGTGTAAATTTTACTCTCAATCTGTGGAAGCAGATTCAGGGGCTGAGAAAATATATATGTATGTACATACATACATATACATATTCATTAGGAGTATTTTGATATTTTGTTTTGAAAAACTTAAATATATAGAAAAATAGAGAAAAGAGCCCAACCCCTAGATTTAACAGTTGTCATTATTTTGTCATATTTGCTTCACCTATTTCTTTAAACCTCTACTGGATAAGAATTTTAAAGAACATACCTACCTTAACAAGGTCTGGGAATATTTCCACCACATTCCCCTTACCCCCACCCCATTCCCTATTCCAGTTCATCTTGCAGACCTGTGTAATTTTTTTTTTTTTTTTTTTTGCGGTACACGGGCCTCTCACCGTTGTGGCCTCTCCCGTTGCGGAGCACAGGCTCCGGACGCGCAGGCTCAGCGGCCATGGCTCACAGGCCCAGCCGCTCCGCGGCATGTGGGATCTTCCCGGACCGGAGCACGAACCCGTGTCCCCTGAATCGGCAGGCGGACTCCCAACGACTGCGCCACGAGGGAAGCCCTGATAATGCTTTTTAATGGGCCTTCCTAAGTAGACTACAGCATGATTCACATAATGGGATAAATGGAATATAATGAGTCTAAAAGAGCTACCAGTCCCCAGTTATATATAGAAGCACAGGTTTGTTTTCCAGTGAGGATCATACCAAAGCAGGCAAATATTCTTGAATTTTGTGATTGCTTCTAAAATGAACTACATTTATGAATTAGCTTCTTGGCCCCCCAAATATGTTTATGCTGACAAAAATGGGAGTACCCAATTTTGTACAATGTAATTCAGCTATTACTTGCATACGTGGTGGGTGATGCTGTGCAAAAGACTTATGTCGAGTTTCTCATCATTAAACATGCCCTGGGAAAGGTGAGGGTGGGTTTCGATAACATCTCTCTTCCCAGAATAAATTGCTTCTTCCCTTACTTTGCAAATTGGTAAAAATATTATAGGTTGATAAATATTTCTGCAGTGTGATTGCTTTTCAAAATTGAATTGCAAAGCTGATGCATACGTTGGGAGAGGGGATATTTACAATGGCCTATACCTGATTTTCCCCCTCTTTGGCAGGAAATAACCACGTGTTTACCAGATTACTACAAATGGACTCAGTATCTCTTTATTAAACTCTATGAAGCTGGACTGGCCTATCAAAAAGAGGTAAGTTAAAGTTAGCTCTGCTTTTAAGATTCTGTAAACCTTCTCCATCTTCTTAGAAGACATCATTGTTAAATAAGGAATAAAATAAACCCTGTTTGCACAGTAGCAGTGAAAATGAACACAACCTCACATTCATGAAATCAATCACAGCGGGCCCAGAGAGTAACTACTGTCTGGCTTAGTTTGGTGCCTCCAGGACAGGGCTTGAGCTTCTTTCACCCTTGAATTCCCAGCACGTAACAATGTCTGTAATGAAGTCAAGGAGGAGGCTTAGGAGGAACACGTTTCTCAAATCCTAGCTACCTCTCGTAGATGTGTGCCGGCAGGTGACAACCTTTAGGAATCATGGTTTCTCATCTGCTGATGGGTGATAATATCTTCCTTGCCGGGTCTTGGGGAGAGAAAGGTAATATTTAAAGAACAGCAAGCACAGTGCCCACACCTAGTGGCCTTCCAAGAAATGGAATGCTTCTTAAAACAGGAGGTCAGTAATAGTAGATAAGCCTTAGATGGCGGGAGTTGAGAGAAAGAGTATCATCACATGGCCTAGAACTGCACCGTCCAGTATGATGATAGCCATTAGCAGCATGTGGTTGTTGAAATTTAAATTTAAAGTAATTAAGATTAAATAATATTAAAAATTCAGGTCCTCAGTCATACTAGCCACATTCACGTGCTGGTAGCTAGTGTTGGACAGCAAAGATATAAAACATTCCCATCATAACAGAATATGCTTCCACATAAGAAAAGTACCACATAGCACTGGTCTAGAAAATTCAGAAGTACCAAGTAGAAAACTCATTGTACCATTATACTTTAGGTGTTTTCCTTTGACCAGAGGGATTTAATGACATAGAATTATATTTACTTTTCTGTGGGTCACATCACATTGCTTCGTCTTGCAAAGAATAGTACTTATAATATCATTATTTTTTAAATGTAAAACATTTTACAATCAGTATAGAAACTCATATAGAAGGCTCAGTTTAGAATATGAGAATAACACAAAATGTCTTAAACCTTGACAACATAAAAAATAACATAGCTAACAAAAATCAGGAGGTGAGGTCTTCCCTGGTGGCGCAGTGGTTGAGAATCTGCCTGCTAATGCAGGGGACACGGGTTCGAGCCCTGGTCTGGGAGGATCCCACATGCCGCGGAGCAACTGGGCCCGTGAGCCACAACTACTGAGCCTGCGCGTCTGGAGCCTGTGCTCCGCAACAAGAGAGGCCGCGACAGTGAGAGGCCCGCGCGCTGCAATGAAGAGTGACGCCCGCTTGCCACAACTAGAGAAAGCCCTCGCACAGAAACGAAGACCCAACACAGCGAAAATATATAAAATAAATTAATAAACTCCTACCCCCAACATCTAAAAAAAAAAAAATTAGGTGAAATTGGGGAAGAGAAGTAGAAGCAAGCGTGAGATGATCCCTACATCTTTCATAACAAGGAGTCATAGATGGAGAATTAGAGATTTATGTCTATTTTTTTTTTACGTTGAAAGGTAGCTATTAAAGCTAAGGTTAACAAAGGTAGCAAAAACTAGAATAGGGGTCAGGTGGGAGGAAGGCTGTATGACTGTGCTGAATATCTCATATTATATGGTAGAGGGTCAGCAGAACTGTCTAAAGATAGTATATCACGGACTTCCCTGGTGGTGCAGTGATTAAGAATCCGCCTGCCAATGCAGGGGACATGGGTTTGATCCCTGGTCCAGGAAGATCCCACATGCCGTGGAGCAACTAAACCCATGTGCCACAACTACTGAGCCTGCACTCTATAGCCCACATGCCACAACTGTTGAGCTTGTGTGCCGCAACTACTAAAGCCCATGTGCCTAGAGCCTGTGCTCCACAACAAGAGAAGCCACCACAAGGAGAAGCCCGCACACCGCAACAGAGAGTAGCCCCTGCTCACCACAACTAGAGAAGCCTGCACGCAGCAACGAAGACCTAATGCAGCCAAAAAAAATAAACAAAATTAAATCTTATTTAAAAAAAAAAAAAAAAAAAGAATATGCCTGCCAGTGCAGGGGACATGGGTTTGATCCCTGGTCTGGGAAGATCCCACATGCAGTGGAGCAGCTAAGCCTGTGTGCCACAATTACTGAGCCTGTGCTCTAGAGCCCATGAGCCACAACTACTGAGCCTATGTGCCACAACTACTGAAGCCCGTGTGCCTAGAGCCCATGCTCTGTAACGAGAGAAGCCACCACAGGTAGAAAAAGCCCGCACTCAACAATGAAGACCCAACGCAGCCAAAAATAATAATTATAATAAAAAAATAAAGATAGTATATCATACTTGAGGTAGTACAATTTTATTACTTAAAGTTATAATAGTAAGTACCGGAAGAACTAATTAACAGAATCTGCTAAAAGTGGAGAAGTATTTTAATAACCATTGCAGATAATTATGAATATTCTCCTTTGATACTACACCAAAACTCAACAAGTGGTGGGTTCTTAAAAGTCAGTTGCAATGTTGAATCTAAATATCAGTGAACTTTTTGTACTCTATTAAAATGTGTTGGCCTATTTTACACTTTGAATGAACGTTGTACCCATGCATTATTATTATAATGAAAATAGTTTTGACCTGCAGACCCCTTGCAGGGGTCTCAGGGACCCCAGAGGTTTATGGACCACACTGTGAGAACCACTGTACAGCATATACAATCCCTAACCCACTCTCATCTTTAAATTAAGGATATTAAAATATTGGTTGTTTAAAATATTATGTTGTTATGTTTGTTTTTTTAAAGAGACTGTTCCGTCCCCATTAACATCTGGGATGAATTGAGAGTGAGAACTTTGTGGAACTGAGTCATACTGTAGAGCCTCCTGGGTCAATTTAATTTCTTAACACACCATAGCTGTTCCTATGCTCAGAGCCCCGTTAGGTGAGGAGTGGTGAGAGACGAGTACCTGTCCAAAGTGCTGACTGCAACAGACCTTTTGTGTTGTTAAAGCATTATTTTCAGAAGTTAAAAATATGACTCCCATACAAATATAAAATGAACATGTGTCAAGGATTTTATTCAACTCATTAATTAGTGAGAGAACCATTTGTATGTTAAGACTGGTTGAAATGAGATTTCAAGGAAGGGTGGTTTATAGGGTCACAGGTGTGCTGAAATGAATTCACTAATAGAATCAAAACTGCTTAATGTCCGTCCTACAAGGCATAAACCTAATTCTGGGGACAATCTTTTCTGTGAGACAGAAATCATTGGCATTGTCTTTGCATGGGAGCCCTTTGCATCGCTCTCAGACATAAAGCGTTTGCGTAGCTCTGAGTTTTCTGCAAGTTAACCTCTTCTTTTCACCTAGCAGGGCTGTAAAATAACTTAAACAATAGTGAATAGGGAGTCAAACAAAGGTACACATCCCTAGAAAATCAGATAATCCCTGGGGGATGTGGGTCTGCTAGCCAATCCCAGCCTACACTGAAGGAGCAATCCCTTTTGCCTGTTTCTAAGTTTTGGATAATTTTTCTTAGCAGCATTATTCAATATCCAAAAGCAAAAGGGTAGGAAGAGAATTGGTGGGAAAATCATCAGATTTCCACTCTGATCAACAGGTTCGGTGCTGATCTAGCAGCCTGGCAGACACCTTCCCAGAAGAGCCTCCCTTGCTCAGGTGGATTATAATTATACCCAAAGGGGGTTTCTACACTGGAATCACCCATGGGTCCAGGCAGAGGGAGTAAGAGATCATGAGCTACATTGTGTATTCCAAGTGATAGCAGGAAGGACAAACAAAAATTGAAGTTATAAGACATGAAAAAGCCACAGCAAAGCAAAGGGCGTCCTGCAGGTAAAACACAGGAAAGAGTGAACAGTTCGGGCTTCCCTGGTGGCGCAGTGGTTGAGAGTCCGCCTGCCGATGCAGGGGACACGGGTTCGTGCCCCGGTCTGGGAGGATCCCACGTGCCGCGGAGCGGCTGGGCCCGTGAGCCATGGCCGCTGAGCCTGCGCGTCCGGAGCCTGTCCTCCACAACGGGAGAGGCCACAGCAGTGAGAGGCCCGCGTAACGCATTAAAAAAAAAAAAAAAAAAAAAAAAAAAAGAGTGAACAGTTCTTTGAAGAGTGTAAGCAGTCGTACACAGCATCAATTAGATTAGCCAGTGTTACCTATCCTCAGTTGCATAGTTACTATTTATAGGCATGGGGTATGAAATGATGTGACATGTTAATGTAATAGTGTAAACATTTCTTGCATGGAGCCCTTGGTTGTGTAATATCCCTTTACAAGACACTTGATTTTTTTGTATCTATTTATTGTATAGTTAAGCTGACTTCTTGAATATATTGAATGTTTATTATAACATTTCTTCATAGGACACTTGCTTCTCTGTCTCCACACCCCGGGTTTGTTCATGCTGCTTCAGTTCTAAGCACATCAAACCCAAGTAGGAAGCTTAATCTCATCACTATTGGGTTGGATCCAAAGCCAGTCACAGACAGCATCTTCGGAGCTGAGTAACTTTTCTGATGATGGAAGGGGTTTCTGGGGCCCCCCATTGCACAAGGATGACCATGCTACTGGCTCCAGATGTCTCTCTTCTCCCCAGTTGTTTCCAAGTCAGTGTGACACTCTGCCCCCCAGCCTCACAATCTGCATACCCCTGGGGAATTTGGTCCAGTTTTCCCTCTGACTACTTCTCTCATGGGAACAGACTGTATTCCTTTCCTGTTGCTGCTGCCGTAACAAATTACCACCAACTGGGTCGCTTAAAACAGCACAGATTCATTGTCTTACATGTCCATGAAATAGGTCTCACTGGGATAAAAATCAAGATGTTGGCAGAGCTGCCTTCACTCTGAAGGCGCTAGAGGAGAATCTCTTTCCCTGCCTTGTCCAGCTTCTGGAGGCTGCTTCTGTCATTGACTTTGGACTGCTCTCCAACTTCAAAGCCAGAGCGTAGCATCTTGAAATCTCTCTGACCTGTGCTTCCATCATCACCTCTCCTTCTCAGACTCTGAATCTTCTGCCTTCCTCTTTCTTTTTTTTTTGCCTTCCTTTTTCTCTTATAAGAGCTTTTGTCATTACTTTGGGCCCATCTGGTTAATCCAGGTTAATCTCCCCATCTCGAAATCCTTCATTAATCATATCTTCAAAGACCCTTTTGCCACGTAGGTAACATATTCACTGGTTGCAAGTGACATGGCCATCTGGATTCTGGATGACATAGGATGTGGACATCTTTGGGGTGCAATTGTTCTGCCTACCACCCTCTTTTCCCAACTTCATAGGGTGTTACAAGGGTAAAACAGATGAATGCTTGTGGAGAGCCTGGGATGGTGCCTGGCACAGAGTATGTGCTTAATAAGTGCCTGTCTGTGCGTGCCTGCAGGTACCTGGAGTCATTATGATATTTATTTATTTATTTATTTATTAAAGAAGGTGTGGGGGTAGGAGTTTATTAATTTAGTTATTTTTGCTGTGTGGGGTCTTCGTTTCTGTGCGAGGACTTTCTCTAGTTATGGCAAGCGGGAGCCACTCTTCATCGTGATGCGCGGGCCTCTCACTATCACGGCCTCTCTCGTTGCGGAGCACAGGCTCCAGATGCGCAGGCTCAGCAGTTGTGGCTCACGGACCTAGTTGCTCCGCGGCATGTGGGATCTTCCCAGACCAGGGCTCGAACCCATGTCCCCTGCATCAGCAGGCAGATTCTCAACCACTGCGCCACCAGGGAAGCCCCATTATGATATTTAAATTGGAAAAATAGAAAGTTAAAAAAAATCCTGAAGGGACTTCCTTGGTGGTGCAGTGGTTAAGAATCCACCCGTGAGCCACAACTACTGAGCCCGTGTGCCACAACTACTGAAGCCTGCGTGCCTAGAGCCCATGCTCCACAACAAGAGAAGCCACCGCAGTGAGAAGCCCGCGCACTGCAATGAAGAGTAGCCCCTGCTCACCACAACTAGAGAAAGCCCGCATGCAGCAGTGAAGACCCAATGCAGACAAAAAAAAAAAAAAAAAATCCTGAAGCTTCCTGGCTAATTCTAAGGCAGGCTGCCCATGGGAAGGTATCACAGAAAAACAAGGTAGATTATTTCACGGATTTTCATTTAGAAAGATAATGTTCTTATTGCTAACTAAAACTTGCTAACATTGACTTAAATGTTTTTGGTGTATTAATGTTTAAAAGTCACTATTAAATGACATGATCTTAAGAAAAAAATCATAAATAGAATGCAAACATGCACAATTGGTACATTGTTTGAAGATCAGAGTTAGCTCTAATCCAAAGTATTTTTTCCAGGTAGATCTCCTTTTATTGGATAGCCATTTTCAAATTGGCTTTAGAACGTAAAACATATTGGGACTTCCCTGGTGGCCCAGTGGTTAAGAATCCACTTTCCAATGCAGGGGACGCAGGTTTGATCCCTGGTCTGGGAACTGAGATCCCACACGCCATGGGGCAATTAAGCCCTGCACGCCACAACTAGAGAGCTTGTGCACCACAACGAAGAGCCTGCGCGCTCCAACGAAAGATCCTGCGTGCGGCAACTAAGACCCAACACAGCCCAAAATTAATTAATTAATTAATTAACAATTTTTTAAATTAATAAAAATAAAAACATATCGATATCAGTTAACATTCTATTCCTGGGGTTTATTTCAAAATATAAACTTGAAATTAACATTAGAAAGTTAATTTACTTTAGAAAGACTGCATATAGCATACTTTGTAAAGCATATTTGGCAAAAAATAACTCACATGTTAATACTTTTCCTCTAATGGCATTGTCATAACTTACTTTTTTAAAAAGAAGATAGCCTTACTTCTTAAATTCAGTTCTGCTACAAGCTGTATAAATGGACATTTAGGGAAAGTATTTTAGCAGAGCATTACAAAACAGAACCAGAGTCTTTAAATCTTGTTCTTAACAAGCACTGTCCATCAGAATGTTTATTTTCCGTGCAAAAGGGAATCTCTTCTTGCTCTCACAGAACAAAATATTTTCAGCCAAAAATATGAATATAGAGACCTCTTCTTGGGAGAACATTAATTTCACCTCTTTGGTTTAAAAATAAATTATTCTATGGATGTAGCTAGTAGAAAAAATGATGCTGTGTTCTACTTGGACATCCTAGAGACCTGTGGAGTGCCACCTAATTTGTGAGTTTGTCTTTGGTTGTCTTTATGATTTCAGTGGCAGCTGCTTATAGTGCTAATTCGCCTACCTAAGCTACTTAAAGAAACATGGTGGACAGACAGGCAGCCTTTCTCAGTCTGCCCCCTGGTGGCTTTGGAAGGTGGTGGCAGGTAACAAATAAACTGGCCTTGGGAACCTGCCACCCCCCATTCTGGACTGAGTCCAAATTCAGGCCCATTCTAGATGGAATGGAGCAAAATCAATTTTGAGAATTAGATCCTTTAATAAGATCTATATGGCGTTCCTTAATTAAATAAGCTTTTGTCGAGAAAAAAGCTAATAGACCCTGAGGAAATCAATACCCTAAAACATATATTTTACCAGCCTTCTGGAACGTGAAGCTACATGACAGCATACTCAAAAAACATCTTCATTAATATAAAAGAAGAGCTTGAGGAGAAAGAAGCAAGGGAAATGATGGAGAGCAGCCAAAGGCCTGAAGAGTGATGCCTTGGCCAGTAGACAAAAGCATACTAATGGAGGATGTGCTCTAGTTGGGACTGGCACCCTGTGAAATGGGTGAGGGCCAGGGACGCAAGGGGAAGGAGGATCCAGGGGAAGAGGAGGATGAGATGAGAAAGGACGAGGTTTGGAATAGGAAGCCTGCTGGGCAACAGGCACCACAGCTGCTGTGTTGCGGAGAGGAGAGCTGATAAACTCAGGATGAAATTGCCTTGAGAATCCCCAATGGACCCCGTAGTCACCCACACCTCCAAGAGCATAACAGCCAAGAAGGGGAGGGGGAGGAGGCAAAAATGATGCAGCACCCACAGTCACTGTACAAAACTGACCCTGTGAACATGGCTGATTCTTGTTTAGAATCGTGTTGTTTAGAATTGTGATGTGCATTTATTAAATGCTTTCTGAAAGCTTCCCACAAATCACTCAAACAAACAGACAAAAAATGTTAATCTTAGTGTTTAACCCTTGATCAACCGGGGAAGTTCTCTTATTTGGGATGGCTCATTCTGTGATGTTGCCAGATAACTTGTGTGAGGGAAGCAGTGGGCAAAATCGACTAGAGTCCAGTGTTTTTGCAAGTGTTTTAATGATTTCAGTATTGATTTAAAGTTGATTTCAAAGTACAGAGATAGGCTGTATTTTACTAAGATGACTAGTTCACTCTAAGGAGCATGGAGTTGGCTTCAGGAGGTGATAGAGACCAGCACCAACCAGCGCAGTGACTACAGTCAGTGAAGTTGTCCAGAAACTATATTCTATGTAGCAAGACTGTGCTTGCTTAAAAATCAGGGCATCTATCAAAGTAAGTGTTCAAAATGTGAAAACCCAAGAATGCCAGATGAGAGAAGACAGACTGTGGCTTGAGGGGAAGCTGTAGGATAGAGACCATTACATAAGAGAGGAGACCTGGAGAAAGGTATTTGGGAAGCAACTCCAGGGCTTCAAGAGACCACAGGTGCTGTGTACCCTGGACCCCACAGGCCCTACATTTTGACCACCCATGGTTTTACCGCCAGCAGAAAGGCTGAGTCTGAACCCTGAAACTCTGTGCTTGAGGTAGATTGCAGTCCTGAGAAGAAAAGAGAGTGGGTTCTTACAAGGATGCATCTTTGATTCAATACTTTATTTCCTTTTGTGTTTTTCCTCTTCTCCACCCCCAAGACTTTCATTGCGGGGAAAAATTGCTTTTGTGTTTTGCTTTTATTTGTCTTTCGTTCATTACCAGGGTTTTATTGCTTTTTGTGACCTGGAGTCTGAGAGATGCCAGGCCATGTGGGAATGTTGATAGGAAAATAAAGTCCTATTTGTTTTTGCAATCTGCAGTGCTGAGTGTTTGCTTCTCCGTGTCACCTGCAGGGGGCAGGAGACAGAGGTGAAGGCATATAGGGCTTTTTTCCCTCCCTTTCGTACTTTATACCATTTTAGTTGTACATGGGGTATTTGGGGGGGGGGGCTTTGAAGGAGCTGTCCTTGTTACCAAACAATACTTGGCTCTTTCTTTTTATCTTTTATTTTAAGTGGTGTCCTTCCCCCTAACCCCTAATATGGGCAATGATAATAGATAAGTCAGTCACCCTTGGTTTATTCACCTCAGGTTTTTAGGTCTAAGGTAATTTGTCCTATATTTTGTCTATATTTATGGATTCAAGGATTTGGGGGGCCCTTAGAATCAGGGGAGAAAATCATTCAATGCATGTCTTTCCCACTCCAACTCTAGGCTTCACAGGCTTAAGTTTTTCAGTGGATGTACTACTTTTTAGTTGTAAAATCACAACCCATAGATGGGTTAGCCCCTCCTGCACTCCTACTTTTTATATAATTTTTAGATATGTCTCTGAATCAGTCAGGGTCCCAGCAGGAAAAAGAGGGCCTACCCGAAAGCAGTCACTGAAGAAAATGTAATGAAAATACTGTCTCTGGGACTTCCCTGGAGGTCCAGTGGTTAAGACTTCGCCTTCCAAAGCAGGGAGTGCAGGTTCGATCCCTGGTCAGGGAGCTAAGATCCCACATGGCTCGCGGCCAAAAAACCAGAACATAAAACAGAAGCAATATTGTAACAAATTCAATAAAGACTTTAAAATAAAATGGTCCACATCAAAAAGAAAAAAGACTGTTTCTGTGCAGAGTTCAGGGAAACCCACAAGGGATGGTCAAGCACCTGGCACTGGGAACAGAAGGAAGCTTTTGCCCACCCCAGGCAGCAGGGGCGACATCGGGAGCCATTACTGGAACTGGGAGAGCAGTAGCTGGAGCAGTAGGAGAGGCCTGCCCAACGGGGGCGGTGGCCCAACTGGGAAGAAGCCAGGGTGCCTCTCATTGGTTGAACCCAGCCAGAGGGCAAGGGTCCTGGTTAATGTAGGCACAGGGGACAGCTTCCTGGGGTACAGAACAGGGTAGAAAGAGGATTTGGACGGGCAAATTGACAACATTCAGCACAATCTCTTATTAAAATTGCTTATTAAAAAACAATGTGTACTTTACTGCCTAAACATGTCTCTGTACTCATTGCCTTCTTTGTACTCAGTTGTACCTAAATGTCATAAAGGAGTGAATGTAGATGGCGGAGGTATTTTAAATGAAAATAGAAACGAATTAGAACTCTATGGAGAGAAACTTCATCATGGTTAAGACTACAGGTTCTATCAGCCAAAGAAATCTATGGAGATAGGTCTCAGAATATTGTTACCTTTTGTGGGGGGGGGCAGATGTTGATTGGGAGAAGGCACGACAGAATTTTCTGGGTTGCTGGGAATGTTCTATGTCTTGGTATGAGTGATGGTAGAAATTGATTGAGCTGTACACTTAAGATTTATCCACATTACTCTATGTATGTTATACCTTAATTTAAACAGAAGTTTTAAAAAATTGCAAAAATGTTTACAGTTCCTAGAGACCTGAGTTCCTACCTTGCTATCTCTGCCACTTACTGACTGTGTGACCTTAGGCAAGTTATTTAATCTCTCTGTTCCTTAAGTTCCTCCTCTGCAATATGGGGAGAATAATATTCTTACCTCAAAATGTTGTCGTGAGGATTAGAAGAGCCAACCTTAGGAAAGCACTTAGCACAGCATCTGGCACATGGTAATCTCTCGGTAAGTGTTAGCTATTTACATTAAAATAAATACATTTTTTCCCCTAAAATAACCCAATTTTACTAAGTTCTAGGTACCATTTTTTCTTCTTTTCCTCTGTTTACTAAAATTTCCAATCTGCAAGTCCATCCTTTCATACAAGCAAATTCCAAACTTGAGTTAGACACATGCTTAGAGCCTCCCTTCCCAAACCTATTCTAATAAAATGAAAGCACAGAGGCAGTCCACATTCTTTTTTTACAGCTTGCTAGTGGCTTCCTTGCCAATTGATGCTCCAAGGAGGTGCCCTCAAGTCTCAGAGCAGAGATACTGCCTTTGCAGACCCTCTCACATGTAAGGAACCTCAATATGATCCTATTCAGTATACTTACCAGATTGCATCATTTTGTTTCATGAATTATAACAGGCCTTGGTTAACTGGGACCCAGTGGATCAAACAGTGCTTGCCAATGAGCAGGTGGATGAACATGGCTGTTCGTGGCGTTCTGGAGCAAAGGTGGAACAGAAGTACCTCAGCCAGTGGTTTATTAAGACAACTGCTTATGCAAAGGTGAGTGTCAGCCTGGAGGCTCCCCAGTAATGCGTACATGTTGGTAGGCAACACCAAGGTCTTCTCGGTATTGGAGAGCCTCACTGTTGGGGGTGAACTCTAGTTAGAGCTGTTAGAGCCATGGGTGTGCAGACAGGAAGCACATGAACCTCAGGGTCACTCACGTAGAGGTTGATGGATTTGGGTCTTTCAGTTGGAAATCAAGAATAGCACCCGGGGGTCATTGTAGGCCATTGTTTGCTGACCTTTCAACATATCATTGTACTGCCATAGAGGCCAGAAAACATTCATCTTCATCTGCAATTATATCAACAATAAAGCTAGAAAGGAAGAAAGTATCTTCACCTGTGCAGTTCTAGTAAGACCTCCGGAAAGACAGAAGGACATTTCAGAGGGTCCAGAGAAGACCATCTAAAAGGAGTGAAGAGATGGCCAGTCTCCATGAGGGAAGGCCAGGGTGAAAGTGAACTAAGCCAGGAACCAAAGCTTTGGACTTTAACTCTTGTTGTGTCTCTGATTAATAGTGTAAACTGATGCAAGTCCCTGCACCTCAGTTTCCTCATCAGTAAAAGGAGAGGGTGCGACCAAGTGGTCTTTAAGGTGCCTCTGGCTTTTTATGTTTTCAGGAATCAAGGCAAACCCAACCATTGAAAGGGGGAGCTTGCTTACTAAATCACCAATAGCCTTGGCAAAATAACTTGTTCTGGGTATGCCAGAACCATTCTGTGCAAGGTATTCTTTGAGCCTACCATGTTTCGGGATATGGAATTGAGTGATCACTCCCTGAAACTCCAGAGAAAAGTGGTTAGAGCAAATCAGGGGCATTTCCCATGGCAATTTGATAATCTCTATATTAGCATAAGACAGGAAGTAAGCAGGATCTGAAAAGGTAAAGGTATCATGAAGGGCTACTGATGGTATGTCATGGTAGTTCTTACCCTGGGGTAGTCACCATACAAAGGATAGTTGTACCTTTCCATAGTAGCCCGTGGGTTGCTCCATCACAGAGAGGGTACTGGACTGAAATGGACTTTGGGTCAGATCCAATACTGCACTTCTTATATGCAAAGAAAGCACAAGTTATAAATAACCTCTGATCACTACAAAACTTTGCCGAATTAGAACTGTAGTACACCAGCTCACCATACCAATGCCATATGGTTATATGACCTCTAGTTCTCTCATTCAAAAGACATGTCTTAAAAATGAGACTGCTTTCCCTTTTTAATTTATTCAGAATGTAGCATATGGATTTGGAAAACTACTAATTAGAACTTGTTAACATAATGCCTTACTCCTTTTAAGCACACTAGTAGTATTGAGAGGCTGAATAATAATAAGGAAGCTGAGGGCATTGCTCTCTATAACGTCCCAGGCAGTGAGAGCCCCTACTTGCTGACAGTTGGGGTCGACTGCATTACTGGGAGGCATGCCAGGTCACCTCGCGGACCTGTCAGATGACTCTGTAATAGGCACTGGTGGAAAGGCCACCTAATTGTCCTCTGCCTCTAATTGGAAATGTAATAATCTGAGTGGCATTATTCTTTAAACTGTCAGCTGTGAATTTTCAGCTCTTCAGCAGAAATGGTTAGTTACCATGGTGACTTGCATGGTTCTTGCTGAACTCCAGTGAAGAATTATTGAAAAAGCTGAGTTTGGAGGTCAACACTTGGTTTGCCCTGAAAATCAGGAGAAGAGGGGGTGGCATGGGAGGTAGGGGTGGGCAGAAATCCATGTTCACTGCAGGTCCTTGGCTGAGGGCTGCACGTGCACAAAGCAAGACTTCATAAGGCCTAATAGAAAATGATTACTATGAGATTGAGAGGAGAACAGAGATACCAGGGGGCTGCACAGTGCTCTGAAACCTTGGAGTTATGGCTCAGCCAAAAGTACGCAGTTGAGACCTCAGAAAGGCTATATATTACAAGTGTGGATGACACCCTAGGACCAAGGACAAAATTAAAATAGACTCACCTTAATTAAAAATAAAAGTAAGCCTGACAGTTTCAAAAGGCACTTTCAGAACAAAACTCAACACCTTTAAAAGGAAACAACATAATCCAGACTTTCTGCAAGGTTGGTTTCATCTGCAATGTCTAACATATAATAAAAAAAAATTACTAGACTTGCAAAGAATTAGGAATTGTGACTCATAATAAAGGGGAGGAAAATGGAGTCAGCCCAATAGAAATAGATCCTGAGATAATGGAACTTAAAGGAAAAGATGAGTGGACAGGGGAATTTCTGAAGAGAAATGGAAACTATTTTTTTTTTAAAAAACTGGAAATCTAGAACAGAAAAGTACAACTTCTAAAATGGAAAATTTATTGTTTGAGCTGCAGAGGGATGAGTAAGGGTTAAGTAGGCCATAAAGCTATAGGGAAACCCCCATCCCACCACATAGAGAACATAACAAGTGGTAGCCCTAAAACAGAAACGGATATAAGTTTTGAAGCTGAAATAATGACAGTATACCTGAAACTAAGAGAGCCAAGAGGAGAAACTCAAGATAGGGCTGGAGAACCTGAATAGGTGGTTAGGGGCCAGATCAGGCAATGCCTTTTAGGTCTTAAGAAATATGTACTTTATCATGGGGTCCCTGAGAAGCCATTAAAGGATTCTAAAGAAGGGAATGACATGGTCAGATTTGTGCTTTTATAAATTCACTGTGGAAAGGGCAAGTGTGGGTGCAGAGAGACTAGTTAGGAGGTTATTGCAATGGTCCAGGCATGCATAGCTTAGACTTAGATGGTAGTGGAAAGAGATGGGTAGGTTAGAAAAATATTCAGATGGTGAAATCTGTAGAACTTGGTGATAATGAATGAGAGTGTGTAGGAGATGATGTCATCAAGAAAGACCCTGACTTGGACACAAAGTGAATGATTAAGCTACTCACTGGGATAGGGAGTCCTGGAAGAGACATAGTCCTGACCCTTTTGAGTTTGCAGTGGCCATGAGTCATTTGAGTAGAGATGTAGAAATAAATGATGCTTGGATAAATGGGTCCAAAACTTCAAAGAAGATCAAATGAGATAGGACATCTACTTTAAAACCTGGTATAACAGTAATGGTGTTGAGTTAGTGATGAGGTCCTATTTAGATAAGGATGAGATATTGAGTCAACAATGCTTTTAGCTGCAAGTAAATAAAAACTCAAGCAGTAGCTTAACAGATGGGAGGTTACTTCCCACACAAGAAGTCCCAGTTGCTGGGACCAAATTGGGAGAGGACTCTGAGTTGGCATTTCTGTGATTCTCATGACCTTTCCTTCCTACCTATTACTCATGGTTGCAAGATGGCTGCTGCAGATCAGACATCACACTTCCATTCAAGACAGAAAGAAGCAAAAGAGGCAGTGTGAGTGACTAGAATGCAAGAACTTTCCCACAAACCCAAAGCCAATTTCCACTGATGTTCTATTAGCCCCGGTTGTGTCATGTGACTACACCCAGCTTCAAGGAAAACTAGGAAAGCAGGCTCAGGCTTTTTAGCTTCTATAGTCAAGATGGTTGGGGGAAGGGGATGGGGAATGGGTGCTGGGATGGCCGGTGAGCTGTGCCTGCCACAGTTATCTTTAGAGCTCTGTATTTACATCTAGTTTTGCAGCTCTGAGGGCTGCCTCTGTGATGTACAGCTGGTGGTCTGCTTGGAAGCATGGCTGTGAAGGAGCCCTCCTTTCATTCACTTAACTTCCAAATTATAAAGACGATGCCTGATGTAAAAATTACAGGGAACCCTGAAATATAAAAGTCCTTTATTAAGGCTGTTCTGTGACATATTTGATTTTCCTCCCTTTACCCCCCCCCACCAAGTCTTCCTAGGATTGTTTGCTTTATGAAACGTTAAAAGTGATTTCAGCCACTCGTTCTGTGAAAAAGAAAACTGGCAGTAGGAGTATCTGAAGAAAATGAATTAGTCTTGGCAGAGATGTGTGGGAGGATTCTTGTGGGCAGCACCACGAGGTGAGAGGAAGGGGAGGAGGGCGGATTGGAGACTCACATACAGAAAGCAAGAGGGATTCAAAGCCGGATGGAACGAACACTTCAGTTCCTGACAACAGGGTGACAATTGGAAGGCGAGACAAATAGACAGCTTCCCGTTTGAACTTTTCTGATAGATTTGTGGTTTTGGTTTCTGTGCAGCTTCCTTCAGCCCCCAGAGGCTGACTTCTCGCAGGCCCTCAGCTGCCGGGACACTATATGTGGACTCCTCTTTGGCCTTAAGATGGACATAATCATGCCCTGATGGTGCTTAGTCAGTGCCCACACCAAATTGGTGCTTATGTTTTCTAAGTTTCTAGGAGTTACCTGGCAACTGCTAGAATGTGAACCAAGCCTGTGATCACCTCCCACTTCCTATCTGCTTGCCCCTGATCTGATCAGTTCTCAGCCTTCCACTTACACCATCTTATTGAACCTTCACGTTATTCTTTGGAGGGTAGATACACCTGTTATCCCTGTTTTACTGATGAGGAAACTAAGGCTCACACTGGTCATAAGTAACAGCACTGGGATTCAAATCCAGGTGCTTGAGCTCTTCACTGGCAGTATGTGCCACTTCTCAGGTAGCCTGAATTCATTCTTTCTCTCCCCAGCTGTATTCTTGACTAGGTGCTAAGAATACAGGTGAGAAAAGCTGAGGTCCCTGCTCTTTGGGAGCTTGGAGGCTAGTGCAGGAGACATTCGCAGACATGAGAGGTCACAGCTGTTGGGATCAACATCACATTGCAGGAGAGTGCAGGGGAGGCGAGGAAAAGCCCCAGCTCTACCGAGTGGTCTGAGGAGGTATCACAAGATGGTGATGAAAGATGGGAAGTGCAGAATATCTGTAAGGGAGCGTTTTGTTGCCTCCCAGACATGCAGGAAACTTCACGCTTCACAAGTATTTCCAAGTAGAATTTCTGCTGGCAAGAAGCAGATGGGCAACAGTGAGCCCTTATGAAATCAGGGAGGATGGGAGGTAATAAACCACCCATTTCCCTGCCCCCTCTGCGCCTCTCATCTTGGTTTCATGTTGCACTTGTGGGTAAAGTAGAGATGCCTTTACCAGAACGCACTGGTCTTGTTGGACACTGCAAAGAGTGGAACTCTGGAGTTGGAGAGCCAAGGAGGTGAGGGAAGGGAATGAGGCTCATGACAGGAGCTCCTTGGGGAGGTGGAGGAGGAGGCTGGAGCAGGACAGCCCTGGAGGAGCAGTGGTACAAAGGTCTAGTCCCCTGGGTGCCCCTGGCTGCTTAAGAGTCCCCTGCACTCTGAAATGGGAACCCTTGGGCACCCTTGTTCTAATCCCGAGGCCTTGAGTTCCCTGTGAAAGCATTTGGCTGTCTGCTGGAAAGTGGGCTGTCGCCTGGCTTTCTGCTTCTACCCTCAGGTCCTCTCCCAGCCCCAGAACAGAGAGAGTGCCAGGAAGCACCTCCTCATAACAGCATGCAAGTCCTCCTGTGCTCTCAGAAAACTTTGCAAAGGGATTGATCAGTGAGGTTTGGCGACTTGACCCCACCTTGTCCCCCGAAAAAGACCCTTGGCCCCAGTGTCGCCTGCTGTGTGTTCAGCCTGGCCCTTCGCACGGTGGGCATGTGCACAGATTAGATGTTAGCCAAGGAAGCAAAGTTTCTGAGAACCAAGAGGAGCAAGTGAGAAACGTTTAACGAACTGTCAGCTTCTCTGCAGGGCGGTTGGGATAAAAAGCCGTGAGGATCCAGACCAGGGCCAGATTTAACAGCGCTAATGCTGAGGTGTATCTACTGTGAGGGTTAGGGTTAAGCCCAGTGGCTTTAACACTGTTACTGCGTTCACCCCCACTGTGCCCCTCTGTGGCCAGTCAGGGCTGAGCGTGGCCTTATTCCTCCCTCCTTGTAAAAAGCAGTTTATCAGCTCCTGCGTGGTAGCGGGGGCAGAGCGCATACAGCTCTGGACCCCGGGACTCAGACCAGTGCTCAGACGCATTCTCGGAGCCAGCTTCCTGCCCGAGTTCTCCCCCAGGCCCTGGCTGTCTCTTCTTTTGGAAGCAGCAGACTCCGCTCCCATCCCCAGGATCTGGTTTTGACTCCCTGTCTCACAGAGCTAATTAATTGTTAAATTCTGTTCCTTCTTACATAATACTTCCTTCTGTTCTCTGTGTAACCTGCCTCTCCAGGATCTTTTCTCTCCTAAACCATGAGCCGAACTTTACTCTTCACCTTCCATCCTGTCCTCTCAGTCCTCCTCAGGGTGATCGTTGTCTGGTGCTAAGGGGCGCAGTGAAGTCCTTCTGGGGGCGCGGGTGGGAGGGGGACAGAGGCGAAAGGAAAGTAGGTGATTTGAGGCTGACAGTCCCCGGCACTTTGCAGGCGAGCAAGAGACTGCCTGGGGTGTATCAGGAGACTTGTACGCCAGCCTCCCTTCCGGCCCGCAGCCCCGGCCAAGGGGACAGGCTCTTTAATGTCAGCTGGGGCTGAAGGTGAGCCTGTTGGGAGAAGGCCGCCGGCTGGCTCTGAGCAGGCCTTAGGGATAACTTCTGCCTGGAAGAGCTCACCAGAGTTGGTGCAGGGCTGGGTTCCAGCTCTGGATTTGGAAACCATGGTATTTCATGACAGAACAGGCAATGAGATTTCCTGTCCCCTAAATGCAGTGCCTTCCTGCCTGTCTTGGGAATGTCCCCCACCAATGCCTAATCACATCTGTATGTGGCCTCTATTAGGTCAGGTCTCTAGGGCCGCCTTATTTCCTCACCCCAGAGTTCTTGCCCACACCCTGTCCCTCCCATCAGGGAACTGAAGACAGCCCTGCTTGCACACCCACTCCAGAGTGTGTGAGAATGAACGAGAACTTCTGAAGGAAGGAGACACACAGTCTCCAGCTTGGCACACATACTCTGCAAGCCGGAAGGTTTCCTTTTTTGTTTGTTTGTTTCAAGATGGAATGATTGCAAGGGGAAAATGGGAGAAATACATTAATAATATATTTCTTATTGTGTATTGACAATGAAATAAATTAGAAATTTGATTAGGAAAATAAATGAACAAAGTAAACATTATGTCTTGCTCTTAAACCCTTAGTAGCCTTTCTGAGCTCCCAGCCAGGTCCTTTAGGAGCCTAAAGGCCACCTTCTTTCTCAAGGTGTTAGCCTGGACTCCGTGGGAGGTAAAAGATTGATTAGCACCTTGTTGGGGGCAGTCCCTGGTTGTGCTCAGGAGCGCTAGTGAGTGTCACCAACGAACTCCTTTAACTTAGGGAGTCATCTGAATTTTAACACTAGAAGAAACCTGAGAGAACATTGTGCAGGCTCCCCGACATTAGGCTCAGTCTCCTGTGCTTTCTAATCACTGTCCTGATCTGAAAAACATAAAAGCCGACAAAAAAAAAAACCCTCATGGGGCTTCCCTGGTGGCGCAGTGGTTGAGAGTCCGCCTGCTGATGCAGGGGACATGGGTTCGTGCCCCGGTCCGGGAAGATCCCACATGCCGCGGAGCGGCTGGGCCCGTGAGCCATGGCCGCTGAGCCTGCGCGCCCGGAGCCTGTGCTCCGCAACGGGAGAGGCCACAACAGAGAGAGGCCCACGTACTGCCAAAAAAAAAAAAAAAAAAGCTCTCGTGCCTGCCTTTACTGCTGCCGGAAATTACAAAGTCAATATGGTGTCTAAAAATGAAGGGGTAAGTTGTTGCTTTATTTTAAGTAGGCCACATCCTGCCCTCCTCCTGCTCCCCAGGGGGGCTGATGGCCAGCTTGAGATGTCCCTGAAAATTACCGCCTGATCCCATTCCTCATTTTATAACTCAGGCCCCCAAGGCTAGGAAAGCCAGGACCCAACCTGAGTCTCCCAAGCCCTAGGCCTGTGTTTCGTCCGCCTGCTCTTGAGCACTAGTTCCCAAGCAGCCAAGTATTTCGGACAACCACATGCAGAGGGCAGACAGTCGGAGGGTGAGTGTTGCAGGAAGCCAGCTAATGCAAGTTAGGAAATGTTATAGGTACAGGGAGAGGGCACAAATGGCCAGATAACGGAAAGTACAGTGATTAGAGGTTTTCTAGTTTGTTCTTGATGGAGTTGGCTTGTTGACCTCAGAGCTGGAGCAGTGTCATGTTTTATGTCATTATTCTCTAATCCAGTGCCCTTTCCTTACCCCAGGGCATTCTAAACCCAGCTGCCTGGAGAACAGTGAGACTGATCCAGTGGCTTCCACTGCTATTAAGGAAGCGAACAGACATTAGCAGATACATACATATCCATATTATATTGTTCCGTTTTGTTTTTCAAAATGTATTTTCTTATAGAAAGCGACAATTTTCCACAGTATCTTTCCATTTCTCTATTTATTTTGCTTACTATTCCAGGGTGGCTGATTCTGAGTGTCAGAATTGCTTAAAAAAGAGATTTAATCCTTTCTAGAGCTGTAGTAAGTTGTGAACTCTGGTAAAATGCAAACTCTAGTCATTTAAAAACAGTATATTAGCAGCATAATTTTAACTGTAAAAGCATATGCACAAGTACACACACTCATACTATGTTTTATCAGTTCTAACACACAATTGGTTTTAAATTTTATGCTCCACTGAGAATGAAAAATGCTCAATCAAAGGCACCATTGATTGTAAGATGTGTCTCAATTTCAGAATTTGTGGGGAAAATATGCATCTCAGTATCACTGGAAGATGGGATATAAATAGGATGGAAGGATATAGAACAAATATTAGTAGTGATCTCCCTGGATGCTTAAGTTGATTTTGGGTAACTGTAATTTTTTTCCCCATCCTTTTCTGTCTTTTCCAAATTTTCCATAATGATTATTGTTATTTTGATAATCATAAAACAAAACAGCCTGATAGCAGGGTTATGTCAGCATTTATTTACACATCTTCTTTAGACTTGAGTGTCTTGGAAAGGGATGGTCTTATGTTCTTGCAAGTTTTAAGTTTATAAGCAAGCTTCCAAATCGAAGGCATTTGAGCAGAATGTCCCCTGGGACTGCTGTCCCCATTTTGTTTTTCTTAATTAGACCAATAAAAGCTCTTGGTGTTGCTCCCAAAACTCCCCCTTCTCGGAACAAAAGCACCTTTTCAGGCAAGGGTAGCCTAGTGCCACAGATTGGGCTGAGTACCATGTTCTGTCTGCAGGATAGTGATTTAATTTCTCCCTCCCCCTAAGGGGTACAGTTACAGCCTCTCTCTTGTACTGTGGAGACAGGGGCAGTGAGGTGATGTGGGTAGCCTCTGGGAATCAGAAGCTGTCTCATCAGACAGGTGGCTCTGTCACTGAGAGAGTTTGTCCTCTGTCATCTGCACTCTTAGGTTTTGGTGGTGACATTTCAGAACCTATAGTCACCATTTCTTAGAAGTTAGTGGAATTTAAATCATTTTGCTGCTGAAAAAGTGGGTTACCTAAGACAGAGGGAAAAAACAAAAAGGCTGGTGTGTGGCCTGAGTTGATACATGAGTAAGTTGTTATATGAGTTGATACATGGCTGCCACTGTAGCTTCCTGGTTTCCTTCACCACATCCTTTCCCACAGAGCATGCACACCGGGACATCCATGCTGGTCATACCCAGAAAGCACTTCCTTCTTTCCAGGTATTCGGAAGCTATTTAATAGCATTTGGTTTGTTCCTCCTTTTCACATGGCTCTGAGATACACCCTTGATGTAAGCATGGGCTGCTTGGTGCCTCTTTTCCTTTTTCCTCTGCAGTCCCATGACCCATACATTGTTGGCAAGTCATACATCATTTGCAGGGTGCCTTGCTTAGAACTGATTATTTCCCTTCTGGGTTAATAGCACCTTCACTGGAATTGAGACCCTTGGATAGCACAACTGAATTTGTAAATAAATGTTTTACATTGAGATGTCACAACAAATGGATTTTGCTAGAAATGCATATTATTTTGCAGAAGAGAGATTAAAGTAGAACCATCAGAGAGAGAGAGGTAAGCAAGGTAAACATCATGCCAGAGCTTTTTAATGTGTTTATAATCTTCATGCACAACTTCATGCCAGAGCCAAAGCAGAAGAGGGAGACTAGAACGTGAGAGAGTTTATTCCTCTAGAATATTCCAGAGGGGACATCTAGATTTTTTAAACATCTTACTGCCTCCAGAATTGACTTTCCTTTATTACAACTCAAATATATACTGTGTCTTTGGAGTAATTGCACTGAAATGATTCCAGAAACAAAAAGAATAAAGAAATCTTGGCAACAATAATAAGTTTTAGAAAAAATACAGACAAATTATCGTTCAAAAATAATTGCTGGGCTTCCCTGGTGGCGCAGTGGTTGAGAGTCCACCTGCCGATGCAGGGGACACGGGTTCGTGCCCCGGTCCGGGAAGATCCCACATGCCGCGGAGCGGCTGCGCCTGTGAGCCATGGCCGCTGAGCCTGCACGTCCGGAGCCTGTGCTCCACAACAGGAGAGGCCACAACAGTGAGAGGACCGCGTACCGCAAAAAAAAAAAAATTGCTAATCAAATCATACTGATTCAGAAGAAGGCTAAGTGTTAAGCTTTTTAAAAATTGTCCATTTTAATTAAATCTCATTAAATCCTGTCTCAAATCTGTAACCAGCTCTCAAGGTTGCAGTTTCTCGACTTTCCCCTTAGTAGCTAATAAATCCACTTGTTTTAAAAGGTCTATATTTCTCAGTTTGCCTAAACTTTTTTTTTTTTTTTTTAACCAAGGTCTTTAAAATGTGTCATGTTTTTAAAACCACGTCTTCTAGAATTCTTATTTACGGTCCTGTTGCACCTTGTTCTTCATGCTTTAGCTCACATCCTGTCTTCTCTTGGGAAGTATGGATTTATTCCTGGCATTATTTCTGCTTCTTTGAAGAAACAGTCAGATTAGCCATGTTATATCTAATCCTCTTTTTATCCCCAGCTTTGTAGTTTTCATCTTCCTCTTTCTTATTCCTGATTCTATTTTGTATTACTAAAGCCTTTTCAGTTGGATGTTTGCTTCAGCCCATCTCCTGGTGGTACATGCTCTTAAACACAGGCTCACACTGAGACTCATTCCTGTACAGTGTTGTTTCAACTTCTGAAGGCATCTTCATTCACGTGCTGTACCTATGGACCAACAGTGGCCGTCTTTTCAGACTTATCCTAGTGAAATGATTATAATAGGTCCCCCCAATCCTAACCATAGTACTTCTATATATGCTAAATAATAACCACAGGGAAACTTTACAATTTGACTTCAGTTGAGTATTAAATACAATAATTATTTGTAAAAGTTGAATGAGGAGCCCATTCACGTTGTTCATTTCTAGGTTTTGCATATGGAAGAAGTTGTCTCTTTTTTTAATTTACAGAAAGATGCCTGAAAACTGAGCATGATGGCCCCAGAAAAATCAGATCTGGTGAATTCATTATTTGGGGTCTGCTGTTGACTTGGTCGAGTGAGCCATTTTTTCATTAATTAAGTGAAGGGAGTTGAATAATTAATGGTTTCCAAGTTGTGCCCAAGCCTTGGGAGTTGATGTAGAGGGGTTAGAGGAGAGAGCAGGGCATCTCCTAGAATAGTTCAGCTTTCAACTCTTAGATATTGGGTTCCCTCAGATTTTATTTGAAAAGGGATTTCATAGCACTTTAATAAAGAGTCTCAAAACCTGGTACTTCCCCAAGTTTTTGGATTCTATGAGCCAGTAAGATTTCTATAAATTGAGGTTGGCCAGGGTGGGTAAGGGAGGCACTGCCAACTGGCAAACGTAAGGACTTGAGATGAATGCCATCTACTGTCACTGTAATTGCAAAACACCACAAAAAGTATATAATCTCAACAAAAACCCCAAACAAACAAACAAACAAATGAAAACAGTTCTTTGCATTGAACAACTGTAGCACTGTAAATGCTCACCAGGCTCTTCTTGTTCTGGTGGAGACTTGGTGGGGCTGGCCCTGGGCTTAGCGGGGCTTGTTGGAAGCTGTTGGGAAGGTGCTTTCTGGAGCCCTGTTCTTCAAAATTCAGTCGTGAATAATGAGTTTATTTTATAGTGGGGACTAAAAAGGGCTTGCTGGGTTATTCTCAAGAGTTTGGTTTCATTTTTTCTTTTTCATTTCTTTTGATTTTTAAAAAATATTCATAGATTTGGTAAGGTTTTAAGCAGGTGGACTTATTTCCCTGCCACAATTAGCATATCAAAACATTCACATTTCATTCTATTTGAATCTTTTGTCCTCATCGAGATCTGAATATTTTAAGCAAAGCACCTCCATAGGAAGTTTTCCAGCTTTGACAGTTCAATCTAGAAGAAAAACACAATGAGAGGGTTTGTAAACTGTGGCTTAGTAATGCAGGGGAAGGGGAGGGGCGTAAAGTGTGTCAGAAATGGACCCCATCAGCTCCGAATTTTCTGTGGCAGGAAAGGATGGAGTGGGAGTTGGGGCTAACCTTCAGATCATATAACGTGGGTTTTATCTGATGGAAAGACATCAGATCCCGTGATACCACTCATAGGTTTGCTTGGAAGTTAAATGGAATCTCACTAATCCTTGGAGAGGAAAAGCCGAGGGTCATTCTGAGTTCATAATGCCCTAGTTACGTGCTTGTTGGCATTTAAGACCCCTTAAATCGCTGCATAAATTGAAAAGCTTTCTACAATATATAATTGTATCAGAAGATTGAGTAATAGTTTATTAGCATTATGTTTTATTTTTCTAATATTAATATATTCAAGATTTTACACTTTTGCTACAATGATATCAGACAGTATAGTTTCAGCTAATATAGATACACATCAGGATGTTGAATTTTTTTTTTTTTTTTTTTTTGTGGTACGCGGGCCTCTCGCTGTTGTGGCCTCTCCCGTTGCAGAGCACAGGCTCCGGACGCGCAGGCTCAGCGGCCATGGCTCACGGGCCTAGCCGCTCCGCGGCATGTGGGACCCTCCCAGACTGGGGCACGAACCCACGTCCCCTGCATCGGCAGGCAGACTCCCAACCACTGCGCCACCAGGGAAGCCCAGGATGTTGAAACTTTTTAAATCCATTATTAGTTAGGAAACTTGGTTGAAACAACCTAAAGTTACTCTCGTTAACTTAAGCCAAAAAGGAATTGGTCAGGAGAGGATCAGGTTCCTCACAGTTGGATGGGAAGGCAGGAGACCCAGGCCTAGGCAGCAATCGGGGAGAACAAGGGCACAGCTGAAATCTTGTCCTAGGAATGGTCTGGTTAAGTCATTGCTGCCATTGGTACCAGCATCTCCAGCCTCTCAGTTCTGGTGTGGCATTTAAACCAGTTGACCCTGTGCATCTAGGTCCCCCCTCAATGTTCCAATTGTACTGAGCCTATGATTGGTTACACTATTTGTTTAGCTTCCACAGAGGAGGAGATTGGGATGGGAAAAGCACCCTCTTTCTAGCTTCCATAGTTGGTGGTGGGGCCCTGCCACTCACTCCATCTTGCAATTCCCCTCCCTACCCCTGCCCCCAAGAAAGAAGAGACTTCAGGTGCTGGGCAGCTTAAACAATAGAAGTTCACTATGCAACTGGGGAGAAAGGTTCTGAAGAAGATGCATTGTAGTTAAATGAGGCCTGAGGAATGAGTTTTTAGCTTCACTCCAATTAGCTAAGTGATGTTGGGCATCTTGCTAAGCCTCTGGGAGCCTTTGTGTCCTTATCTGAAGAAAGGGAATTTTGATCACAACCCAAGCCCTATGACTCTATAACCAGAGTCTTCTTTCCAGGAAAAAAAAATATATATAAATAGGATAATAGAAGCAGGCAGATCTCTAATAAGTGTCTCTTTTAACTTAGAGAATGATAAGCCAAAACTATCTGAAATATGGATGTGGGAAAGCAGGATTTAAGGACCTCTGCTGGAGAGTAGTCATTGCATAGTAGAGTATAGGAATGCATATGAACTTAGGAGTCAGCTACACCTTGCTGCCAGTGCTTTTTCACTGTTCCACCCCATACTTTTGGAGTGACTTAGAGGAAATTTCTGAGACTTGTTTTCTCATCTGTGAGGTGGAGATAATACTTCTTGACTTGTCCTGTTGTGAAGATTAAATGAGGCAACATACATAAAAGTGCCTGCTACACAGGAAGTATTCTACAAAGGTTACTACTCCCCTCCCTAGATGCCTGGGGATCTGGTTTTGTAGTACTGCTTGCTCTCTGAGACTCTCCCTTGAGTGGAGGGAATTAAATGGGAATTTGATGAGCATTTGCCCAGTTCAAGACACAGTCCTAGGCTCTAGGTCAGGCCCCTTGTGGGGTTTAAAGAAAAACAAGATAGTTTGCACTTGAATCATAGAGATCACAGGCCAACATTTCTCTATGCCATACTCTGGGAACAGTGTGGGATAAGAGTTGTGACCTATGTAATACCAAACTTAGTAAGGTTTTGTTTTTACATTTTTATTATAAAATGAAATGCAGATAACCATATAACAAATATATAGCTTTTGAATTATTTTAAAGCAGCCGCCCTTGTAGGTCAAGATAGTGGATCTTGCCAGAGCACTCCAGAAGCCCTCTACATGCCTCATCTCAACATAAGTGCCTCCCTGGCCCCAAAGTAGCTACTATCCTCACTTTTAGATAGTAGTCACGTCCTCACATCTCTCTATAGTTTTAGCACCTAAATGTGCCTCCCTAGAGAGTATAGTTTATTCCTACCTTCACTTTTTAAATTTGATGTCTTTCAAGTACTTTAATCTACAGGTTTCCATCCTTATCCCTTTCTTTTTCTTACAATTTATCAGTTGAAGGACCTGGGCTGTTTGGCCCATAGTTTCCTGGGTTTTGCTGATTGAACACTCATGGGGCAGTTCAACATGTCCCTGTGTTCTCTGGATTTCCTGGCACCTTTTATTACACGAAACACAATGTCTTCTACAAGGGAGCTCAGTGGCCATATTATAATTGAAGTGGATAGGAGCATGGAAACTTTGGTACATGATTCATTCATAATTGAGATACCACATGCCATCTTCTAATGTCCATAGCAGCTGGTTTCTTTTGAAAGAATTTCTAGGAAAGCCTTATTTTAGATGAAGTTTACATTGCAGTTCTTACCAACTGACTCATTTTTATCTCTCATGCATCTTTAGGATAGTATATCAAAGATCGAATCCCAGAAATCCCATTAACCTCTGGGTTATGCTAAAATTAGTTGTTCGACTTTTCAAGTCTGTGCTGTCAGTAACAGAAACTCTATGTTTCTAATATTTGTTTTGTAACATTCTTAAAATGTTACATGTATGTGTAGCTCTGCAATTTCATGTTCCATTTATGTCGGCCAGGAAGGGAAAATATGGAGAAACTATGGTTTATCTGAAAGATTTTGGGAATAAGCTCTTTCAATCAAGTAAATATTCTCCTTAGCTGAGTGTGTTTATAGGTACCTTTACGTATATAGTTTCCAAGGAATTTGTATCCAACTAAATATATATAAACTACATATGGAATATAATTCAGCTTTTCTTCGTGAATCATGATCTTATGCTGCCTTACGGCCACCCCTATGAGTGATATTTTTTAAAATATTTATTTATTTGGCTGCACCGGGTCTTGGTTGCAGCACCTGGGATCTTCATTGCAGCGTGTGGGATCTTTTAGTTGCAGCATGCTGGATCTGGTTCCCTGACCAGGGATCGAACCCAGGCCCCCTGCATTGGGGGCACAGAGTCTTAACTGCTGAAGCACCAAGGAAGTCCTTATGAGTGATTTTTAAACACCCCAAAAGTCACATTTAGAAATAAACCTGTATCAAATAAATAAATAAATCTGTATCAATTTTTTTTTTGGACTTTTGTAACTTTCTCTTAAAGCACAGAGTTTGCAGGCTTAAAATCATGGAATTGGGTCCTCTTGAGGTCCCTGAGGGAGGGAAAGAGAGGGACACCAATGAAACTGAAAGGCCACCAAGGGGCCCACTGAAGAGCCAGGTTCCTGTTGGCTGTGCCGCAGGAGGACAAGGCCACCTGTCCATGGTCAGCAGTGTGTCCCCTGGGACAGGTCTATTGAAACCAGAGCCTTGGCTGACCCAGGTTATTAGAGGTAGGCCTCCTCGTCATTATCAGGGAAAAGAGAAGGGGAAAGGGTTGGTTTCTACATTACCTTGGCAGGAGGCCCATTTCTCTTTTTTTTTTTCACTTATTCAAAATACCTATTATATATCAGAAACTATAGGTGCTGAGTTTACACTGGTGAACAGAACTCTCAGGGAGCTTATACTGCAGAGAAGGAGCCAGACCGTCAACAAGCAGTCAAACAGACTAGAGAAGAGATGGACCATTAGGGATGTGGGAAGAGCAAGGAGAATGATAGGGGCACCTCTTTAGATGGGGAGACTCAGCAGCCACTGTATAGAGGGTGAGGAAATGGTGTTTCAAGGCAAGAACATAGCATGTGCCAAGACCATGAGGCAGGCTTGGTATTTTTGAGAAACTGAAAGAAGGCCACTTTTTTTTTTTAACTTTACAATAAATTTTATTGACATTTTTATTCTTTATACAAAAGGAACTACTTATACACTGTGTGATTGTTGCTTTAATTTTTTATTGAATTTTATTTTATTTATTTTCTTATACAGCAGGTTCCTATTAGTTATCCATTTTATACATATTAGTGTATACATGTCAATCCCAATCTCTCAATTCATCACACCACCACCACCACCCACCACCACTGCTTTCCCCCCTTGTCCATACGTTTGTTCTCTACATCTGTGTCTCAGTTTCTGCCCTGCAAACTGATTCATCCGTAAATAGTGCTGCAGTGAACATTGGGGTGCATGTGTCTTCAAATTTGAATTATGGTTTTCTCTGGGTATATGCCCAGTAGTGGGATTACTGGGTCATAAGGCAATTCTATTTTTAGTTTTTTAAGGAACCTCCATACTGTTCTCCATAGTGGCTGTACCAATTTACATTCCCACCAACAGTGCAAGAGGGTTCCCTTTTCTCCACACCCTCTCCAGCATTTGTTCTTTGTAGATTTTCTGATGAGGCCCATTCTAACTGGTGTGAGGTGATACCTCATTGTAGTTTGGATTTGCACTTCTCTAATAATTAGTGATGTTGAGCAGCTTTTCATGCGCTTCCTGGCCATCTGTATGTCTTCTTTGCAGAAATGTCTATTTAGGTCTTCTGCCCATTTTTGGATTGGGTTGTTTGATTTTTTTAATATTGAGCTGCATGAGCTGTTTATATATTTTGGAGATTAATCCTTTGTCCGTTAATCCGTTTGCAAATATTTTCTCCCATTTTGAGGGTTGTCTTTTCGTCTTGTTTATGGTTTGCTTTGCTGTGCAAAAGCTTCTAAGTTTCATTAGGTCCCATTTGTTTAATTTTGTTTTTATTTCCATTACTGTAGGAGGTGGATCAAAAAAGACCTTGCTGTGATTTATGTCAAACACTGTTCTTCCTATGTTTTCCTCTAAGAGTTGTATAGTGCCTGGTCTTACATTTAGGTCTCTAATCCATTTTGAGTTTATTTTTGTGTGTGGTGTTAGGGAGTATTCTAATTTCATTCTTTTACATCTAGCTGTCCAGTTTTCCCACACCACTTATTGAAGAGACTGTCTTTTCTCCATTGTATATCCTTGCCTCCTTTGTCATAGATTAGTTGACCATAGGTGTGTGGGTTTATCTCTGGGCTTTCTATCCTGTTCCATTGATCTATATTTCTGTTTTTGTGCCAGTACCATATTGTCTTGATTACTGCAGCTTTGTAGTATAGCCTGAAGTCAGGGAGTCTGATTCCTCCAGCTACGTTTTTTTCCCTTAAGACTGCTTTGGCTATTTGGGGTCTTTTGTGTCTCCGTACAAATTTTAAGATTTTTTGTTCTAGTTCTGTAAAAAATGCCATTGGTAATTTGATAGGGATTGCATTGAATCTGTAGATTGCTTTGGGTAGTATAGTCATTTTCACAATATTGATTCTTCCAATCCAAGGACATGGTATATCTCTCCATCTGTTGGTATCATCTTTAATTTCTTTCAACAGTATCTTATAGTTTTCTGCATACAGGTCTTTTGTCTCCCTAGGTAGGTTTTTCCTAGGTATTTTATTCTTTTTGTTGCAGTGGTAAATGGGAGTGTTTCCTTAATTTCTCTTTCAGATTTTTCATCTTTAGTATATAGGAATGCAAGAGATTTCTGTGCATTAATTTTGTATCCTGCAACTTTACCAAATTCATTGATTAGCTCTAGTAGTTTTCTGGTGGCATCTTTAGGATTCTCTACGTATAGTATCATGTCATCTGCAAACAGTGACAGTTTTACTTCTTCTTTTCCAATTTGTATTCCTTTTCTTCTCTGATTGCTGTGGCTAGGACTTCCAAAACTATGCTCAATTATAGTGGCAAGAGTGGACGTCCTTGTCTTGTTCCTGATCTTAGAGGAAATGCTTTCAGTTTTTCACCATTGAGAATGATGTTTACTGTGGGCTTGTCGTATATGGCCTTTATTATGTTGAGGTAGGTTCCCTCTATGCCTACTTTCTGGAGAGGTTTTATCCTAAATGGGTGTTGAATTTTGTCAAAAGCTTTTTCTGCATCTATTGAGATGATCGTATGGTTTTGGGGGTTTTTTGTTGTTGTTGTTGTTTTTTGCGGTACATGGGCCTCTCACCGCTGTGGCCTCTCCCGTTGAGGAGCACAGGTTCCGGATGCGCAGGCTCAGTGGCCATGGCTCACAGGCCTAGCCGCTCCGCGGCATGTGGGATCTTCCCGGACCGGGGCACGAACCCGTGTCCCCTGCATCAGCAGGCAGACTCTCAACCACTGCGCCACCAGGGATGCCCAATCATATGGTTTTTATTCTTCAATTTCTTAATTTGGTGTATCACATTGATTGATTTGCGTATATTGAAGAATCCTTGCATCCCTGGGATAAATCCCACTTGATCATGGTGTATGATCCTTTTAATGTGTTGTTGGATTCTGTTTGCTAGTATTTTGCTGAGGATTTTTGCATCTATATTCATCAGTGACATTGGTCTGTAATTTTCTTTCTTTGTAGTATCTTTGTCTGGTTTTGGTATCAGGGTGATGGTGGCCTCATAGAATCAGTTTGGGAGTGGTCCTTCCTCTGCAATTTTTTGGAAGAGTTTGAGAGGATGGGTGTTAGCTCTTCTCTAAATGTTTGATACGATTCACCTGTGAAGCCATCTGGTCCTGGACTTTTGTTTGTTGGAAGATTTTTAATCACAGTTTCAATTTCGTTACTTGTGATTGGTCTGTTCGTATTTTCTGTTTCTTCCTGGTTCAGTCTTAGAAGGTTATACCTTTCTAAAAATTTGTCCATTTCTTCCAGGTTGTCCATTTTATTGGCATAGGGTTGCTTGTAGTAGTCTCTTCAGATGTTTTGTATTTCTGCGGTGTCTGTTGTAACTTCTCCTTTTTCATTTCTAATTTTATTGATTTCAGTCCTCTCTCTCTTGTTGAGTCTGGCTAATGGTTTATCAATTTTGATTATCTTCTCAAAGAACCAGCTTTTAGTTTTATTGATCTTTGCTATCGTTTTCTTTGTTTCTGTTTCATTTATTTCTGCTCTGATCATTATGATTTCTTTCCTTCTGCTACCTTTGGGTTTGGTTTGTTCTTCTTTCTCTAGTTCCTTTAGGTGTAAGGTTAGATTGTTTATTTGAGATTTTTCTTGTTTCTTGAGGTAGGCTTGTATATAGCTATAAACTTCCCTCTTAGAACTGCTTTTGCTGCATCCCATAGGTTTTGGATTGTTGTGTTTTCATTGTCATTTGTCTCTAGGTGTTTTTTGATTTCCTCTTTGATTTGTTCAGTGATCTCTTGGTTATTTAGTAATGTACTGTTTAGCCTCCATGTGTTTATGTTTTTACATTTTTTCCCCCTGTAATTGATTTCTAATCTCATAGCGTTGTGTTCAGAAAAGATGCTTGATATGATTTCAATTTTCTTAAATTTACTGAGGCTTGATTTGTGACCCAAGATGTGATCTATCCTGGAGAATGTTCCGTGCACACTTGAGAAGAAAGTGTAAACTGCTGTTTTTGGATGGAATGTCCTATGAATATCAATTAAATCTATCTGGTCTATTGTGTCATTAAAGCTTGTGTTTCCTTATTAATTTTCTGTTTGGATGATCTGTCCATTGGTGTAAGTGAGGTGTTAAAGTCCCCCACTATTATTGTGTTACTGTCAATTTCCTCTTTTATAGCTGTTAGCAGTTGGCTTATGTATTAAGGTACTCCTATGTTGGGTGCATATGTACTTATAATTGTTATATCTCCTTCTTGGATTGATCCCTTGATCATTATGTAATGTCCTTCCTTGTCTCTTGTAACATTCTTTATTTTATCTGATATGAGTATTGCTACTCCAGCTTTCTTTTGATTTCCATTTGCATGGAGTATCTATTTCCATCCCCTCACTTTCAGTCTGAATGTTTCCCTTGGTCTGAAGTGGGTCTCTTGTAGACAGCATATATATGGGTCTTGTTTTTGTATCCATTCAGCAAGCCTGTGTCTTTTGGTTCGAGCATTTAATCCATTCACGTTTAAGGTAATTATCGATATGTATTTTCATATTTCCATTTTCTTAATTGTTTTGGGTTTGTTTTTATAGGTTCTTTTCTTCTCTTGTGTTTTCCACTTAAAGAAGTTCCTTTAGCATTTGTTGTAGAGCTGGTTTGGTGGTGTGGAATTCTCTTAGCTTTTGCTTGTCTGTAAAGCTTTTGATTTCTCTGTCTAATCTGAATGAGACCCTTGCTGGGTAGAGTAATCTTGGTTATAGTTTCTTCCCTTTCATCACTTTAAGTATATCCTGCCACTCCTTTCTGGGCTGCAGCGTTTCCACTGAAAAATCAGCTGATAACCTTATGGGGATTCCTTTGTATGTTATGTTTTGTTTTTCCCTTGCTGCTTTCAATAATTTTTCTTTGTCTTTAATTTTTGCCAGTTTGATTACTATGTGTCTCGGCGTGTTTCTCCTTGGGTTTATCCTGTATGGGACTCTCTGCACTTCCTGGACTTAGATGGCTATTTCCTTTCCCATGTTAGGGAAGGTTTCGACTATAATCTCTTCAAATATTTTCTCTGGTCCTTTCTCTCTCTATTCGCCTTTTGGGACCTCCATAATGTGAATGTTGTTATGTTAAATGTTGTCCCAGAGGTCTCTTAGGCTGTCTTCATTTCTTTTTATCCTTTTTTCTTTATTCTGTTCCACAGCAGTGAATTCCACCATTCTGTGTTCCATGTCCCTTATCCGTTCTTCTGCCTCAGTTATTCTGCTATCAATTCCTTCTAGTGTATTTTTCATTTCAGTTATTGTGTTGTTCATCTCTATTTGTTTGTTCTTTAATTCTTCCAGATCTTTGTTAAACTTTTCTTGCATCTTCTCAATCTTTGCCTCCATTTTTTTTGCGAGGTCCTGGATCATGTTCACTATCATTATTGTGAATTCTTTTTCTGGAAGGTTTCCTATCTCCACTTCATTTAGTTGTTTTTCTGGGGTTTTATCTTGTTCCTTCATCTGGTACATAACCCTCTGCCTTTTCATCTTGTCTGTCTTTCTGTGAATGTGGTTTTTGTTCCACAGGCTGCAGGATTTTAGTTCTTCTTGCTTCTGCTGTCTACCCTCTGGTGGATGAGGCTATCTAAGAGGCTTGTGCAAGTTTCCTGATGGGAGGGACTGGTGGTGGGTAGAGCTGGCTGTTGCTTTGGTGGGCTGAGCTCCGTAAAACTTAAATTCACTTGTCTGCTGATGGATGGGGCTGGGTTCCCTCCCTGTTGGTTGTTTAGCCTGAGGCGACCCAACACTGAAGCCTACCCGGTCTCTTTGGTGGGGCTAATGGCAGACCCTGGGAGGGCTCATGCCAACGAGTACTTCCCAGAACTTCTGCTGCCAGTGTCTCCACGGTGAGCCACAGTCATCCCCTGCCTGTGAGACCCTCCAACACTAGCAGGTAGGTCTGTTTCAGTCTCTTATGGGGTCACTGCTCCTTCCGCTTGGTCCCAATGAGCACAGTACTTTGTGTGTTCCCTCCAAGAGTGGAGTCTCTTTTTCCCTCAGTCCTGTCAAAGTCCTGCAATCAAATCCCACTAGCATTCAAAGTCTGATTCTCTAGGAATTCTCCTTCCGTTGCCAGACCCACAGATTGGGAAGCCTGACGTGGGGCTCAGGATCTTCACTCCAGTGGGTGGACTTCTGTGGTATAAGTGTTCTCTGTTTGTGAGTCACCCACCCAGCAGTTATGGAATTTGATTTTATTGTGATTGTGCCCCTCCTACCATCTCACTGTGGCTTCTCCTTTGTGTTTGGATGTGGGGTATCATTTTTGGTGAGTTCCAGTGTCTTCCCATCGATGATTTTTCAGCAGTTTGTTGTATTTCTGGTGTTCTTGCAGGAGGGAGTGAGAGCACGTCCTTCTACTCCACCATCTTGAACCAATCTCGTTGCTCTTTTTTTTTTTTTGAGGTATAGTTGATTTACAATATTATGTTAGTTTCAGGTATATAATGTAGTGATTGAAAATTTTTATAGATTATACTCCATTCATAGTTATTATAAGATACTGGCTATATTCCTTGGGCAGTACAATATATCCTTGTAGCTTATTTATTTTATACATAATAGTTTGTACCAAAAGAAAGCCACTTTTTTTTTTTTTTTTTTAAGAAAGCCACTTTAATTGAAGTAATGAACAGTCAGGAACCTGAAGCAGGACTTTTACCACCTTCTCAAAAGTCAGTTTTCACTCAGGCAAATACTGAAACATAATGGTCCTTTTGGGCAACTTTACTTGACCCATAAAGCATTTTGTATATCCTATGGAAAGCCATCTCACAGGCACAGATGTTGGAATATATGTATGGCATTGACACATGTTGATCTGCTTATTGTACTTAAAACTAGCAACTCTGGTTTTCCTTGATCCTGCCCTGGGAGATTGGGCAGTACGGTTTCATCAACATCATGAATTGGCTTAAGCATAGGTCATGCTGAATTATGAAGTTTCAAAACTTACCTAAAATATTTCTGAATCTTTGTCATCAGCTATTTGGTTTTTGTAGATCTCCTTTCCAAATGACCAGGTAGACTATAAAATACCCACGGTTTCTAATTAATGACATTTCCTCATACAAAACGTTTTTAATCTTTCGTGATTAATGGTCCGGAAATGGGAGAACCCTAGAATCATTTTGTTGCAGATGACCTATAAACATGAGCTGGGTAGTTGGGTCTCTGCATGAGGATTATGCCAAGTGTCACACAGCTAGGTTCCTATTGGTAGCAAAAAGGAAGGGGACCTGCCTTTACTGAGCCTTAGTGTGACGTTGCGTTAAAAGGACAGCTTGAGCTCTTCACTGAGGCTTTCCAGTGCTCTCCTTTTCCAATTTTGCACACATGTCTGGTTTCTATTTTAATATTAGTGTAACTCCGTTCCCTCTTTCCTTTGCTTTTCTCTCAAGATTGACAGCCCCATGGCAGGAAGGCTCACCCTGTTATTGACTGGTCACTGCACCCTACTGTGGGCTGGGCAGGCACTCTTTAGTTGCTTCTTTTCCCTTCCTTTCTTTTCTTTTTGGAGCTTTTCTTTCCTCACCCACCCACTTCCTGTGACTTTCCTTCTCCTCTGTGGTTCACCCCCCAAATTTTTTATATCTCTCCCTACTTTTCATTCTGTTACTTTTCTTCCCTACCCTCCCACTATTTTTCTTTTCCCTTGATTCATTTCCACGACCCGTGTCCCATCTTCTCTGATGCTAATAGCATTTGGCATTGCAGGTTTGATCAGTTACCCAACGAATAGCTGCAGGCTCCATGTGTGTATTATTTAAACTTCATTTTAGGGACTCTGGCACATCCTGCTTTGTGTATGCCCAGGTCTCCAATGCCTAGATGATGTCCTTGTGTTTAGTGTTAATACATTCCTGGGAATAAACAAATGAATGAACACATTGCTGGTCAACTTGATGGTGTCCATAATCCACAATTTCTGCCTCAGAAGAAATTTCTGGATCTTGAAACTTGCAGGCTCTCCCGAATAAATGAGAATGGATGGATAGATAGATGACAAGTGTAGAAAATGCTCTGTGTTGTTTTTTTTTTTTTTTTTTTTTGAGGTACGCGGGCCTCTCACTGTTGTGGTCTCTCCCATTGCGGAGCACAGGCTCCGGAAGCGCAGGCTCAGCGGCCATGACTCACGGGCCCAGCCGCTCCGTGGCATGTGGAATCTTCCCAGGCCGGGGCACGAACCCGTGTCCCCTGCATCGGCAGGCGGACTCTCAACCACTGCGCCACCAGGGAAGCCCTCTGTGTTGTTTTATCACACGATAGAGTAAGTCTCTGACCTGTAGGCAAAAGAATGCAGTTAGTAAGGTCTGGGTTTTAGTTCTGGCTTGTCCTTTCCTGCAGGCTTGCATGAGAAAGCTATACGCTTTTTCAGTGTGGGTTCATTACTCTGAAAGTGAGCTACCTTACCCAGAGTGTGTGAGAAGAGATGTGTGTAAAAGCACTTTATGAATTACAAAACACTACACGAATAAAGCATTGTTATGTTGCCTGTATTTGTCATAATACAATTAGGAATTTAAAATTGGACTCTTATTATAAATATATGATTTACTTTTAAACTTATTTGTTGAAAGAATGTATCTCATCTTCAAATAAAGGGATGGCATGAGCTTGAGACCATAGAGAATAGTTTATTGAAAAGCCTCCCTTTTGTAGGATTTTAGGATTAAAATTAGACGATGAAAATAAATGTGTGCTTTTAATAGTAAATGTTACACAAATCAATGTGATGGTTTCCCTTATACTAATTTTTATTTTTTAAATAAACTTATAATGTTCTATATATGATACAGTTGAGTTGTAGAATAGCCGTACCTGTGAATGACTTATCTTAGGGTTTAAAAATTCATAAACTTGAACTTCTTTTGTTTCAGTCCTAGACTGTGGAGGAGAATGCACTAACCACATCCATCAAAGATGTTAATCATGGTCTCTCCTTGTTAATTTTCTTCTCTCTCTGAAACCTTGGCCCACTCAAAATAGAGAAGTGAGTGAAACCCATCTCACTAAATTGAGTCATGATGAGTGCATCTGTATGACCTTTGCTGGGCCTCTCTGATTGACAAGTGAAGAAGAAAAGGGCTAAATCCTGAACCTCCTTCAGTGTCCCCAGTTCTCCCACCTTAGAGATCCCCAGATCACTTGTTTTGTCTTAAGTAAGCTGTGTGCTTCTACCTCTCCGTTCTCCTTTCATTTCTACAGCCCATGCAGGACGCGCTGGCAGACCTTCCGGAATGGTACGGCATAAAAGGCATGCAGGCCCACTGGATCGGGGACTGTGTGGGCTGCCATTTGGACTTCACATTAAAGGTGATCGAGCAAGAGCATCTCCAGCAATTAATGCTCAGAAACCCCCTTCTGTATTTTTAGAACTCTGAAGAGACCAGCAACTTGAGACTGCAACAGTGCTATCCAGTAGAAAGATACTGAGAGTCACATATGTAATTTCAAATTTTCTAGTAGCCACATTTTTTAAAGTGCAAAGAAACAGGTGAAATTAATTTTAATAACATTTTATTTAACTCATTACATCCAGAATTTTCATTTCAAGATGTGATCACATTGTAGGCCTTTGCTTCTTCACCAGGGTGAGGGATGCGGGTCTCTGAGCCACCTGGCTACTGTATGTGGAATGTCTTCTGTATTCTCTCCCTTGCCCAATATTTTACCGTGAAAGTGTTTCCACCTCCATTCCTGGACCCACCTGAAAATGAGACATCTCCGGAGAGAACACTCTCAGTCCTGCAGGTACAGGGCCATGTGGCTGTGCCTCTGAGGCCCCACGCCTGGCTCCATAGGTGACATCTAATTGGCACTCAGTCCATAGTGTGGACTTTTAGTTCTGGGCCCCAAGCGCTTCGCACATCATTGGCACTTTGTGAGCATATTTGAATGTGTGAACAAAGGGGGATCTGGCCTCTCTGTGTCCTCTGTGTCTGTCACATAGTTGGCATTCAGTTGGTGCCTAATGTTTGACTCTTCCTTGAAAGGCATTTAACCAGCCCTAGGAGCACTCATTCTTGAGCTCAGCTCAGGGTGTCCTTTCTTTCCTGTTCAAAATGGAATTAGCCTGAGTGTCTTTTTCTGGTTAGAAATGTTGATGCCTTTATTTGTAACTTAAATCCTGGAGGAAAGTATAGCTCCTTTCTCAGGACGAATAACATTGACGGTTATTATTGATTTGTGAACAAAGGAGCCGAGAACTGGGGAAGGCATCCTTCTGAGCATGCTTTGACCCCCTTTGATTTGGAGCCCCCAAGTACGCCTGGTTGTGGGCACTGGGGAGGCCTCCTGAAAGAGGAGCTGTGACCCTCTTCTCTCTTGCCCTTTCTGCCCCTGCCAGGGACCACCTCAGGTCCCCACATCCCTGTGGCTATGGTCAGAAGCTGTCACCATATCTGGGATTGGGGAGGGGTGGGAGGAAGGGATATGGCTGGGGAGCACAGCAGCCCAGAGGGAGGACTGAGGAAATGACTCTGCTTCCCCCCCTGCCAGGTTGATGGGCAAGTCACAGGAGAAAAGCTGAGCGCCTACACGGCCACCCCCGAGGCCGTTTACGGCACTGCCCACGTGGCCATCTCTCCCAGCCACAGACTCTTACATGGGCACAGCTCTCTGAAGGAAGCCTTTCGGAAGGCTCTCATCCCTGGCAAAGGTGAGTTGGCAAGTTAAGGTTAAGACGGGGGCATTATGCCTTATGTTTCACAGAGTTCACGGTCCTTTCACATATGTCATCTTGTGTGATCTGTTATTCTCCTTGGCCTAACTTTTCATGTTTTGATTTTAAAACATGAGGATCAAAAAGAACTTTGAAAATGTTAAGTTACTTTGAGTTACTAGTTTGTCCGCTTCTTAAGTTTTTGTTTGAAAGCTCAACTCTTTCCCTTTAAATATAATCTAGATTTAAAGCTCTTTTCTGATAGGAATAGAATCTGGTACTTAACTTATAATTTTATCATCAAATAAAACTATACTGACAGGGACAGGAAGGAAGCCAATGACAATTAAAGGAAACATTTCAATAACTTAATTTTAGTATCTTTAAGAATTCACACAGTGATCTGAGCAGACAAGCCGAGTCCTGCTCAATACAGGTCTTAAATGAGTGGATCAAGCTGACCTAGAATTGGCATAGCAGGTGTTGGTCAGTGAGGATTGGGAAGTGCCTATGCATTAGTCAGTATTCCAGGGTTGCAAGCAACAGAATCCATCTCTGGCTAACCCAGGGGAGGAGGGGAACATACTAGAAAGCTGTGGGGAAGAACCAGTCTGGAAGAGGACTTGGACCAGACAGCCATGGGGGTTTGGGCAGTAGGAGCTAATAGTCTCTTGCGTACCACTGACTGAGTGAATCTGCTCTCACCTCGCCCTCAGTGCTTGGGGCACTTGGTTTGAGATTCCTGTTGCAGAGAAGGGTGTTCACTTGGTATAACTGAGGACCTGGCCTTTTTGTTGGCCAAGGGAAGGCCAGGCACCTTCCTTGATAGACCAACAAGACTGTCATCAGTGAGGAAGGGGTAGCTTTCTGAAACTCAGAGGCTCTTCCCAGAGGAAGGGGATATGATCCTGGGCAGGCGAAAAGAAATCACCTGTCATTTAGAAGTAGGTCTCCAGAGAAATGTAAAGTTTCTGTAAAAATCTCAGCCTCCTTCACTTTTCATAGACTATAAACTTCAACCCAAAAGCACAACATCTGAATTATTGGAGGTCTATTTAAGTTATTTGATTAATAAAATTTTTTGAATGGTGGCATAAAGTTTTTTTTTTTAATTGCTATTCTTAAAATAGTCAGAATGAAAGATTTCCTGATCACATTGGAAAGAGAAACAATGTCATCCCAGCTTATCTCTGCTTAGGACTTCTAATTGTTTACTTAACAGCATCAATATTCAGATCAGTTAATACTTACTGAGAGCCTGCTACATACTGAGCACTTGGGTATGCATAGGTGGCCGTTCACAGTCCTGTCTTTGGGGGGCGGAGGCGGGGTCATAGCAGAGGAGACCCAGATGCATATGTAATTCACTGGCACAGGACAGATACCACTTGGTTTCATCTCTTTTGTTGTTGTATATTGAAATGGAGAAAAGACTCTTAAGATTTCAGTGTGTGCTTATAAAGTCCAGTAGCTATCTCTCTCAGTTTTATTTTCCACGTATTCAAAGGAAAGATTGGATTGTTTTTGACTGTTTAGTTTAAAGGGAAAACTTGTTGTTTTTACTTTCATGAGCATTTTGAGATTCCTTGAGGGCTATGTTGGTTGAATAATATCTAAAATTGAAAAACTGAAAAATATAAACATCTGGCCTTAGATTTTTTTCCCATGGTTAATTTGGGGACACAAATTAAAATGAAGTAATAGCAATAGAGGATTAACTAGCCAATAAGTTACAAAAGATGGAGTTCCTGACATGAAAGACACTACATAAATCCAAAACATTTTCATATGTAAGAAATTAAGAAATAATTTTAGCATATGCAGAGAGCAGTGTTTTCATGATCATTTGGATATCAGCAGATCTGACTTGGCCTGGTTATTTCCTTTTGGCGCTGAATGGCTCATTCACTTTGTTCTCCCCTCTTTTTAGTAATCTCTGAAATAATTACAAATGGAACACTACACTTGGCTCTAAATTTTCTGATTCTAATTTTCAGAATGGAAATATTCTTTTTGCAGATGTCAATTTATTCAAAGTCTCTAGATTAATTTGCATGTCAAGTCTCTGGATGTTGACATGTAGAATCAGTTATTTACGGCCAGTACAGTGCTAGAGTGTAATGCAGTTTTCCCAGTGAATTAAAATTACCATATGAATATGGATTTATGCCTCCTTTGGCCTTTGAGGTCACATTTTAAACCTGAACCTCTTATCACTAGTGTCATTTACCATTGCCATGTGGCTCAAATCAGGCACGCAGCTTGGTTTTCCCTCAAATGTCCAGTTTTGAGGATAGCTAATGTTAGAGCAGTAACTGCTGCAAGTCATGGCAGCCCACAGTTGTGACTGAATATATCACTTGCACAAGTTTAAATTCTCAAACATGAGTTCCTGCAGTTGCTAAGTTGATTTCTGCATATTGTCTCCTGAGTTGGCACAAGATGATCAAGGTTCTGATCCCAGATCCATCCTATGACTTAAGGATGGTCATTTCACCTTTGTAAGTTGAGTTTTCTCTGCAGCGCAGGTGATGAGGCTATCGGGCAAGGTGGGGTGGAGCACTTGGTGGGAACAGAAGGAGCCCTGAGGGGTCTGAGGAGGAGGGTGATACATGTGGACAGGGTGATGCTTGAGTCGCAGAGTAGAGGCAGGAGAGCTGGCTTACCCCATTAGTTAGGGTGAGAGATGGTGAAGACCCTAGAACAGTGGCCATCAGAATGGAGGGGCGAGAACAGCTCTGAGAAGTATTTGGAAGGCTCCTGGGCCAACTCCCTGATTTCTGGCCTGGCCGACTGGGTTGCTGATGTTACTGACTAAATGTACGGTTTTTGCTCAGCATACTATAATTGGCACAGATTCCTTTAAGAGAGCAAAAATTAAGGTCCTTCTCTATACAGTTCTTGAAATTGAGTGTATTTCCATAATCATTGGCATTGCCTCCTTTTCTCAGCTGACCGCCTCTGATTTAAGTCATGTTATGTAAGCTGTGACTTGATAGGAACTAGAAACCATAAAAAGCATCAATAGGGAAATATCATCAGAGTTCTAGAAGCAGTTCTGACATTTCCTGGAGTCTTTTCTTACATTCCTAATATTAAAATATGCAAACCCTGGGGCTTTGGAACCACACATTTCAGCTTTGAGTCACCAGTGGTCTACACAATGTATTTTTTGCCAAAAGGGTAAATGAGGTCTCCCTACTGGGTGACGTAGAAACCCTGTTGTTATTGACACATTAGAGAGAAGCCTCAGAGCACTGAATAATTTATTGCTCCCTATTGTCTTGCCATTGATTCAGCATGGGGGTGGGACAAAGGGTAAGGAACAGAATCCTGTGGCTAATAGTTTATTCTCAATCAAACTGCTCCTACTAGCATCCTTTCAGCACATGTTAATAGATACTGTGTGGAGGAAAGCTTCCATGCTCAGGTAACCTGGAATAAAGCAAAAATAAATAGGTTTCTTTGCTTCTGGACTTTTTAGTGCCTTCGCTGTGCTAACGTGCACTGTGACTGTCTACGAGGGGACGTCATGCAGCTCTCCTCACGCTTACTTGACCAGAGGACCCTGTTTCCACAGAGCATCCCTGGGACCTAGTTGCAAGCAGCACTGCTTTGCTGAGTTATACAGAGACTTTGGTCTGTTTTTCCATGGGGCGTGAAAGACCTGCCTTTTTTGCAGTGGGGGCCCTGAGAGCAGAGGGCAGCTTCTTGACTGGAATGTTTCCTTTGTAATTACTAGCTATTAAGTTAGTAATCCTTTGTATCTTCTAAAGCATTTAGCTATGACTTAACCCCTGTATGAACTGCTTCAGTTACTTGGGATTTCTCCTTGGCTTCCTGCTTCATGTCACCAGCACATGACTAATGAGAAATGTGGAGAATGCTAGGCCTGGCCAAGAACTTTTTTCTAATTGAAAAACTGTCATAATAGACCTTTTATGTGGGAAAATGGAGAAAAATTCAGCCCTTTAATGCAAGTACTCTACTCTTTTTTCATATTTTTCTTGTAATGACTTTATTGAGATATAATTCACATATCATAAAATTCACCCACTTAAAATGTGCAATTCAGTGGTTTTTAGTATATCTACAGAGTTTTACAACCATCACCACTGTCAATTTTAGGACATTTTTATCATCCCCCAAAGAAATCCCATACCCTCTAGCAGTCACCCCCATTCCTCCTATTTCCCCCAGCCCCAGGCAGCCACTAATCTACTTCCTTTCTACATAAACTTTCCTGTTCTGGACATTTCATATAAATGGACTCATATGATATTTGTTCTTTTGTGACTGGCTTCTTTCGTATAGTATAATGTTTTCAAGGTTCATCCATTTTGTAGTCAGTACTTCATTCCTTTTTATTTCAGAATATTCCATTGTATATACCAGATTTTATTTATCCATTCATCAGTTGATGGACATTTTGTTTCTTTCCACTTTCCAGCTAGCTGCTATGAACATTCGTTCAGATTTGGGCCAACCCAATATCTAGGAGTAGAGTTGTTGGGTCTTATGGTAACTCTATTTTTAACTGGTTGAGGAACAATCAGACTTTTTTAAAACAGCTGCTCTATTTTACATTCCCAGCAGCAGTACATGGGGGTTCCAGTTTCTCCACATCTTTGCCTACACTTGTTATTGTCTGTCTTTTTTATTATGGCCATGCTGGTGAGTGTGAAGCATTATCTCATTGTGGTTTTGATTTGCATTTACCTGATGGCTAATGGTATTGAGCATCTTTTCACATGCTTATTGGCCATTTACATATCTTCTTTAGAGAAACATCTGCCCATTTTTTAATTTAGTTGTCTTTATTATTAAATTGTAATAATTTTTTATGCTAGATACAAGTTTCTTATAAGATATATGATTTACAAAAATGTTCTCCAGTTCTGTGGGTTTTCTTTTCACTTCCTTGATGGTGTCCTTTGAAACACAGAAGTTTTAAATTTTGTTAAAGTCCAATTTATCTACTTTTTCTTTTGTTTTTGATTTTGGTGTCATATCTAAGAAACCATTGCCTAATCAAAGATCACAAAGATTTATACCTATGTTTCTTCTAAGAGTTTTATGGTTTTAGATCTTATATTTAGGTCTTTAATTCATTTTTAAATTAAGTATAATTTTTATATATAGCAAAGATAGGAGTTCAACTTTGTTCTTTTTTATGTGTCATAAATCTTTTAAATTCGTATTCCCGCACACACTTATCTTAAAAATCAGACTGCTTCTATCTTTATTTTTTGGTTTTGACTTAATGTGATATCAGAAAATATTTCTTTGTTTTTAGGCAGGCTTCCCAATTGTTTTTTTAATCCATACATAATATTCTGTCAACTCAAGTGTATCATAATATCCTAAATCTTCCCTATCATGTTGAACATTTGGCCTTTTTCATGTTTGGGCTATTATGGAGACAGCTCTTTGCCTCTACAGAATTACTTCCTTAGGAAACATCCCCAAGAGTGTGATTTTTTGGGTCAAAGTTTATGAACCCTTTTCTAGTTCTGTTTACAAGTTGCTTTAATTGGTTTCTGAAAGGGCTATTATCAGTTTAGAGTGCTGTATTCAATGATATATGAATTTCAGTGCAACTTCACAAACAGTGATGGTACCCTTCTAAAAGTTTTTCTTATCAGGTGAAAAATAATAATACTTCAAAATTACTTTAATTTCCATCTCTCTTTATAAAAATTAATTTGTGTTTTTAAAAATCTAGGTGATATATGTATATTATGTGAAATTTCAGAGGGTACTAACAACAGCAATGACAGTAGCCTCCTTACCCAACCACTTTTAATTTGGGGGGGAATTTGTTACTTAGGGTATAAGTTTCATGGCTGTGACAGAGTCCTAGAAAAACAGTGACTAAAAGGACAGAAGTTTATTTCTTGCCCACGTGACATGTAGAGCGGGTATAACAAGTCTGCTTTGTGGGGTGGTTGGGGCCAGGGCTCTTTCTGTCTTCCTGCTCTGCCCCTCTAGGACGTTGCCCTTATCTGTGTGTTCCAGATTGTTCTACACTTCATCTGCGTCGCAGTAAGAAGGTGGTGGGGGAAGAAGGGCAGCTCCTTCCCTTTGAGAGCTTGACCTGTAAGTTTGCTTCTACACTTAACCCCATGGCCATACCCAGTGCAAGTGAAGCTGAGCAGTGCTGCCATTAGCTACGCAGTCATGTGTCCAACTAAACATTCTATTGCTGAATCAGAAGGAGAGACAGATATGGTGTCAACTGGCAGTCTGTTCCACCGCCGTTTCTCTGGTATAGACCGCCACATGTCTGTGTAATATGCCTACACTGCTGTCTCTCCATTCACCAGTTCTAGACATTACCTAGTGACTTTTATTCTCACTCCACCATGCCTCACTGTCCATCCTCCTAATAACATACCATAATTGCAGAATTTGCAAATGTATACCTGTTCTTTGAGAAGGGACCATATGGAATCAGAAATCTGGCTGTCCACTTTGAGAGTGTCAGCACTTCAGCAGCTCCAGCAGCAGGTGCCTTCCAGTCATGGTACCAGGGTGCTGGTTGAACCTCATCCCTGGAGACCCATTTGCATTGCATTTTCACTCTGTCCCCACCATAACCCTGTGCTGTGCTTCCTGACACCCAAGGTGAAGGAAGATCGGAGCTGGCTTAGATGTTTACAGAGCCTATCTTTACCTCTCTGAAAAATAAATCCTAATTCCTAGGCTTTTTTTTTTTTTTAAGGTTTTTCTGATGTGGACCATTTTTAAAGTCTTTATTGAGTTTGTTACAATATTGCTTCTGTTTTATGTTTTGGTTTTTTGGCTGTGAGGCATGTGGGATCTTAGCTCCCCATCCAGGGATTGAACCCACACCCCCTGTGTTGGAAGGCAAAGTCTTAACCACTGGACCACCAGAGAAGTCCCCTAGGCTTATTTTAACTTTGGGGTTTGTAGAACATATTTTAGATAAATCTATATAAAGTCTTAAAACATAGCGGGTATAAATAGTAATAGTTCATAAATTATAACTGTAGTTAATTGCTTATGTTGCAAAAGTACAAATGAACTCACTAATTGTTTACCACCTCTCATCCCTTCTTCCTTTGGGACTTTATTGGGGTCTTCATGCTTCCAGTCCTACATATATTCAGTGAAGATTCATGTATGTATGGTTTATCTCACTGCTGCAGTAGTTGTAATAAGCTTCATTTAAGATGACACACTGTTTGGATAATTCCAAATTAAGTGTTTTATTATGACCACATAAATATTGGTCACCTGAGCCAAATATACTATGATTACATTTTCCTTTTTATATAACTTTCTGTTTTTCCTGAAGTTCATGGTGTCCTCATTTTTTTAATTTGCTTTGTGTTCTTTGAATTTCTGACTGTCTTCCCACATCCTCCCAGAAGCTCTTTAAAACTCCTCTCAAGTTTTCTACATATTCCAGCCTGTCAGATAATCTATCCATCCCCTTTTTTTCCTGAAGATGCTTCCTGGGGCTCTCTGTCCTGCTTAAATCTGACCTGGTCATCCTCCAGGCTTCTGCATATCTGTCATCCTGGGACTTCTCTCTGTCTCTGCTCTGCAAATGTCCCTACCCTCTTTTCTTTGTTGGATCCTCTGTTTCCTAGATCCCATGTCTGTCTCTTTCTTGATTTACCCCTTCCTTTTGCTGGACCACAACCTCTGGTATCTCCTTAGAAATGGTACATGGGAAGGAACTGTTTTGTCCTTGTGTGTGTGGAAATCTCCTCTCTGTTCAGTCATTTTCTCCTTTTCTATCCACTTCCATCTTCAAGTGTTATAGTTTAAAATTTCAGATATCTTTTAGTTTCACCATAGATAGATTGTTGTGCTTCTCATTCTTCTGTATACTTGAGGTACTTTTCAAAAGGAAAAGTGGGTGGTGGGAACATCTTTACTCCACCATCTGGAAAGTAGAACTGCCATTTTCATGTCTTTGGTTAGGAGTGCGAATGAATATTTTCATTTTTTTGTTTAATCTTTTGATTCTCCACTAGTGTGAACTATCTGTTAATACCTTCAAAGAACAAATTCTATAATAATTAGCACAAAAACACAGAAATTCTAAGGCTTATTTTTCTCACTTGTCTCCTCTGAGATTCAGATGGTGTTAGAGTCCCAGCAGACTGGCGTCCACAGTTGTTTGCTCTCATTTTCAGATTGCCTCACGCCCGTGACAGCTGTGAACATGCTCACCCAGCAGGAAGTCCCTGTTGTCATCTTGGCCAAAGCTGACTTTGAGGGCTCTCTGGATGCAAAAATAGGTAAGTAGCCATTAAAATGTAATCAGGATAATGTACTTAGCAGGTTTAAGATCAAAATCCTAGCCTGGAAGAGCTGACTATATATTCCATGATCTGTTTTGCCTCTTTGTAAAAATGAATGTCCCTTCATTTCATCATCTCTTATTTAAGCATCATATTTGGAAAACATATCAAGTATATTGCATCTTGCTAGTTGCTGCTGAGAATAATGAAAAATGTCTGGCCCATGGATTTTGCCAGTAGAGCTAGTTGGTGAGACTTGCCTATACAATGTGGGGAACCATACCACTCAGATGAAAATCCAATTTCAGAATTCATAGAACCAACAGCAACTGCTGAGATGGGCGTTCAAAGCACACATGATCGATGTGGGCTGGGTTTTTGGTGAAGGCTTTGTGGAGGAGGTGAACTTCAGCTATGCAAGAAAGGGATCGTGAAATAGCAGTAAAATCGAAGTCATATTTAGAGCTGTAAATTGGATTTCCTTGGTGGCCTTACTCATTCCTAAGAGTTCTAACCTATCATCACCGAACAGGAGGTCTGGGATTGAACCAAGGTGTGAGACCTAATCATACCCCATCTAAGACCTGCCCTCAGGGTAGACCCGAGCAATCGCTACAGCTTTCCTACTGTAGATTCCAGCCAGTCTCCAATGTGCCAGAACCTGCGGAGGAAGCTATTTCCACACTCTGTATCTCCTAGCACACAGAAGAAATAGCATTGCTTATTGAAATCATGGTTTTGCTCACAATTCTCAGATCCTTTTTTGGCAAACTCATTTGAAGAAACATCAACACAGAAAACAGATATTAAGCCGCTCAAGTCATTCTCCTCTGACAATTTAAACCTAGAAAGTATGTTCCTTAAAGGAAATAATTCCTATTACTTTAATGCATTTTATAATTAGTAAAAGTCATTAATACAACCAGCCAAGATAAACAATAAAGGAAGCTCTTGTTGATGTGGCTTTTTTCCCTTTTTTTGTTGTTGTTGTTGTTTTAAAATATGTATTTATTTATTTTGGCTGCGCTGGGTCTTAGTTGCGGCATGAAGGATCTTTTAATTGCGTCATGCAGACTTCTTAGTTGCCGCATGCAGACTCTTAGTTGTGGCATGCAAACTCTTAGTTTCAGCATGCATGCAGGACCTAGTTCCCCACCAGGGATCGAACCTGGGCCCCCTGCACTGGGATCGCAGAGTCCTACCCACTGGACCACCAGGGAAGTCTCCCCTTTTGGTATTTTGAGTCAAAGTACTAACAGAATATTGAGAGTTCTGAAGGGTAAGGGAAAAGAAAAGGAAAATCTGATTTTCTTGGGTATGCATGGAAAATCCTTTTTCCTGTTGTCTTGATATCCCACACTTCTGTAATTAATGTTTTGTGAATTATTGGCTCTTGGCCTTCCAGGAAGAACAGAAACAAAAGTAAACAAGAGTTAAAGTGGTGTTTTCACCATCTCACCTGCATGTTACAAATAGTTCACATTCTACTGAGCCCCACATGACCAACACAGTGGTCCAGAGTGGTCTTTATGTGATCAAATAAATTCTGTGGTTACAATGTCTCCATTCGAAGATTGCTCCTAGTTACTACAGACCACAAACTTTTGGAATGCAGTAAATGACTTTTTTCCCTTCTTGACCATGAACACTTTTCAGCAACTTTTATTGCTTGCCATTTGTCATCACTCTTCAGTATCCTTCAAGTCCACTCTGAGAGTTTATTTGCTTCATTAGATGCTTTTCGTCCATAATCTCAGCTGGAACACTGCAGAACTTTCCATCATACCATGGAGTTTTCCATCTTACCAAGGAGCTTTAGAATGTGTGTCCCAAACATTAAATCACCCTTTTAGGGCAGCATTCCAGAGAGGTGGTTCATGGACATCTGACGTAAGCATTTTGTATATTACCCTTAGTTTTATCTCTCTCAGTTGCTGCGTGATGTGTAGTGTCCACAAGGATGTCAGCAGTCTTGACAGTTGACCCTACAGCAGTTCTCAACCAGGGGTGATTTGCAGCAGGCAACATTTGGCAATTTTAGAAACATTTCTACTGGTAGAGACCAGGGATGCTCTTCAACATCCTACAGCACACAGAACAGGCCCCCCAGCAAAGTTCAGAATGTCAGTAGGACCCAGGTTGAGAAACCCTGGCCTACAGAACCAACAACTAAAAAGCCTGTTTGTATTAATAGCTGAAGCTGAAACAGCATGCCTTGGCCCTCTGGATGAGTGATTTACTTACATTCAACTCCATCTCCTCAAGGGCATATGTGGGTTGAAGAAGAAATGTCTGTTCAGAATGTACTGTTGCCTCTGGGAACAAAGCATAGTTTGAAGAAACACATTGGCTAGCTTTCCACTTACTGACCAAGCGGATTTTTCTGGGGCGCTAAGAGCTGCTGGAGGAGTCAGCCCTGCTTCTCAAGAGAACTCACTGCCCTGTGTCACTCAAAAGAGACACTTCCCCAGATGCTTGTGATTTACTATTTAAGTGACAGAAGCACCCAAAATTGTGTATTTTAGAATTACAACTATTTTTTAAAAGAAACTAAGCAATGGAAAAAGACTTACAGGAAGTAGTGTCAATATGGTAAACTATTGTGTTAGGGTAGTGAGTTTCTCCAAGACTGTTCTCCATTTTCCCAATGAATATGAGGTGGTTTTATAATTTCTGTGACTAAAATCTTTTAGAGTCTCCCTTCAGAAGCTAACGCTGAGTGTCAGTGCTGTCAATTATTTTGTGATTTGGCCATTTGCAAAGGAGACGTTCTGTGTTTCTTCCCCTAAACAGGAATTCCCAGCACCAGCTTAGAGGACACTGTCTTAGCCCAAACCCTGGGCCTGTCGTACTCTGAAGTCATTGAAACCATGCCAGATGGCACGGAGAGACTGAGCAGCTCTGCGGAGGTCGGTGCTTGTGGAGGTGGCCGAAGAACTTACTTATAAACTCAGGGCCTTGACAAGAGCTTGATGACACATTTTCCTTTGGGTGCAAGTTACGACCTATCATTTCATTCATACCCACACTAACAGTCTTGCAGCCTCGTTTCTTAATCTATGAAAACAAAATAATATTCTTTTTCAAGATCTAAAAGCTTATCAGCTCCAAGTTGAACCTGATCCTAGGATAGTGTGGTTATCGAAGCAACTAAACTTTATTTTGTGAATCTTCTGCTTAAGAAAAATGACCTCTTCCAGGGAAACTGATTCCTTGGGACAGGTGACCAAAATTGGCTGTTCCTTTTAGAGATCTCTGTTCTCCCCAGATTACTGACTTATTCCCACCTAAAGTTTGACTCATTTTTAGAAATCAGCAGAGAAGTTCTGAGTCATGTTTATTTGGTCAAGGTTGTCTCTTGCTAGGTGGTAAGTCTGGCAGGATTTGAGCTCAGCCTTGATACCGAACTAGGCCAGAAATTATGATGGGAGAAGTAGGGTGAGGTGGGGCAGGGGGAAGTGGGAAATGGCTTAGACAGTGATTCTCAAACTTGAGCACACACCAGTATCACCTGGTGGCCTTGTTAGAACACAGATTCCCTGGCCCCCATCTGGAGATTCTGCTTCACAGTCCCTGATGCAACTGAAGAATTTGCATTTCTAACAAGTTTCCAGGTGATGCCACTACTGCTGCTGATCCAGGGACCACATTTTGAGAATCCCTGGGTTAGAACTTTGCCACCCAAAGTCTGGTCCCAGGACCAGCAGCGTTGGCATCACTTGTTAGAAGTGTAGACTCTCAGACCCCACCTGGTCTAGTGAGAACCCCATGTGATTTGTGTGCACATTCAAGTTTGAGAGTTCTGGTTTAGAGCACTCTTTCTTAAACTTGGCTGCCCTTTGAGAACACCTGGAACGTTTTGAAAAGTACTGATGCTTGAGTCCCACCCCAGATATTCTGATTTAATGGTTGAGGGAGTGGAGAGGACATGGATCGGACATCAGGAGAATTCAGTGCTCCCCGGGTGATTCTAATGTGCAGTAGGGCCTGGGAACTCCTGGCTTAACACAGTGATTGCAACCCGGCCATGTCTCAGAATCACCTGGGAGATGCTTACTGGCCCCACCTGGGTGATCCTGATTCCATTAGACCTGAAGATCCAGGTTTTTCAGGTTTGGGACTACCTGGTTATAGGATATCATGTATATAAAAAATAAGGGAATAGCCAGGTTTTTCTTCCTGTGTAAGGAGTGGCAATGTTTTCTGACCTCATGTTTGTGCCTTCACTTCATAAATTATATCCCCAGACATGAGTCATGTTTTAAGATACTGAACCTTAAACCCTTCTTAAGACTGTGTGTGAGCAGGCTTCTTAGATATAGAGCAGAGCCAAGCCAAGGTGCCAGAAAGGAGACCCGGATAACCCTCTGCAGGGTGAGAAAGAGGACAGTCATGGCCAAAATTAGTCTTATGAATTAGCCAGAAAAATGCCCCCTCCTTAGTATAGGACTGAGCATTAATTATGCTCCCTGGCTTCTTTCAGATAGCTTCAGGTGGTCTGTTGAATCTTCTGGTGGCCCTAGACTGAATATCTAGACTGGAGGAATTCTTTCAATGGATGGAAGGAGAATGGATGGTGAAAGCTTCCATGAGCTTCTGGGATGTGAAAACAGTAATGCATTGAGAAGATAGACTTTCAAGAGAGCTTGTGATCACCTGCACCATAATTACATGATAGTGGGAGTGTAGGACAAAGAAAGTGCTCTCCCAGAGTATAAGTGGTTCCTTGGTAGAGAGCTCGGTCTTCAGGACACTTCAGATGCTTAATGGAAAAGGCTGCTTTTGATAAACATAGCTGTACTTTCCTATTCTTTATGCCCCGTGGCTGTAAGCTCATTAAGGATAGGGGCAGATCAGATTTATCTTTGTGCTTCCAACGCCTAGCACAAGCCTGGCACCTAGTAGGTTTGCGGTACACCTGCACTGAACCAATTCCAAGGTTCCCACGATCCCCTCGTTGGCAAGCCATGCTGGCCTGATTCTTATCATTAGTTCGGTTCTCTCAAAAGTGTCCGGTGAACAGAGAATTCCTCTTTTCTGCTATGAGTGTCCTGCCCTGCTGTCTCTCACATGGGAGCATTTAAATACAAAAGGGGTGGTCCTTCAAGCTGAGGCCTCAGTTTGTTCCCCTGCTTGCCCGAATTCCTTCGGCTCTAGGATAATATGGAACTTTTCTTTTCTGGCCACCCCTGTCTCAAGAGGGGATTAGTCATTAAAATAAATGTGCAGTTTCTTACTGGCAGCTGAATGCTGATGTTTGCCTCTCTTCTGTAGGTGCCACAGGGCTCTGGTGATAAGGAGAGCCCCAAACCAGAGCCCACAGTACTCTCAGGGGCCCCCCCAAAACTGTTAATTTCTTTAACATCAGAAGAAAAAAGTGAACTCTTAAGGTCAAAAATTATATTCATCTTTATTCACCACTGTCATAAAATATAAGTTTTAATACTGTAAGGAGGAAGGTGCCCACAAAGGCAACAGAGAGTCACAATGTGGCCCTGCACAGACCACACAAAAAATGGCAATCCAGGGTGGTGGCATCAGGGTGGCAGCTCATTCTTACCAAGGGAGGAACGCGATCTCTCTCCTTCCCCTCTCAGTTCACAGGTATGAACCGGCCGGATGCATTTCTAGCCCTGACTCACAAAGCCCGGAGGAAGAGAGTGGGCGGAGAGGTGACAAGTGATAAACTGAAGGACTGGCTGATCTCTCGGCAGCGGTACTGGGGCACGCCCATCCCCATGGTCCACTGCCCGGCCTGCGGTCCTGTGCCCGTGCCTCTGGAGGACTTGCCTGTGACCTTGCCCAGCATCACCTCTTTCACTGGCAAGGGAGGCTCCCCACTGGCCTCGGCTTCGGAGTGGGTGAATTGCTCCTGCCCTAGGTAAGAAACCACATTCCCCAGCTGTGACCATGTCTGGTCCCAGACTTCCACTTGGCTGGAAAGAATAACATAGGTCTTAGGTCTTTTGCTGTCTTTGAGAGAAGGGGCTGGAATCTGGGGCCCAGCCCCTGTGATGAGCACCCCGTCCTCTCTTCGGAGCCGGTAGAAGCAGCAATGTCAATTCATATCTTTCCCAGAAACAGCTGATCCAACTGATGGAAAAGCTACACATTTTCATGATAGCTTTGGAAGAGACCACTTTCCTCCATTTTATATTCCAAAGAGCTTCTCATAGATGAGAGAAAATGCCTTACCGTTTTCCCACATAGTGACTGTGATAACAGTGGGGATTTTATCACAAGTAGCAGAGTAGTAGTAGCTACGAGGACAAGTATGCTCAGGGGGTCTCATTCTTTAATATACTGAAACATACCATATCTCATTTCTTCTCATTTTGACAGTAGGATTATGTTTTCCTGTTAATTCACTGGCATGTCTCACATGTGATTTTTTTTTTTTTTTTTTTTTTTTTTTTTGTGGTACGCGGGCCAGTGGCCATGGCTCACGGGCCCAGCCGCTCCGCGGCACGCGGGACCCTCCCGGACCGGGGCACGAACCAGCGTCCCCCGCACTGGCAGGCGGACTCCCAACCACTGCACCACCAGGGAAGCCCCCTCACATGTGATTTTTATGATACCATTCCAGCTGATTAAACAAATAACAGATACCAAGCTGTAATATTTCCCTTCTTCCTTCTACGGAAAAGCCATTTTTCTCTGCCTTATAGATCATGATGGGGTTGTTTTAAAATAACGTAGTCCTCTTCTTAGCATCTCTAGGTCAGTAATTAGGTAACCATGTAGTGCAAGTGCATGGCTCAGAGTGGGGAGTCAGACAGTAATGGCTTCAAGTTCTGGCCCTGCCTCTTCCCTAGCTGTGTGGTCTTGGGAAAGTCACTTAACCTCTCTGAGCTGTGATTCCCTTATCGGGAGCTAAAATAACCCCCTTGAAGGGATTTCAGAAGATGAGAATTAATGCATGTAACACTGCAGAGTGACACCTAGCAGACGCTCTGTAACTGGAAATGTTAGTGCCATCCTGCCCGGGCCTGCCAACAGTCCGCCCAGGTCCTCACCCATGCGGTTCTGAGGTTTGAGATGGGGCTTGCAGTCAGGAACATAGGAAGCTCTGGGCCATTTTAGGGTATCACCCTCTTTGTTGATAAGCAGTGACAAAGGGTTTCCCTGCTGGAGACATCAGCAGCCTTCAGCCCGCCAGTTGTGGCAGCCCAGGGCCTTGATGGTGGGGATAAGTTTTCCTACCTTGGCTGCAGATTCCTGAAGGGCAGAGCCCAGGGCTTGGGCTTGGTCACGTTTCCCTGATGACTCTAATGAGCACGCAGGGCTGAGAGCCACTGAGCCCATGTGGCCAAGCGGGACAGCATGGTGGTAAGGACCACAGGCATGAGTCCAGCAAAGGTGGATTCCTTACCCTTGAGCTCTAAGACCTTGAGCAGATTTCTTAACCTCGCGGAACTCTAGTTACTCAACTTCAAAATGGGGACATGAGTAGTGTCTACCTCATAATCCCCAGGGTTACTAGGGATTAAATGAGATAATGCCCATGAAGCATTTGGCTTAGTGTCTGCCACCCAGTGTTAGTATTATTACTATTGGAGCTAATAATGGTAATAACGTTGTTACTATCACCATCATCTGTCCATCCCACTTACCAAGTAGCCTCTTCCATGTAATCCAGCTTTTAGTGTCAGCAGGAAAACATGTTGGTTGTCTTCAAGTCCAACATAACCTTTAAAAAGAAAATCAGCATGGCAAGTTTTAGTCAGATATTAGTCCTATTATCAGTTGAATCCTGCATTTTCTTCCTAACTTGTATGGGTGCCCTAATGGTGAGGAAGAAGAAGTAACAGTTACCTTCTAATTATTTCCCAAAATAGTATGTGTTCTGGTTGATTGCCTTCCAAATAAAAAGACCTGGATTTTATTAATTTAATTTTTAAATTATTTTATTATTTTTTGCGGGCGGTGCATTGGGTCTTTGTTGTTGCATGCGGGCTTTCTCTAGTTGCAGTGCATGGAGGCTACTCTGTGTTGTGGTGCACAGGCTTCTCATTGCGGTGGCTTCTCCTGTTGCGGAGTATGGGCTCCAGGCGTGTGGGCTTCAGTAGTTGTGGCTCACAGGCTCTAGAGCTCAGGCTCAGTAGTTGCGGCGCACGGGCTTAGTTCCTCCCCGGCATGTGGGATACTCCTGGACCAGGGCTCAAACCCATGTTCCCTGCTTTGGCAGGCAGATTCTTAAGCACTGCACCACCAGGGAAGTCCCCTGGCTTTCATTTAGAGATGCACTGTAGGAAACAGGATTAGGGTTCCCTTGGGGCTATCTCCGATAAGCTCCTACCCCAGGGACCACCTCGCTTCCCAGTGGGAGGCCCCCTGACTGAAATGAGGAGGCCCCTGGGAGCCCAGAGCCCTGCCAGATCTGGGCTCCTGTGCTCTCTGCTGAGCCACTTCTATTTAATAAGCAGAAGATGGGGAGTGGCTGTTTCCTCCAATATTATTCGGAAAGCCAGTATGAACTGCATCACAGATGCAACATATAAAGGCAACCCTTCTTTTATTTTTAAATTAAAAACAGACTCAAGCCCTTGCATGCTAAATTAGCAGAGGTTTCATCAGTTCCTCTTGGGGTTCCTCATCCCCCTCCTCAAATTCTCCAAGAACTCCCGAGGACCCATGCTGCCAAAAGGGCAGCATTTGGAGAGGTGGTTGGTCCCACTTCCATGCCTCAGAAGGGAGAGCCTGGAGTCTGAGCCCTGTTCTCCTGCTGTGGCTTCTCACGGCCACAAAGGGTCCCTGCTAATAGCTGTCGGTAGCTGGCTCACCCCATCCACTGCTGTTCCAGGCCTCTGGGGGGTCTTCAAGGAAGCCAAGCACCCTCCTTGGCCAGGCTTGGCTCAGGGTACTCTCTCTTGGCTTCCCAGAAATTGTGGCTTTTGGCTTCAGTCCCACAGGGCCATCACCCTACCAACATGTTTCAAAATTGGTTCAGCAGTTGGGTGCTTGTGGAACCTTAGTCCTCCCCAGGCATCTGCATGCCTAGGATGAGGATTGCTTTTTCTTTTCAACCCTTTACACACCAAGCATCTCACTTCATTCACTTTCTTGAACAGTGGGGCTATCTTCACCCTTCTATAAGGAAGCTTCCTTTAGGCAGTGGTGTGTTGGTAAGTGTGTACTAAATAGCTCTCTGGAGGGGAGCTTCTGATTTGTAGTGTTAGCCCATTTCTGTGGTATAGGTACTTTCACCAAGGGCTAATTTCAGACTACCAACTTGGCATCATTTGTCCCAGAGTTGGGAAGTGATCCCAACAGTTAGTCCTCACAAGCTGGTATGAGGTGGCTCCAGCATACCTCTGCCTTTGGGCTCCCAAGGTGATGTGTCTTCCTAAGGTCACCTCTTGTGGATTTCTGCTCCCCTTACCCAAGAGACAGAGATAGAAAAAAACCCCAAGTTCATTTTTCAGCACAGTAGCTCACGACATTTGCTTTTCAGCTTTTCTTCATAAACTGATTTGCCTCAGAAGCATCATAGAGGAGGCATTGGCTGAAGGCGGTCTTGATATGCCTAAAAGAGACAAGACTCCTGTTAGATACTCTTCCACGTTAAATTCAGAGAAGTACAGAATAGGGCTTTTAATTGTTGAAGATTTAAATGTTTGTTTTGTAAGTTTCTTTAAAACATCATGTACTCTGCAGTACAAAGAGAGTCCACACTGTGAATTATCTTTTCATGATGGAGCATTGTTCTTATGACATTTTAAATTCATAATGATTGTCATAGCTTTCTCAAAAGCTGGTGGAAAATGCATTAATATTTAAAAAGAAACCAATCGATGAACTTCATTTATTTCTTAGGTGCAAGGGAGCAGCCACGAGAGAGACAGATACGATGGATACCTTTGTTGATTCTGCTTGGTACTACTTCAGATATACCGACCCTCAGAATACTCAGAGGTAAAGAAAGCCCTGCTGAATTCTTGAGCGTGTGTCGGTCTGGGTCTTCCAAGAAGCAAACACCAAGATGGAATTCGATGGGCAAGTGATTTATGGGGGCAAGTGCCTCTAGGGTATAAGGAGGTGAGGGGGCAAGTGATTTATGGGGGCAAGTGCCTCTAGGGAATAAGGAGGTGAGGGAGCAGGAGTTGGCAGGGCGAGCCCTTGACCGTGATGCTGGTCTGACACCTGTGAAAGGAGAGGGCGGAGGTAGGAGGATGGCGTAGGAAGAGCCTCAGACCGCAGTGCAGCTTGAGAAAGTCTCGAGCAGGCTGACGGGAAGCCTCAAGCAAAGCTTGTCCATTAGAGAGTCTCAAGTCAGGAGGAAACGCCTGCTGTGGTCCGCTCCCTATAGGAGGGCATGGATTGTGTGAACACCCAGTGGCTCCAAAGACAGAAGAGCTAGAAGCTGTTGATCAATTGTGCTCTTTGAAACAGGCTCTTGTAGGGACTGTGTTTGATTATTAAATTAGATTCTTCACAGCCAAGTAAGTCCCAGGTACAAGAAAAATGAAAAGCAGAAAAAGGAAGGAAGTGCTAATACCCTCGTTGGCCCTGTGGTGAACTGCATTTATGCAGTTGTAAAGGTGTAATGTTACTTACTTAACTGAAAATAATGATGTAACTATTCAGGGAGGATAGGAGGGTAGGGAGTGTGAGAGAGCTGAGAAGCATGACTTCTTAGCACATACAGTCGCTAGATAATTTCCAAAATTGACAAACGAACAAAGAGCATAAACATTTTTTAATAATTGCCAGAAAAAACATCTGAAAGAATTAAAAGTGGCTAAGTGACAGGTGAGGGGTGGGAGGGAGGTTAGTGAAGGAATGGGGCTGGAGACCACTGTTTTAATTATAAACCTTGTGGTACTATTTGATTTTTTTCAGCTATGTGCATGTGCTTCTTTGACAAAAATAAATAAATAAGGGAAAGAGAGCAGTAGGTAGATAGGTAAAGAAGGAAATGAGAACAAAAGAAAACTGGTACAAAGCGCAGGAAAACCACAGACACAAGCTGGCTTCAAAGACCTTGCCAGCTTGCTCTTGTCCGTGGGAGAACAATTATACTGAAACCCCATAGTCCACGTATGAAAATGCCCCCATTTTCTTCGTTGGTTGTAAGATAATGTATTTCCAGGGAGACAGGCCCTCCTGCCTGCCCTGCAGTCCTGCGGATCTGTGATTTGAGTTGAGGCTGTGCAGAATGAGCAGGATCTGGAGTAAATAGCAGCCGACAGAGGCAAGAAAGGATACAGGGCGACTGCTGTGGCTGGGAACCACCGGGGCAGCCCCTGCTAACCCACAGAGGGGCCCCTCTTCTGGGTCTTCCTTCTAGAAGGGGCTTTTGGTGACTTCCAGTTAGGAAGAGCTGCCTTAGAATGCAAGGGAAATCAGGCCTCCACCTCTCAGAATGCTTCAAGGGAAAACCTTCTTACAGATGAGACTTCAATTTAATGATGGGACCCTTAACTGGTGAGAGGTATGTCCCGAGACCTTCACAGCCCCCAGTTTGGGAATGCCACGTATCACATCATTTCCTTTGTAAAATGCTGCTGTTTATTTCCATGCTGGCTTGCATTCTCACTAGGTGGTTTCCAGGAAAGATCATAGATCCCAGCTATAGCTACCTTCAACATCTCACTGCTCAATTTATTTCAAACTTACTTTCAGGCCGAGTACCATTCTTGACTTCCCTTGCTTTTCTGTCACCTGCATGAGCAGTTAGATTTCTCTGGGGAAGCATTTTTCACAAAGAAACATTATTTAAAATTTTATCAGAATTCTGGCATAGTAACTGGAGGAGAGAAAAACAAGCTGCCTTAAGATGCAAACACATGGTGTTTGGCCAGGTCCACCTGCTGAGTGCCAGGGAAAAAAGTACCTTGAGGTGTGGGGAAGAGAATTCACATATATGTGTATACATATACACATGGAGTGTATACACACACATACAGAGTGTACACACACACACACAGAGTGTACACACACACAGAGTGTACACACACACGGAGTGTATACACACACACACACACACACACACACACACACACACAGAAAATAAAGTGAGTGGCATTTCTTTTCCTCCCTAGCATCCATTAGGACTAGGGAATGATGCCTCCAGTGAGGAAGCCTTTCTTTTAGGACCTCTCTTGACTAAAAAGTATCTATTAGGTGACAGAATTAGGGTGTTCCATGTTAATTACTCCAAGTATGCTCAGTGCATTTAGGAAGCATATGCAGGCTCTTGCTGACTATCTGCATTTTGAGGCTGCTTTAAAAATAAGATTGAATTTCTGTTTTATTTATTTATTTTTTGGTTTATAAAATGTAATTTTATGTTACTCTGCTGTTACATAGGGCATAACATTTTCACAAGGCATTTTTGGGACTACAGTCGATGATTATTAGCAACATACAATAGTGGTCCAACTCTCTAACAATCACCAGACAAACTGGACACCCTCTCACATGTGCACAAATCTGCATGGGAAAGTACTAATTTTAGACTTGTGCTTGTGTACTTTATTTCCCCTTTCTAGTGTATTAAGAAATGACATGCGTGTCATTTCTCAATGCACTAGAAAGGCAAATGAATTTCTGTCTTCAAATGAACTTTTAGTGTCTGCATGAGTCTCCATTGTACATGCCATATTGCCCTCTATTGGTAAGAACTCAAAAATCTTGATTGTCTATGGTAATAAAAATTAAAATAAATCCAGATAGTCAAATATGCATTGTACAGAAATACCCTTTTTGCTGGTATGTTTTCCTTTTGTCCTCATTATATATGAAAATCACATTTGTTAAAATATGTCAATAATGGCTTCTGAAACAGTTTTTATAAATTTCATAAATTAACACTGCTCTGACATTTTTCTCCTTTGTTATATAAGCTTCTCTCATTATATTTTAATAAGAAAATCACTGTTTTTCTCTGACATAATTTATTTCAGGGAATATGCAAATTATGATTGGTCTAATTTATGCAATTGTGACAAAGCAGGGTTTTTTTATAAATGACCATCTCTCTTCCTCCCAGCCCTTTCAGCACAGCGTTGGCAGATTACTGGATGCCTGTGGATTTGTACATTGGAGGGAAAGAACATGCTGTCATGCACTTGTTCTATGCAAGATTCTTTAGTCATTTTTGCCATGATCAAAAAATGGTCAAGCACAGGTGAGCATTTTTACTGCTTTGCAGAAGAATTCAGTTCCTTGAACAGCAACTGAAGGCAGGTGTTGGTTCTTCTGAAGCAAGGTAAATATATGTGGCAGAAGAACTCTGTTTTTCAAGCATACTTTAGAGGTCATTGTCAGCCTTAACCACTGGAAGTCCATTTATGTTGCTTAGTCAGTTCTAGGCCGTGGTGTTTGCCTGCTTGCATAGGATCTTCCCTTCAGCTTTTCTCTGTTGAACTGAGTTAAGTAGTTGAGATTTTCGCTTGTGAGGCAGAGAAGAGCGGTTCATAATGTCACACAGCTTTTTATAGCTTCTCATGTGAGGTCATGTTTATCATATGGTCCCTTGGTGTAAGCTATGTTTCCAAGCTTGACTGAATCCTGTCTCAATATGTCATTCTGATAAAATGGATTAAAAGCTAGGGATCACATTGTAAATCCATTGATAAATTCTTTTCTTGTTGGTCTATAATATATTCCCCATGATGTTCAGAAAGATGTGTGTGTGTGTGCTTTTTTCCCATGAAATGTATCATATATATGTGTATATAATATGTATTTAATGTATTATACAATTTAAAAAATAAAATTAACATCCATGCACCCCCTCCTTAGATTAGGATATAGAGTATTACAGGTCCTTAGATTACCCAGGGTGCCCTCACTAATCAGATCATCCCCCTTCCTACACCACCCACCCCTCCCCCATACAATCCCTATCCTGAATCTTGAATTATTCATTTTCTTGCTTTTCTTAAATGTATTACTTCTTTATATATATATATTTTAATTATTTATTTATTTATTTTTGGCTGTGTTGGGTCTTCGTTTCTGTGCGAGGGCTTTCTCTAGTTGCGGCGAGCGGGGGCCACTCTTCATCGCGGTGCGCGGGCCTCTCACTGTCGTGGCCTCTCTTGTTGCGGAGCACAGCCTCCAGACGCGCAGGCTCAGTAGTTGTGGCTCACGGGCCCAGTTGCTCCGTGGCATGTGGGATCTTCCCAGACCAGGGCTCAAACCCATGTCCCCTGCATTAGCAGGCAGATTCTCAACCACTGCGCCACCGGGGAAGCCCATACTTCTTTATATATTTTTAAGCAGTATGTGTTGTTTAGTTTTCTGTGTTTGAACTTTGTATAAGTAGAATCATATTTCATGTATTCTCTCTTGCTTCTCTTGCTCAGCATTTTTGGGGATTCATCCATGTTCCTGCATGGAGTTATGTTTCATTCGTGATTCACTGCTATCTGGTATTCCATTACATGGAATGGAATTTCTAATACAGAGCTCAGTTTATGTCTATACCACCATTAATGGTCCTTGGGCTGTTTTGTGTAATTAAGAACAAAACTGCCGTAAGCATCCCGGTACGTTTCCTGACATACGCGTGTTAGCAGTTCTCTAGGATGTGTACCTGGAGTAGGATTAGGGTAACCACATGTTCAGCTTCACTAAGAAATGCCAGACCATTTTCCAAGTTGGTTATATAAACCTATACTGGCACCAACAGAGGTGAGGGTCCTATCACTCAAGATCTTCATCATTACAACATATAGTACAGCCATCGCTGTGTATCTGCAGGGGATGGGTTCCAGGACCCACCACAGATACCAAAATCTGTAGATGCACAATTCTCATAGTAGGCCCTCCTTATCCATGGGTTCCACATCCTTGGATTCAACCAACCTTGGATCATAATCACAGAGGGCTGACTGCATTATCTAACTTAAAATTTTGTCAAACTGGTGGTTATATAATGGATCACTTTGTGAGTTAAACTTGAATTTAAAGACACTGCTTACTTAATGAAGTTTAGCACATTTTTATTATGTTAACGGACTTCTTTGTTTCCTCTTCTGTTAAATCCCTATTTGTGTCCTTTGCCCTTATTTCTTCTGGGTTGTCTTTTATCAATTGTAGGAGTTCTATACATATTCTGGATGCTAATCCTTTATCAGCTATATGTATTGCAATATTTTTTCCCAGTTTTTGGCTTGTCTTATTTTTGTGGTGTCTTTTGATGAACAGAAACTCTTTTTTTTTCCTTTAATGATTGTTGTGCTCTTTATTTTTTTTTATGTCACACATGGATTTCATATATCTTTTTATATCTTTATTGGAGTATAACTGCTTTACAATGTTGTTAGTTTCTTCTGTACAACAAAGTGAATCAGCTATATGTATACATATATCCCCGTATGCCCTCCCTCTTGAGCCTCCCTTCCACCCTCCCTATCCTACCCCTCTAGGTCGTCACAGAGCATTGAGCTGATTTCCCTGTGCTATGCAGCAGTTTCCCACTAGCCATGCGTTTTACATTTGGTAGTGTATATATGACAGTGCTACTCTCTCACTTCATCCCAGCTCCCCCCCCGCCCCCCACCCCGTGGTCCTCAAGTCCGTTCTCTACATCTGTGTCTTTATTCCTGCCCTGCCACTAATGATGAATAGAAACTCTTAATTTAATGTAGTACATTTTAATAATCTTTTCCTTTATGGCTATTGCTTTTAGTGTCTCAGTACCTTTAATGGAACAGTCCATCCATTTCCCCACTGATCTGCAGTGCCCTCTCCATTACAAATCCAGTTTTCATATATATGCAAGGGCCTATTTATAGGGTCTTTATTTTGTCCATTAGTCTATTTGTTTTTTGACTATAATTGGACCTTTGTTCTTCCATATAAATTTCAGATTTAGCTTGTCAAATTCCATAGAGATTATCTATTGGGAGTTCAACTGTAATTGCATTGGATCAACATACTTACTAATATCTTTTCTCACTCTTCCTACTTGCATCTCTGACTTTAACATCTGAAATCATTTCCCTTTTATCTGAAATACATACTTTCCCTTATATTGAAATATATCTCATGTTTTTTAGTGAAGGTCCATCTATTATTATTTATCTAAAAATACATTTATTTCAACCTCATTTCTTAGAGTTTGCCAGCTCAATAACACAGTTAAAACATTTTATACACGTTTTACATCTTATCTGACTTTTTCACTTGTTTTTCATCAGGACAATGATTCAGGCTCTCTTGTCTTCCATACTGCCTGGAGCATAGTTCCTGGGATTTTTTTTCAGTTTTTGCTGTGTTTTGTTTTTTTAATACAACAACCTTTAGAATATTTTTTAGTTGCAGAGAAGAAAAGGGGGGAAATATCTGGTTATCTCCTTGTCCAGATAACTTCATGTTAACAATTTAAAAATTAAGTAATGAAAAAGTAATACGTCTAAGGTTAAAATTTAAAAATTTAACAGCACAGAAAGTGAACATTGAAATCTCCCTCCCTGCATCCCACCCTACCCATCTCCTCAACCTGTTAAATTTCTTTTGATTTCTTCCACAAAAATATTTTGCATATCTCCATATTTCTATTGATATACTCATTTTTAAATGTTACATATATATATATATATATATATGCCATTTACATTTTTGATATAATATATCTCAGTGGTCGTTCTACATCAGCATTTACAATTTATGCATAGTATTCTGTCATATGGATATACCATAATTTATTTAAGCAGTCACCTAATTTTCTAATTGCTATTAAAAAAAAAAAAAAGTCCAATGATGCTCTTTATCTATATGCTTAGCAGGCATTTGGGATCATATCTGTAGGTTCAAGTCCTGACACTGGAGAATGCTGGGTCAAAGAATATGTATTTTTAAATTTTTGATCCTTAAAAAATATATTACTTTTAGAACCTCTGTAATGCAGACTAAAATCCAATTTCATTAAAATGAAGTACCTTGAAAGCTCCCTCCCTTTTCACCCCATGCTCAGACCTGCTCCCTCATTCTGTGCATGCATACATGGATTAAAAGTCTACAGAAAGCTAATTTAGGATATAAATTAAATGCTTAAAATAATTTCTTCTCATTAGTCCCAGAGACCTTCATGTGTAAAAATTAACCCATCTGCATCAGAAGGACACGAAACACATTAACAGTGTTCACCTTCAGAGAAATAAGTTACAGTCATCCCTTGGTATCCATAGGGGATTAGTCCCAGGACCCCCGAAGATACCAGAATCTGAGGATGCTCAAATCCTTCATACTAAACGGTGTAGTATTTGCATATAACTTACACTCATTCTCCTGAATGTTTTAAGTCATTTCTAGATAACTTATAATACCTAATACAGTGTAAGTGCTATGTAAATAGTTGCCTGGGTGCACCAAATTCAAGTTTTGCTTTTGGGAACTTTCTGGAATTTTTCCTTTTTTTGAATATTTTTGATCTACGGTTTGTTGAATCCACGAGTGTGGAACCCACAGATAAAGAGGGCTGACTGTCGTTAAAATGTTTGTAACTTGGATTATAGAATTTACCATTCTGCCTTGCATTTTCTCTACGGAAACTTCATTACCTCACTAGATAAAGATTACCCTGGAGGATGGAAACTGTGTTCTGTTACTATCACAGTCTCATGGACATTATATATTCTCAGTGAATATTTGTTTAAATAAGTTGAGGTTAACCCCTTGATATAAACAGATAAAAGTTTATGTTGTTCAAAGGAAATGTTCTTCTTGGGATAAGGAGAGTTGGATAGAGAGAGGTTTAGTTCAAAGGCCAAATACAACATGAGAAATATTTCCTTCTCATGTAGGTCTAGAAACAAAGACCATAAATGGCTTCTGGCTCCTTAACAGTAGGGCACATTTCTCAGCTTTTGGAACAATTATTTGTAGAAGTAATGAATGAGTAAATAAATTATTCAAAGGCTCACTAATTTAAGGTGTAGGACAGGCCCTGGCTACTTTTCTGACTTCTTTACAGTGTTTTAAAACAATAGTCAAGGAGGAAAAATGTTTGTAGCATTCCGACATAATTTAAAATACAGTTTTGGATGTGACTTGTTTCTGTTCAGATAAATTTCTAATTTGCAGAGCCTCAAGGGACACCTGGTATGTGCCTTACCATCAACTTTAAGCGACAGCTGTATGGTATAAATGGAAATATACCTAGGCAATATATTTTTTTAATTCTTCACAAGATGGTATGTTCTATTCCATGCCCTCCCACCCCCCAAAAAGAGGGAGATTTATTTTAAGTACTTAGAAGGCTGACTTTTTGGAGGAAGGTGCAGAAAGTCATCTTATTTCTGTTTCTCAGCACAGTTGTCAGAATTACTCCTGTTACATTACATCAGGGCAACAATAGCCTCTGAAAACTATTTCTGAGTGTTACCTGTTTATCAGAGGTGTTTTGGTAAACCACTTGGCCTCAGATGAAATGAAAATCATCTACTTTCTGTGATGAGTAATTCAGAACTCTTTGATTAAACATGTTTTAAAGCCTCCAAACAATTTTATCAAGCTGGCCTAAGAGGAAATTTTGAAACCTGTCAACCTTATGTGTGTATTTCTCTCTGTTTATTAGCTATTTTTCCTGAAATGTGTATAAATTGGAATTTCATGTCCATTTCTGTATTCTTTTTTTTTGTTTTTTTTTCAGTACGCGGGCCTCTCACGGTTGTGGCCTCTCCCGTTGCGGAGCACAAGCTCCGGACGCGCAGGCTCAGCGGCCATGGCCCACTGGCCCAGCCGCTCTGTGGCATGTGGGATCTTCCCAGACCGGGGCACGAACCCGCGTCCCCTGCATCGGCAGGCAGACTCTCAACCACTGCCCCACCTGGGAAGCCCCATTTCTGTATTCTTTTTGATTAGTGTTGTCATTTCAGAAGGGATTTGAGATTACAGCTGTTCCACTTTTGTTTTCATTTCTCAGCCACGTGGCCACTGTCTCAGGTAGTAGCTCTGGACTGGGAGTCCAAAAAAACCTCTGTCCCATGATCACATGGGCCTGTAATTAGTGGTGTGGACAAGAGACCTAACCCCTTTGGTTCTCAGTGGCCTCATAGGTTAGGGATTCAGTCACCTCTGAGCCCTCTTTTCACTCTATGATTCTGGTTAAATGTCTTCAAATATCAATATAAAAGTAAAGGTTTATGTAGATTTAATAATCTTCCTAGTTCCCAAAAGAGCCCTGGCCCTTTCTTTCATCACTGATACATTTAGGTCTGCAGTTTGAACTTTCAGAAGGTCTCTTTACCCTTTATAAGAAACTGGCCTCTGGGTTGGGTATGCCATCACATGGGACAGCAAGTGCCTTTATTTTGTGTCTGAAACACCAGGTTGATGATTAAGCTGGAATTGATGTCAACAGGAAATTTGCAAAAGGAGAAATACAAGTGACCAATAAACATACTATAAAATGTTTATCTCTCTAGCAGCAAAAGGAATACAAAATAAACAGTAGTGAGGTACTGTTTTCCGTATAGCATCCCAATGAGAACAGCTCTCATATACTGCAAGGCAATTGCGAACAGGCTTCATAAAAAGCATTTTGGCAGTATATAGTGCGAGCTTTAAAAATAGTCACACTTTTGGACACTATTTGCACTTCTAGAAATCTATCCTAAAGAAATAATCAGAAATGCAAACTTATACAGCAAAGTGTTCCTGTAAGTATTACTTCAAGTAGCTAAATACCCTGAACCTAACTGCCCCAAAATGCTGAGAAAGGGCAAAGTATACCCCATCTTAGGGAGGATTCTTGTACAAAGAATGTTGAATAACATGGAGAAATACATCTTAGTAATGAGAAGTGAAAAAAGCAAGACAGAAAATTGTAGATAGTTTGATTATCTCTGTCTTTATATGTACACACATACCAATACACATACACAAAGCAAGAGAAAAGGCTAGAAAAAATTATGTCAGCATGCTAACGCTATTTTTCTCTGGATGATGAGCTTATTGATGATTTTATTATTTTTTAATGGATTTTTTTCCAGATGTTATACAATGATTACGTAACTTTATAACAGAAAATAAAGCAAAGTCGTTTACAGTTTATATTCTGAAGCAGGGAAGTGCACTGGGCCTGCCAGTGTGAGTATGAGGTTGGCACCAGCCTTGGCTGCTGTCACCAGGATGCTGGAAGGCACAGAGGGGTACGCTCGGTGGGGGGTACGTGTCTCTGCTCATCTCCACTGAACTGGGGTCAGGAAGCCTTTTCTCCCCCTTTGTGAGAGACAGCTGTAACACGGAATCTTGTCAGTTTTTGTTCTTGCTCTTTCATACAACTCAGACACTAAATTCCCTGAATCGACTTTCTCCCTGCGGTTCGCAAACAACAAAGCGGGGGGGTGGGGGGGGGGGTTGTCGGAAGCTGCTGCTCCCGTGCTAACAGCCACCTGCTGACCATTGAGAGCTCAGCAGGCCCCCATCCATGGTCCGGGGAACTTTTTCTGATCACACCAGAAATGGGGCTATTGGGAAAAGGCAAAGGAAGAGAAGAAAAGCCTTACTTGAGTCTCGCCGTAATGCTAAGGCTTCCTTCCATGCCCCTGGCTAGCTGCTAGGAAATGGAAACTGTGATATTTTAAGATGAGCCATGTCTTGATACTTAGAAACGGGCTAATTATGTGAACATGATGGTCCTAGACTCAGGGCAGGGATGAAGAGCAAGGTGAACTTAGTCTGAAAAATCCCAGTTAGAAACTATTTTCAGAGATCCATGGCTTTCTGTTTTCTTCTTTTCAGATCTATAGTAGCCGCCTGACCAGGCAAGAGAGTGGGTAGCAGGCTCTCCAGGTCTTCTTAAGTAGGGAAATGTCATCTGCAGTGACTAGTTAGGGCTCTGATGGATCCTGAGATTCTTTTAGCCCATCTTGGTTAATGCATTCCTTTATGCAGTGAGTTTTACAAGGGTGCTTAAAATAGCCTATGTTCTGAAATTCCTTGTTAATCCTAAGAATTAGTGACCTTCCTCCCACCCTCCCTTCCTCACACCCACCCTCCCTTCCTTCCTTCTTTCCTTCCTTGAACAAAGGTGCCTTTCAATGACCAGCAGGTATTCATTGTAATTTCTGAATTAGTGCAGTCCAAACTATCAAGGAAACTGAAGATTCCATCCCTTTTCATCATTCTGATTGCATATAGCTGTGCTGTGGTACAAAAAAAGGTAATCCATCTCTAGGGGTGGTATTGAAGGAGTGAGAAGAAAGCTGGCTCAGCAAAGAGCACAAATTTGTATTCATGCAAGTGAAACCATCTAGGCCTTCCTCAAGGCAGATGCCCTGCAGAACGCCTCTACCTTTAATGGCTTCAGAGTCAGAAGGGGTTTGTTGGTGGTTTACAGTTGCAGACTTTTCACTTTCTTTTTCTTGTTTTTAATTTAATTTATTTTAAAAATCGCAGAAGTCATGAATATGCATGTACCCTTAGCTTAAAACTTCCCAATTTTGCTGTTCAGGGAGACGCTGCTTTGGGAAAGATCCCTGGTGTTCTCCTTACTTGCTGCCAGTAATGATAAATCCTTCCTTCTCTTGAAAAATAACTAGCTAACTAGCTAAATAAATAAGTAAATAAATATCATAGAAGGACAAATGCATGTTTAAAAAAATTCAAACAAGATGAAAGTGCATTAATACTGTCCACCCCCCTGTTCCCCGGTTTGTGTATTTGTTGTCCAGTTTTCCCTTCAGAGGGAAGCTTGGAGGAGGGCTGTTGAGAAAGGCCCAGGAGCTAGAGTGGGTGGGAGCAGTGACCAGGGAGATGGTGGGCGGGTCCCTGGGACATAGCTTGGCTGGACAGGTGTCCCCGGGCTCCTTCAGAGGGGTCTGGGACCCAGGTACATGGCCTGGTCATGTTGGTCCCTTGCGGGCACCAGCAGCATGACCCACCCAAAGTGGAGGAGGGTGCCACCTACAAGAGAAAGTGCCGTTTGCACTCCTGACCTTGCTGGAAACGCCTCCTTTTACCTTCAAATGGAGGAAAGTAGAAGCTTGGGTGCCCAGGCGTGGCCATCATCTTAACCCAGTGGAGAAGTTGTTCCCAGACTTTAGAAGCATTCACTCTTCACTTTCTTATAAAGCTCCCTGCTATACACAGTCATTATGATGCGTGAATAACTTGTTTGCTTATACAAGTTTGTTCCCAGGTACCATTTGTTGAATGAATGAATGGACAAATGGAAAATACATTAGTTACATTGTTATGAATCTGAGTAATGAACCTGGCAATGTGGTGTCATCTCTGCTCCAGCAGGACTAGGCTCCAAGTCTAGCAGGGCCCTTGATGTCCCCTTGTCCCCCATTCCCATGTACTGTGCTTCTCTATATCACACTTCATGCCTCCTCCTTGTGGTGGTGGCGATTTATGAGCATGTCTTGGGCCGCGCATTTTACTGTAAGCTCTTTGATTAATTTCAGAGGGCTCTGTACCCAGTTGTCGCTCAAATACAAATGTGACTCCTCTTTCTGGGCTAAACTACACCTGAGGATGGATGGAATAAGAACCAGCTTCCCAGAGCCCTTTGGCCCTGGAAGAGTGGAGGGAGAATCACTGGGGGGTGAGCAGGATTCCAGGACCTGGGAAGCGCCCCTCCCCACTGTGGAATTTCTCTCTCTCTCTCACTCTCATTCCCTGCTGATCTTCCCAAGGGCTTGAAATAGAAAGAGTTTGAAATCTTTGAGTGTGCCTCTGTCTGCAAAAAGGTTCTGGCCCCACCTGGAAGCCATAGCGTCGAGTGCTCACTCTTCATCCCCTTTCTTCCTTCATCTCTTGTCCCCTCCACATTGTCCCCCCCTCTGCTGCTGGCAGATTTATTTATTCATTCATTTCAAACCAGTTTCATTAATTGAGCATCTACTATGAACTGGGTGCGGGGAGGGGTCTTCACGGCTCCTCCTCTTCCTCCTCCTCCCTCTCAGGAGGAAGACAGGCAGCAATGCAACTCACCTGAATACACAGTGACATGTAGTATCTGCCCGATGCCGTCACAGGCACAACACTGGACACACCGAGGAAAGAGCAACTAATTCTGACCAGGAGGGCCTGAGATGCCTTCACAGTGGAGGTGGCATTTGAGTCAAGCCTGGAAGGGGGAGTAGAGTTTTGACAAATGGGCAGTTTTGATAGCACTTCAGGGAACAGTGTGTGAGTGAGGACATGGAAACGCATATGGGCAACATGTAGAAAGAGCAAAGGAAGCGAAAAGGAAGGGATAGAAGTCCGATGGCCAAGCCGGCAGTTTGGACTTGATGTGGCAGGAGTTGATCTTCAGATCTGACTGGACTCTGTTCCTCCCCAGCTCTGAGTGGTCAGGCATTGGTTTGGTTCAGTGATAGCAGACAGGCTGGCTCCCTGAGGGCAGTAATTGATTTGCCCACCATGACATCCCTAATGCCTGGCTCAGTGATGGAATCATAGTCAGCACTCAATAAATACCTGCCGAATAAATAAATGATAGATTTCACGGGGTAACTCTGCTTTCTGAGGACGTGATACCAAGAATTCTGAGCCTCGACCTGAGTCCACCAGGAAGTGCTGCCATGGATCAGTGATGGGGCGGGAGGGGCACTGGGGCAGTCTTGCCATCCCTGCACTAGATGACACTTCCAGCCAGCCCTGCAGTGCTTCAGCCCTGGAAGAAGAAGGTAGCCCAGATGAGCCTCAGCTATCAAGTTGTGTTGTTGCTAACTTTTGGAAATTAAGATTTATTCGTTTAACTGGCAGGCCTTGTTTTGGGTGTGCTGCTGTTTGAGAAGGGTACGCCTGCCATTCTGGAGAAGGCCTCCAGTGTGGACGCTCCCCTGAGATCCCTCATTCTGAAAGGCTTAGAAGTGGTTTTGAAACAGGCAGAACTGATCTATGGTGTTAGCAGCCAGGCTGGTGGTGCCCATGGTGGGGAGATGTTGCCTAGAAGTGGGAGGAGGGGGCCTTCAGAAAGTAGGTCACATTCTGATCTTTGACCTGGGTACTGGTTACACAGGTGTGTTTATGTTGTGAAAATTCCTCAAGTTTTACCCGTAGGAATTATATGCTTTTCAGTATGTGTGCTTTACCTCATTTAAAAGTTTACTTTTAAAAAAGAGAGAGTTGTGGGCTTCCCTGGTGGCGCAGTGGTTGAGAGTCCGCCTGCCGATGCAGGGGACACGGGTTCGTGCCCCGGTCCGGGAAGATCCCACATGCTGCAGAGCAGCTGGGCCCGTGAGCCATGGCTGTTGAGCCTGTGCGTCCGGAGCCTGTGCTCCACAACGGGAAAGGTCGCAACAGTGAGAGGCCCACATACCGCAAAGAAAAACAAAAACAAAAACAAAAAAACAAAAGAAGAGAGAGTTGTAAAAGATGAGGTCTGAGGAGTGCAGCCTTAGGCGGAAAGGCTGGAGTTAGGGTCAAGATTCCAGCAGGTTGCAATTCTGTCCATTCCCAGAAGGGGGCAGCATTGTGCCACTTGATAACCTGCAAGACTGGAGAACAAGCTCCTTGTTTCTGACCCCGCCCCTTCTGGAGGCTTAATGCTACTGATTTTGATCATCCTACTGATCTTTTATCTTTGGGATCCAGATTATTCCCTCCCTCCTAACATCCCAAAGACATCTTTTTTCTTTCTCTTGCGAGTGACCAAAGCCATGTACTCAAAGTGAGAAAAGAGAGGAAAAACCTCAAAAACTGGTACAGGGACACTAGAGCCTAAGACAGTAACAGCAAATTCATCCTCCTGCCACTGAGCACAGCAGGGACAAGGTTGCAGTCTGTCTCTTTTGTGTTAGGCAGCAGCATGTAAAATTATTTGAGGGAGATTCTTGAAAGATAAGCTAGTGCTCAAAAACGTGCATCCTGGGCGTGTGAGAAATCAGTCCCGTCGAGCCACTGATGGCCACTGCGGGTTGGGGAGGCATCCCTTCTGTGTAGAACACTTGTGCAGTTTGCTTTGTAATCAGTCTCTTCATCTGCCCAATGAAACGTAGCCATACAATTTTCTCCTTCTGTTTTAAAACTGTGTTGTATTGTTTCTGTAATGAGGTTAAAATCCAGGTGCCACCTCAGACTGGATAGAAGGCAAAGATGGCTTCAGGAGCTGGCAGCCCCAAACATCCCGTGTCTTCCTCCTCCCATCCCGCCATCTGTCTGTTCATTCGCATTTGTTCATCCATCCATCCATGTTTTGAACATGTTTAAAGAGCATGTTGTCTGTTGAGTACAGTGCTAAGCGCTGGGGATAGAGGGAAGGACAAGAGAATGCTCCTTGCCACGGTGGGGGTAGGGCGGGGGGCGGACGGGTATTTATGTTGTAATCACAGGGCAACCTGGTTATGCTCTTCCCGGCAGGGTGTGCTGGACGTGGCAGGGCACAAAGGAGGGTTCGGAGCTGCGTGAAGGGGACTGTGTGCAGGGTACAGGGACAGCCACCAGAGAAGGGGATGCCTGAGCTCAGTGGTAAAGGTTGGGTCCAGGTTTCCCCAGGAACCCAGGCTGAGGTGGGCATTCCTGCTGAATCCTAGGAAGCACGGCACATTCTGGGAATGGTCAAGTGTCCTTGTGACCTCTGTGAGGAGCAGGGGCATTTAGATGTGAGAGGAGAGGCCAGGAAGGTAGATGGGGCTGATGGTAAAGAGAACTGCATGCTTGGTCTGTGGGTACAATTCCCTGAGCTTCCTGAGGAAAATGCAGATCTGGGTCCTCGGGCATCAAAACCCCAGCCTACCCTGGATACGGCTCATGTGGCCCGAGGACACAAGGTTCCCGTGGAGTCTGTGCCAGTGTTCCTGAGAAACAAGGACCCCAGATACCATTGCTCCCCCTTCAAGGTGCTTCTGTATTAAAATGCATCATGAGATCCAAGTGCATTGTATTTTTAAATCATTTTTCATATCTTTCCATCACTCACATTTTCTGGGAATCTTGCTGGGATGTGGCACAAAAGGATGTCATTCTGCCAATGGTGACATTGCTGGTGGAATTTCTTGGAGGTGGAAGGAAGGCAGTTTTATGACTCAAAAGAGCTTATTATTAAGATAGATCTTAGAGCCGGAACAATGGGGTGACTATTTTTATGCGTATGCACATGTGAAATTTCTTCCAAATTAACACAGTACCATGCTGGATGGGCCCTGTGACACTGAATAATTTGAGGCTTCAAAAATACGTGTTACATTTCCATTTGATGTCAAATATATGGGTCTTTTCCATGTTGGAAAATACCCCCCACACACACACATACCACCAAACTCACACATGCACACATGCATACATACCCACGCTCATAACAAGATTTTAAAATACGAAGGGCAGGAGTCCTTTTTTTCTAGCTGACCTTCATCTTTTTCCCAGTAAGCATCTTTGTTCCCCTCTGTCCCTCTGAATCCACTAGAAAGTTTCCTTTAAACTGCCTCTGTCCACACAGCTGCTGTGACAGGGGCTGCACAGTGTACAAATCAGAGGCCTGTCCAGAGGCCTTACCCTGTATCAGGGTTCGTCTACATGAGCCTCGAGTGTGAAATAAGATCCTGTTAAATTAACAAAGACAGCGCCCTCTACCTCCATCACTAGAGCTGGGTTTGTGGTCGGCTTGGCCTCTTTGAGGTTATTGGGTTTTTGAGCCTCTAAATAAAAGCCATTCCATGTAAGTGAGCTTGAAGCACCCGAGGGTTTGTACATCGATAGGCTCGTCATGCTGGGGGTGATATTGGTGGAAAACATCAATCTGTCCCCTCATTCAGTCGTTCCTACCTTCTGCTTTGTAAGAGTGAAATACGGCACATGCTCTCAGCAGAGGTTTCCAGAAATACTTTGAGTTTGGGATAGCTCTTGCTCACATGCTTCGAAACTGAGTAACAATTTCAAATCTGAGACAAAGTAATTTCAGTAGGAGGGTCAACCCCTTCTTGTCCTCTTAAGAGAAAACATCTATAGTTCATTATTCAGCCAGTAAGGGTGTGACTAAAACAGCTTTTTTTTTTTTTTTTGCGGTATGCCGGCCTCTCACTGCTGCGGCCCCTCCCATTGTGGAGCACAGGCTCAGCGGCCATGGCTCACAGGCCCAGCTGCTCCTTGGCATGTGGGATCTTCCCAGACCGGGGCACAAACCCGTGTCCCCTGCATCGGCAGGCAGACTCTCAACCACTGCGCCACCAGGGAAGCCCTAAAACAGCTTTTTAAAAAAAAAATAGGCACTATAAATAAATTGTAAGCCACCCATATGTAAAATGCTCGATAGATGTTTAAAAATGAAATAGATCTGGGGAATTCCGTGGCCGTCCACTGGTTAGGTCTCTGTGCTTTCACTGCTGGGGCCCCGGGTTCAATTCCTGGTTGCGGAAATAAGATCCTGAAAGCCTCTTGGAGCAGCCAAAAAAAAAAGGAAATAGATCTGTATGGACTGATAGTAACTGCCTCATCAGAGGGGAATAGGCCTGGGAAGGCGGGGGCAGGGGTGTTTGAATTCGAAGAGAAAGGGCATATTCATATATAATTTGTATGATTTTAAAAAGAATGTAAGCAGGCACTGTATAAAAGTTAAGGAAAGAGTAATCTTAACGAGCAAAACCCCAACCTGTCTACATCCTCCTGAGCCCTTCATTACTCCAGGCTCAGCATAACTGACATTTGTACAGACCTTTAAAATTTACAAGTATCTTCATGCAGTCATTTCATTTAGTTCTCCCAACAGCCCTTTGAGGCAGGTTTTTTAAATCCCCATTTTACAGAGGAGCAGACTGATCTCAGAGTAAGTGACTTGTCTGGGCTCATAAAAGTCTTTGAGAAGCAGAACAGAGATTCAGATCCAGGCCTTCCAGATGTGAGGCCTGATGTTCTTTCCACTTTGCCACATTGGAAAGTAGTTAACTTCTTCTGATTTGACTTAATTTCCTTATCACTTATTTGTAAGGAGCCATTTGTTCAAGTTGGATTTACAAGTGGCATTGGTCAGCCAGTTTTCATGCAGGGCAGTTATGTCTGCTCATCAGCTGGTAAGGTTTGTACTGCTGTTTTCTGATTGCTTTGAATCCCTGCCCCACCAGTTTTCTTTTTTTGTTATCTGTCCTCAGAGAGCCTTTTCATAAACTGCTGGCCCAAGGCCTTGTCAAGGGGCAGACGTTCCGCCTACCATCTGGACAGTATCTACAGCGAGAGGAAGTCGATCTCACAGGTAAGAATGGCCCATCTAGTCCCATCCAGGTGCTCACAGAAAACCAAGCTGGCGAACGCTGCCAGGCCCTGGCTGGGCAGGAATCCAGGCAAGTGACCCTTTAGCCTCATGGTCTCAAAGCCTCAGCTGGCTCTGGGCTGGCGCCCTCTGAGGCTGAGGCTGGCTCCCCTCAGCCCCATCCCATCCAGCTCAAGTGTCAGTTCAGTTTCCGGAAGTGTTTTCTTTTGTATATAACATGGAGTCAACTCTGGCATCACCTCCTGTCCTAGCCTGTGTTTGACAGCCCATCTCAGGGACAGAGCCCCCAGACCCAAGAGACATTCTTGTAAGACTGGGGCATTCTCAGCACATCTCCCCACGTGGTCTAGAGGGGCATTTCAGAACGTCAGGGGCCACCAGTCTACTTGGGCCCCCTGGTGGAATTCCTCTCCCTGACCCCCTGGACTTCCCCTTCTCCCAGCTTTCCCGAGCCTTTTCCTACCACCCTGTGTTTTCACTCATCCTCAAAGATCTCTAGGTGGCATGATGAGGGTGTATCACGTGCACTCAGCATACAAATAAATGACGTGTCAGAAAATTGGGAGGTGGCTGTGAGAAACTCTGGCAGTTAAATTTAGATTAACTCATGCTTAATGGATGAAATTAGGTAAACCCAACAACCCCTTAAAAGGTAGTCAGGTTCCCAAGCCAAACACTAGAGAGAAGGTTTAGGTGGAAGCAGGCAATGGGATTACCTAGTTAAAGCAGTAATTCCTCAGGGTTTGGAAGGGTCACCATGGTCCTTGGGAGAAAAAGAAGCTGGAGAAGCAGAAATTGGCAGTGTTTCTCCAACACTTGCCAGAGGGAAAGGAGCTAAATCCAGGGGACACATAACTTTTAGCTGTTGGTGAAGGGCTCTCTGTGTCATGGGCAGGGCTGCTAAGTATGACTGTACAGTCTGTGCAGTGTACAAAGGCAACCGCCTGAGGGGTGAGCAGGGCCCGAGATCCAGCCACTCACCCAACTATACACCTCAGGGCCACATCTGCCAAGAGAGGGCACCTTTTTCTAACTTCTCAACTTCTCTGCCCAGAAAGATGCCTTTTTCCTAATTTTCACAACAGTGTTATAAAGGCTTGCTGCAGCCTGGACGGGGGTGTGGGGTAGAGGGGGCAGTGGTTCCCTGATCCTCACCACAGCTTAGATAAAACATCTTCCAGGACTTCAGTCTCCCTTTGCTCTGATGTCACGGGGTCAAGCATTGTTGTGAACATCTTTTTCCTTCCCACGCAGACTTGCCCCCAGGGGGAGAATATGGATGTGGATCAGCAAGGGCAGGCATCTGTCTACTTAGTGGGTGTGCCTCTCATGATATATGGAGTTGGCTTGTAGGTATATACGCTGGTCCCTTGGGGAGTGAGTTTGGTTGCTGTTAGAGGGAGTATTTAGCTGGAAGGAACAGAAATCCACGCAAAGGCAGGTTTCGCACAGGGATGTAGGGACATCGCCCAAACCCAGCTGCAGGAAGTACAACATGTAGGAAGCCGCCAGGCCACTCCTCTGTCCTCTTTCTTGAGCCTCCAGTTCCTCTCCCTGCCCCTCTCTGTTCTTCTGCCATGTTCTCCTTCCTCCCCCAGGCTTGGATTCTGCTCTCCCTAATTTCAGTTTCCAGAGTGACCTTTGGTAGCCGCAGAGCCACGTCTTGGCCCAGCTCCTTAGGACCTTCTGGTTCCAGTGCCCAACAGCATTGAGACAGAGTTTCTGTCTCTTAGTTCCAATTCCCGAGAAGGAAGCTTAGCCTTCTCAGATGTCCTTCCTGGTCCCAGCCACTGGAGCTTGGCAGCAAGGTCACCTCCTCCAAACATGGCCATGGAAGGCCTCCTCCATCAGCACCGTCTGGACCGATGATGTGTGGGTGGAAAGGAGACAAAGAACAGGGCTGCACAATGGGACACCGCGTTTACTGTGAGCCCAGCAAGCTAACTGCACGCATGGGCCTCGATGCTGCGAGATCATGTTCTGGTGACTTCAACACGGACGGGGGACCTAGCCCCCAGGTGAAGTGACCTCTCAGGTGCTTTGCTGCTCGGAGACCCTGACTGGTCATCTGCCCGTTTCCAAAGGAGACCCTGAATCCATAAAGAGAAGAGCAATATGCGAGTCTTCCTTATCCTTTTTCACTTTCCTTTTTGCATATAAGTAATTTACTTTTTTAAAAAAAGGGAAATTGGGCTTCCCTGGTGGCGCAGTGGTTGAGGGTCCGCCTGCCGATGCGGGGGACGTGGGTTCGTGCCCTGGTCTGGGAGGATCCCACGTGCCGTGGAGCGGCTGGGCCCGTGAGCCGTGGCCGCTGAGCCTGTGCATCCGGAGCCTATGCTCCGCAGCGGGAGAGGCCACAGCAGTGAGAGGCCCGCGTACCGCAAAAAAAAAAAAGGGAACTTACTTTGTGTTGTTTTGTGATTGAGAAAAAGGAAGGTTTGTTATGGGAGGTGGGCCTACTCATTTGAAAACAAAAACATTTTTATGACGTCTAGAGGGAGAGAACAAGTCATGTTAAATGAATTAGTGGAATTCTTTAAATTAACACTTGTAATTGCTCACCCAGTATTTTTTTACTGAATATACTGTCACAGAACCAATTCGGCATCACACATCCCCTACCGATGCAATTTTCTGGTGCCTAGGTTCTGTTCCTGTTCATGCAAACACGAGGGAGAAGTTAGAGGTGACTTGGGAGAAGATGAGCAAATCCAAGCACAATGGCGTGGACCCCGAGGCCGTTGTGGAGCAGTACGGCATTGACACCATCCGGCTCTACATCCTTTTCGCCGCCCCTCCTGAGAAGGATATCTTGTGGGATGTAAAAAGTAAGTCACCTTCCTCTTCCCAGCCTGCCTCCTCTGTGATCCGCCTCGGTGCCACAGGAATTCAAGGAAGGAAATGTCTTTGCTGAGTCAATAGTAGGGTTCTAGGAATCAGCTCTGTGAGGCAAGTAGCAGTTTGCCCAACATCCTGTGCCATTCCTAGGCCAGTTTTCTCAGATGTAATGAAATGAGCGTCCAGCCTTTGGGGGAGCTCGCTGTGACTGCAGACTCCCAGTCCTCACCACAGCCCTGCTGACCCAGCCCCCAGGCCAGGGCCCCGGAGCCTGCCTTCAGTGAGTCTGTGGCGTTCTCATGCAGGTTCTACGAGGATCCCACTTTGAAAACGTTTCCTTGAGCCAGACTGGCGTTTGTGGTACTCCTGGGCCCACTGTGGTCCACAGAAGCCGGTTCCCTTTTGGTCTAACCTGAAAGGTTTTTTCTAGAATGGTGTCATTGCCTGTCACCAGTCCAGAAAACCCCGCATGGGGCCTGGTCCTGATGTTACCTGTGACCTCTTCAGTCACCCACAGTAGCCTTTAGAGGCCCCCGCAGGGGAGATTCGTCCCTCCAAAGTTGTTTAGACCTAAAACGGTGTGAGGTAGAATAATCTCAGGTATCTGGATATCCTAGAATAAGCTGTCCAACAGTAATCAGTAATTCAGTTTTCCTTCATGTGGTCTTATCCAAGTGTTATGGGGAAAAGAAATCAGATGCCTGGAATCACCGTTCAGTTCAACACACCATTTCTAGTGAGAAGTGTGGTCTGGAGCAGTGGTCACAGATGCCAGTCCTGGAACTAGAATCCCTGGGGACACTCAGGCCCAGGTTCTGGCTCCCCAGCACTCCCTGTGAGACCAGCTCCAGGAATCTGTCTCTAACAAGCCTTCCAGAAGATCCTGCTGTGCATCCAGGCTCGAGAATGTCTAGTCCAGTGGCTAAAGTGTAAAAGACCTGAACTGGCCCTAATTTGGTTAGCCGTGTGACCCAGGGCCACCAGGTGAAGCTGTTCAACTTCTCCAGATCAGATGAACGGCTGATTTGATGAACACATCTGAAATATGTGATACACACGGATCTGGCGAGGACAGGGGTTGTGTTAAAACACCTCAGGCTATGTAGCACTGCAGCTCAGAGTGCGGTCTGTGGACCACTGCCGCCTCTGCATGTTACCTGTCCACGTGAGATGGGGCACCTGCACCAGTGTAAGTCAACCCTGTCTCCAAGCACACTGTTAGTTCCGAGGACACTTTTGTCACAGCAAGATTTCTTAACCAAGGAGGCAGTGCCCTGATGCACATCCTGGCCCAAGCTTCTAAGCTCGTTGTGGGCCAGTGACAGTTGGTGGAAACCCTTTGTGTAGCCCTGCCGTCCTGTACTCTGAATATTTGGAGATCTAAGAAATGATAGAGTCAGTCCTGGTCTGAGTTCCCAGACACTGGAAGCCAGGAAGGACCCTTCTCCGTGCCCTTGGAGAGATCCACCGGGCACAGTGAAGTGTCTCTTCATTCACAGGTGCTTTGTCACTTAGGTATAACCAAACCAATCATTCTCACATGTCTCTCTTTCTCTCCCTCATTCACTGACATTACACTCAGCTGATGCTCTCCCTGGGGTGCTGAGATGGCAGCAGCGTCTCTGGTCCTTGGCAACTCGATTTATCGAGGCCAGGGTTTCTGGGAAGGTTCCCAGGCCTCAGCTGTTGAGTAACGAGGAGAAAGCCGAGGGAAGGAAGCTGTGGGAGTACAAGAACTCTGTCATCTCTCAGGTCAGAAACCTTCCAGGGGACACTGGTTGATTCTGTAACTGAGCCCTCGTGATCTGTGTGGCTCACCCTGCCTTGGGGTGGGCACTCTGGGTCTTCCTCCTTTCTTATTATGGTGGCCGACTTGCCTTGATTAATTGATCTTACTGCTTTGGGTATTTCACCAAGGTGGAGCAACAGTGCAAACGTTGTCATGAACAGAGATGCTCTCAGGAAATGGCTCCCACTAATGGTGCCTCCCATTTATCCATCCCGGATCTCAAGAAGCTGCCCACTTTCCATGTTTCCATATTTAACACATCCAGGTAGAGAACCAAATTTAATATCATACTGATGACACACTGTATATGTTATAAAAACAGAAACAGAATTTTAGAGTTGAAAGGGGCTGGAAAAGACTCTCTTCTTTAGCCTCCTCATCATCCCATCTGTGGGCAGAGCTGAGACACAGAGAGGCTAAATGTCTTATGAAAGTCACACAACCAGTGAGGAACAGAGCAGAGTTCCCTGACACTCAGAATAGCGAGTACTTTCCCACTCAGGTACTTTGTTACACAATGTTCACGTGAGTTATTGTGGGTTAAATTTTACAGGTAAAATAATTGTTCACTTTATCTTCTTAGAGAATAGTATATTATTGTCTAAATCATTTTAAAAGATTCTTCATTGATAGAATCCCTTTAAATTGTTCAACTAGAGGTCTGCTATAATACCATGACATTCACCTTTTTTAAGAACTTTGTGAAAAAAATGTCATGTATCTTTGAAAGAAGGCCCCTAGGAAATCTGAAGCCATTTTTTAATGGGTACCAGATACCCCAAATTCTCCTTAGGCTGAATTTGTTTTTTTAAGTTGTGCAGATTCAAGCTTAGAAAGTTAGCCAAGGTCACTTCGCTGGACTCTGGCAACTGATTACATTGAAGGAGCAGGGCTTTTCCTCTGGTTTGTATAACCTGCAGTGGCCCTGGGTCCAGCATGGTCTCATTTATTGACACTTCTTCAGCTTTATTTTCTCCTCTCTACTATAGTGCAGAGAAACAGAGCTCACGGAATTGAATTTAGTGATCAGAGTGATGCCTGAATGATCGTTTTCATACCCCATATTTTCTCTTTGGATTTGGCAAATTCTTCTCTTCTGTCAGATAATGGAATTGGGTTATTTCAACAAGTTGGAAACTCTGGACATCTTAAGGACGTGTTATTTTTCTATATCTTTGCCCATGGTCAAAATTGAAAAGCATACCAACAGGAAAAAGTTGACAAATCGTATTTGTGTTCTTGTGTTGACTCCGTGTTTGAAAATGTAAAACTAACCTTATCTCATATACCAATAATCTTCACTGTGAATTGAAGTCATGTAACCACAGAGAGGTGGCATCCTTTACCCCATCTCCTGTTTACTATCGTTTTGATGTTTGCTCATCAAATGGGTCCTGCCTCCTTTTCAGGTAATGATCAGTGTTTTCTTAGGCATCTACTATGGGAACCAACACTGTCCCAAATATGGGGGAAGAGTAACAGTCTTGAGTGGTGGAAACAACATTGACTTTGATTTTAAAAATCTTTGTGCTGAGGTTCCCTGGTGGCGCAGTGGTTGAGAGTCCACCTGCTGATGCAGGGGACACGGGTTTGTGCCCCGGTCCGGGAAGATCCCACATGCCACGGAGCGGCTGGGCCCGTGAGCCATGGCCGCTGAGCCTGCGCGTCCGGAGTCTGTTGCTCCATAGCGGGAGAGGCCACAACAGTGAGAGGCCCGCGTACAGCAAAAAAAAAAAAATCTTTGTGCTGACGAAACATTAAAGTGACTATTTAAGATAGTGAATACATTTATAAATATCTTTTATTGCATGCATTTAGTTTCACATTTTTTGGATAATTTAGTTTTTTTATGGAAAGCTTAAAGGAAATTTGAACAAAATAAATCATTCAACTTTTTACCAATAGGTGACTGCCCATTTCACAGAGGACTTCTCACTGAATTCTGCGATTTCTCAACTGATGGGACTCAGCAGTGCCCTCTTGGTAGGTGGCCCGTCTGTGCTCATTTGCTGGTAACCGATGAGGGAGCGTGGCTTCCAGTCACATGGTGAGGTGGCCTGCAGCTCCTTGAGGGCAGAGACTATGCCTTTCTGGACATTTTATCTCTGAAGTCTGGTGTATAGTAGGTGCCCCATAAAGTGAATGGGTGTGACTGAGTTAACTGATTAGCCACACCTCAGGAAGACGCTGAGTGTTTGCAGGAACTGTCGAAGAATGGGGAACCCTGAGCTCCCTGAGGGGCACAAGAGGACCCCTGTCCTGGAGGTTCCACATTGCAGAACCTTTGAGCTAGTCTCTATTTCCCACTGGTTCTGTGCACATAGGAAACATAGCTGAGTGGTTAAGAATTAGGACCGACCTGGATTCTAATCTGGTCTCCATCTCTTGGTTAACCGTGTACGCAGGGACAGATGACTCTCCCACTCTAACCCTTAGCTGCTTTATCTGTCAAATGGGGTAACAATACTGCCCTCAAAGGGTAGTAAAAACCAAATGCATTAGCATCAGACCGCGGGCGTGGTTAAATGCTCAGTCAACAGTATATCTGCTCAGGAATTCCCTGGCGGTCCAGTGGTTAGGGCTCTGAGCTTCCATTGCAGGGGGCACGGGTTCGATCCCTGGTCCAGGAAACTAAAATCCTGCAAGCCGTGCAGCACGGCCAAAAAGACAAATAGTAATATATCTGCTGTTGCTGCTCCAGCTATTTTTAATACTATGATTAAATGGGGAAAGTTCTTTGCCCAGAGCAAAAATGATGTTGAAGAGGGTTTCTTCCTGCCTGTTTGTGTCTCTGGATTTCACATACATTCATGGCCTTTCTTACCCAGGCTTATCTTGTACACCTCAGTGTTCTTACATTGCTGTTCTTTTCTGTTCCTCAGCAAGCTTCTCAGAGAGTTGTTCTCCACAGCCCTGAGTTTGAGGATGCTCTCTGCGCCCTGATGGTGATGGCTGCTCCCATGGCCCCTCACATAACCTCGGAGCTCTGGGCAGGTAGGTCGAGGCCTTGCTTGACAAGTTACTACTGAGCAGCATGTGCTCCAGCCTCTTGTTGAGCATTATTCAGCCGTGGGGTCCAGCGTTTGGCATCTGCACTTGGGACCTCTCTGTGGAAATGGGAATGAAGTGAGAAGGTGCTGTGCAGGAGGACTTGATGGTTATTCTGGGCCCCGTTCTCCAGACCTTGTGTTCAGAGGTCTCCTGTGACTTCTGTGGATGTTTCAAAGGAGCTTGCAGAAGCCAGGCAGCCTAGGGATGCTGTGTTTACATCATGCTTTTATCTGGGGGCCTCTGAGAAGTAGCATTCATTTCTTTTTCATAATTATTTTAGCTCTTCTCACCTGTTTATTCTTCTCAGTAGAACTCTGGCATAGTTCTGTTAAGTTCTCCCAAAATCTCCTTGAGATTGAGATTGGGTTAAACCTAGAATTAACTTGGGAAAGTTTCACATTTATACTGCATCTAGGCTTCCATTCCAAAACATGATCTGTCTCTCCATTCATTCAAGACTTCCCTCGTGCCTGGGCAAGTTTTGTAATTTTCTTCATGTAGGTCCCACACATTTCTTAAGATTATTCTCAAGTAATCTTGCCACATTTCATTTTATTTTTGTTATTGTGACTGGAATCTTTTTTCTTTAATAATTTTTGACTGGTAATATCTGGCATATAATTTTTAATATTAATGTACTTCCTTATTTTCTAACCAGATTCCCTACCAATCTCTCCTCCTTCACTTAATGGGTAGAATCCTCTTGGATTTTCCAGGAGTCTATGATCAGCAAATAAGGTTAAGTTTTCTCCTTTCTGATAGTAATGCCCTTGTGTCTGTTTACTTTCTTTAATATACTGCTTAGAAAACCGTATGTAATGTTAAAGAATACTGGCAACAGCCAATCTTGATTCATTTCCAGATTTAAATGGAACACTTCCCTGTTAGGTATGGTGTTGGCTGTTGGTTTAGAGTAGATATTCCCTGTCATGTTAAGGAAGCGGCCTTCTAACCTTGTTTACCAGAACTCATCTTAGGAATTGGGAGGTAGATTTTACGTAACATCCATTCTTCAATTGTTATGGTGTTGTATCCTTTGCTTTTAATTTTCCCCTTTGCCCTGTTGTCATGACCTACGTCCAATTAATTGATTGCCTAATAGCCTATTGCGGGATAAATTTACCTTAACCATGGGGTAGTAAACCTTTAACATACTGTTAAATTCTATTTGCTAGTGTTTTATTTAGAATTTTGCAATTATACGCCTAAGAGACCCCAGTTTTTTCTCAGTAGGCATTGTCAGGTTTGGGAATAAGGGTTTTGCTGACTTCACCAAGTGAATTGAGTTGCTTCTGTGCTTTAGAACAGACTATACAGGACAAGACGTTCACCCATTCTTTGCTGAATAGCCAGAATGCCCTAAAGGGTGGGTGGTATTAGGCCCTGCCAGGCTACTGCCATATCATATTAGATTATGTAGCCTTTCATTATCTCCTTAGGCAGGAAACATGCCTCTTTCATTTAGCATTGGTGATCACATTAAGTCTTTTAAATGGCACACTGTTAATTCTTTCCTAGTCTTCCCTTCTTTTAAAGCAAAACTTATCTAATTTATAATAAAAGTGTTTACTCTGACCCTAGAATATACAGATCTCTCCCTTTTATCATCTTTTTTTGTCCCACATTATCTGTCTGCCTCCTTCATTTCATTTCTCCCAGGAGGGACTGATGTAAATGGGGTTTTCAGAAACTCCCGCCTTGCATTGCCCCTCCAGTCTCTGTGTTTTAGGGCCAGGATTTGGGGGGGTGGAAGAGAGGGTCTGCTGTCTCCAGGGTCCTGTCCCTGCCCAGCAGGTCTTACCAGACAGGTGTACACTGTGGTGTTACCCTGTTAGTCTGTCCTTCAATTGTGTGACAACATCTCCAGCAGGACGTACACTAAAGCAGTATGGTAGAAACTGGCCCATTTCAAACTTTGCTCCATGTTTTTTTCCACACACAATACCAGTGGGCTTTTGTGAGCTGTGTTATAATAAGGAGTGGGTCTAGACTGAGTCTTAGTTTTGCTAGCATGCCTCATTCAGCCATTCAGTAAACATTCATTGAGAATGTATTTTGTGCCTGGCTCTGTTCTAGGCATTGGTGGGAAAGCTGGGGAGGGCATTCTGAGCAGCGGGCATTGCAGTCTGTCTGTGTTCATTCACTTGAGAAGATCTTCCCTCAAGCTTTACAAATTCATGGCAACTAATTTTCTTTTTTTTAATTCAAAGAAACAAGGGGAAGCCTTTGTCTCCTGGCTCTGCACATGTGTATGTGTGTGGCTTCTCTGAATGAGCATCGGGGGCTGTAGCACAGTCAAGTGAGGAATCCTACACACCAGGCATATCACCCTGGTCATTAACTCACAGACAGGTCTTTGTCAGGTGCCTTCTGGAGAGAATGGGGCCACGACCCCTTCCTGCCTCTCCCAGCAGCGGATAAGGGCCAGTGTCACAAGGTGTTGAAAGTCCTTTGCAAACAGAAGTGCTGTGTTGTGACGGTCATTATTGTCATCCCACACTGTCAGTCACTCTTGTCTCAAGCGTTTGGGACAGTTTTTACACACATTTGGTTTATTCTAAAAAACATAGCTTTCATATAACTTCTGGTTTCATTCCTGCATCTTCGAAAGATAACCTCACAATGATTATAATGGAAATGTGGTCAGTGAGGGTGGGTTGTTCAGAAGTTACCATTTCTCAGAATTCTCCAGAGAAGCAGGTTTTCATAAAAGAGATCCTCCCCCAAGGGCAGCAGAATTGAGATCTGTCTTCTGGGGGGCAATTTGGGGTCTATGGGCAAAATGGCCATCGTGGCTCTGGATAAAAGGAAACCTTTAGAGAAGCCCAAAGTGCTTCTCTACCGATCACTTTAAGAATCAGTGGAGACCCGAGAAACAGAACCAGTGTCTTGGCAGTGTGCACACTTCAACAGGATGAGGAAATCTTCTTTTCCTTCCTGAAACTTTGGATCTGAGAAGGTCAATAGACCACACCTGAATTTACAAACTTATCTTTTGTTTACCACCATAGAATACTGTCCTATCTATGAGGGTGTTAGGGAAATTTTGCATATTTGGAGTTACTGATGCTGTTTCCACACAAAGGACACAAGGTTTCCTTTGTTGGTGGATAGTAAAAAAGCCAAAAATCACCAAACGGGGAGCTCCTTGGTGGTACTCTGGTTAAAGGTATCATTTTATCATCATCAAAAATGACCTTTCTAAGAATATACCAGCAATACAAATGAGCTGGTTTTATCTTATATGCAGAATAAGGGCAACTGCCTCAGGTCCCCCTCTTGGGCAGTTGGTGGGGGGAACTACAGCAGCTACGCAGGTATAAAGCAGGGGAGGAGCCTGACAGCAGCTAAAATACTCTGACATGCACTCTCTCACCAAAGCTCCATCAGGAGGCTTGTTGTCCATCTGTAAGATCCGCCCTCCCCCAAGTTGCTCTCCAGTCTACTGGCTACCACCACCAACTGGGTTCAGATAATACAGACTATCCCTTGGTAAATGCTTTTGGCAGTTTTAGGCATGGGTAAGTGTGCCTCCTCAGGATGACCCTCCTCCTCCCCTCTCCACAAGGAAATCATTCTAAGGCACAGTGCCCAAGTTTCATTTCCATAGTCTTTTTCTTCATCCTTAGAGGGCACATTTTTTTTGGAAAAAAATAGATCAGGGTTTGGCTGGGCATCTAGTCCAGTATTTAGCTCAAAATGCTATCCCCACAGTATTCAGGTTCACATAAATTCATCTCAATTCAGTTCAGACTCAAATCCACTGTTGGTATTAGTCATCATATTACTAATCACAGTCTTTTACTGAGCCTTGCTCAGGGTTTGTTAGGAAGCACCTGTCTATGCCTTTTTCCAGAGGCTCAATTCTGCACCTTCCTTGGAAGAGTCACATCCTTGCCAAAACTCCATCGTGGGTGGTGGAACAATTTAGCTTGTGCATGCCCCCCCAAGAAATACGTAGCTAATGATAAGAATGTATGGTGTCAAACTGGAGAGGGACAAAATGGTTCTAGTGACAAAATTATGTCTATCAGAGAGAAAAACTCTTCAGTGGGATTTTTTTCACAGCCTCCCATTCAGTGCTCTGAGGAGCTGCCTCGCAAATGTCCATTATTACTCTGCTCAGTCACACCCTAGGACAGCTCTAGCCCTCATTACTCATTTGTAATAATAATAATACCTTGCATTTAATGTACTGCTTATCATATGTATGATATGTCCTATAACATTTATGATATATTTATTTACATTTAATTATAATTTAATGTATGTATTTTATAATGTACTGCTTTATCATATATATATAGTACATTAAATTCACAATAATTTGATTCCTATCTGTGAAGTAAATAATTAACCGAGCAGCCTTGAGTTACTCAAATCTTGTACATTCTCAGAAGGGCCTACTTGTATGACTAGCCTTTGGCTGGCTCCTAGGAACTGAGGTCTTAGAATGTTCCCTATGCTACTAACTGATTAGGGCACTGTGCATGCTTGAGGTCTTGAACCACATTATACCAGCTTGTGTGGATAGTTTGTGTAAAAAATGTGATTTATGGTGAACACCTGCTTTCCTTCTGGAGGGTCTGAAGTTTCAGTAACTGCAGTTACCACTGCAATTACCCCAATAAAAACCCTGGACTCTTAGGCTCAAGCAGACTCCCCTGGAAGAAAACATTTTGCATGTGTTTCTGCAGTTCATTGCTGGGGGATTTAGTATGTCCTGTGTGACTCCACTGGGAGAGGACTCTTGGAAGCTTATACCTGGTATCCTCCAGCTTCTGCCTGATGTACCTTTTTCCTTTATTGATCCTGCTTTTTATCCCTTTGCTGTAATAAACTATAGCCTGACTATTAAAAAAAAATGACCTTTCTAACAGGCAGCAGCTTGGATGGATCCCAAGGGCATTATGGTAAGTGAAAAAAAAGCCAATCTCGGGCTTCCCTGGTGGCGCAGTGGTTGAGAGTCCACCTGCCGATGCAGGGGACACGGATTCGTGCCCCGGTCCGGGAGGATCCCGTGTGCCGCAGAGCGGCTGGGCCCGTGAGCCGTGGCTGCTGGGCCTGCGCGTCCGGAGCCTGTGCTCCGCAACGGGAGAGGCCACAACAGTGAGAGGCCCGCGTACCGCAAAAAAAAAAAAAAAAAAAAAAAAAGCCAATCTCAAAAGGCTATATATTCTATGATCCCATTTATCACATTCTTGAAAAAAACAAAACTACAGAGATGAAGAACACATTAGTGGTTGCCCAGGGTAGGGTTAGGGACTGGGCAGAAGGGATGGTGGCCATAAAAGGGGAAAGGGAGCCTTGTGGTGATGGAACAGTTCTGTCTCTTGAGTGCAGTGGTGGTTATATGAAGCCACACGCACACACGTTAGTGCTTATAAAACTGGTGAAATCTTGGGCTTCCCTGGTGGCGCAGTGGTTGAGAGTACACCTGCCGATGCAGGGGACACAGGTTCATGGTCAGGTCCGGGAAAATCCCACATGCCGCGGAGCGCCTGGGCCCATGAGCCATGGCTGCTGAGTCTGTGCGTCCGGAGCCTGTGCTCCACAACGGGAGAGGCCACAAGAGTGAGAGGCCTGTGTACCACACAAAAAAAACAAAAACAAAAACAAACAAACAAAAACTGGTGAAATCTGAATGAGATCTGTGGATTGTACCAATGTCCATTTCCTGGTTTTGACATTGTGCTGTAGTTATGCCAGATGTTACCACTGGGGGAGGCTGGGGGAGGGGTCACAGGACCTCCTGTACATTTCTTTGCAACCTCCTATGAATCTATAATTATTTCAATTTCTTTTTGTTTGTTTGTTTTAAATTACCTTTCTAAACCCACAAGTCCTGAGTGTTGAGATTCTGGTTCTGGAATGTCATAGACGAGAGAGGAAGGAAGGGAAGAAGCAATTTATTTCTTGTTGTGGAAGGTTTTAATAGACACACACACACACACAACTGACCAGATGCAGCCATTCATCCCACTAGTGTGTGAGGCTCCCATGTCTCCTGCATCGCTCTGCAGAGCAGCGTGAAGAAGCTCGTGGTGATGGGATGGGTCTGCCCTAAGTGCCCAAGGAGCGCTGCTCCTCGAGGGTGATCTCACAGCTACACAAGCCCCGCTTCCGAAGAAAAGTACATAGAGCCAGCTGCAGAAAATAGCTTCACCCTCCAGTGTACCTCTCTGGGCTTCTTAAAGCAAAAGCAGAATCTAGATTTTTCATTGAAAAGTACATCTATATGCATATTGTAAAACCTTCAGTTCTTACAAAGGGTGTGTCCTAAGTTCCCTCCCATCCTCACCCCTATGCTCAGTTGCTCTCCCCAAGCACCTCCACTGCCAGTTGGATAGTTGATTTGACAGAACTCCATGTATGTATGTGAAATGTTTCTCTCTTACCATATGGAGTGTATAGAATCGTTCTATATCAACACTTACAGGCTGACCCTGTTCTTTTTTTTTTTTTTTTTTTTTTTTGTGGTACGCGGGCCTTTCACTGTTGTGGCCTCTCCCATTGTGGAGCACAGGCTCCGGACGCGCAGGCTCAGCGGCCATGGCTCACAGGCCCAGCTGCTCCGCAGCATGTGGGATCTTCCCGGACCGGGGCACGAACCTGCGTCCCCTGCATCGACGGGCAGACTCTCAACCACTGCGCCACCAGGGAAGCCCTGCCCTGTTCTTTTTTAACAGCTATATGGTGTCCTACCCAGTGAATATTCCATAGGTTATTAAACAGTCATCCACTGATGGGCATTTGAGTGATTTCTCCTCTTTTTCTGTTTTTTTGTGCTGCTTTGAGATGAGCCTCTTGTCCAAAATACAAGTTATTTAAAATGTGGTGATAAGATCTCCATTTCTATTTCTCTGGCCATTTGTACAGTTTCAACAGTGATTTATCTATCTTGGTTTTTGCCTCCGGCTTTTACCTCTTGTCATCTCCAAGTCTTCCATCAGTACTTTAATTGTGAGGGTCACAACAAGGTGACCCTTTGCCTCTCTTAAGTTTCTGAAGTAACTCTAATCTTGAAGTATAGTCTACCACCATAAACCCATTTTTCTTAGTAAAAATGGTGGTAAAATATTGTAGCTATATTGTTTTGCTGTACATATATGCTGTATTCATTAATTTCAACAAAACTGTAAATCTTGGGAATTCCCTGGCGGACCAGCAGTTAGGATTCCACGCTTTCCCTGCCAAGGGTGCAGGTTCAGTCCCTGGTTGGGGAACTAAGATCACACAAGCCACGCAGTACAGCCAAGGAACAACAACAACAGCAACGACAACTGCAAATCTACAAATAATCTGGAAGTGTGGGAACACTTCTTGTAAGGGACGCTAAGATACTTGTAAGGGACAGTAAGACATCTGCTGATGTTCGGATGGTTTTATACATGAATGTGTATGCTGTGTCAGTGTTGTTATTTCAAAATAATGTCAACAGAACCCTTTCTGTGGGTAAAGGGTAATGTGAAGTAGCATCACTTCCTGTCCACTTCCTTGGAAGTGCCAGGGCTGGACGAGGCATGATGGGGATGAGACACCACAGAGTCCCCAGGTCCTCCTCTGTGTGTATATGAGGATGGGGGCGGGCTGGAGACAGGCCTGCCATCCACGGGCACCATGACCACCCAGCACTCACTCCGGGTGCCATGGTGGCATGGCAACCTCACCAGCTCTCAGAGCGGGAGAGGAGGCTTGTTTCAGTTATTTCACGGGAAGGTCAGCAACAACAGCTCTCCAGAGGAGGGGCAGGAAGGGGGTGGGCTGACAGTGACAGCTGGCCCTGCGTGGTGGCCTTGTGTGCCAGGGCCTTGCCACTTCCCAGCCTGTGTTCAGACTTTCTCCACATGCTTCCCAAAGGCCAGCTCTTGACCTGACCTGTGTCATGTAAAGAAACCATTGTATTTGCCATGCAAATATTAGGTATTTTTACTACCCTAAAAAGAGCAGGAAGGCAAAAACACTACGTAGAACTGGGGGTGGTAAGTTTCTTTTCCTCCCTGCTGAGCCGGATGGCCCCACTCCCATCTATATGGAATTGCTGGCAGGGGCCCAGGCCTCTATAAATAAGCATCCTAATTGCTCCAGGAAGGCTGGACTTCCTCATTTTTTTTAAAGTGGAATTTGTAACAGCTTCTGCCCAGAACATTTGTGTCCAATGTCCTTTCATCTCCCAGGCATCCTGTACAACTGCCATGCGGAGATTTTGGAATGCTTCCCACTGCAGCTGGGTCACAGGACAAGGCATGCTGGCCCAGCCAGCTAAAATGAAGAAGTAATTATCTTCCTTCTGTGACCTCTGTCTTGCGATATGAGTCTTAATAGGATCCCTTCTGAGGAACAAGCAGGAAGCTCCTTTCTGCTTCTGCCAAAAGGCACATCTGTTAGAAATGGAGTAGGTTCATTAGAAGCATGGGAATCCCAGGACACAGGGGCCAGATGGGCCCCAGGAATACATCTTTTATGCTACTTGATTCTCAGACCCCGATGGGCCTTCCCTTCCCTCAGGTTGACTAGCAGCACAGGGTTACAATAGGAGTGACAGACAGTAAAACATGTGAAGCTACAACAAATCTGTGATGCCTGCACAAGAACCAAGACAGAGGTCAACAGAACAAAATGGACCAGTGCTATTCAGAGTGGTCCGTAGACCTGAGGCTGGTCTAGGAACTGTCTGTAGGCCAAGATAAGGAGCTCAGTAGGTACATCACCTGTGTCACTAAGCACATATTCGTGTAAGACTGACCATTTTTTTGGTAGCAAGAATTTCTCAATGAAGGAAGCAGTGTGTTAATTCATATTCTGGCCCGTTCTTCAGCTCATCACAGACAGGCATTTTGAGTATCTTTGTAGTGAATAGTTCTGATACCATCCCTAATATAATATATTGTAAAAGAAAAATCACAAACCAATAGGGAAGAGAAGGTTTATTCAACAGATTGGATTTGGAGAATTGACCAAGTTTTTTTTGTTTGTTTGTTTGTTTTGCGGTACGCGGGCCTCCCACTGTTGTGGCCTCCCCTGTTGCGGAGCACAGTCTCCGGACGTGCAGGCTCATGGGCCCATGGCTCACGGGCCCAGCCGCTCCGCGGCATGTGGGATCTTCCCAGACCAGGGCACGAACCGGTGTCCCCTGCATCGGCAGGTGGACTCTCAACCACTGTGCCCCCAGGGAAGCCCTGACCAAGTTCTTTTTAAGAATGTTTTTTCACATGATATGCAAAATAAATTATGGATAAATGGGCAAGAAAATGAAACCTAAAAAAAAAAAAACAGAAGAAAAATCTTGAACTGATGTTATAGCATGGAAAACTGTTTTTAAATATCTTTTCTAATTACAAAAGTAATAAGTATTCCTTGTAGAAAATCTATAAATTTTTTTTGAAGTTTATGTTTATTCTTATAGTTCTAGTTATTCCATTTCACTCTGTATAATATTCTGTTGAATAAATAGCTCAATTTATTTATCTAGTCGCCTACTAATGGTCATATGGGCTGTTTGAAGTTTTAATTATTTTTACTATTAAAATAACGTCAACAATGCTTCAGTGAATGCTCTGGTAGCTTTCTTCTTCCTAATACTACTAAAGGCCTAGATAGAGGCAGTACATGAGAATTCCATTGTTTCACTTCCTCACCAGCATTGGTATTGTTTCAGTGGTATTTTTTTCATCATCATCAATAAATTTGTTTTTAATAGAAAGATCACCTATACTTCTGCCTCCCAGGGTTAATGCTTGCTGCTTTTCTGATGTATTTCCTTCTAAATTTTTATCTGTTTATTTAAATATTTACTAAAACTGTGGCCATACTGTATATACTATAGTGTGTCATCCTTTTCCATGAAATTGATTATTAGTTTAAAATGTAGGAAAAAAGAGAATCCAAAACTATATCTACAGCATGATCCTGGTGGTAGTTTGGTTTCATTTTGTGGAGTTGGTTTGTACATACAAGTATTCATTAAATATATTACATTAGTATCTTTCAAAATAAAAAGTTAAAAAGATGCTATCCATGTAAACATGATTTTCTTCTTTGTTTTTAGACTTTTTACAAATTTTCTGCAAGGAGCATGCATTACTTTTGTCATCAAAGAACATAAAATAAAACATTGTCATTCACAGCTAGTGTTCGGGACTGGCATTGGTGGGATTCATTCCCTCTGTCCCAGACTTGGCCTCAGACCATCCCCTGAGCTATGGGCCCATCCCTCAAATGCATCTGCTGGTCTCAAGACTAGTAATAAGGGGGAGGTATGTAAGGGCCACCCCACCTCCACCAGCCCTGGAAAAGCCATTCACAGCGTAAGGGCTATGCATCTACCACAGCACCGCCCCCAGCGTGGGCACACGGGCCACATGCACTTGCCCGCTTGCCCAGGGCTTGCCTCTGGGAGGACCAGGAGGCAGCGGGGATACCACACAACAATTGCCCAGTGATCTGTTTTCTGCTCTGTGTATTTCCTGCCCATTTGGGGGCATCTCTTGTACTCATGAGATCAACAGAGGCTTGGAAATCAAACTTTCCCTGCTAGGAAGCCCCTGGTTGAAGTCCCAAAGCACTGACAGTTGGCCCTGAGCAGCTCTGGATGGTGAGCCTCCTCTGCTTTGGGAGCTGCAGCGTGAAGCACTCTGGGAAGAGAGACTGGAGAGGGTTTCATTCCTCCCTGCTTCCTCGGGTTTGACCCACCCTGAGCCAAGGACAGCTCTTTCCAATTTGGTAATGGGGGGAGCCCCTCCCGAGAAGAAGTTTAGCGGAAAGGTTGAGCGCCCTCAGAGTAGGTCCAGAAGGAGTGCCCGCTGTTCTCAGCATGTTGGCTCTGGTGATTATGAGTAAAAGTACTCTCAGGCCACAAGTATTCATGGGCCAGAAAGGAAGCAAATGCAGCTCATTACTTTGGGATCCACTCTCAGGAGCACAAAGGATTCCTTCACCAGCAGGACTGCAGAGAGACCGAGTAAAAGCAGCAGCCTTGCTTTTGCAAATGCACTTGAGAACAGTGTGTCCATCCATCGTTATGGCTCTGGGTGTTGTTTGAAAAAAAAAGAAAAAGCTACCTATAAACTGGGATGATGAGCCAGGCTGAAGGAAGTAGGGGGCACCTGGTAGGCTGTGGAAAGCCATGGTGTGGCCTCCTGGGGCCTCAGACGGCTCCAAGCCAGGCTGTGTCAGGGCAAACGCTTTATTAGTGCTCCCAAGGGCCTCGTACGTGCTCAGTGACTCTCTGTGCCTTGGCGTTGCAGGCCTGGCGCTGGTGCCAAGGAAGCTGTGTACTCACTACGCCTGGGACACCAGTGTGCTGCTTCAAGCCTGGCCAGCTGTGGACCCGCAGTTCCTCCAGCAGCCCGATGTTGTACAGATGGCGGTTCTGGTGAGTGTCTCCCGCAGCCCCCAGGGCCAAGGCGAACCGGCCACACACACACGGATGGGTTTGGAAATTTCTCGCCAGGCCTTTCTAGCCCACTCAGCTCTCCGCCCAACCCTCCAGCCTGTCTTCCTTTGCCAGCACCTTCAGTTTTGAAGTTACCACATACCAAAAGCTTGTGAGCATAAAACTTGTGGCCAGAAAGTGGAAAGTATCAACCTGTCCTGCATTATAGGTTCTAACTGTCTTCCTTTCCAACTGTGTTTCAATCTCTCTAAGTTTCATTCAGCTGCTCTGGGCTCTTGGAGGGGGTAGAGTGATGGTGAGGAGGTGGGCAAGGAACACCTCGTGCTGCAAAATATATTCCAGAAAGGCTACATGAAATTTATTTTTTGGTAAATTGCATCATTTTAAATACATAAAAGTAGTTGATTATAGAGCAAATAACTCTCCTATAGTTTATCCTTATGTAATTTTTATGTATTTAATTTGTTTAATCTGAGACCCATTATGAGGAATATCTCTTAAATATGCTGATGTGGCTGAAGAGGGAAAGAAAACAAGGGGTGAACCTTTTAGTCTGAACCACACATGGGCCAGCTAACTTACATCCCAAGTTTAATTTAAGTCTCACCACCCTAAAAGATAGGCTTAGCTGTTCCCATTTTTTTCAGCTGAGGACACAGGCTCAGAGAAGCTCGTCACCTTGCCCACGTTTATTTGTTTATTCCTCAGTCATTGTCAAGTTACCTATGCTATCAATACATCAGGCACAGTGCTAGGCTCTGGGGACACAAACTGAAATGCAAAAAACAGGGTCCCTGCCCTCACGGAGCTTAAAGCCTAGTGGGAAAGATAGGGGAAAAGAAGAAGGAAAGAGAAAAATAAACAAAATAATTGCAAACTGTGGAAAGTACCACAAAATAATCACCCAGGGGCTGAACAGGAGCCGGGCCTGCCAGGCCCCACCTGCTTTGTCTGCAAACCCTGGGCCCTGCGGGCAGATCCATGTTGGGAAAGACAGTTGCCCCTAGGAGACTGGGTCCTTCACAGATGCTCTGTCTCCATACCACCTCCCAGACACTTAGTTCCTCACTGCCTCCAATTCGCCCCCCCATGGAGGGGAGGAGGGGGGCTGCCCTGCTAGGCTTCTTCCCAAAATCCTCAAAACCGAAACCAGCCTGTGGCACAGAGAGGCAATTTCTTTAACTTGAATAATGTTTCTAAGACATAACTATCTGTGTACCCCTAAGAACTCATCCTCAGCGCAACTGAGAAATACCAACCTGAGACACTGAAGTTTTAATCTGTGAAAACGTCTTTCCATTTTAAATTACCACTGAAGAAAAGAAATTTAGTTTTGATAATTGGTAAAATAATTTCAGATTATCATTGAAATAAACATCCAAGATTTAAAATGTGTGGAGGACTCCCTGCAAGTACACCAAACTCAAGAACCTTTGGGTTGGGGCACTGTGCCACGTGGCAGGACTTCTGTCAAGGTCTGTGTTCTGTCTCCACGTGATCTCACTTGGTGCCATGGCCAGAAATAGAAGTTGCAACACAGAACGGTGTAACTCGGTGTAATTCAGTTCAGCCGTGCCCATGTGCTCTGAGCCCAGAGGCACTACATCGTCTTCATGGAGCCCAGCACCCAGGAGGGACAGTCTGGGGAGGCACACGCATTGTCATGCACACCGAGAGTTTGTGTAGCCTCCAGGTTAAGATGTAAGAGCTTGGAAGTTGGACCATCTCAGTTTTGCAAAATACTTAATTTCTCTAAGCCTCAGTTTCCTCAGAAAACACAGGGCCTGCCTTACCTGGTTGTTGAAAGAATTAGATGGGATAATGCCAGGAGGTACTTAGCCTGCTTCTGGACACACTAATGACAAAAGCCACTAACACGCAGTGAGTACCGACTAAGAACTTTCCAGATACTAACTCATTAACCCCGCACAACAGCCCTGTGAAGCAGACCCCGCCGTTTTCCCCATTTCACAGACAAGGCAGATACGTGCCTAACCCCATCTTACAAGTGAGGAAACAGTGGCAGAACAGGGTTTAATAACTCACTCAGTAAATATTAAATGCTGCTAGCATCAGCATCGCTGCCTCTGGCAGTTGGGGGATTGGAGGAGGCATCCAAGGAAGGGGATGTGGACCTTGGCTTTGAAAGAGGAGCAGCATTTCCCTAGTGGAGAAAGGAGCAAAGGCGGGGGAAGTCCTCACTGGACCATGAGCCATGGAGGGGGTGGAACAGAGGCAGAGGCAGGGCAGCACTGGAGAGAAGGCCAGACTCCATCCCGAGAGGTTGGGGGCTGGCAGGGAAGAGAGAGGGTCCATGGGGTCATCCCGTCTCCACCACTTGCTGGAAAGGGGCCTTGGGTAAGTGGCTTCACCTCCTGTCCCTTAGCTTTGCCCTCTGTGAATCGGGGATGGAACGGCTGTGACCTACCTCACAGGCTTGTGGTGGGGATAAACAGGTTCACTCAGGTGGATTGTGGAGCACAGTGCCTGGCACAGAGTGAGAGCTCAGACAGCGTGAGCTTTTATTGTCATTAGCCATTGCAGGGCTCCTGTCAGTGAGTAGTGGTGGATGGGGCGGGTGGATAGTGCTCGTGGCCAGGGGCCCTCCAGGCAGCTGTTGGAAAAGTCCAAGAGAACAATGCAGAGGCCCGGACCAAGGCTGAGCGATGAAGTGGCGGTGGCAAAGCTGGAGGGGCGGAAGCTTGCAAGGCCACCAAATGGGGACTGGGAGACCTTTCTGAAGTCAAGCAGCCACTGTTTGAGGTGATGTCTTACTTGTCTCCCACCCAGTGATCTAGGCTAATGCAGCCCATAAAAATGCCACTAAGTTCTACAGAAATCTGAAAAGATGAGGTGGGTGATTAAGGGATCCTGGATAATGTGCTTGGGTTGAAACTTCAGAAGTTCTTCCTGGTAATTTTTCATAACACAGTGACTTTATTTTCCAAGTTAAAAACAGGAGCATTTGTGAAAAAAACGTAAGCGTTCTTACAGGAGCGATGGGATGGAGGAATTGAAGCACAGCAGTTCAGAAGCTATTTGGGTCATGTGTCGCTTTCCTCGGTGGCAGTATCAGTTCATATTTGATGTGAAGTTTATCCTTATGAAACTAATATTCAGTGAATACCACTACGGCTAGAACTATACTGGCCCGTTTTAGGCAAGAGTTGTGTGTGATGTAGATCCAGCTTCCAGGTGGTCAAACTTGAGCGCCCCCTTCTGGAGCCAGTCATCAGGGAGGGAGGTTGCCTACACGCCCCAGAAATTAGTCCACGTGAGATCTAGGTAAATCCTCGGTGACACCCCCTGTAGCCAGATCTGAACTTGATTTGAGCTTCAGTAACACAATAATCCCTCTACCCCCGGATACAGCCTAAGCCATCTCATGCTGAGGATTTTTGACATAGTTTCCACCACAGCTGTGATGGGCAACACTCAGGAAATACAGGGTGGCGCCCTCTCCCTCTCCTTATCCAAAGCGTTCGGGCGTTAATCCTACCCATCTAAGTGTGCTTTGTTCTTCCGGGAAGCTGGGTGCTGCCTTTCTTTCTCTTTTCCCGTACTCCTTCCCCACACAGAGGCAGCAGTACCCTTGAGGGGCAGTGGGTATTGATGTCTGGCTGCCTGCCACTCTCAGGACTTTGCTCATTGTTTGTCTCGGCTTTTCACCTTCTCAGATCAACAACGAAGCCTGCGGCAAAATCCCTGTGCCCCAACAAGTTGCCCAGGACCAGGACAAAGTCCACGAACTGGTTCTCCAAAGTGAACTGGGTGTCAGGCTCTTACAGGGGCGAAGCATCAAGAAGGCCTTCCTCTCCCCCCGAACCGCCCTCATCAACTTCCTGGTGCAGGAGTGACTAAAGGGATGCTGCGGCTACCACGAGGGCTTGAGGCACCTCCTCCAGGTCTGGGATGAAGGAAGGAGTCTGGGGCCCAGAGACAGGAAAAAAACAAATGTCTTTTTTATATATATACATAAATTTTATTTATTTATTTATTTATTTATGTCTGTGTTGGGCCTTCGTTGCAGTACGCGGGCTTCTCTTTGACGTGGCTTCTCTTGTTGTGGAGCGTGGGCTTTAGGCGTGCAGGCTTCAGTAGTTGTGGCATGCGGGCTCAGTAGTTGTGGCACACGGGCTTAGTTGCTCTGCGGCATGTGGAAATCTTCCTGGACCAGGGCTCAAACCCGTGTCCCCTGCATTGGCAGGCAGATTCTTAACCACTGTGCCACCAAGCCCCAAGCCCAATGTCTTGAATGTCTGCCTTTGCACTCTGACGGGCTGGCATCAACAGGGTGCCTCTGAGGTGTGGCCTGTGCAGGGGTGAAGGTGGGTGAAGGCAGAGGAGAAATATGAGTGAAGCGGGGTGGGGACCCAGTACCTTCCTCCACCATTGCAGGGTGGAGGAAGCATCTAGCCCCATAGGAAGCCACCAGAGATTCAGCTGGGTGGGAGCGAGAAGGTGAATTGAAAAGCAAGCGAGGATGAGCACGAAGCCTCTCGAGCAGCCTGGGAGCTTCTGGACCCCAGACATTGCACTGCCTTAGGCAGGTGTTAGGAACATAAGGCTAAACTGAGGAGGCACAGGGGCTGAGGAGCAGCGTGAGCAGTCACTGTTGAACAGGTTACAGAGCCTCAGCATCGTGGCGGATTGTCTCCCGCCTTCAGGCTAGATGGAGAAGCCATTTGGATCGTGTCCAAATATCCATATGCGGAGTGGACACTGGGGTCTTCAGAAGTTGCTCAGGGGAATTCCCTGGCGGCCCAGCGGTTAGGACTCAGCGCTTTCACTGCCGTGGGCCCCGGGTTCGATCCCTGGTCAGAGAACTAAGATCTTGTGGGCTGGCGCAGCCAAAAAAAAAGAAGTTGCTCGGAATCAAAAGGCAAGCAGGGCTAGTCTGGCTGCCAGCACTCCCACCACTTCTCAGCCCTGCCGTGCAGGCTGTTTCCACCCCAGCCCAGCTGGACTTGCCTGCCGGGCCTTCTCTGATCCTGGTACTCAGGCTCTTGGACGAAGTACCACTTCCCACTGTGAATGGTGAGCAGCGCTTCCTAACCACTCCCTCAGGGTGTAAAATTTGCTGTGAAGTGAAGCGGAACGGAGCTGGTTCCAGCCTCGGATGGAACCAATCTCAGAGCCCGCTGCAGCTCAACAGGGAGTCTGCTCATGTGCGCCGCAGATGGTGATGCCGCCATGGATGTGGCCCCCAGAGCCAGTCATTAGGAAGAGCAAGTCCACCGCAGGGGGTGGGACTGATGCCACCCAGGCATCTCCTCCTGTGCTTGAGCCACAGCAGTTGGCTGCCAGGGAGACCCTGTGTCATTGTATATTAGGGTGATCCTGGGTTTCTGTGAAGTCAGCTATCAGGTGCTCTTACCAGAACTGGCCTAAGCCACTGATTACTATTTAATAGGGGGAGGAGGAGGAGAATCTAGCCATTCTGTGACACTGAAAATCTGTATTCATTCTCTGATGCCTTTTTCTGAAGTAGCCTCAGATGTGGTCCCCTGCACTTCAGCAGTTAACAGATGACTTTTTTTAATGGAATAAAATGTTTGTCATGTATGACTTTGGGACATATGTGTGATCCTGGAATAGCCACCATATTCCAATTCTGGGAGTTAATCAGGAACAGATTGAGGTATTCCATCGTCATCTGAAGCACTGGCTATGTGCCTGACTCCACGTGGACTGTTATAAAGTGGGATGCATGGGGAACTTACAGAACATGGTAGACCATACTGACTCAGGAATGTTAGTAACAGCAACTAAGTCACTTGACTCAAACTTAATATTCTGCCTGATCCCCATGCCCAGAAATCCTGGTTTAATTGATCTGAAGTGCACTTGGGCATCTGGGAAATCTTAAAAGCTCCACAGGTGATTCTAATGGACAGCTAAGTTTGAAAACCACCGGATTAATTGATGCATTTGAACCATATGTCTAACTAGTCCTTTCTCTCCCTAACCTTCAGCTTAACTGGGATGAATTTGGTAACGACCAAAACACAATGAAGTAGAGCTGGGAAAGACTAGGACCAGAAGGGAACGCAGGGGCCGGAACTCTGGAGCAAATATTTAAGATGTTCCTAGAGCTGACTTGAGTGTACACAATCCAATTCCATGTACCAGCAAATGTGGATTAAATATAAGTGAACGGATGAGGCTATTTGGTACAAGGAGGCGAGTGAGTGTTTTTGCTTGATTGTCTTGTTTATTCCAGAAGTAACGTAAGTGGTCTTGAGTCTGTCAACAAGATGAGTGTAGGGAGCCCTTTGCACATAATCTGGCCAGAGCAATGGGCGAGTCCAGCCTCAAGGCCACTGGACTAACCAGCACGTCTTTGGAGACCTTTTTCTCCAAGAGGATAAAACTTTTAAAAACAAGAGCTCATTGGTACTACTGAGATGGTTGGTGTAATGGAAAAATTGAACAGAAAAATCTGATCCCTGGGGTGGGAAATGATCTCAGTCCTTTATTAACTGCCTTGATTAGGTCAAAAACTGGACTCAACAAGTTCACTTGCATTATGTCATTTAATTTCCACTAAAACCCTAGAGGGAAGGAATTATTCTCTCATAAATATGAAGATACCCAGGTTCTGAGGTTCAGTAATTTGCTCAGTTTCCACAGCTAAGTAGAAGAACTGAATCCAAACCCAGGTCCTCTGGCCTCCAAATCCCCTTATGCCATCCACTGTACCTACCAGTCCCCTCACCTAATTGCCCATCTTGCTGGAAGTCAGGAAAATTGAGATGTTGGCTGGAAGCTTGGTGCTTACTAGGGAAGCCTCGCGACTGAATGGAGTGGCCATTATTCTTGTTGCCTTTGCTGCCTTGGCTTGGGGTTTACTGATTGATGGCCTGAGGCTGCTGGGGGCAGATGGCCCAGTGGTGTGAGCTAGAGGTTTGTGGCCACATAAAGAAGTCCACCAGAAATCCTTGCAAGCCACTCATGGCCCACAGGCTTCTTGGCAGGCCAATGCTCAGACAAGATGGCCTCCAAACCAAAAGCTGAGGATCCAAAGTTGGCTTTGGTTTTCATTTCCAGGTGGTTTGATTCCCGAACTGAGCCCAAGTCAGGGTTATGAGGCCACTAGTGCACACGGACATGCAGCAACATGCACCTGGGCTGATGACATTTCTGCTGGGCCACAGTCGGCCATTACTCGGGCCAAAGAGGGCATGGTTCCTGCATCAGCTGCCCTGGCCTCCACCACCAGCTGCCCTCTTGGTGTTTCTCCGCCTAGGAGGGAAGGGAAGGAGGCAGACAAGTCTACAGGGTCATTCTGTGCACCAGGAACCGTGCAAGAGGTTTTGCTGGTGCTCTTAAATCCTCACATCAGTGCTAGAAAGTGGGAATTATGACCCACATCCTATAAAGAAGGAAACTGAAGCCTAGAAAAGTATAGTGGATTACCTACATCATGCCACTGATAGCTGCTCAAGCCAGGATTCAGCCCCAGTTCTGCCTTTCTGTTCACAGCTCATGCTTTCTCTTCAGCCCCAACCTGCCTTCAGGGAGGGAAGAAGTGGGGTGTCTTGGGAGGAAATACAGCTCTTGTTCTTTCTCTCCCGGGAATTCTGAACTGGAGCTCTGGCATGTATGTGGCCCCGCAGACTGGAGCCCCACACTCATGATTCACCTCCCCGCAGACCCTCCTTAAAGAAGGGGGCTGGGCTTTTGTACCCTGAATCTGTCCATCACTGGCTGTGGGCCAACACCAGGTGGAGGGGGATAGTTAGTAATTTCCTGGGCATCTTGGGATGAAGGGACTCCCACTGGCTCAGGGAAGGTTTCCAAAGAGGAGCACAACTGAGCCGTCGGCAGCCAGCATGCACGGGAGCTGGGGACAGGCACCCCTGCTTGTGAGGAGGACCCGGTGGAGCACCCAAGGCGACCACCACAAGAAGAGAAGGTGAGAGTCCTGAGAAGCAGCGAGTCTGTGGATGAGGAAACGCTCTAGACAGACACAGAGTCACAAGAGACGCGGATGAACATAGGATGGAGTGAGGACAAGCTGAGCTGCCTTGGGCCTGCCTCGATGCCCTGGGCTGGGTGGCTCCGGGCAGTGCTGCTGCATTCAAGGCAGTGGGTGAGACCAAACTGGAAGGCGTCATTCCCCCTTTTGCAGATGACAAAACCGTGGCTCACACAGGCTGTGACTTGCTTAAGGTCCTACAGCAAGTGATGGAATATCTTGACCCCCATTCTGTGCTCATTCCACTCAGGGGCCCCTGCCCCTACCCTGCAGGAAAAGCCTGGTGGTACCGCCAGGCAAAACTTAGCTCAGGAGGTAAATATTCTTAATTGTGGAAACCATCAGGGTAGACAAAATGAGTAAAGCCTGTACTCTGTTTCTTCCTGTGAGAAGAGCAAGCAGAAAACATCTGTTTCGTGGGCTAAGTTCTGTCTGAAGCTCAGAGGGTGGGCGGCCAAAGGCTCTCATCCAAGCTGATGAGTCTGGAGATCGGAATCTGGGGTGACCAACAATGAGCAAGGAGGAACCCCCCCAAGGGTGGGTGGGCAGGCAGTGCTGGCAGGGAGGGGGCAGCCTGGAACGGCTGAGGAAGGGCCAGTCCTGTGGGGAGCAGCCTTGGATCCCAGGGTGGGGCCAACAGCCGTCCAGAACGGTTGACCTCACTCCAGATCTTCATTGCGTCTGCCCACATGAGGGAGCGGATGCAGGGGTAACAAGGCCCTGCGGGGGTGGGGAGCCAGGCCTGCTGGAGTCACGCGCCTGGAACCCAACAGTCATGACTCACCTCCATGCGCCTCAAGCCCTGAACTTGAATTCCAGTTCTTGTCTGGCTTCTGGAAGAGCAGGCCCGTGCCAGACACCTAGTGATGCCTGAGATGCCCCGATATCAGCAGCAATAATAACATTTACCACTTACCGAGGACTAGTTATGTGCCAGGCCCTGTTGTAAGAGCCTTACCACAGAAGGGGCCCAGCTCAAGACCACATGAGAGGCTGGCAGAGCCGTGATTCCAACCCTACTCCACCACATTGCTTCCCAAAGGCCTTGATGCAAACCAGCCCTGAGCCTCCTGGGTTTTCCAAGACAGCCCTGATTTCTGGCTCTCAGAGTACCCTAGAACCTGCCAAGCCCACACTTCCTGATCTGAGGACACCTGGGTGAGCACCTACCTGGTGCCCAGGGAGAGGTCTGGGCTTTCTCTCTGAGCCTGGGACTGACGACTCCCAGGGAGCCCTCACCTTTGAGCCCCATCAGTGAGACCTAGAAGTCAGGGGGTCAACTTTGCTCTACTCCACATACTGCGAGGAAAATTCCATGGAAGGGGAGACCTGGCCTGGGCCTGTGGGCACAGTGAGAGCTGCCTGGCCTCACAGCAGCTGGGCCAGTGTCTTCCCCAGAACATCCTTTCCTCTGCCCACAGAAGAACCTCATCTGTGATTACTTAGGGGTGGTTCGCCCCAGCCCCCTCTAAAGGTGGACTCGCCTGCCACACCTGCTGCAGCTGCACCCTCATGGGCTGCCTCAGGACCAGGAGAAGAACCGGGCCTGGGCAGGGATCCCCTTCCTCAGACACTGTGAGGTGAGGGGCGAGTGTCCAGTGGGTATAGTGGACACTGTGGGGTCAACTAGGGAGGCGGGGCCACCCAAAAGGTGCTATTATTCACTGAACCTGGAATGTCATTCATCAGGGAAAAAGCAGCTCCCTTCCAATAGAAACAGGGACAGGGTGGGCCAGTGGGGCTTTGCGAGGTGGGTTCCCCAGGGGGCTCGCTGTCAGTGGGCAGGACACAAGGCAGCCACCACGTGGAAATAGGCTGAAAAGCCAGATGTCACCAAGTATCTCCATGATTAGTTGTCTGTTAACCTGTTATCAGATAACATGTTAGCTTTCTAGTAATATCTTAATTGATTTTTATTATGGCCTGAATGTAGCCCCCTAAAATTCATATGTTGAAATCGTACTTCCAAATGATACTAGCAGGTGGGGCTTTGGAGGTGTAACTAGGTGAGGTCATGAGGGTGCAGCCCTTGTGGGTGGGATTAGTGGCCTCATGAGAGTCACAACAAAGCTTGCTTCCCCTCTGCGTTCTGCCACATGAGGACACAAGAAGTCAGCAGTCCACAACCCGGAAGAGGGTTCTCACCAGAACTCGACCAAACTGGCACCCTGATCTCAGACTTAGCCTCCAGAGCTGTGAGAAATAAATTTCTGTTGTTTATCAGCCATGCAGTCTATGGTACTTTGTTAGAGCAGCCAGAACTAAGACAACTACTAACATCTTAGGAGTCAGTTCCCCTCTTAGTGAGTGCAGTAGACCTCAGTTACAAGTTACCTCATGATTACCTGCAACCCCTTAACTGTGCACTAACACCTTCGTGGTCTGCCAGTGTCTTGATTGTCTACCAATCATCTTGAGCAATAATTTTTCAAAAATTATCAGCTGTTAATGTAACTATAGCAGATAAACCCCTAAGCCACAGTGGGCTCACTCACTCAGCAAACTTTATTTCTCATTCCCTAAGTCTAATCCTCTGGAGAAGGGAGCAGGGAAGGATCCTGTTCCATCCTATTCCAGCTTGAGGGAGGGACCCAGGCTGAAGGAACCTCCACCACCTTCACCTCTTGGCTCTCAAGTTACCCTGCACGTTGATATCCAGCCCTCAGATATGGGCAGAGAGAGGTGGAATTTCATGAGGTTTTCATGGGCCGGGTCTGGAAATGGCCATACATCACTTCTGCCCACTTTCTCTTGGCCTCAGGGAGCTGGGAAATGTGGTCCCAGCTGGGCAGCCCCTTCCCAAGAACAACTCTGCCTAAGGGAAGGGGAACCCAAATCTTCGGTGGGCAGCCACCTGCCTCCACCACCTGAACAATCTTTGCTTTTAAATTCTTGGCTGTCTGTGTAAATCTGTTATCTTCTAAATAACTCATTTGTCTGCTGACACCTGGATATATAGGCATCTCCTGAGTGACGACTGTTTACCTTCTAAGTGTGTGAACGCTGCCAACAGTGGCTCTGAAATAACTCATTCATCGCCTGCCGGCTGATGCCGGCCCTGCGCTCTGTCCTGAGCTCCAGGCCTCACTCCAGAAATGTATGAAATCACAGATCTGCTTTGTGCCACTTTATAAATGACTGATTTTTACTCCAAAGGTCCGTTTATTGGTCTCTAGTTCTCCCCACTTTCCTCCTCCATGAGATTCACTCATTGATTAATGCAGACAGTTTGGAGTGTTTTGCTGGTTTGGAAGATGTGGGGCATTTTAAAAGGTAGAGAAAGGCAGGTTTCCCACGTGCCCTGCTGGAAACCTGGGATATTCTTCAGATTCCTGTTACTGAAGGGTCAGAGCTGTTCATTAACGGTAGAAATGTGACACAGCCCTAAATGCTTCACCTTGTTTTGGTCCTGGAGACTTAACACCCCCACCCCACCCCATCCCACACCACACACGCCACACACACGCCACACACGCCACACACACCACACAGATGCCACACACACACACCACACGCACATGCCATACACACACACACGCCACACACACGCCACACACACAAACGCGTGCGCCACACACCACACAGACCACACGCCACACACACACACCACACACACTCCTCAGACCACATACACACACGTCATACACACAGCCCATACACAACACACACATACCGCATACACACACACCCCACATATACACACCCACACACACACCCACACACACATAGATACCACACACACATAACACAATACCACACATACTGCACACACACCCCGCACCATACATGCCAGCATACAACACGTGCACAAGCCCACAGCCAGAAACCTGCTTTGGGGGAGGTAACTGGTAATTCAGTTTTGCCTGACAGAGGATGAGCTTCACACCAGGTGACTAGGAGTGTCGTGGGGAGGGCAATTTAGTCTTGAGGATTAATCCAAGCCACAGCTGCCAGTCAGGGAAGGGCCTGAGGCTGGGGCCAAGGCGGACAGTTACACAGGGAGGCCCCCATCCTCTCCTGGGCTCAGGTGACACCATCACCGGAGGCATCAAACTGCAGGGAACCCTCTTGTGACAGCACCCACCTATGGTGGGAGTCGTCTGCATGGTTGATGGAAGCACAGTAATAAGTCGGGACTCTACTGTGTATTAAGTTTAACTTTGTGCAGAGATTGAGCTCGGCAAATGGCAGGTGAGATGGGGGACCCTGGAACTCGGCTTGGCTGGAGTCCCCGCTCTCCCAGGTACTGGTCCTGAGAGCTCAGCGGGCCGCTTAACCCCCCGAGCCTCCGTCTCCTCACCTGGGGAAGTGGGGATGACAGTTTTAACCTTGGCGTTGTTGCGAGGGTTCGATGAGTTCATGTATGTAGAAAGGCTGATGACTCGGCCAGTGTTCTTATGATTAAATGCTTTATCCCATTTAATCCTCACCAGATGTGCTGTGAGGAGGTTAACAAGCAGGGCCCCACTTTACGGATGGGCAGACTGAGGCTTGGAGCTGTCGGGGAACCTGCCTGAGGTCGCCAGCTGGTGAGTGTCTGGAGGTGGGTGCTGTTGGTTTCTGTTTCATGATCTGGGTGCTGATGGCAGAGTTTAAGAGGATTTGTTGACCTGTACGCTTAATGTGTATGAGTTTTCAGAATCTCTATTTCCTCAAATGTTCACTTTTTTTAAGAAGTCTATATAAGCTACAAGGATATATATTGTACAACACAGGGAATACAGCCAATATTTTATAATAACTATATATGGAATATGACCTTTAAAAATTGTGAATTACTGTATTGTACACCTATAACTTATAGAATATTGTACATCAGTTATACTTTAAGAAAAAAGAAATCTATAACACCAAGTGCTAAAAGCAAAAAAAGCCAGTCATGACCTACCCAGCAGGACCCTGGGCCAGCCTCCCACAGCTCAGAGGCTCCACCGCCCCACAGGGACGGTGCCCACCAGGATGCGCGAGGTCATGAGCTCTGGTACACAGTAAGTGCTTAGCACAGGATAGGTCCTTTCTCTTCCCCTTTTCCGCGCTTTCCTGGCCTGAGACAGGGCCCTGCGGAAGGGAGCAGAGAAGGAGAGGAGGGTTCAGAGACCTGACCTTGGTTTCCCCATTTCCCCTCCCAGAGCCCTCCCTTTCCCTGCGGCCACAAATGACTGCCAGGTGGTCACAGGTGGGGCAGGAGAGCTGAGGCACAGCCCCAGGGCCAGGGCAGGGGTCAGAGGTCTGGGCGGGGGCCTGCCTAGGGTAATGACAAACAGGAGCCTCCCAGAGGGTGGACTTGGAGGTCAGGGAGAGGTGGGGGCAGGGGGCGGAAGGGTCTTCGCTTCCCAGATCCCATCTCATTTTTATGCAGGTGCTGATCTTTCAGTGCAAGAGCTAGGAATGTGAGTTGGAGGCCTCTCCCCACACACTCTACCTGTGCCCCTCCTCCCCGCAGGAGGTCCGGGACAGATTCCGGGTGAGGACAGAACACCGGGTCACCCGCAGGGTTGAGGGCATCTGTTACTGCAGCCCCACAAGCTGCCATAAACCTCTGATCAGCCGTGCTTTGCTCTTTGCTGTGCTGAGCAAAGTGTACCTGGAAATGAATAAGACGCCGTCTCCACATGATGGGTCCACTCCCTCCCACCGCTGCCTCTCCACACTCCTCCGAGGTCACTCTGCTCCAGAAACACCGGCTTCTTTGCTGTTCCCGGGCACACCAGGCACACTCCTGCCTCAACATCTCAGACTTGGAGTCCCTCTATCAAGAAAGCCCCTCCCCAAATCGCTCCTTCTCTCACCCCCTCCTGGTCTCTGTGCTCGTAAGGTCTTCCCTGACCATCCTATACCAAATACCACCCCATCCCCAGCATCCCCTACCCCCTAGCAAATAATGACACAGTTTGCATATTTATCTTATCATTTGTCTCTCCTTCCAGAAGGTAGCATCGTGAGGGCAGGGACTCATGCAGCCTTATTTATTTATTTACAGCAATTTTAGTCTCTGCTGTGTCTCAGACCCAGAACACCATCAGGCACACAGTAGGTGCTCAGTAAATATTTGCATGAATGATTCTAGTCCTAAGTGGGCTCGGTGACCTTGAGCAAGTTGTTAAACCCAGCAGAGGTTTTTATTTCCTTAATTACAAATTGAGGGAATTCCCTGGCCGTCCAGTGGTTAGGGCTCCGCGCTTCCACTGCAGGAGGCACGGATTCGATCCCTGATAAGGGAACTAAGATCCCACATGCCATACGGTGAGGCCAAAAAAAAAAAAAAAGTATAACAAAATTGAAACAGTGATGCCAGCTGCTGGGTGAGATGGGCGTCCTGGAAGGGAAATCTGCTGAAAATAGTCTGGGGATATTTTGTAAACTAGAAACTGTTGAGCAGCCCTAAGTAACAGTCTGGGGGTTTCTCTGCCAGGGGAACAAAAGGACAGCAACTGGATGGTTTCCTGCTCTGTCTTTCAGTTAAGCCTTCAGTTCTGGCCTCTCTTGCCTGGGCTGCCACAGAGTCATTGTTAAACGTCAGTCATGGGACATTATTGGAGCACATCAGCCTCTTGCAAATATTGTTTGTGTGTGTTTTAAAGTCTTGGTTGTCAAGGGTTGGGCTGACCCTAAGGACTGGAAGCCCTCAGGGGAGAGAGCTTCAAGTAAAGCCACAGGGAGATGGTGAGAAGGCAGTGAGTTGCTGCTGGTGGAAGCGCTGTGGGTTTATTTTTAAGGCTGGAAAGGAGAGTTGAGGGAGCAAAATGTGATGCAGTAATCGGGGCCCAGCTGTCCCTGGCCTGTTGCTGGATATTTCCCCCGAGGAAGGAATGAAATGGAACTAAGGTTTCTATTTATCATAAGGCTGGGGCCAGAGCCCATGGGAGCCAGGCAGGGGAGATGGGCGGGGGACAGCCATAGACCAAAAAGAGCCTGTTGCTATGTTGGTGGTTGTGGACACTGGCTGTGGATCACAATGACCCTCTCTGGGCTAGATCCACAAAACCACTGGACAGTAGCATAATGCAAGACTGGAAAACAGTGACCCATGGGCCAAATCTGGCCCACCACCTGTTTTTATAAGTAAAGAGTTTTATCGGAACACTGCCATGCTCGATTATTTATGAATTTTCTGAGGCTGTTTTTGCAGAGTTCAGTAGTTGCAACAGAGACTCTATGGCCCACAAAGCCTAAAATATTTATTATCTGGTCTTGCACAGAAAAAGTTTGTTGAACCTCAGAATGATGGGAGGGACACTGGGCTTGGGGGGTCTGAAAACCTGTCTTAAGTTCTGGTGCACCTGTTTCCCATCTGGTGCCCTCAGGCAAAGCTTTAGCCTCTCCAAGCCTCAGTTTTTCTACCTGTGAAATTGGGTGTTAATGCTCATTCTACCTACTTGTCATGAGTGTTGAATAGATAATATATTTATTATATCTCCTTGTATTATTTTTCATGGGTATTTTAGACATTACAATGTGCAACCTTAACCAATAATAGTCTTCCTTGAGTTAGTGTTGTAATCACTTCACAATGGACAAATCTAACTGTTCTGACAGAACTATCCCCTCCTGTCCTTTTGTCAATTGTCAAATTATGAGCTATTGTCAAAATTATTTATACATATGTTATAAATCCCACACAAATTGCTTATTATTTTTGCTTTAAAAACAAAAAAAAATAGTCTTTTATATTTACCCAAATACTTACCATTTCTTATATTATTGATTCTTCCTGCAGATCTGGCCTTCAGTCTGAGATAATTTCCTGTTGGCTTAAAGAATTTTCTTTGGTATTTCTTTTTCTTCTTTTAATAAATTTATTTATTTATTTATTTATTTATTTATTTATTTATTTTTGGCTGTGTTGGGTCTTCATTGCTGTGTGCAGGCTTTCTCTAGTTGTGGCAAGCTGGGGCTACTCTTCATTGCGGTGCATGGGCTTCTCGTTGCGGTGGCTTCTCTTGTTGTGGAGCACGGGCTCTAGGCGCGCAGGCTTCAGTAGTTGTGGCACGTGGGCTCAGTAGTTGTGGCTCGCAGGCTCTAGAGCACAGGCTCAGTAGTTGTGGTGCACAGGCTTAGTTGCTCCACAGCATGTGGGATCTTCCAGGACCAGGGATTGAACCCACGTCCCCTGCATTGGCAGGCGGATTGTTAACCATTGCGCCACCAGGGAAGTCCTTCCTTTCTTTTTTAAAAAATAGATTCACGTGCAGTTGTAAGAAGTAATGCATACCCTGAGAAAACCATAATTCAAAAAGAGACATGCACCACAATGTTCACTGCAGCGTTATCTACAATAGCCAGAACATGGAACCAACCTAAATGTCCATCAACAGATGAATGAATAAAGAAGATGTGGCAAAAAAAAAAAAGAAGATGTGGCACATATATACAATGGAATATTACTCAGCCATAAAAAGAAACAAAATTGAGTTATTTGTAGTGAGGTGGATGGACCTAGAGTCTGTCATACAGAGTGAAGTAAGTCAGAAAGAGAAAAACAAATACTGTATGCTAACACATAGAGGATGGACTTGATGACATGGGGTGGGAGGGCAAAGCTGGGGCGAAGTGAGAGTAGCATTGACATACACACTACCGAATGTAAAATATTTGGCTGGTGGGAAGCAGAAGCATAGCACAGGGTGATCGGCTCGGTGCTTTGCAATGATTGAGAGGAGTGGGATAGGGAGGATGGGAGGGAGGCTCAAGAGGAAGGGGATATGTGTATGCATATGGCTGAGTCCCTTTGTTGTGCAACAGAAACTAACACAGTACTGTGAAGCAGTTATACTCCAATAAAGAACTATTTTTCAAAAAAACAGATAACTAATAAGGACCTACTGTATAGCACAGAGAACTCTACTCAATGCTCTGTAATGACCTATATGGGAAAAGAATCTAAAAGAGTGGATATATGTATCTGTATAACTGATTCACTTTGCTATACAGCAGAAACTAACATAACATTGTAAATGAACTATACTCCAATAAAAATTAAAAAGGGAAAAAAAAAGTAATACAAACAGATCCTGTACCATTTCCCCCGATGATAACATCTTGCAGAACTGTAGTATGATATCACAACCATGATAATGAAATTAATAGAATATACCGATCTTATTCAGATTTCCTCAGTCTTTCTTGTACTGATCTGATGTATGTGTGTGCATGCGTTTAGTCCAGTGCAATTTGATCACAACAGTAGGTCCATGTGTCCCCCACCATAGTCAAGATACAGAACAGTTCCATCAGTATAAGAATTCCTCATGTCGCCCTTTTATAACCACCCCACCTCCCTACCACATCCCCACTCCTTCCTTAACCCCTGACAATAGCTAATCTGTTCTCCATCTCTATAATTTTGTCATTTTAAGAATGTTACATAAATGGAATCATATGGTATGTAACCTCTGGGATTGGCTTTTTTTTACTGAGCACAATTCCCTTGAAATTCATCTAAGTTTTTGCATTTATCAGTAGTTTGTTCCTTTTTATTACTGAGATGCATTCCATGGTATGCACATACTATCTGAAGGACATCTGAGTTTTTTCCAGTTTTGGCTATTACCAATAAAGCAGCTATGAACATTCATGTATAGGCTTTTGTGTGAACATGAGGTTTTATTTCTCTGGGATAAATGCCGAAGAATGCAATTCCTGGGTTATGTGGTAATTGTTTATTTACTGGCATGTTTTTGAGTTCACTGATTCTTTCTTACCCTGTGTCTAGTCTACTGTTAAACTTATATATATAAGGAATTCTTCATTTCAGATACTATATATTTTAATTGAAATTTTTCCATTTGGTTTTTTTTTTTTTTTTTTTTGCGTACGCGGGCCTCTCACTGCTGTGGCCTCTCCCGTTGCGGAGCACAGGCTCCAGACGCACAGGCTCAGCGGCCATGGCTCATGGGCCCAGCCGCTCCGCGGCATGTGGGATCTTCCCGGACCGGGGCACGAACCCATGTCCCCTGCAATGGCAGGCAGACTCTCAACCACTGCGCCACCAGGGAAGCCCCATTTGGTTTTTTTAAAATAAGTTTTCATTTTTCTGTTGAATTAGTCCATTTTTCCCCTATATTTGTCTATCTGTTTACATAAATTCTTTAATGTATTTAAAGTTATTTTAAATACCTAGTCTGCTGATTCCAACAGCTGGGTTATCTGTGGGTCTGTTTCTATTATTTGTTTATTTTTTCACCATGAAAGATCACGTTTTCCTGCTTCTTCATGTGTCATAATTTTTTTTTTAGTGTATGCCAGACATAGGTATAAAAGCACACTAGAGGGCTTCCCTGGTGGCGCAGTGGTTGAGAGTCCTCCTGCCGATGCAGGGGACGCGGGTTCGTGCCCCGGTCCGGGAAGATCCCACATGCCGCAGAGCAATTGGGCCTGTGAGCCATAGCCGCTGAGCCTGCGCGTCCGGAGCCTGTGCTCCGCAACAGGAGAGGCCGCAACAGTGAGAGGCCCGCGTACCGCAAAAAAAAAAAACACACTAGAGAATGAGGTGGATAATATTCTCCCCAGAAAGAACTTGCCCTGTCTTCTGTCAAGAAGCTAGAGAGAGGGGCTGATCTTCTCACGTGCTCAGGAGTTGAACTCTCGGGGGGCTAATAGCTTTGGTAGTTTCAGTTCATTAGTTTCAAGTCTTGAATGGGTGTCAGGCCCTTCCCTCTAGCAGAGATGGTCTCTGAACAGGTGGCTAAGGAGATCTGGCAATTCTGAATGTCATCCCCAGGAAGTCTGCTGGATTTCTAAAGGACATTCTTCTTTACCAGGCTAATCACTGTTCATCTACAAGGCTTCCCTCCAGGAAACCTTCCCAGAACTTCTAGGCTACGTCAGAGTTCTTCCCCCACCACCGCCACACGCACCTTCCACCATGCCTTTGCCCCATTGCTTTGGAATGACCTGGGTTTCTACTCTCTCCTACCCTCTCTCAATCCTGTCACCATGTAGGCTCCGTAAGAAAAAGGATTGTGTCTCATCCCTCTCTGTTTCCCATCAGTAGATAGTGGTTGTGAATTGGGTCAAAAGCTAACACTTACTAAATATTTTTGAATGAACAAGCAAGCTTCTGGAGGAGCGTATTAGCAGAGGGGTGTAGGGTCAACGTGGCATTTAGAACAGGGTTTGGCACTGGGTCTGCAGTCAAGCCCAGAGCAGAGAGGACCTTGATCCATCCACCTAGCCCTTCTGAAGGACACGGCTTTATCAGGCAGTTAAGAAAAGGAGACAACAAAGTAATCGAAGGCAGGGAAATCAACACTGACCTTGCTGGGCAGGTTTTGGGGATGGTTGTTACAGGAGGAGAAGCATATTTGGAGCATTTTATGCATATCTACATGTAACTAAGGAATTCCCTTGATGAAGGAAGAAGATTTAGGCACTGTCTTCCCATCGTGGAGGACTGGATAAGAGTAGGGGTGAGCAGCAGGTGACCCAGAGACATCCTTCCTCACTGACCGATGGCACATCGGCACCTACCCAGTTTCACCTTGTAAACTTGTTTCCAAGAACGTTTCCATGGGTACACATGCCAGAGTCACATGATGAAAATGAGGGTGGATGGGTACTCCCCATTCTGCGAGAAAAAGATGGACCCGGGGTCTGAATGATGGGTTCCAAAGAGTGGTTATGAGTCCCCTGCCACAGGAGACAGAAGCAGATGCAGCAAGATGGTGCCAAAGTGAGATGGTAATATACTGGCTGCTACTGAGGGGAGATGCTGAGGATTGTGGGAGATCTCTGGCTCCTGAAGGGGAGTGGAGTCAGTCAGGTGAAAACAAGAAGGTGGGGTGGTCCCAGCAGAGGGGACAGCCTGTGCAAATGCTAGGCGGTAGGAAAGTACTCAGCATCTTTGAGGAACTGAAAGGCCAGGGTGACCAGGACATAATGAATGAGGGCAGGGGACCATGCAGACGTGGGCGGGAGCCCGTTTAACTATGTTAAGGATTCTGGATTTATTTGAGGTTGATGCTGTTTGCAGTTCGAGAATGCTGACTACAATGGATATTGGTTGAAAAAATGAGTGAGTGGGTGAATGAATACATATTATCAAGTAAAGAGATGAGAGGCATACAGACGTAAAAATGGAGACCCAAATGGGACAGTGAAACTTTCAATTGAGGCCAGAGATGCTGAGAACTTCTTTCCTGTGTGGCACTTCCCCCCAGGGCCCTGGCCTGCTCCTGCCAAGTCACAGAGGAGGGAAAGAGGCCCTGCTGAGCTGGGGCCACCACCATCTGTGACCCTCCACGGGAGACCAGCTTCTCAGCCCTTGCACTTTCCTCCCAGGTTCCCGCTGTCTATACAGGGAAGAGACACCCACACACGCACGAGCAGCAGGGCCTCTGAGATCCAGGGCAGCCCTGAGAGAGAGATGAGACCCATAGAATGTTCTCTAAACACTGCCCCTGAGTAAGGCATCCGCACCTGCAGAGCCACCACCCAGCCTCAGAGGGCTGACTTGACAGTTAGGATGCTTTACTGTAAAGGGCAGGAGGGCAGCCCCTCCAACCTCCACTTTCCTTCCTTTTCCCCTCAATTTGGAATCCAGGTGTAGCCCTGTTTTTCCATATAGATTTGGTGTGAGGTTTGTACACACTTGAGGGAGGGATGTAAGGGTGCCCTTTCAGCCAAGGTGACCCACTGCTGCCCAGGAGGTGACAACACTTCATCATGGCCTTTCATCCAGCGGCCTCCCCATCCCCATTTTAAAATTCATTCATGTGCATGACCACCTGGGGTGAAGGTTTAACTGGGAGTGTTTCTCACTGATTTTGAATAAACCCAGAGCCCCAGTAAGCCCTAGGAGGCTGCCTCCCTCTCCCAGCTGCGCCCCTCTCCCCATTGAGCTCAGCCACACCCTCTTTCAGTTCCTGGAGGGTGAGCACTGCCCCACCACCCGCTCAGTCCAGATGCCCAGCCACGCTTCCCCTGGTTCTTCCCCTCGGCCTGCAACACACTCCTGGTTGAAACGTCACCTCCTCACAGAGTCCTCCCTAACTATCCCACTCCTCACCTATGCTTTGTCCCTCCTGCCCGATTGCTCTCATAAGAACATGTTCTTTGCCTTCCCCAGCACTTTTTACAACTTGTAATTCTCCATCCATTGCGTGACTGTCCCAGGTGCATCTGCCTCCTGTTAGCTGGAGGCTCCACGGGGCCACGAGCACATCTACTTCATTCCCACGGCTTACCCGGCACTTAGCACAGGGCCAGGCACTGAGTAGGTGCAAGTAAATAATTGTTGAATGAATGAAATGAGCTGTTATTACAGTGCATTTTCCAATCTGCCTCACTGCGAGATTCCGCAGTATCGGTTCCCGGGGCTGCGGTAACAAAGTACCACCAACTCAGCGCTTTAAACAGCAAACATTTATTCTCTCACAGCTCTGGAGACCAGAAGTCCAAAATCAGGGTGTTGGCAGGGCCATGCCCTCTCTGAAGGCTCTAAGGGAGAATCTTCTTTGCCTTTTCCTAGTTTCTGGTGGCTGCCAGCAATCCTTTTTTTTTTCTAATTTGAAATTTTTTAAAATTTTAGTGAACATTCCATATTGTTAATTTTTCTGTAATTTGCCTGTTCATATAATTTGGACATTTACATTGGGGTATTCTTTTTTTGTTTAATTTCTTTATTTTTCGCTGTGTTGGGCCTTCATTGCTGCGTGCGGGCTTTCTCTAGTTGCAGAGAGCGGGGGCTACTCGTCGTTGCGGTGCACGGGCTTCTCGTTGCGATGGCTTTTCTTGTTGTGGAACACAGGCTCTAGGCACGTGGGCTTCAGTAGTTGTGGCACGTGGGCTCAGTAGTTGTGGCTCGTGGGCTCTAGAGCACAGGCTCAGTAGTTGTGGTGCACAGGCTTAGTTGCTCCACGGCATATGGGATCTTCCCGGACCAGGGCTCGACCTCGTGTTCCGTGGTTTCAGGACTTAATGAAGCTCAGGTTCTTGATGTCTCATCGCAGAAAGAATTCAGTGAGAGACAAAGTGATAGGTAAGAAGTGGATTTATTTAGAGAGAAACACTCCACAGACAGAGTGTGGGCCATCTCAGAAGGCGAGAAAGGCCTGCCAGCAATCTTGACATTCCTCTCTTGCCCCTGCATTGTCCCAACCTCTGCCTCTGTCTCCACATGGCATCTCCTCCTGACTCTCTGTGTCTCTCCTCTTCTTATAGCAATACCAGTCATGTTGGATTTAGAGCCCACCCTACTCCAGTTTGACATCATCTTGACTAATGACATCTGCAACTCCCCTATTTCCAAATAATGTCACATTCTGAGGTTCCAGGAAGGACATGAATTCTTGGGGACGGGGTGGACACTGTTCAACCCAGTACAGGTCTTCCGCTGCTCTTTTCCATCTGATTTCTCTACCTCCTGCCTATGTTCCACTCACTGCCAGCCCCACACCTCCCCTTGGTAAATGATAAAATGACCCTGTTACTTCACCATCCCTCCCTGCTCCCTCCTCCTCTCCCATCTCTCTTCTCTAATCTCCCAGCACCCAGAATCCCTGGTTAAAGTCACATTCCCTGACAAACAAGAGGATGGACTGCTGACTGCGTCCCATTGTGCTTTATGTTTCTCAGTGTGAAGTCACATGTCCCCTCATACTTGAACATGGGAATCACCAGCTCACTGAGGTGCCCATCATGGGGACACTCAGTGACTTGGGCAGACGTGAATTAAGACAGGCTGGAGCTCAGTGTCAGCGCTCTGCAGCAGGCACCACAAAGGCATGGGGACGCCACCTGCACCTCTCATGAGGGAATCTGTCTCTTCAGAAGGGGACAGAGGGAACTTCCCTGGTGGCACAGTGGTTAAGAATCCACCTGCCAGTGCAGGGAACATGGGTTCGAGCCCTGGCCTGGGAATATCCCACATGCCGCAGAGCAACTAAGTCCATGTGCCACAACTACTGAGCCCGTGTGCCACAAATACTGAAGCCCACACGCCTAAAGGCCATGCTCCACAACAAGAGAAGCCACCGACCGCAATGAGAAGCCCGCGCACTGCGACGAAGAGAGCCCCCACTCGCTAGAACTAGAGAAAGCTGTCACGCAGCAACGAAGTCCCACTGCAGCCAAAAATAAATAAATAAAATAAGTAAAATTTTAAAAAATAAAATAAAATGTATAAGGAACTCAAATTTTTAAAAAAAAAGGAGAAGAAGGAGACAGAGGGATGACCCCAATTAGAGACAGACTATGGCATAAGACTGACCTTGCCCTCCAGGCAATGAACACTGGGGCTGTTTGCTACACTCCCATCAATTTCTGGAAGCTCCAGGTGTGCTAACTTGGATCCTCTGAGACGCAAATACCAAGATGAGATTCCAAGCCTGCGTAGGGGATGGGGAGGGAGATGCGGGAGGCTGGGAGAAGGAGATGCTGGTTGACCCCTGGGAAGGAGAGAAGGAAGGGAGAAGAAAGGTCTTCCCCAGGCCAAAGTTGCCTGTTGGAGGAGCCCTGCATCTCCCAGGCACAGGCCTGTCTTAGCATCTGTTCCCGCCAAGCTGAGCCAGGGGCTGGGAGCAGCGCATGGGACATGTAGCCTCAGCACACCTGGGTTCAGAGCCTGGCATCAGGCAATCGTGCTCCCCACAGCTGGAGATTGGAGGGCCTACCAGGGGCTCCCAAGGGCCAGCAGTTCTCTCCCAGCCCTGCCATAAACTCAGACCCTACCAGGGGAAGAAGCCTGGGGTCTAGGGGATCCCAGGTAGGTCAGCTCTCAAGTGGGTGGGGGCTGCAGGAGGGGGGCCCAGGCGCCCTGAAGGTCACCCATGACAGCCAGCCTGCAGCAGGAGTTTCCATGAGGCATTTTCACATCAATTGAGGGCAGGATGCCCTCGAAGGAAATGAAACTGTGAAATCATTTTCAACACAAAAGGCCCATTTATTTTGACAAGAAAAGAAAATAGTCACTCCAAGCAGCCCTCAGATGTGGTGGGCGCCCTGTGGACACCCGCTGCATCTTAGTCTTATGGTCACAGTGCTCGGAGGGCATGGGGCACATCTTTTCCATCTTTTGGGGTTGTTTTTTTACAGGTTTAGAGGATTGTGATCATTTTTACTTCTCAGTATTTTGCATTTTGAGTTCCCCAGTAGACTGGTTGTGCTAAATTGACCAAGCGTAAGGCATAGCTTTGGCCTCAGGGGTACATTTTTAGCTCCTCAACCATTGAGGCTCAAAGAAGAGGAGGAGGGTGGGTATGAAGACGTCAGCAGATGTGAAATCAGGCAGACAGAAATAAACGGCGATCCTCCTTCCTGTCTGTAGGGCTCACGTTCCCCATGTGGCAGGGCACTTCTCCCATGTAGCAGATGGGGAGTGGCTTAACACCCAGGTCCTCAGTTCACAGTTCCTCTAGCAGCTCCGAGGGCGTTCCTCAGGCTGCCCGCAGGCTGCCCTCACAGCTCACACCCCAACCATGTTGGTTGATGAAAATGTCACAGGCACTCTTCTCTTTTTCGTGTTGCTCTACAAACATAGCACAAAGGTCCCCAAGTCCTCTGGCGTGGAGTCACCCACTTCCATATCACCCAAGTGAAGTAGATCCAGCCCCTGTTCCCATGACACCAGGGAAGCCATGGCCCTCCCCACGGAAACTGTCCCCCACAGTGACCTCCATGGTGCAAACCCATAACAGGGATTGACCCTCCTCTTAATGTCACACACTCTTTCTTCTCCTGGTACCTCCCTGGCTGCTCTGCCTCAGGCTCGTTTTCTGTCTCTTCCCTCTCTTTGAGCTCTTCAGGACTTGGTCCTGGGCCCTCTGTCCTTCTCTAGCTACACCCCCTGCCCAGGTGAGCTCACTCAGCCTCACGGCTTCGAACACCAATGACTCCAAATCTAATGTCCAGCCAGACCTCTTTTCTGGCTGCTCAGCTGTCTTCTTTGCCTCTCCTCTTGATTTCTCCCTCCAACCCTGTTTCCCTCCAAGTCTGCTGCCTTTCAGTAAATGACCCGTCACCCGTCGCTCAACCATCCAGTTGCGCAAATGGGAAACTTAGGAATTATCCTTGATTCTCCCCATTTTCTTGCCTCCCACATATCCATCCACAATCTCCAGGTATCTCGAGTCCGTCCACTGTTTTCTGGCTCCAGGGCCATCTCCCTGATCTCAGTGCCATCCCCTCAACAGCCCTACAACAGCCTCGCCTTCTCACCTGTCTCCCGGCGCCTACCCTTGGCACCAACCCCACTCCCAAGTCTTTTCTTTTTTTTTTTTTTTTTGCGGTACGCAGGCCTCTCACTGTTGTGGCCTCTCCCGTTGCGGAGCACAGGCTCTGGACGCGCAGGTTCAGCGGCCATGGCTCACGGGCCCAGCCGCTCCACGGCACGTGGGATCCTCCCCGGACCAGGGCACGAACCCACATCCCCTGCATCGGCAGGAGGACTCTCAACCACTGCGCCAGCTTAGCTCAAATCACATACTTGCCTTAACAATCCCCAGGGCCAAACCCAGCGGTGGGCCATTGAGAGCCCCCTCCCTGTCCCAGCCCTGCTAGCCTCAATGCCCCCTCTCCCACAGTGCTCCCTTTGTTCCAGCCACACTGGCATTGCTGCCCCAGAACTGGGAGTTGCTTTTCCTCTGCGAGAATGCTCCCCCAGTATCTGGCTTTTCCAGATCTCCCCTTAAATATTCTCCCTAACAGGCTCCCTGAAAATGCCTGTGCTTTTATTGTACAGAGAACTTTCCTCTCCCCCTTTACTTAAGCTCTTCCTTTTGGACTCTGAGCCGCATGTGTTTTGGGGGGAGGGGGGTGGCAGGCTAATAACCAAAAGGCTAACTGATGATTTTCATCTGCTCCAGGGCCTCACTGTTAGTACCACAAAGAATTGGCTGAACAAATAAATGACACCTGTTCTCTTGCAGCGCCACAGATCTCCTACCACACTTGTAGATGGAGCCCAGGGTCAAGGGCATGTGCTTTTCTCCCCAAAGACTATCTCCATGAGCTGAAGAGGGACCATGAAAAATCCTATTCTCCTTCTTCTAGGGCAAACTGTAGGGGTCATGGCATTTCCCCTCCTTGCTTGTGGTGACTACTTAGTGTACGGAGCTCTTGTTAGTACGGGGCAACTCCACCCCCTGCCCCACCTCCTCCCTTGGCAACAGTGACTGAGAGGGGGAATCACCTGACTTAACCCGGCCGGTCAGAGTTCCTTCCCAGGAATTTGGGTTTGAGACAGAAAAAGCAGAGTCAATCTCCCAGTGATTGCCTGGACTCCAACAGGCAGGACCTGAGCGTTGGGGGTGGTCACTATGCAGCCAGAGAAGCCAATGGCGTGGCCGTGGTGAGCAGAGAGGAGAGGGCTGAGGCAGCACCCTGACTGAGCACCATCTTTCACACACCCAGCATCACCCGCATTCCGGGCCTTATACACCATGACAGATCCTGCTGTCAGCTTCCTTTATTCTTAAGGTAGGTTGAGATGCGCCCTTGTCACTTGCAAGCAAAAGAATCATAAATAATTCAGAGGGGAAATATTTGAAGATTCAGCCTATGGATGGTTAAATAATGGGGCTCTTTATGAAAAAGTCCCCTGCAGTCTGGCTTCTCTAGAACCAGACAGATCCCAGTGTGACCCTGGACTTATTACTTAACCTGTCGGAGACTCAGTGAGCTCATCAGTAAAGTGAGGATAATAATGTGCACCAGTGGAGAAGATAAAAGGGATAAAAAGGTTATGGCAACCAGGATTTTCTTATCATCTGCCCAAGGCTCTCTATTCCCAGGCATTGGTGTATTTGGCAATAGTATCAAAAGCCTTAAAGATGAGGCACATACCTTCTGACTCAGCGTTGCTTGTATAGGAATTTATCCCAAGGGAAGAGTCATATTATGCTAAGATTTATGAACATCAGTGTTTACCATAGCCGAGAATTGGAAACCACTCAATGGTAGGGAACCGGTTTCACAAGTCATGGTATATCACTGCCATAAATAATGTTTTAGATTGTGGGTCTTAACCTTTTTGGACCCCTTAGAGGATGTGAGGAAAACTACCAGCTCTGTCCTTGGGAAAATGCTCATAAATACACTGTCACGAAATTTAGCACATCATTTCAGAAAACTGGTGGATTCCCAGAAGCTCCATTTAATGAATTATGATTTGAAAGAATCATTTAATGATATGTGTTAGTGTACTCAGTGGCATAAACTGAGTAGAAAAAATTCAGACTACCAAGCAGTCTGTACAAAATGATCACAATTTTGTAAAACAAAAATAATTTACGTACACACACATATTCATATTCATACACATACATATGGTCAGCTCTCCCTTTAAGAGAGAACCTGCCAAGAGGAGGTAGTTAGCTGAGAGCCTCCAGCTGCAACATTGGAGCCAAGGCAACGCTGTCTCCTGGCAGCCACAACCAATGACTAAGTGTGGTGGAGTACTCCGGCCTGGTCATTCCTGCCTAGCACGAGACTCTTCTAGGCAATCTTTGTGCTGGAGCTTTACATGGCGTTGGCCAAAACTCTCCCAGAGCTCACTGCAGTCTGAGGCTCTTCCTGCCCAATCCTCCTTCCTTCTCCCTTTGCCCTCACAGGTGTTAGACCTGCATCACAGTCTGTGGGCTCTCCCACCCACTTCTGGTCCCTCACCCCTTTTAATTTCACAGGTGATATTTGAATTAATCATTTGCACTTTAACTCTGTCTTGGCTTTTGCTGCCCAGGGGGCTGGCTTTGATATTCTTCTATGTACTTGCCATGCTTTCCCAAATTTTGTCAATTAAATTATTTTTGGCATCAGAAAACATGTTTTCTTTTACATGAAACACAAATACATATAAAGATGATATCTTTATATTCACATACGCTCTGCAGATTTGAAGCCCCGATCACGAAATACGTTTGCTTTACAAAACTCGCGTTTCGGGGCCTCCCTGGTGGTGCAGTGGTTAAGAGTCCACCTGCCAGTGCAGGGGACACGGGTTCGAGCCCTGGTCCGGGAAGATCCCACATGCCACGGAGCAACTAAGCCCGTGCACCACTACTACCGAGCCTGCGCTCTAGGGTCCATGAGCCACAACTACTGAAGCCTGCGCGCCTAGAGCCCGTGCTCCGCGACAAGAGAAGCCTCCGCAATGAGAAGCCCACGCACCGCAATGACGAGTGGCCCCTGCTCACCACAACTAGAGAAAGCCTGCACATGGCAACGAAGACTCAAGGCAGCCATAAATAAAATAAATAAATTTTTTTAAAAATTGCATTTCATTAACCTGCATCAGTTGATCTCCTGTCTCACAAAGAAGACAGGATGCTTAGCAGCAGCAACAGAACTTTTGGAGCATTCAGAGCAGAGGGCCAGCCCTGGGCGGGCTGGGTGTACCCTCTCTGTCCCCACTGGAGCCCTGTGCTATGCCCCAAATCCTTCGTCATTCTGTTCCAGCATTCTGGATCCTCTCTGCCGGAACAGGGCTGGATAACAGAGACACACACTCTTTTTTAGCTCCTTTTTTCCCAGATCCCAAGCAGATGGGGCCTCTTAAGGGTCAAGAAAGGTCCTGGCTGCTTTGATTCGTTGAGACTCCCAGTACATTTGAAAACAAATAGCATCAAAATAGAGTTCAAAGTTTGTGGCATATTTTAAATATTTACATTTAACTAAATAGTATGTTTAGCATGCTCAAACTCACACAAAACTTCCACACTCATAGCATGATTACAGGATTTTTTTTTTAACTGGAGTATAGTTGAGTTACAATGTTGTGTTTGTTTTAGGTGTACAGCAGCCTGACTCAGACATTATACATACATCTATTCTTTTTCAGATTCTTTTCCCATATAGGTTATTACAGAGTGTTGAGTAGAGTTCCCTGTGCTATACAGTAGGTCCTTGTCTCCTAATTTATCCCTCCCCCCCCAGGATTTTTTTTGTTTGTTTTAATGAGTTCCTTGTACCCAATATGGGCAATGTGGCTGGTAAAGGGATAGAGGCATGAAGATGTGTGATAAATGTCTTCTTGGTTCAATCTTGGTGCTTCTCTGTTTGCCTTCACTTCAAGACAGAGATGAAAGTGTGAGCCTGGGGCGCTGTGTGAGGGGCTGACAGCCCCCTTTGGCGGCCCTTTGGTAGACAGACCACCTTCTGCTTCTGTTCGGCCTGATTTTTTTCAGGTGGACCAGAGACTCAATGGTTTAATTTTTAGCTATCCTTCTTTTTTCTATCTTTAAACTTTATTGGCCTTTCCTCCCCACAAATACTAACTGTAACCTATTTACCCTAAAGCATGAAAAGACATGGAGGCTTTACTAAATGAAGGAGCCAGTCTGGAAAGGCTACATACTATATGATTCCAGCTATATGACATTCTGGAAAATGCAAAACTATGGAGGCAGAAAAAGATCAGTGGTTTTCAGGGGTTAGGGAAGAGGGAGAGATGCGTTGGCAGAGGAGTTTTAGAGCAGTGAAACTACTCTGTATGATACTATAATGGTGGATGCGCATCATTTTGCATTTGTCCAAGCCCATAGAATGTACAACACCAAGACTGAGCCTTCATGTCAACTGTGGACTTTGGGCGATAATGATGTGTTAACATAAGTTCATTGACTGTAACACATACACCACTCTGGTGCAGGATGTTGATGGTGGAGGAGGCTGTGTGTGTAGGGTCAGGAGGCATATAGGAAATCTCTGTATTTTCCACTCAATATTTCTATGAAATTAAAAATTGTACTTCTGAGTACACAGAAGTGTACTTTCCACTCAAAACTGCTCTAAAAATTAAGTTTATTTAATATTTTAAAAAGGACGTGTGGTTATTATCTTCAGGCTGCACCCAGTGGAGGTCAATTCCTAGGTGGGGAATTCGTGGATTCACAGACTTAGGTGCAGACTGACATCATTCAGAAATCACTCGAGGTAGAGAGCAGACATCCAGGGATCAAATCCCAACTCATCTACTTACCAGCTGTGCGTCCTTGGGCAATTTACTTAACCTCTGTGAGCCTCTGTTTCTCCATCTGTAAAATGGAAGTATAATGGAATTTATTTCAGACAGCTGTTGTGAGGATTAAATGAGATAACTTATGGCAGACTCTTAGCTGGTGCTCCATAAATATCAGCTATTACTAGCATTGTTATTATTCAAGATAATATTCATTCAACAGTAACTAATGAGCAGTATGCAAGGTACCAAGGGGAACAAGGCAGAGCTGGTTCCTACTGTCACAGAGCTTACAGGCTAATCCAGTCCTCCCTCTAGAGACACAGGGTGTTGGGAACAGAAGACACAGTTCCCATTCAGGCTTTGCAGGCAAGCACCCACTGATATACACACCCTGGAAGCAGCTTCAGTAGCCAAGTGATTTCTTAGGTGATTTTGTTATGAGAGGTGATGTGGCACAGAGCCGGGCTGCCTGGGTTCCGATCCCAGATGCCTCCTAGCTGTGGAATTTCAGGCAAGTTCCTTACCTCCTCTGTGCCTCAATTTCCCCACCTGTATAAAGGAGGGGATAATGGAACCTATCTCATGAGCTGTTGGGAGGATTCAACCCTGTAACATATGTAGAATACAGAGAATGGTGCTGAGCAAAGCGTAGGTGCTATGATGCTTTTAATAACCGCTGTTCTTGTTATGACTCATCAACGGTTCTAACCCTGACCCCAGTGAGATGGTAACCAGCAGAAAACAAGGCAGAGCTCCTTGTTGTCGATGAAGAAATCCAGGCAGCATGGTGGAGTTCTCAAGAATATACCTGCTTCGTGGGTGTTTATCCCACGGCTATGCTTGCACAGGTGTGGTACGGTTTATAAGTCAGTCATGGCCACAGAATACGTAATAGCAAAAGCCTGGAAGCAGCCTAGATTTCTGTGAATAGGAGACTGGTTAAGAAATCCATGACTCACCCAAAGACAGAAATATTAGCCCTCTGAAAGAATGAGGCAGCTGCATGTGAAATGATATGAAAAGATTTCCAAGAGTATTGTTAAATGCAAAAAGCAAGGGGCAGTGCACTTTTACTTTCTGTGTTAAGAAAAAAATGCGCGTGCCTGTGTACTTTGGTAATATGCCGGTGGTTGTCTCTGGAGGGGCACTGGGGCTCAGGGGCAGGAGGGACTCCTTTTTCCACTGGGTGCTCATTTGCACCTTTTGAATTTTAAGCCATATACATGTATTACTTTAAAAAAAAAAAAAAAGTAAGCAGAAAATTGGTGCCGATTCAAAACTCAATCCAGTTCATTGTTCTGTTAAACGTATTCCGCTGATCTCCGAGCAGATGGCCCGGGAGGGGTTGGGCCAGGGCCAGGAGGCAGCCTCCCTCCCCGTGGGTATGTGGGGAGCCACGTGGGGCCCTGTAGCTGGCACATGCCTGCAGCTCGTCTTCCCGTGTGGCGGGAGGCCCAGGGTGTGGGACTGAATCTGGGGAAGGGTGGGCTCCAGTAGCCTGGCAGGGGCTGTACACACAGAGCAAGGTCACGGTCCTAAATCTGGGTCTGGCCTGGGCAGCTTTCCAGGGGAGACAACCATGAGACAAAGCCTCGTCAGAAGCACCAGGAAAGGGCCTTCATCGCAGCTGCTTCTCTCCATTCATGGGACAATTCCACAGTGAAACTTGGGACCAGAAAAGCCTAAGGCTCAGGAAACAGATTTGGAAGGACCAGGGCTTCCTGGCCTGCTTGAGACATTGGTGGGATGGAAAGAGCCCAAAGGAACCTGGGTTCTTATTTCTTCATCCATTTGCCTGGCTGAAATACAAAGATTCTTTTCAGAGCTCTCCCTGAAGTAGCCCTCCAGCTTTAGGACACACACAGCATTGTGTGTAGGGACATTCCCTGTAGCCAAGCAAAAGTGACAGAGAGGCCCTTTCAGTTAACTGCAAAATAAGCAGGGCTCTGTCCAAAGACAGGAGCCCTTTGCCTCCTGGGCCCCGTGGTAATTCATAGGCTGTCTAAGCACCGTTTACTGCCTACAGCCTATTGGATGAGTGTTTTTCAAATGCCGTTTAGTCAATAATTCTTTATACACACTTATATAAAAAACATATGTATGCATGCAAACAGATATTCTTAAGTCCTATATCCTTTATACTTTCAGACACACACACCTACAATTCTATGTAGTCATACCCTTGACTAGCAAGATATATGATATGTGATGCAGATCAAATATTTGGTACAAGGTAATCAAACAAGATCTGCAGAAGGTTTGCAGTGACATACAGTTACAAGAGTAAGAATACAGCCTCCTTTCTTTGCTTCTCTGAATCTGGGTCACCATTAAGTCCAATTAAGTCTTTCCACCTATAGATGGTAACATTTGTACTCCCTTTTTTGATGTGTCTCATGCATTCACTTACCAAGCATTTGGGGAACACTGCCAGGCACTGTTCTAGGTTCCTGGGATATAGCGATGAACATAATGTGCAAAGACCTGTGGCCTTGTGAAGTTGGCATCCTGATGAGGAGACAGCCGTTCACTGCGGTGGCAGGTGGGGATGGGGATGGATAGAGGGGCATCCAGACTTCCCAGGGGAGTGAGTGTTGAGTGGAGACCTGAGGACTGTGAGTGAAGGAGTCACGGGGATATCTGGGGAGCAGGCTCTAGGCAGACAGACCGCAACTCTCTCGCCCACTCTAGTTACGTTGCACTCACTTGGCAAAAGCCAGCCCTGGTTAGACCCAACTCTCCACCTACGCCACACCCACATCCTTGCAGCTGAACCTCCTCTGGAGAGACACGTGCCCCATGCTGGCTGGCCTCGTAGCAATTCAGGCCCAGGATCTGGGGTGGGGAGCACAGAGGAAGCTTCATGCTTCCATTACAAATGCTTCTCCAGCCCATTCACTCTCTCATCCCCCTAGACGGCCAGTTCCCAGCAACAACTCCCTGGCCTCACTCTCAGCTAACTCTCTTTACCTCCTATCCCGCTGAGGAAATTAATCAGAAGAGCTACCTACCACTCCAAGATGCGAACCCCTTACATACTTACCGATCAGATTATTGCCCAAATCCTTGCTCTTTATTACCATGGAAGAAACGTGCAGGGGAGCCCAGCCCCCCTTTGCTTCTCAGGCATGCCACTCCCCAAATCCTCCTCTCTCTCTCCTATATTAGCAATTCTCCTTTCCCTGGCCACTACCTCATTCACATCTGCATAGAAACAGGCAGTACCATTTCCCGTATTAAAAAAAAAATTTTTTTTTTAAAACTCTCTCTTAGTGGCACTTTTCCCTCCATTCCACTTTACCCAACAAAACTCTTGGGAAGAGTTGTTCAGATGGCTGCCTGCCTCTAACCTCTCTCCTTCCTTGTACTCTTCTCCAAGTCTTTGCTCAGGGGTCACTTTCTCAGGGAGACCTTCCCTGACCATTGTACTGAAAATGGCACCCCCTCCATATGTCCTCTTCCCAGCTTCATTTTTCTCCCTAGCTCTCATCACTTGCTAATACCCTCTATAAGGGATGTATCCATTTTGTTGATTATCTACTCCGCCCCCCTACTGGGATGTAAGTCCAAATAGGACAGTGATGTCTGCTAATTTGTTCATCTGTCTGCCACATCCCCAGCACCTGGAAAAGGGCCCAGGGCATCAGAGGTGCCCAGCAATGTTTGTTTGGTGAATGAATGAATGCATGGTAAGGGCTGGGCGAGGAGCGGCAGGGAAATCACTGCAGCCGGAGCAGACTAAGCAGGGGGAATAGGGGAAATTAGGCGGGAGGGGTGGCAAGAGACCCGATCACATAGGGTCCAAGGGGAGGGTCTTACTCTAAGTGTGGTTTGGGACGCTGCTGGAGGGTTTGGAGCTGCGAAGGGACATGATCTGATTGATGTCACTGAGACTCTGGGCCGGTCAAGGTGAAAATTCGACATTTCCACAGTATGCTCGTGGGCAGGCAATTTTTACATCCTCGTGCTCATGAAAATAGACTTCAAGGAAAACAGACTTAAAGGAAAGTTCTGTGTTGCTGATGGCTTTTGTTATATAGAAATGGCTTTACAGGTAAAATAGAATGTAGGACATTTCTCACTCAGCAAAATGCAACACAACAAAACAAAACATTACTGGTAAGCACTTACACAGAACCATCCATGCTCACCTACTTACTGATAAAAATATTTAGCTCTTCAGTATGTTGCTGTGTAAACAGCTGGTGTGCAAGTATTAACACATTTTTTGAGATGTTAACCAACAGACATTTCTGAGCCTATGGTACAGGCAAAACAGGCCTGTATTAAATAACCACAGCTGGGATTCTAAATGCTGGGCCCAGAATTTGAAAATGTCTCTGCCCCTTAAGCATTCAACAGCAGCAGTAAAACACCCAGCAGTCTCCTGGCGACATCCAGCATTTCTAAGTACCCTTTCAGGCGGTATACTATGTGATCCAATGCTCATGAGATGCCGTCTTTATGAGCTGTTTAGTAAAGGTATAAGGTATTTGCTAAGAGGGGACAAGATAGTCTGGCCAGGAACTATGTGGATTGTGGGTTTAGGTCTATGTGTTTAGTTGGTGGAGTTGGTGCAGCTGCTTCTAGAATTGCAGTGGGAGTGGGGAGTAAAGTCCACAACTCTGAGCGTTCCTGGCAAGCCAAAATGGGGGTACGGGGGCTTAGAAGGGGACCAAGGATGGTGGGCCCTGGCAGCTGCCAAGCTAGGAAGAAAAGAGAAGACTGATTCTAAAGAGGTGCTGGCTGGTGTTTATGGCTCTTGTACCAGGGTCCCAGTTATTATAACTGAGCACACAGGAAGCTGGCTCTGGGCTTGCTAGACTTTGCAGGGGGGCGGCTGCATGTTCCCAGTGCTTCGTTAGCTCCTTCCCCAATACTGAGGGTCAGGCAAAGCGGGCCACAGCCTTCCACTTTGATAGATGTCCTCACCCCTCTGGGCATCAAGGGTCATTGCCACAGTGCTTCTAGGAAGCTCGGGACTTGAGACTCTAGACCAGTGGTTCTCAAGTGTGGTCCCAGCAGCAACAGCATCACCTGGGAACTTGTTAGAGATGCAGATTCTTAGGCTCCACCCCAGAGCTGCTGAATCAGAAACTCTGGGGGTAGGTCCCAGCAACCAGCGTTGAATAAGCTCCCTAAGGAATTCTGATGCGCGTTGCAGTTTGGGAACCACTGATATAGACCAGTTCCAGGCGATGCTGCTGCTGCTGGTTCTGGGACCATACTCTGAAAACCAGTGTTCTAGAAATTTCACAAGCAAATCACTCAGGTAGGTTATGAGTAAATCCAGTTATTAAATAACAAGTATTACTGAATACCTAAGGGCTGTTTAACAGTGATTGCCTCTGTACAAGGGGATTGTGGGCAACTCTTAAAAGTTGATGTATCTCTGTATTGTTCAAAGTTGTTATTATAAACATGTATTACTTTTGCAGATAAAAAAAGATATTTTAAAAATATAAATACCTCATTCTTTAGAGTAGTGCTTCTCAAACTTCACTGTGCAAACCATTTAGGAATCTTGTTAAAAATGCAGATTCTGGTTCCATAGGATGGGGGCGGGGGAGGCAGGGCTGTGAGATTTTGCATTTTCAGCAAGCTCCCTGGTGATTCCAGTCTACTGGCCCACGGGCCACCCTTTGGATTTACAGAGTACAAAGCACTGTCATGTGTATTACATTTTTTGTTCCTTGTTACAACCCTGGCAAACAGATTCACTAATTCACTTATTCAACCATTAGGTTCTACAACATACATATACTGGACATACAGATATGGTCTAATGGGGTGGAAAACCAACCAACCACCAAAAAACCCACATGTAAACAGGTAAACAAATATAAATAGTGATCAGAACTGATCAGGAAATAAAGAGGGTACCGAAAAAGAAGGGCTCTAGGAGGAGGTGATTTTGGCAGTGACGGTAAGGATGAGCCACGGAGAAGTTCAAGGGCCAGCTCTCGGTAGACACCAGGAAGCTCCTGCAGCTAGCAGGCAGGGAAGGAAGACCCCCAAACCCGGACGGGGGAGAGGGTGGAAGCAGGGCCCGCCAGGACAGGAAGGCCGTGGTATTGGGCCGATTTCAATCCAAATGCGGGGTAAGCATTGAGGGTTTAAGCAGGGAAGTGACTGGTCTGGTATTTGCCTTGGGATCACGCTGGCTGCTGTTCAGGAAATGAAACCTCTCCAGGGTCTCCTCGGAGGTGGTGCAGGGAGTGCTGGGCCATGCGAGGGCGCCCAGGAGTCAGGCCCGGCGCCCTCAGAGTCGCGTGGATCTATTCGGGGGGGTCAGGAGTCCCCTCGTGAATAACGAGCCACCAGGGCACGTGTTTTTATTGCCGCACAGAGGACTTCAAATAAGCGCGCTCCGGGCAACAACATGACTTTTAACCCTTTCAGAGGACTTGGGCTCGCATCCGCGCTTTGCTGGTCACGATGGCATCTTGGACACTTCCCCCTCGGTGCCTCAGTCTCTCTACCTGTCTAGGAGGACTTGGGCCAGCCCACGGGTGACACCCTGGGTCGCCAATCCTGCATCCCCGTTTAGGGGGGAGGGTACGGCTGGGGCAGAGGCGGCACAAGGGGCTGGCTTCCCACCCGGGAAACTGAGGCACGGTGGGGAGAGGAGCGCGCGCCCTCCACACTCCCGCAAACTCCAGGCGGCCCGTCTCGTCTCCACGCAAGCTGTCCAGGCCGCCTGCCAGCCGTCTCCACGGAGTGGCCCCCGCCCAGCCCTGCCCGAAGACCGGAGCTGGGCCGGGCTTCTCAGGGGGCGGCAGTGGCGGCGGGGAACTCGGCGCCATCACCGGGCTCGAGCGCTGGAAGAGACGCGCGGGACACACCTCCAGCTTCCCCAGACCGGTCGGGCGCGGGCCTGCCCAGGGTCGCCAGCCTCTGCGCGCGCCGACCCCGCCCCTCGCCGGCGCCCCCGCCCCTCGGCCTCCTCCTCCGCCTCCGCCTCTTCGCAGGCCCGCGACGTGCCCGGCCGGCGACCGAGCTGCAGGGACGGCGTCCGGCGCGCTCACTTCCGCGTCCCGCCGCCCTCCGGTCCGCGCGCGCCCAGCCACCGCCGCCATCGGACAATAGGCCGCCCGCCCGGCTGCCGTGAACTTCCTGCCGGGGCCCGGCCGGCCTGTGTGCCCCGGACCCTGATCCCTCTCCGCGCCGGCCAGGATCGCAGCTCCGCGCCACCAGGGGAAGCAGCGGAGGACCGAGCGCCCGGGACGTTCCAGCGCCTCCCGCCGCCGCGCCTTTGCTCTGGCCCGGCGGGTAGGCGGCCTCTGCGCTCTTCGCTCTGGGCGACTTAACCCTGTCCAGCGGCTGCTGCCTTGTTGTGGGTTTCCGAGTTTGGTTGCTTAAGGAGGATGTGATTTTTCCCCTCCTTATTTCTTTTTCCTTTTATGATTTGAAACAGAGAAAAGAACTCACAGCCAGCTCGTACAGCGAAGTGCCACCAGCTACCCCCACGTGGACACCTCCGAGAGGAAAGGGAATTGGAAGCAAACTTGGTCCAAGTGACTTTGAGGCCTTACCCTCGGCTGGACTCTAAGGCCTGGGGTCATGACTCTCATGCTGGGCAGGTGGAAGGCTTTACCTGTCCTGGGCTGGACGTGAGTCTCTGCCCTTCGCCAGCACCTCCACCGGCCCACCTCCACACACTCAATACCCAGCATCTAGGCTAGGCCCGGACACTTGTCAGCAACATGGATAAGTATGACGACCTGGGCCTGGAGGCCAGTAAATTCATTGAGGACCTGAACATGTATGAGGCCTCCAAGGATGGACTCTTCCGAGTGGACAAGGGTGCAAGCAACAACCCGGAGTTTGAGGAAACACGCAGGGTGTTTGCCACCAAGATGGCCAAAATCCACCTGCACCAGCCGCACCAGCTCCTGCAGGAGGAGACCCTGCCCAGGGGCAGCCGAGGTCCCGTGAACGGTGGGGGCCGCCTGGGCCCACAGGCCCACCGGGAAGCTGATGGAGGCAGCAAGGTGATGGGGGATGGCGCTGCGAAGCCTCCTCTCGCTGCCTCGACAGTGGCCCCTGGGACAGCCACAACCATTGCAGCTGGGCAGCCCTTGTCCCCACCCCAGGAACAGAGGGCCAAGCTGTGTGTCCGTGGCGCAAGGCAAGGCAGCCAGGACTGTGGATCCAAGGAGAGCGTGGCGAGTTCTGAGATGTCTGCTTTCCATCGGCCGGGCCCCTGTGAGGATCCTTCCTGCCTCACCCACGGAGACTATTATGACAACCTCTTTTTGGCAAGCCCCAACTGGGGAGATGAACCAGCTGTGTCCCCCAGCATCAGACTGGGTGTAGGAAGTGGGTGGTCTGGCATGCCAGGGAGTGGCCCGCCACTGTCCACACCCTCCAGGGTCCATCACCTATACCAGCAGCAGCTTTCCCCGAGCTCCAGCAGGTCATTGCAGAGCAGCCAGGATGGTGGTGTTGGTGGCCACAGCAGTGAGAAGCCAGCTGCTCTTTGGACCACCGCCTCCTCCCAGCGAGTGAGCCCTGGCCTCTCTTCCCCAGGCCCAGAGAACGGGGCCCTACCGAGACCTGCTCAGCCCAGGACCCCTTCTTTCTCAGCGCCCCTGGCCCTGAACCGCTCCGGTCAGGGACCTCTTCCAAGAACAAACTCGGGGGTAGGGAGTGAGGTTTCAGGCATGATGCCCAAACCTACTGTGGACCCTCAACCCTGGTTCCAGGATGGCCCCAAATCTTACCTTTCTAGCTCTGCCCCTTCATCCTCGCCAGCCAGCATGGACAATATGCAGCTGGGTGCAGTCCCTGGGCCGGGTCCCAAGCCTGGCTGTACAGACCCTGGCGTTGGTCCCAAGCTCAGCCTTGTCCATCCAGTGATGTCTACCTTGCCCGAGTTATCTTGTAAAGAAAGTCCCTCTGGCTGGTCCTCTGATGGCAACCTGGGGCCTGTGCTCCCAGAGAGCCCCGGTTCCCCCAGGGTGAGGCTGCCTTGCCAGACCCTCATCCCGGGCCCTGAGCTTGGACCCACGGCTGCCGAATTGAAGTTAGAAGCCCTCACCCAACGTCTGGAGCGTGAGATGGATGCTCACCCGAAGGCCGATTACTTTGGTGAGTGAGAGACTGGTGTGATTGCCCATAGTGGGTGATGGGGCCCCTGCATTTGGGCATTTGGGGGAAGTGCCCCCCACCAGGGATGCTGTAGCTCTCCTTGAGTGGCCTGCTTTTTTGTGTGTGTGTGTGTGTGTTCCTCTTTCAGCTGCTTCTGAAACTTGAAAAGAAACTTGAAAGTATCCCTAGGCAGAAAGCAGATCTTGCAGCTGGGTGTTACCCATGTGCGAAGGGCAGGATTACTCATGACTGCTCCCCCAAAAGGGAAATGCTGTGATTTTGGATTTCAGAGGTTTTGGGGGTGACTTAGAGCCTCTCTCAGTGACTGGCTCAGGCAGGACTTGAATGGGCTTCTCAGGTCCAGGTACCCCGTGAGTGTTCCATCTGTAGCTGGCTGGGCCAGGTGGCTCTGACTGTTTGAGGACCAGTGGTCGGGCAGGGGCTCTCGGTGGCTCCCTATGTGTGCGCGTGTCTGCCTGCAGGTTCTGTGTTCAATTGAGGGAGGTGAAACACTGACACGGAAGGCTTTGTTCTAGAGCAGTAGTTCACAAAGTGTAGTTTGGACCCTTAGCCTGGGAACTAGTTAGAAATGCAGATTCTTAGGCTGCACCCCAGACCTACGGCATCAGAAACTGTGGGGTGGGACCCAGCAATCAGCATTTTCACAAGCCAGCCCAGGATCCTGACGTTCTGGGAAATTTGAGACCTGTGCATTAGGTACCTTCTAACTCAGGAACGGCACCCCACCCCGCCCCGCCCCCGCTTCCAGCTGGCAGCCAGGTTACACCCACAGTCCGTGGCTCCCAAGAGGATAGAAGATGCTTCTTGCTGGTTTCACTCCAACTTGCAAGTTTTGTTTTCTTCTCTTTTAAAGCCACAAACTCTTGGAGACTGCTAGCTTCAGCTTTTTTCTCCTCACAGGGCTTGGAGGCAGCAGAAAAGCAGTGATATGCTTCTGTTGAGTAATGATGTAGCCGTCTCATAGGAGAGCTAACTAGAAAGACAGCCTACTTTTAGAAGAGTCTGAGGGTTGCTTTTATTTTATTTTTTCATTTTTGAACTCTGCACAACTGAGGTCACGATTTCCCCACACGAGGCCTGTGAACCGTGGGAAGCTGAGTGCCGCTGGGGTGGCAGCTCTGTCAGGCAGGGTCCGGGAAGGCCCTGGACAGGGAGGGTGACCGGCTTGCTCCTTTCCGTCTACCTCATTCTGCGTCAGTGAGTGATTCTGTCCCGAGGTGCTTGGAGGGGTGGGGTCCGAGGCACTCAAGCTAGCACTGTGTTCTTGCTTCTCATGAGAGCCTCACGGGAACAGCTCTCACACCACCCTGGGCAGTCAGAGGTTGGGGTGACTGTTTACTGGCTTATGTTTTAGGGTACCCTCTTACTGTGAACTGTTCACTGGTTTATGTTTTAGAGCACGTAGCACCCTCGTACTGTGAACCATCTCTTCTCCTTTGCAAATCCCCCACTTTGGGAATAATACTTGGCTGGAAGAACTGTGGGTTTTTTAGTTCAAACTGTTGTTGAATTGTTTTCTTCCAGTTTTATTGAGATATAATTGACGCAGCATTGTATTAGTTTAAGGTGTACAGCATAATGATTTGATTTACATGCATCATGAAGTGATCATCACAGTAAGGTCAGTGGACATCCATCATCTCATGTGGGTACAAATTAAAGAAATAGGAAAAAATACTTTTTCCTTGTGATGAGAACTCACGACTCTTAACTTTCATATAGAACACACAGCAGAGTTAATTACATTTATCATGTTATACATTACACCCCTAGTACTTACATACCTTATAACTGGAAGTTTATACCTTTGACTGCCTTTGTTCAATTCCCCCTCTCCCGCTCCACCCCCCTCCCACCTCTGGGAGCCACAAATCTTATCTCTTTTTCTATGAGTTTGTTTTTGAAGTATAATTGACCTCCAACACTATGTTAGTTCCTATTACACAACACAGTGATTCGGTATTTCTATACATTTCGAACTGATCGCCGCAATAAGCCTAGTTACGATACGTCACCTTACAAAGATACTATGTAGTTATTGACTATATTCCCCACACTGTACATTTCATACCCATGACTCATTTGTTTTGCAACTGGAAGTGTGTACCTCTTTCCCTCACCTATTTCTTTCCTTCCCTACCCCTGTCCCCTCAGGCAACCACCTGTTTGTATCTATAACTCCGTTTATGTTTTGTTGTGTTTGTTCATTTGTGTTGTTTTTTTGATTCCACGTACACATGAAATACAGTATTTATCTTGAATTTTGAACTCAAGCTCATTAAACAACAAAACGGCAGTTTTATTTTTTCAGGGAGGCAAGTTTATACACTGCCTCAGAGCAGAGATACTGGCTAACACTAGCCATTCATTCAGCCCATGTTTATTGAGTGCCTACTTTGGGCCATGGGGTACATAATGAATGGGACGGACAGAAACCCCTGCTTCCCCAGACCAGACAGTGCAGTAGAGGGAGACAGGAGATGAACAAAATAAATAAGCAAGTATGAGGGAGAGAAATAGGAAGAGGAGAGGATGGAGCCTCCGGGCAGGGAGTGGCAGGGAGGTTTCTGGTTTTAAATCAGGTGATCAGGGAAGATCCCATCGAGAAGGTGGCATTGGAGCTAGGCTTGAAGGAGGCAAGTCTGAGTCTGCCCAGGGAAAGGGCTTTCCCAGCAGGGCAGACAGCAAGAGCAGAGGCCCCGGGACCTGGGCTGTGCCAGGCAATGTGCTAGACACTGTTTAATTTACTCATGTAATCTTAGGAAGCCCATTTCACCAACCTGGAAACTGAAGCTCAGAGAGGTTAGATTATTGATCCCAGGTCTCACAGCGGGGACTGGGTGTAGCTGGGGTCTGAGCCCCACAGTTGGGGCTCCCTGCCCATTTTTCTAACCAGCATTGCCCAGCTGCCTCCCAAGCACAGATGTGAAAGTCTGCTTTATTTATCTATTTTTATGGTTGTTTTTTCCTTAATTGAGGTGAACTTCCTATAACGTAAAATTAATCATTTTAATTAATTTGGAATTAATTTAAAAAGTAATGAGTGGCATTTAGCGCGTTCGCCGTGTTGTGCAAACACCACCCCTATCTAGTTGCAAAACATTTTTATCACCCCCAGAGGAAACCCATCCCCATAAATCAGTTGCTCCCTAATCCCCCAACTCTCCCAGCCCCTGGCAACCACCAGTGTACATTCTCTCTCTCTGGCTTTACTTATTCTGGATATTTGATACAGAGGGAATCATATTGAAGTTATTTTTTGACTAAGCATTACATTCACGTGTAGAAAATTTAAAAGACGCAAAAACACATAGCGTGGAAAATGAGTCTCTTTCTCACCCCGGTTTCTAGCCGAGCATCCTGGCGTGATGAGTGTATATGTGTGTGTATCTCCCTGTGGGCCTGCTGTCCACCTGCTCTTTGCCTTTCCCTCTGAACAGTGCGTCTTGGCAGCTGTTCTGCATCAGCACGCGTTGAGTTGGCTCAGTGTCACCCTCGGTGGATGTGCCCCGGGTCACGTAAGCAGCCTCGTGGTGGACTTCAGAAGGGCCAACTGCAAGGTGAAAGCCTAGCTTTGTGACAGACTCCCGGGGGCGGGGCGGGGGGTAGGTTGCAGGGCTGGGGGCTTTGTGGCCTTTAAATGTTGCCTAGTTGCCCTCCGCAGAGGTCATGCCAGGGACCCCACTGCCCATCATATAGGAGAGGGCCTGCCCCCACCTGCTTTGGCAGCTGAGCTTCCAGCCACTCTAACGGGACTGGCCACGTGGCCAAGGAGGACGTCTCTCCTCTGAGCACCTGCCCGTCAGTATGTGGCCCAGCCCTGCTCTGGGACCTTGGACAAACTGTCCCTCTGAGACCTCCCCACTCATCCACAGTACGAGGCTCTTGGCTGGTTGAGGGGCTCACATCGGCAGATGTCTTTCCCTTCGCTAGGTCTGGTGTTATTTGAAAGATTTAGTCGGTCCAACACGCTACATTTATTACATAAGGATGAAATTTTACTTCTAAATAGAAGAATATCTATTGATACAGGGCTCTCGGCAGAGAGAATCAGGGTAACGTTAACAGTCATCATCGGAGTTGATGTAATTCTAGGCAGAAGCAAAGCAAAGTTGCTGTTTGGGTTGTTACCTGGACCCCTTCCTGGGCATTTGACCTGTGCGAAGAGCTTGTGAATCCCTGCTACCACCCTGGAGGACACTTGGGTTTGAAGACACCTCAGTGTCCAGTTATTGATCAGTTATTGATCAGCTTATCACCGAGGACTCTTCTGGCACTTTCCAAGGCCAGGTCTCTGTGGCTTCGGGACAGTTTGGCCCCAGGGAGGCATTTCTTCCCCCTCTTTCTCTCCCATGTTCCTCTGTGGCCTCTTTGTGTCTTCCAGTCCTTGAGGAAAGAGTTAAGGACAAACTCTTGATGCTTCTTAGAGAACACTGTTGGGTTTCCATCTCCCTGGGCCTTGCGCTCAGAAGATGCCCCCCACCCCACCGTGTGGTTGTTTTCACACCACTGTGTTCCCTGCAGAGGAAGTGAAGAGGCCCTCGTGCCGTTTGTTTACTCTCACCCGTCTTTTCTTCCACGGTAGCCATCTGTCCTCCTCACACTGGTCGTCTCCCCCCTTTCTAAGGAAAAAGGACCCAAATAAACCACCTGCCACAGGCTGGGTTTCCCGGGAAGCTGACTCTGAGACAGAGTCTAGCGTGCAGGGGGCTGACTAAGGGTGCTCTTGGGACCCTAACTGTGGAGTGAGGAGGAGGAAGCAGGAGTGGGCAGGGAGGACCCCAGCTGCCGTGCGGGCCTGACAAGCCTGGGCCGACCCCAAGGGGGCTCGGGAGCTGGAAAAGCCCTCAGGGCCGCCCCGCATTCCGCCCCGGCGTGGAGGTGACCGGGCAAGGCGGCTCTGAGTCGCTGACAGGTGAGGCTCCCTCCTGCCCCCCCAGCGGCTGGGCCAAGACTCCTTCAGCGAAGGGATCTGGGTGTCCACCACATCCCCGGTCCCGGGCAGAGAAGACCCCATTCCTGGTGACCTTGGCCATGATTTTAACCATAGTGACGTCTGTTGAGCGCCTGTATGTAACCTTCACAGCCAGACTCCGTTATTCTCTGTTTACAGTTGAGAAACCAAGCCCGTGATATGCTCAGGACCACACAGGTGTCCGCGGTGGTGCTGCCACGCCAGGTGGGGCTCTGATCGCTTGCACGGGAGAACTAGGTGGTCTTTCGGGGCTGAATTGGATGTTCTCCATTTGCCCCTCCAGATTCACTCTCCGCCCAGCTGCTGTGGGGGCATCAGTGGCCTCCCTGCCCCTTCCAGGCCTTCTTCCCCATGGTCAGGACTCTGGACCTGCAGCCCCCGGCTCCTTCCCTCCCTGCTGTGTGTGGGTCTGGGGGACCAGGCACTGCTAGTGCTGCCCACGAGAGCCACACTCTGAGGCACCAGCGGGGTGGCGAGGCAAGAGGAAGCTGGTTTCAGGGTCTCTGTCACCCAGCAAGTGGACGGACGGGCCCTTCTCCACCTACATGGAGAGAGAAGCACCTGGCTCTGTCTTTAGTTTTCCTGTCTTGGGTGGACATTCCTGCTGCAGTATTTGAACTCAGAAAACTGCAACGGCAGACCTGCCTTAGCCTGAGAGCCTGAGAACAAGTGTGACTCCTTCTGGGGATGGTCCTGCCCTGCCAGGGACCAGGGAGCCTGTCACACTTGATTTCATTTTACTAGCAACGCAGGAGGTGAAATAAGCAGTCCAGACAAGGAACCCGTGAATGTCCTATCTGCTCCCTCCCATTGGACAGTCTCTTCAGCATCGAGCTGCGTGTTGTCTTAATGACCTTTCAAGCACGTCTTATCTGACTTGATCAGCAACAGACGCTTGAAATATGGGGCTTAAGTCCAGCCTGGAATGCAAAATTGAGGATGATTTTCAGAGCATTTGTCATGTAAAAGGAAACAACATGGGCCAATCCTGTAGAAGAGGGGCCCCTCCAGAATTCAGGACAGGGGCCTGTGTGCACCCCAGAGGCCCTGCTTACCCCCCAGATATCAGGCATTGCAGTAAACCCAAACCAAGTGCTGAAGTAGCAGAAGTGGGCAGAAGATCATTAACCACCTGGCCCTGTCTGAGTAGCTGGCATGACCAAGTGTGGGAACTTCTGCCCACATTCCTTTTGGAGACCTGGTGCCATAATTTGGACCTGCTGAATCCAGGCTTCTATAGCCATGGAAGTAAATTTCTGATCCTTTGGTAACTTTTGTAAATGACACTCAAGAATCCAATTCTGGGCTTCCCTGGTGGCGCAGTGGTTAAGAATACGCCTGCCAATGCAGGGGACACGGGTTTGAACCCTGGTCCGGGAAGATCCCACATGCCGCGGAGCAACTAAGCCCGCGAGCCACAGCTACTGAAGTCCACGCGCCTAGAGCCCGTGCTCCACAACAAGAGAAGCTGCCGCAATGAGAAACCCACGCACCACAACGAAGAGTAGCCCCCGCTCACCGCAACTAGAGAAAGCCTGCGTGCAGCAGCGAAGACCCAATGCAGCCAAAAATAAATAAATAAAATAAATTTATTTTTAAAAAAAGAATACAATTCTGCCTGTCTAGCCTAGCCAGTGTGCACCCTGAGACATGGGGATTCCCAGCTGTTTAGAAATTGGGTAGCTTATGTGCATGTTGTTTTGTAGGCCAGGTAATCTTCCCTTCAAAACCAGGAAGGTATATATTTTAAATTTTTTTTTTTTTTTTCCTGTACGCGGACCTTTCACTGTTGTGGCCTCTCCCATTGCAGAGCACAGGCTCCGGACGCGCAGGCTCAGCGGCCATGGCTCGCGGGCCCAGCCGCTCCGCGGCATGTGGGATCTTCCCGGACCGGGGCACGAACCCGTGTCCCCTGCATCGGCAGGCGGACTCTCAACCACTGCGCCACCAGGGAAGCCCTATATTTTAAATTTTTATTGATGTATAGTATACATATATTGTAGATGCTCAGAAAGTGAAGACACGCAGCACACAGATCAAAGCACAGAGCACGACTAGCACCCAAGAAGCCCCCTGCGTGTGCCCTCTTACAGTCACCACTACCCGCCAGGGAGAGTTGTGACTTCTGACTGCAGACATGAGGGTTTTTAAAAAAATATATTTATTTATTTATTTGGCTGGGTTGGGTCTTAGTTGTGGCACACGGGATCTTTCTTTTTTTTAGTTGTGCACGCTGGATCTTCAGTTGTGGCATGCATGCGGGATCTAGTTTCCTGACCAGAGATCGACCAGAGATCGAACCCTGGCCCCCTGCACTGGGAGCACGGAGTCTTAACCACTGGACCACCAGGGAAGTCCCCAAACATGAGTTTCTGAGCAATTGTGTGGTTTGAAGTAACTTCTGAAACCTTGAGATAATTAAAAAACCTTTCATGGCAGGTTTTTGGATGGATGGAGAGCGCATGGCTGATCCGAGCACAGCTGAGGCTGGGGCAGCAAGGAGTGGGTGCTGTCAGCAGGGCCATCCAGCTCACTCTGTACCGGTGGCTGCTCCCGTGTGGTCAGTGGTCAGGGCTCCAACACTGTTTTGGTCCTCTGTGTTCTCTGGAGGGATGGACTTTTCATTATACGCTTTAGCCCTGTCCCTACTGCCCGCTCTCCCCACAGGATTTCTCTTCTGAGATTTCGGGGTAGGGGGACGATCAGCAACCCCTACAGTTCATTCAGAATGATTCATCTGTTCACTGGGTCCACATGTCGGCAAGGCGTGCTTGTCCACTCCCCGCTGTGCTCTTAGCACTGGGCTTGGGAGGACACTGGAGGGTCAGACTCAGCCCTTGCACTTGGAGTGACAGCCACTCTTCTGTCACCCCGGCCTCAGGCCTGCACTCGGGGTGTCCCTCCAACCCCGCCGTGATCACCGGCTTCTGTCGCACTGGCCTTGTTGCCAGTCCTTGAGCTAATGGAGTTCTTCCCCACCACAGGGCCCTTGCCCTTGCTGTTCCCCAGCCCACGTCCTCTGACCAGCACGCTGCTGCCCCCCTGCCATCCCCCTCGGGGTGGCGGGTCTCCAGCTGTAGCCCTGGCCAGTCCTGACAGCTGTTTCCCACGGCAGCTGCCTCATCCCATCAGGCTGTCTTTCTGAGGTTCTCCCTCCTCGGAATGTTTCTGCTCTGTTCCTCTGTGACCAGGAAAAAATGTCTTGTTTTTTCCATCTAATTTCCCTGCTCTTTCCACTCCTAATGCAGAACGTCGAATTGACCTTTAGACATGACTATTCTTGCCAGAGGTTTTTTTTTTTAAAGTTATGTTTCTTTACATCTCTGGATCTCCCGCTCAGGAGAAGGAACTGTGGAAGAAATGCATCAGGTGTTTGGGGGTGAAGCAACCAGGTGTTCTGGGCCCGAGCCTACCAACAGCCCCAGGTGTGATGTGGGGCTGCTTGCTCTTCCTCTGTGCTGAGCCAGGGCCACCTCTGAGGGCTCTTCCTAACCCAAAGTGCTCAGGCTGTGGGTACAATCGGATGCCGATTTTAGCTGATCGAGTAACAAGGGACTGGGCAGCAGTATTGTCCACAGTGGCGAGAGCCCGGAAAGGTAGAGGGCCGAATGGCCTAGCATCTCATCTCCCTTCCAGGCCTCTACAGAATTAAAAAACAACTTTTTTGTTTGTTTAGTTACAGTTACATTTTCAGTTGTAAGCGGTAGTCATTTTTACTGTAGGTATTCTGGAAAATACATACAGTTAAAACAAGAACCATGAATCACTGACATGCCTGCCACCCTTAGAATAATCAGTGTTAAGATTTTCTGCAGAAAGTTTCCAGTCCCAAGTAGCGGCTGGAGCCCGCGGTGATGCAGGCTGCATGGTGTGCTGTGGTTCATGGCTCTTTGGCCAGATGTAGAAGCATTTACTGAGTTAGAAGCCAGTTTGCTCTGCGGTGTGTCTGATGAAAGTGAGATTAGGAAGGACTGAAGATTTCCTGTAGGAAACAACCACACATGGGGAGCCACTGATATTATGGGGGTCACCCACCCTAGAGCCCTTCTCTTAAAAAATAAATTTATTTTATTTACTTATTTATTTATATTTGGCTGCATTGCGTCTTCGTTGCTGTGCGCGGGCTTTCTCTAGTTGCAGCGAGCGGGGGCTTCTCTTCGTTGCGGTGCGCGGGCTTCTCATTGTGGTGGCTTCTTTTGTTGTGGAGCACGGGCTCTAGGCACGTGGGCTTCAGTAGTTGTGGCACGAGGGCTCAGTAGTTGTGGCTCTCACGGGCTTAGTTGCTCTGCGGCATGTGGGATCTTCCCGGATCAGGGATTGAACCCATGTTCCCTGCGTTGGCAGGTGGATTCTTAACCACTGCAGCACCAGGGAAGTCCCTCCAGAGGCCTCTTGAGACTCTCATTCTAATTAAACTTGGGGTCCCTAGTGTGGGGGACAGCTGGGAGCACTGGCCATGGGGCTCACTGAGCTTGTTTTTGTTAGCATATCCCAGGACATCTCTGAGGGCTCTTGCGGTACCCTCAGCGTTTCTGGGTCTCAGGCTTGAAATGGGACAGTGGCCTTGGGGCCTGGCCCTGTCAGGGCCCCAGATCGTGGGGCTGGGTGGTTGTCTGTTGAAGGAATGCAGGGGCCTCAGTTAGGGCGTGGAGGGGGAAGAGGAAGGGATGTTTAGCCAGGGTTACGGCTCTGAGATAGTTTTGCTAAAATTTATTGAGCAGGTTGCTCCGTGTCAGGCACTTTGCTAATCATCTCACACGCATTAACTTGTTTAATCCTCCCAACAACTCTATTTTATAGATGGGGAAACTGAGGTTCACAGAACAGAACCTAAGTAACTTGCCTAATGCATTTATGAAGGAGCTTTGCTGAGTCCAGGATCCTGACCGCCGCGCTGCGCTGGCTCGGAGCTCCTGGGAGCACGGTGGCTTTCTGACAAAGGGACCCCAGAGGGCATTGTGGCTATGAGTAAATCAGGCCTGAGGTCTCCCGCTTCTCTGGTGGAGCAATGAGGAGGCAGGCCGTGGATGGCTGCCCAAGCTGGTTAGAGGGGCGGATCCCACTCTTGCAGCTAGGGGTGCACCCAGGTTCATCTTCAGGTCAGGAGCCTGGGCTCGTACCAGCCCCTCCCTGCCGGGCAGTGACAGAATCGTGGAGGCTCAGAGGCACATACATGGGCTGCGTAGGGGCTTTGACTGCCCACAGCCCCTTGACCCTTGACTTTTCCTGTTCTCCTGAAGGGTGTTGGTTAGGGCGAGCGGGCCATGCCCTCAGGGGTGCCTGTGTGACACCCCCAAGGGTTCTGGGCAAGGGCAGGGGTGTGCCAGCCCACACTTTCCTTGGGGGCAGCTAGGATGCCTTGGTCTAAGGGTCAGTATCAACCCCAGGCCGTGTGCGGAGATGCTCAAAACCCAGCGTTGGATGAAACTACACTCAGAGTCCATCTGGCAAACCGAACAGAAACCTTACCCTAAAACAAAACAGGCCTCCAAAAGTTCCCAGGCGTGTTAACCGCAGGGTAGTACTTGTCACCAAATATTTATATCCATTTCGGGTTTTGTTTTTCATCTGTCCCCTCCCAGGGAAACCAGCTGGACACAGAATCTCAGGGTCACGCTGGAAGGCTGGAGGCTCTCTGCCTGGGTGTTTCCGAGGGAGTATTTTAGATCCAGGTTATTTTTAAATTTTGAGAGCCACGGTGTTTAGACTTGGCCAAGTTCTTCCCTCATCTGTTTTGTTCTGTAGTTCGTCTCTGTGTGTCCCAGGGGAGCGTGGTCCGGTTACTCCCGGTCACTGGAAGTTGGTCAGGAGCGTATCAGGGCCTCTACCTTCCTTCCCCCACACATGTCTTTGTAACATATTGAAAGTTCTGGAAGCCTGCCATGATGCTGTCTGTCATTCAAGAGGAGGGGACTTCAGTTCAGCGTGGGTCTGTCCTGCCGCTGATCCTGGGAGGTGCGGTGACCCAGGTCATTCAGGACGTCGTGGACAAGGCCCCCGTCTTATAATGCAGGCCCTGAGTCGGGGTGAACCCATCACAGCAGGCTCTGGGCCCAACTGCATGTGACGGTCACCTCAGCACGATAAGACAGTAGCAGATTGGCCTTTTGCTGCCTAGAGCCTGACAGTGGCTTCCCTGTTCTCCCAAACCTCCCCATGAGCTGAATTAATGGTTTCCTTTCAGCGGAGCGGAGCCGAGTGGTGGCCATGTTTGCTCACATGACGATCAGGGCTGGCCCCAGGGAGCGGGGTAGAGGTTTCCCATCTGCTGAAACATCGCCTGTTCTGTTCCCCTCTCCAGCTCCTTACTTTGCATTGCTTCCTGCTGGTGCAGTAAGGTAGTGAATTTAGAGAGAGATGGATTTCAGGGCTGGGCCCCAGGGCGTTTGCTGACAGAGTTACTGTCACGTGGAACATGCTGGCAGCAGGCTCGGCAAGATGCAGGCCTGCCTGGCGATGCTTGAGGGCTGTGCCGGCTTGGACACCCTGCTTCACTTTGCTGCCCTTGGTTTCCTCACCTGACAGGGACTGGAGGTCCTGTGCTCCTTCTAATTCTGTTTCCTTTCCTGTGCTCCGAGCCTCCAGAGCCACGTTTGGATTCAGGGCTGTTGCCTGGGAGGAGACTCCTGGCTGTGAGGGTGACAGTGTTTGGAGGCAGGACCTGCTTCAGACACTGTATGCGAGGCATGCGGGCATCAGTTGAATGGAAGCTAGTCCCTCATTGGCTTGCAGAGAAACCAGCAAGAGCGCAGAAGCCCAGGGAGGGAAGGACATGGAAAACAACAGACACGCCCCAGGCAGCAGGCCAGTGGGTGGTGATGGCAGGCGCTTCTGGTTGGCCCACCAGGTCCCTCCGTGAGATCATGTCCCAGCAGAGGTGACTCCAAAATGCCCTTCTCCCACTAATAATGCTTGGTCATCATCGGCCTTGCTCATGAACTCAGAACTGTATCCTTTTGGGAAAAAAAATGGACACTCTATGATAAAACAGCCCTTAAGAAATAAGGAAAGTGAGGAAATAAAACCAAACACTGATTTAGTGATAAGATTCAATACACAAAACACGGGGCCTGGTCTATAGAAGTTACTCGTGAACTATTTGTTGAATGAATGAATCATGGCGTGCACTTCTAATGTTATGCAATCAGAGTAAAAAATCAGAATGTTTTAGTTACAATGCCTGTGGGCTGAGACGCAGTGGATGCTACAGACACAGTTTCTTTGTCACCTGTTCCCGGTGGTAGCTGTGACGTGCTGTGCTGATATCTGTGCTCCCCTGTCTGAGTAGAAGGATGAGCTTATTGGGCAAGGACTCGGGTGACATGGCCGGTGGCAGGTGGGCTAGTCTGTAAGCCTGGAGAAGTCCTGTTCCCCAGGGCAAACTTGAGACATGACCACGTTTTGAGGAGGAGGGGATTTCGGTAGGACAGCGTGGAACCTGGGTGCATCTCTGGATGGTTTCCTGTCTTGCTTGGCTGGGTGGAGCTTTGGAGGCAGTCCTGAAGCAGGGGTTGTGGGCGTGAACCTTGAGTGGGGCACTGACTTTCCGGCCAGGTTCCCAAGGCTCTCACGGACCCCAACCCCAGTCCTACCCAGACCCTTCCCCCACCTCTGTCCATCACCACTTCCAGTTCCAAGCCCAAATAGCGTATTCCCTCAAGAGCCATTATGGATCGCCTACTGTATACAAGAGACTGGATTAGAATTTGTGGGGCTTCTTTTGTGCCAGACTTATTGCCTGGCCCTCTGCTGGGTGTGGGGTGTCTGTGCTGGTCACTGTTGTACCCCCAGGGCCTAGAGCAGTGCCTGGCACACAGTAGATGCTCAGTATGTACTTGAACAAATGGTGAACGCCCCGGCCAGTGGAGGGAAGGGATGTTCCCTGACGCCCTCCTGAGTGGCAGTGCTTTGAGTGGGGTGTTAACCCTGTGGCGGGCACACAGCGCCGTGCGGGCACACAGCGCCGGGCTGGCTGTCCACGTCCCTCACCCTGACTGGTCGTTACTCGGAAGAGCTTTCCTATGTGTGTAGAAGGTGTCTCGGGTAGCTGAGGAGTGGGGGCCCGGAAGAGGTTGGGATGCCAGGTTTGTCTGGGTGGAAACTTCACCGAGCTCCAGGGACCGGCTGAGCAGAGTCCTGGGGACGTTTGGATGGGAGCAGGGAGATGTGCTGACAGATGTGTTCTTAGCTGAGTAGACATTCCTGTTACACTGAAAATCAGAGTTTGAGGAGCTCTTTGTGGGAATGAAAAGCCATGTAAGACTGTGGGCTCTGGAACTGCCCTGGGCAGACTGCTCAGCATCCTCATGCCTCAGTTTCCCCGTTAGGAAAATGTGGATATAGTTGTTGTGAGGACTAAGTTAATTAGTACAGTCTGTACCGGCCAGTGCGGGAGCCACAGCACAGGAGGCTACCAAGCACTTCAAGAGGGGGCTGGTTTGAGTTGAGATGTGCGATACATATGAAACATACGCTGGAGTTTGAAGACTTGCTATAGGGAGAAAAAAGTCAAGTACCTCCTGAATGTTTTTATACTGATCGTATGTTGACATGAGAATACTTTGGATATGTTGGGCTGAGTAAAATACATCATTAAAATTAGTTTCATCTGTTTTTACTTTTTAAGCGTGGCTACTTGAAAGTGTAAACTGACGCGTGGCTTGCATTATTTTTCTGTTGGACGGGGCTTTGCTCTGTGAAACCCTTAGAACAGGCTCTGGCACGTGGTGATCGTTTGCTGGACAAGCACTTACAGTTAGTATTTTCTCAGGAGTATCAAAGCACCTTTACCTTTTTCCATCTGAAAGCCAAGCTCAGTTGATTCATTCATACCCAAAAATGCTTAAACAAAAGGACTGTGGTTTGTCCAAAGGAGACTGATGTCATGGTTGCCACCTGCACCCCCTGAACAGGCCCACTGAGGCTCATGTGTATTCTGATGGAGGAAGCAGATACTCTGGGGTCTGAAGCTGGTGTCTGCACAGGGCGTGATGAAGCAGGCGGTCTCTGCAGCTGAGCCAGTTTTCCGGGACCTTAACAGGCCCCTCAGTTTAGCAAGTATAGGCAGAGCATCCAGAGAGGTCACCCATCCCGTCTCTGTAGTTAGAGAAGTGTTTCCTGTCAAGAGGTGGGAAGTGGGCCCTTTGGGATTTGGCCCCTCTGGGGGCCCCGCTGACAGGCTGCCCACCCCGTGAGCCTCCAGCCAGGCTCTGGAGGCCTCGCCTGGGCGTGCAGGAGAGTGGCCAGATCAGGGTGGCTTTCCAGGCAGCTTCCAGAGACCCAGTTATCTGGGGCTTGTTGTGAAGTAGCTGAGGCTTCCCTCTCAGGTGGCGGGGCTCAGATGGAGTCCCTTTGTTGGCCAGCCTTACAGGTCAGTTTTAGAAGCCCAGTGGACAGGAGACGGCAGCCCCTTGTCTGTCCGTGGTCCACCTGTGGCTGCCACCCTTGTTACCCATGCCTGACAGTGGGCGTGTGGGTGTGGGGAGGGCAACTCTGCCCAACTTTACAGCCAGGGAGCAGAGGAAGCCAACGGAAGGAAATAACATACAGTGAAATAACGTGTAGTTCGGTGAGTTTTGACAAACACATGCACCCGTGTAACCCACACTTCTATCAAGACAGAGCAGTTCCACCCCCAGAAAGTTCCCTCCTGCCTCTTCCAGGCAGTGTCCATCCCCAGGCAACCCCTGTTCTGATTTCTTTTTTAATCATTTATTAGTTTTGCCTGCCCCAAAACATAATGTAAATAGATCCATGTGGTATTCATACACAGTTGATCCTCATTATTCACGGATTCTGTATCTGTGAATTTGCCTACTTGCTAAAATTTATTTGTAACCCCAGACCAATACTCACAGCATGGGCTTCCCTTGGTGGCACAGTGGTGAAGAATCCACCTGCCAGTGCAGGGGACACGGGTTCGAGCCCTGGTCCGGGAAGATCCCACGTGCCGTGGAGCAACTAAGCCCATGCGCCACAACTACTGAGCCTGTGCTCTAGAGCCCGCGAGCCACGACTACTGAGCCTGCGCTATAGAGCCTGCGAGGCACAACTACTGAGCCCACATGCCGCAACTACTGAAGCCCGCACACCTAGAGCCCATGCTCCGCAACAAGAGAAACCACTGCAATGAGAAGCCCGCGCACCGCAACGAGGAGTAGCCCCCGCTCACCGCAACTAGAGAGAGCCCACGCACAGCAATGAAGACCCAATGCAGCCAAAAAACAAAAAAAAACAAATACTCACAGCACTTTGGTGATCATTTGGGAACATGTGTAGAGCGGCGAAAAATTTGAGTCACCCCACACATGTACCCGGCTGAGGTTGATCTGGGAGAGGTTCTGCCTGCTTGTTTCTGCTCTCATATTGTAAACAAGTGTCCTTTTCATGGTCTATTTAGTGTAATGTGTTTTTTTGCATTTTTGTGCTCTTTGTTGATGATTTCTCTTTTTAAAATGGCCCCCGTGTAAAACAATGGCTGAAGTGACATCTAGTGGACCTAAACTTGAGAAGGCTGTGATGTGCCTTACGGAGAAAATACATGTGTTAGATAAGCTTCCTTCAGGCATGACTTACAGGGCTGTTGGCCGTGAGTTCAATGTTAATGAAGAACAGTATATACTAAATAAGGTGTCTTTAAACAGAAATGGATAAAACAAGTTGTTTTTTTTTTTTTTTTTTTTTTTTTTTTTTGCGGTACACGGGCCTTTCACTGTTGTGGCCTCTCCCGTTGCAGAGCACAGGCTCTGGACGTGCAGGCTCAGCAGCCATAGCTCACAGGCCCAGCCGCTCTGTGGCATGTGGAATCTTCCCAGACCAGGGCATGAACCCGTGTCCCCTGCATCGACAGGTGGACTCTCAACCACTGCACCACCAGGGAAGCCCAAGTTGTGTATTTTTTGATGGATGAAGACGTTGTGACCAGAGGCTCACAGGAACCTAACCTTGTGTTTCCTCTGGGAGCAGTGATTCACTATTCACTAATTTGGTATTTGTGGTGACTTTATGGAACATAACTGACTCAAATAGCGAGAATCTACTGTAGTACTCTTTTGTCTGGCTTACTTCACTCAGACAATGTCTGAAATTCATCTCTGTTGCCGCCTGTATCAGCGGTTGGTCCTCTTGTACTGCCGAGTAGCAGCCCATGGTATGAATACACCACAGTTTTTCTATTTCCCTGTGGAGGAACCTTGGGTTCTTTCAGTGTAGAGCCATTATGAATAAGTCTGCTTTGATCATTTGTGTGGACATATGCACTCATTTCTCTGGAGTACGTATCTAGGAGTAGAATTTCTAGATCATACGGTAGGAGTATGTTTAACTTTTACAGCAACTGCCAGAAGGTTTCCCAGCGTGACTGTGCACGTAACCTTCCTACCAGCAGTGTGAAAGCCCTCCCGTGGTTCTTTTATATATACTTAATTGAAGTATGGTTGATTTACGATATTATATTGGTTTCAGGTGTACAGCTTAGTGATCAGTATTTTTGCAGATTATACTCCATTATAAGTTATTACAAGATAATGGCTATAATTCCCTGTGCTATACAGTATATCCTTGTTGCTGATCTCTTTTATACATAGTAGTTTGTATCTGTTAATCCCATACCCCTAATTTGTCCCTCCTCCCTTCCCTCTCCCCTTTGGGAGAGGGAAAACCACAGAGCAGAGACTCTGGTCTCGGTTGAGTCTAAACCACAAGTTTGTTTTCTGTATTTGTGAGTCTGTTTCTGTTTTGCATATACACTCATTTGTACTATTTTGTATTATGTTTCTGTATCTTGAGTCTCTGTTTTGCATATCATTTATTTGTGTTGTATTATATAAGTGATATCATACAGTATTTGTCTTTCTCTATCTGAGTTATTTAGCTAAGCATAATATTCTCTAGGTCCATCCATGTTGCTGCAAATGGCAGAATTTCATTCTTTTTTATGGCTGAGTAGTATTCCATTGTGTGTGTGTGTGTGTGTGTGTGTGTGTGTGTGTGTGTGTATGGCACATCTTCTGTATCCACTCATCTGTTGATAGGTGATTACATTGCTTCCATATCTTGGCTCTTGTAAATGTGCTGCTATGAACATTGGGGTACATGTACCTTTTGGGGCTTTTTTTTTTTTTTGGTCACACCACATGGCAAGCGGGATCTCAGTTCCCCGGCCGGGGATCGAACTGGTGCCCCCTGCAGGGGAAGCACAGAGTCTTAACCACTGGACCGCCAGGGAAGTCCCTGCGTGTACCTTTTTGAATCAGTGTTTTCATTTTCTTCAGCTATATACCCAGAGGTGGGTTTGCTGGATCATACGGTAGTTCTGTTTTTATGTTTTTTCGGAACCCCCATGCTGTTTTCCTTAGTGGCTGCACCAGTTCTGTGGTCCTTGACTCGAGCGGGCTCAGGAGTTTCTTTGGGCTCTCTCTGCTTGCCACTTTCTCAGCCACCTGCTCTCCAAGCTGGTGTTGCTTGGCTAATAACCTTCCAACTTCTTCTGTTGAAATATCTTCACAAAACATTTTCATCCCTTTTCTGGTAGTTACTATGCTCTTGTTTTTTTGTTGTTGTTGTTGTTTTTTTTGCGGTACGCGGGCCTCTCACTGCTGTGGCCTCTCCCATTGCGGAGCACAGGCTCCGGACGCGCAGGCCCAGCGGCCATGGCTCACGGGCCCAGCCGCTCCGCGGCATGTGGGATCCTCCCGGACCGGGGCACGAAGCCGCGTCCCCTGCATCGGCAGGCGGACTCCCAACCACTGCACCACCAGGGAAGCCGTATGCTCTTGTTTTTTTAAAAATTTTATTGAAGTGTAGTTGATTTACAATGTTGTGTTAATTTCTTCTGTACAGCAGAGTGACTCAGTTATACATACACGCTAAGGGAACTATGTTCTCTGAAGGGTTTGATTTTTTTCACCAGCTTTCTTCTGTGTTTTTTGCCATTTTTAAAACATTTAAACAAACAGAACTAACTGTAGAAAAGTCAGAACATATAGACAAAGATAATAGTAAAAGGCACCCATGGTTCTACCTAGGGATAATCACTGTTAAGACACACTCTTTTAAACACATAGATATTTAATTTTTTAAGCATCTTAGTGAATTGAGACTTTGGTGAGAACTGTGCTGGTAGAAGGCCTCTCGGTATGTCACAAAACTAGAGATCAGAAGCCAGTGAATGAGGCACTTTCCATTTCTGTTGCTTGTTGGAAGTCGTACTTCCGTTTAGTTTCTGGAACTGCCCAGGGAACTTTGTGTCACCCCAGCTACTGTCTTGACTTTTTTTGCAGGGCCAGCGGCCAGTAATTATGGAGTCCTAACCGAGAGCTGGGGGCCTCTCCCCACTCCACGCAGCAGGAAACCCTTCTTCCCTCCTGTGATCACCAGCAGCTCATGGGGCTCAGTCTCAAGGCAGCCGGAGAAGGGTCGGCCAGTTCTGATCATCAGAAAGTCTTTCTTCTGTCTGGCCAACCGTCTTCCTGAAGATCTGACCCAAGTGGCAGCCAGGTTGAGCCTGTTAAAATGGCCAGGTCCTGTCACTCCTGGGCTCAGAAAAAACCTTTCATTCCCCTCTTCCCCATTCCTCACTCCCAGAATTAGAGCCATCGTCCAACTAGCCTTCTCCGTCCACATCCTCCCTCTCCTGGTCCATGCATGGTGGACATCACTGTTCCAAGCTCCTTCCTCTGGGTGGGTTAGTTGTTAAGGCCCTTTCCTGAAAGATGTCTTGTTCTTGGTCCCCCAGGAAACTCATGTCTGTGTGTGCCTTGCAGGTAGCTCACCTATCCTGCAGATTCTAAATGGATAGTCTTAAAAAGCAATGTTTTGGGGCTTCCCTGTTGGCGCAGTGGTTGAGAGTCCGCCTGCCGATGCAGGGGACACAGGTTTGTGCCCCGGTCCGGGAGGATCCCACATGCCGCGGAGCGGCTGGGCCCGTGAGCCATGGCCGCTGAGCCTGCGCGTCCGGAGCCTGTGCTCTGCAACGGGAGAGGCCACAACAGTGAGAGGCCCGCGTACCGCAAAAAAAAAAAAAAAAAAAAAAAGCAATGTTTTGTCTTTTCTCAGAAAGAGGAATGAATGATTTACCCTGTGTTACACTCAGTCAAGCCTAAAAGTGATGTTAAAACCTCTGTTTGAAAACCACCGTTCCCATGTGAGGCTCAGGACCATTTATGGAGGAGTGATGTGCAGGGGTTTCACCCGCGCCATCTCTCAGGCTCCCTGAAGCCCTGCAGTGCGCCGGTGACTACTTCCCCGTTTTGAAGCTGGGGGGAGTAAGACAGAGCGATGCAGTAGCTTGCCCAGGGTGGTTCACTCGCTCAGCCATAGAACCCAACAAAGCCTGCTTCCAGACTTTCCCTTTGTTCTAAGGGAAATCTTTCGGTGGTGTTACTCTGCCACAGGCACTGAAGCTGGAGACTCAACTGAGACCAGAGTCTCTGCTCCTGGTTCCCCAGGGTGGGGGAGGAAGGGCAGGAAGAAGGGCTCTGTTTGGAAACTGGAGAGAGCAGACATGTCCCCTCAGCTTCAAGGTTCCACCGGCACTGTTCACTATGTCTTTGTCCTGCTCCATCACACCCTTTTCTCGTCTTGGGTGAATGTGGATTTAAAGCATCTCTAAACTAAGCTTCGTATTACTTCTGAGGAAAGTTCAGGACTTTATTTCTTCCTTAAAAAAACGACTTTCAGGGGCTTCCCTGGTGGCGCAGTGGTTGAGAGTTCGCCTGCTGATGCAGGGGACACGGGTTCGTGCCCCGGTCCGGGAAGATCCCACATGCCGCGGAGCGGCTGGGCCCGTGAGCCATGGCCGCTAAGCCTGTGTGTCCGGAGCCTGTGCTCCGCAACAGGAGAGGCCACAGCTGTGAGAGGCCTGTGTACCGCAAAAAAGCCCACAAAAAACAAACAAACAAAAGAAAAACGACTTTCATTCCTGTTCCTTTCTGGTTCCACGTGGTTAACCGTGCCTGTGGCATTGATTGGACCATCGTCTGAGGCTTCTCACTGATCTGGGGTCACTAATCTCAGAGCTTCTCTGCACCACAGCAGTCCTCTCTGACCCAGATGGTGACTGGGCACCCCGCCTGCTGTGTTTTCCCTTGTGGGGTGGATGCAGAGCATCGGGGCGCTGGGAAAGTGCCGAGTAGGGAAATGCACAGAGCCGTGTGGGCAGCAGAGGAGCCGGGGCGGGGTGTATGGGTTGATCCACTCATTCATTCATTCATTCATTCAATGAGCAAACGTCCATCGAGCGCCCACGTGTGCTGGGCAGGAGCAGTTACCCCTCTGTGCAGTTAGATGCCCTGGGGGAGCGGAGGGGAGCTCAGATCTGAGTGCCTGGGGGTCCCCCACAGAAGGACTCAGGAGTTTTGTGAGGTATTTGGAGTGTGGGTGCCTGTCAGGAGAGTGGCTGATATGTTTTCAGTCTCAGGCCTGGTAGGAAACTAGGGAGGAAAACCCCTTTCCTGGAAAGGGAGGGAAGGAAATGAACTTTTTTGGGGTACCTCCCATGTGCTGGGAGCAGTTGCAGGCACTGACATGATCTCAGTTAATCCTCAAAGTTACCCCATGAAATGTATATGTTATTAAAACTCATCTGGCAGGTGAGGAAACTGGACTTGTGCCCAAGGTGGGATCTGAACCCAGTGTTTATGCCCAAACCCACTCTTTCCAGATCCACCACAGGAGGGGGCCGGGCCATCCTCAGGCTCAGCAGGAGTGTGGCCCCTGGTCCTGGGGCTGGCGATGCTCCATGTCCTGATGTGCTTGGTGTTTACATAGGAGTGCTTATTTTGGGAAAAATCATTGAGTCGTAAACCATGGGGTTTTCTTTATGCATGTTATACTGCAGTAAAAGTGTTTAAAAAACAAAAAACAAAAAAAACCACCAAAACGCTCCCTAGAAAAGGATAATGAACTCTAAAGTGTTTTACCTGCTTATCTTCTTGCCTAAATTGGTCACCAGTTGTGTGGACAATAAAGGCCACCTCTTCTTTATGCTTGAACTTGGGTTGCCAGATTTAACAAATGAAAATATAGGACACCCAGTTGAATTTGAATTTCAGAGAAACAATGAATATTTTTTTAGTGTGTAAGTAGGTACCATGCAATGTTTGGGACATACTTATACTACACAATTATTCATTTACCTGAGATTCAAATTTGCACGCGGTATACTTACCCTAAAGAATTGCTCACTGTTCATCTAAAATTCACAGTTAACTGGGCGACTAGTATTTTATCTGACAACCCTTGTTTGAGCTGAGAGCTGAAGGGGGTGAGAAACGCAACTGAGCCTCCTCTGAGAAATCAGAGGATTCTGAGGCCAAAGGCAAGAAAATAATCTAGGAGAAAAGCAGGTGGGGGCAGGATGTTAGCTGGGGGATTCTGAGATGCTGGAGGGAACTTGAACCAATGTCAAGAGAGGGTTATGCAGAATAATCTGACAGGTAAGGGAGTAGTGATATAAATGCTGTACCACTCAGCCTTCAAAATGGGTTCTGCTGGAGGTTGATGTTTGTTCTAGCAGTTTATGTTTGTGCAAAGATCCTGGGGAAAATGCACAATTTTGAGCCTTCTCACAAGAAAGAGTGATGTTAGAAGTGAGCTACCTTGAGAAACTGGCTTCAGAATCTGTGACAATTTGAGCAACAAAACAAATAATGATAGAAATGGATTATAACCCAGAGAATAAAATAAATATCCATGAGTCCTTACTGAAATAAATAAATGGGGAGAATTGGGGGGAAAACTCTTGTACAGAAGATCCTATTAGTGAAATGTAGAAAGAAAGATGAAGATAGGAAGGTCACCATTTGAAAAGACCATTGTAATAATTGTTTCAGGCAAGAATCAGTGGAGGCTGAATAGTGGGCAAAAATATATGATGAACAAATGGGTATTTGCTTAATGTCAAAGTGTTTCCCCATAAATGTCTTAATAATTACAAAGAGAAAGTAAAACTTCACAGTGGAGAAACCTGGCAAACTCTACCTTAAGAAGAGATCAAAGTTAATCTCACCAGTAGTTAAGACGTATCAATAGCATGTATATCCTGATATGATGCGCTGTAAAGGGCACATCATTACTTCTGGGGTGTTCCTGCCAGATACACATAACCTCGATCTGATCATGAGAAAACGTTAGACACGGCCAGAATGAGAGACAGTGTGCAAAATAATTGACCACTGCTCTTCAAAAGTGTCAAGGTCATGTAAGACAAAAACAGATTAAGGATCTGTCTCTCATAAAAGGAGACCAAGGAGACACTTACTAAATGCAGTGGATTTAGTTCTGGCATTGGCTCCTGGTCCAAGAAAAATGACATTAGTGGAACAGTTGTTGAAATTTGAATGAGGTCTATAGATTAGTGTATGTGTGTGTATGTGTGTGTGTGTGTGTGTGTGTGTTTGTGTGTGTGTATATAATATATATAATATGTATTATATCAGTGTTAATTTCCTGATCTTTGGTAATTATACTGTGGTCGTACAAGAGTTAACATTTGGGAAATCTGGATGAAGGGTATATAGAAAGTCTTTGTATTACTTTTACAACTTATTTGTGAGTCCAAAATCACGTGAGAAGCCCCTGAAAGTGAATGAACTTGGGGGTGGGGTGGGGGGAGCAGTAACTTTGTGTGTGGGGAGGGGCTGGTTGAAGGGCTGCAGGATGCTCTGAGGAGCAATCTTCCTGTAGGTATCAGAGCGTGAGGTGGCGGATTTGCATTATATTGAAAACATTGTTTAAATCTTAAAAAAAACCTTGTTTTTGATTATGATGGTAATGTATCTTCATTTTCGAATATATGAAGAGGTTAAAGAATGACATAAAAATCCTCCCGAGCCCCTACTTCTCAGCAGTAAACATGGACGATAATTAGTGTTCTTTCGCGTGGTCATGACTTTATCTGTAAACATACTCTTTAAAAAAACAGAATAGAGAACAATGTGTCCATATGCATCGTGGTCCCCTCCCCTTTTTTCATTTAACATTGTATTGTGAACAGTTTGTGTCATAAAAGAATACTCTGGAACTGTGTTGCTCAATACATGGGATTATTTAAAATTAAATTTTAAAAATCCAATTACTTAGGTGTAACTAGCCACATTTCAAGGGCTCAGCAGCCACTTGAGCTGTCATATTGGACAATCCAGAATAGAACATTTTCATTATCACAGAAAAAGTTCTATTGGGTGGTACCGCTGTAGAGTATGATATTTTTAAGCTGTGTAGTATTTATTTATTTTGCGTTACACGGGCCTCTCACTGTTGTGGCCTCTCCCGTCGCGGAGTACAGGCTCCGGACGTGCAGGCTCAGCGGCCATGGCTCACGGGCCCAGCCACTCCGCGGAACGTGGGATCTTCCCGGACCGGGACACGAACCCGTGTCCCCTGCATCGGCAGGCGGACTCTCAACCACTGCGCCACCAGGGAAGCCCCTGTGTAGTATTTATTTAACTTTACGTCTTCATTCGGGTATTTATATTGTTTTCAATTATCCATGCTTAAGTGTTTTAATAATAGTTTGATGACTTTTTTTTTTTTTTTCCGGTACGCGGGCCTCTCACTGTTGTGGCCTCTCCCGCTGCGGAGCACAGGCTCCGGATGCGCAGGCTCAGCGGCCATGGCTCACGGGCCCAGCCGCTCCGCGGCATGTGGGATCTTCCCAGACCAGCATGTGGGATCTTCCCAGACCGGGGCACGAACCCGCGTCCCCTGCATCGGCAGGCGCACTCCCAACCACTGCGCCACCAGGGAAGCCTGACTTTTTGTTTTTTTATAACTGCTTTACTGAGATATAATTCACACGCCATAAATCCACCCTTTGATAGTGTACAAGTCAACAGCTTTTAGTATATTCACTGAGTTGTACAACCATCACCACTGTCTAATTTAGAACATCTTCATCACCCCAAAAAGAAAACCCACCCCCATTAGCAGATGCCCCCTTACCCCCTCTCCCCCAGTCCGAGGCAGCCACTCATCTGCTTACTGTCTCTGCATATCCATTTTGGGCAGCATCTTTGATTTTTTTCTTTGGGAAAAATTCTATTAAATTCTTGGATCAAATGGCGTGAAGACTTTTTAAGGCCTTCTTCTAGTTATTTATTTACTTACCGTGCCATGCCACATGCGGGATCTTAGTTCCCCGACCAGGGATCAAACCCACGCCCCCCGCAGTGGAAGCTTGGAGTCTTAACCACTGGACCGCCAGGGAAGTCCCATTTTTAAGGCTTTCAATAGGTGGTGCCACACTGCCCTCCAGGAAGGCCGTCCACATTTATGCTTCCACTAACAGTGTACGAGAATGCCCTTTTCTCTGCACCCCCTGTGACACTCACCATTGTTATTATCATTGTTTTTGTCTTTGCCGCTGAGACAGTGACGAGTGGCACCCACCTTTGCATTTGGCTCCTGGGTGGAACACCTTTTCCTGTGCTGATTGGCATATTTCTATTTCAGATTAGAGTTGAGAAAGATAACTGGGCTCTGTGCAGAGAGACTGGAGGAGGGGGAGTACGCAGGTGGGCGAGCCCAGAAGCCACAGCACAGGGTGCCCTGGAGGCTGTTGAACTCTTTCCTTCGGAGAGCGGAGAGCAGGGAATGATTCGGGCCAGAGAATGGGAGTGCGCTGGGGCAGAAGTGCCCCTGCAGGTTGTCTGGCAAGGCTAGCTAGAGCTTACGGTGGTGATTGGGAAACTGCGAGAGAAACTTCCCTTCCCACTGCAATGAAGTGAAGCCGTCGTTGGTTTTGAATAGCTTTGAGATTGAAGAAAGTAGCCTGCTGCAATGACCCCATAGCCCAGAATGGCCTTGAGTACGTCCTTTGTAGCTTGGTGAGAGTATCACCCCTTGACCTGGGAACTACAGGGTGCGTGGGAGCGAGGGCAGGCAGGGGAGGCCCGGGTGCCGGGGAGGATGTGTTTTGTTGTGTTTTCTGCATCCATGGTTCTCAGCCTTGGCCGAGCCTTAGAGTCAACTGAGGCGCTGTGGTCCCATCCCCAAATTGGAACCAGAGTCTCTGGAGGTGATGGTGGGCATCTACTTTGATTCCTTCCTTGAGAGGCAGCCCTCTGCCTGGGAGGCAGGAGCCCGGCACCCACCGCCTTCAGGGCTTTTTCCATGAGCTTATATTGTGGCTAGGAGGAAGTCTGTTGCTGAGGCCATTGGTCCAGCTCTGCCAAACGCTTGGCCCCTCTTCTAGAACCTGTTGACTCCCAGAGCTGCCCAGAGCCGCCCAGGTCCATAGGCTGCAACCTTCTGCTGAGAAAAAGCCTCGCTCAACTTGTGTGCAGACTAATTCATCCAGATCTGTCCTCTCAGCCACCCCCAACCTGACTGCATGCCCTGCCCCGGCTTCAGCCCCCTTTCAGCGTAGTACGTGGTCCACGGCTGTGTGATGCCATGTGATGTGCAGCATCCGTTCAGAGCTAAAAAGGACGCCCGCACCTCTCAGAGGCCTCCCTTCCTCACTGGGAGAGGAGTGGTCACCCGGACAAGGCCCAGGTGTGAGCTGGAGGTGCAGGGCCACTCCCATTGGCCGGCCTGATGGAATCTTTTTATTTCAAACCTTATCCTAACAATAAAAGGTGGCGACTTGGCTGTGTGTTCAGTTGAAGGAGTGCTGCACGGTCCTCAGGCTGTCTGCAGTAAGGAGGCAGGGATTCTGCTGTAGCCAAAACCTCACGCTGAGGCTGCTTTGCGGGCCTCCTTGTTTATAAATCCTGCCTTTGCAAGCCGGTAGGGAAGATGCCATGGCCCTAAACCCAATTTGTTTTTTGGCTTTGGGTGTACAGGAGATCATTGAATGCCTATTTGGGATCACTTCCTTCACATGGAACGCTGCCCAGGCTAGGCTGGGTGGTGTCTGCATTCGATCAGTTAGGCTGTGTTATTCGTTCTCAAATAATCTTCCTGGAACTGTTGCAGTGGGCCGGGACATTCCAGGAGGCAGAGTGGGCTCTGTCCCATCTCAAGTGTCGTGGTTTCCCTTTTGTCTGTTACATACTCTTGAGGTTCCACTGATACTTTTTTTGAGAAAAATTTCTCCCCGCTAAGCCGTTTGGAAACCACTGTTGTGCACCAAGAGAGTTAGGCCGGCTTGAATTAGTATATAAACAAAAGGTTTTCAAGATACTGGATTCAGGCAAGGATAGACAATGATCCTTGAGAGATGGGAAGCAAATGGGGCAGGCCCTATGATTGTCCCAGCTTACTGCCGTGAGAGAGTTTCCAGACATTGACACAAGGAGGGAGAAGGGAGAGAGAGCCTGGGAGACTCCTTGAGTTAAAAGGCTGCTGAGGGGACTTCCCTGGTGGCGCAGTGGTTAAGAATCCACCTGCCAAGGGGACACGGGTTCGAGCCCTGGCCCGGGAAGATCCCACATGCTGCGGAGCAGCTAAGCCCGTGCACCACAACTACTGAGCCTGCGCTCTAGAGCCCACAAGCCCCAACTACTGAGCCCATGAGCCACAACTGCTGAAGCCCGTGTGCCTAGAGCCCGTGCTCCACAACGAGAGAAGCCACCGCAGTGAGAAGCCTGCGCACCACACCAAAGAGTAGCCCCTGCTCGCTGCAGCTAGAGAAAGCCTGTGTGCAGCAACGAAGACCAACGTAGCCAAAAATAAATAAATATACAAGTAAATTAATTAATTAAAAAAAAAAAAGTGCTGCTGAGATCCTGGGGGAGACTAAGGCAGCTGGATTTCATAGGACCCTAGCAAAATCTTTCCAAAGCATATATCTGATAAAGGACTTGTCTCTTGAATATGTAGGAAATTCTCATAACTCAAGAAAAGGAAAAAAAAATGAGCAAAAGATTTGAACAGACACCTCACCAAAGAAGATACAGGATGGTAAATAAGCACAGCAAAAGATGCTCTGGTGCAACATCGTTAGTCACTGGAGAAATGCAAATTAAAACCACAACGAGGGGGGAATTCCCTGGCGGTCAACTGGTTAGGACTCCGCGCTTCCACTGTAGAGGGCATGAGTTCAACCCCTGGTCGGGGAACTAAGATCCTGCGTGCCATGCAGAGCAGCAGAAAAAAAAAAAACAAAAAACAGAACCAAAAACACAGTGAGGTACTACTACCTACCTATTGGAATGGACAAAATCAGGATGACTGCCATTCCAAGTACTGGCAAAGATGTGGAGAAACTGGAACTCTCATAAACTGCTGGTGGGAATGTGGGATGATAGATCTTCTTTGGGAAACAGTTTGGCAGCTTCTTCTTTTTTTAAAAAAAATATTTATTTATTTATTTTGGCTGCTCCAGGTCTTAGTTGCAGCATGCAGGATCTTTTAGTTGCGGCACTTGGACTCTTAGTTGCAGCATACAGGCTTCTTAGTTGTGGCATGCAAACTCTTAGTTGCAGCCTTCGGGATCTAGTTCCCCGACCAAGGATCGAACCCTGGCTGCCTGCATTGGGAGCTCGGAGTCTTACCCACTAGACCACCAGGGTAGTCTGGGCAGCTTTTTAAAAAGTTAAATATACACTTACCATAAGCCTGAGCCAATCCACTCCTAAGTTACCCAAGAGAAAAGGAGAAATATGTCTATACATAAACACTTGTACACAAGCAGCTTTATTTGTAACAACCCCGAGGTGGAAACCACTCATGTTCATCACCAGCTGAGTGGCTTAAAACAATGGTGGTCCCATCACACAATGGACAGCAACTCAGCAGTGAAAAGGAATGAACTCTTGGTGTATACAGAAGCTGGGTGAATCTCAGAATCATTATGCTGAGTGAAAGAAACCAGACAAAAAACGAGTACATGCTCTAGGCTCCATTTATATAACCTCTAGAAAATACAGACTGAGCTCACATTGGTGGTATAGTGGTGAGCATCGCCTTCCAAGCTGATCTCTGCTGACAGAAAGCAGAGCGGTGGTTGCCCAGGGAGGGGGCATTAGAAAAGGCGTGAGGACATGTGGAATCTTTGGGGATGGTGGGTGTGTTCACTGTCCTGATTGTGGTGATGATTTCACAGGTGTATTCAAATATCAAAAGTTATCAAATTGTACACTTTAAGTATGTGTAGTTTATTGGGTGTCACTTATACCTCATTAAAGCTGTTTGAAAAAATATCCCTCCGGCTAGAGTTTGCAGAATGGATTAGAGCGCAGTGAGTCTAACTACAGGGCAATAGTTGCATATCCTTTCCTCCCTTCTCTTCAAGTTTAATTCCTTCTTTCCCTCACTTTCCTCCTGGCTTTGGAGCTTGGATTACTATAGCAATATGTGATTGACATTTTATTGCTTTCCTCTATTGAGGAAAAGTAAGGATTTCCTTTAAAATCTTCTAACTAAGGGACCATGTGGAAAGCAAAGGGTGTCTAGGAGTCTTTTCTTCTTGTTGAGTCCTGTCTCGGAAAAACTCACTTCTGTTTCTTTGTGCTACCAGTGCTCACACTTCTGACACCAGATGTGTGGTTTTTCCCACACCAACCAATTCTCCGACACCAGCCAGGTGTCCTACAGTTCAATTCAATCGGATGCTAACTGGAGTTAGCACAGACCCCACAGGAAGGACTCAGTCCTGCAAGTCCCCCTCCCACTTTGCCAGCTATGCCTCCGACTGGCTATAAATCAGAGTTCCCCCCACCCCCTCCTTGGGTTTGATTATTTGCCTTAATGACTCACAGAACTTAGGGAAACACATTTACCAGTTTATTATAAAGGATATGATATGATGGATACAGTTTAACAGTTGGATGAAGAGATACATAGGAAAAGGTCTGGAAGGGTCCTGAGTACAGAAGCTTCTGCCTGGTGTAGTTGGGGTGTGTCACCCTCCTGGCATGTGGTTGTGTTCACCAACCTCGAAGCTCTCCGAATCCTGTACATTGAGGAGGCTTCATCATGTAGGCATGATTGATTATTAACTCATTTTCCAGCCCCTTTCCCCTCCCTGGAGGACGGAGGGGTAGGGCTGAAAGTTCCATACTTATCAGCCTGGCTTGGTCTTTCTGGTGACCAGCCCCCAACCAGGAGCCCACGCAGTGTTTCCTCATTAGAACAAAAGATGCTCATTTTCCCCAGGAAATTCCAAGGGATTTAGGAGCTCTGTGTCAGGAACTGGGGTCAAAAACCAAATATTAGCAGGAACTTGGGGCAGAGACCAATATATGTATTTCTTATTATTTCACAAGCCCGAGCCTCTGCTCGGCCCTGGCCACTTAAGCAAACTTACAGCACAGGACTTTGGGTGAGATTGGTCAGCTCACCTATCAGGAGTGGCATAGTCTGGTTTCCTGGCTCCTTGGATGACCATTCCATGAGGGCAGGGTCGGAGTGCAGTCGCGCTGCTCACCATCCTACTGCCAGCGTCTGCAGGGAGCCTGGCTCCGAGTGAATGGTGGGGAAGCACTCGTGGGGTGAATCCTTCAGCTGCAGTGTCCCTGGCAGACGGGTAGGAGGAACAGAGGGTCTGCGTGGGGGCGGCCTTGTGATGGAGGTCCCTGGCAGAAAGATGGCCTTGTGTGCGTGGGATAGGCCAGCATGGGAGGTGGGCCGGGTGGCCACCAGGAGATCTGGGGCAGGGCTGGTCTTGGGTTTGAATCCCTGAACAGGTTGTATGTTGGGGGCAGTGGGTGGTGAGTAAGGAGCTCCTTCTTTTTTGGGGGGGGGGGCGTGTGTGTTGCAGGAATAGCCACACAGCTGCCAACCAGATGGGAATAACGGTACCTTTGAGTTAGAACTTGGGCTCAGATTCCATCTTTCAAACCTCCCAGCGGTGTGACCTTCAGCGAGTTACAGCACCTTTCTAGGATTTCTAGAACGTGGCTTTGAGAAAGGGGATGCACATTCAGCATGCACTGGATGAACACTCGTAGCTCAGGCTCCAGGAGGTACGTTATTTCCTAGAATATGAGATTTACTTTGTCTTTTCTTTTTTTCCTGCCAAAGGAAGACTAGATCTATTTCTTGCCCATGAAGTACTTTTCTGTCCATTTACCACAAGCCACAGGGATGAAATATTTTCTTACCTACTTGGCTTCTTGTGGAACCTCCTCCATCCGTGACTGATGGTTTAGAGCACAAGCGGCTTCCTTCCTTGTTTTGTATCTGCGCTCGATGCTCAGAGTGGTGAGAAAGGATGTCAGCATCCCCAAGGAATGAGAGAGAGTGAGGGGGATGCTGAAGTCAGTAGGTCCCAGCCCTTGGGTTAAGAGGAAGCCAGAGAGAGTGTCACTCTGCTGACTGCAGGAGCGGAGGAAGGCCTGATGTGGAGAGATAACGCAGCAGGAAGCCCAGGGAGGCCTGGGCAGTTGTCAGTGTCCACTGGAAGATGCTGCCCACCCTGTCTCTCACTTTATGAGCTGGAGTGAGAGGTTGTCTGATTTTATTCCCCAAGCCCAGGCAAGATGAGTTCATGTCCTTGTGACCCAGGAGCATCCCTCTGACTCAGGAGATGTATTCCACCTCTCCTCACTGGCAAGCTGTCTCCAAGGGGGTCCTCTTCCCACACTCCCATGCAGACAGGTGGAAGGGCTGATCACTGCTTCAGTTGAGTCTCACTGCTTCTCTGTGCTTTGCAGCTAACATTTCTACGGGGCTTAAGCGCAGAGACCACAGTGATGGAGAGGGAAGAAGTGAGGTTGCGCTTGGGGTGGTTTTGTTCCATGTTCGTGAGCAGAATTACATTCACGTTGCTTTGAGGTTCCATCCAGGCTGCTTTGAGCGTGCTTTGGTTGCTGCCGGACAAACCAGCCGGTGTTGCTCTTTGTAAAGGTTTAGAGTCCAGTCCCAGGGCACTTGGGATGGGTGGTCTGGAAATCAACCCCAGGATCACCAAATAGTATAATTAATACCTTCTCTTTGTCCGATAGTTGCCGTTTTTCAAGAGAAAGGTCTCCCCCCGTCACCATGTTTGAATTATACCGTCAACCAGGGCTCAGTAGAGGCCCACGTTGTCTATTTCTCTATTTTTATGTGTGTTTGTTGAGGGCATAGGAGTGCACTTTGTCAGGGGCTGCAGGTGTTCAGAGATGCATAAGACTCTGTAGAAGGCATTTACAGGGGTGTGTGTACCCCAGGTACAAGGAGGTGAGGGCCAGGGCAGAGGGGAGGCGACACAGGCTGTACGTGGAGCTGCACAGAAAGTGATTCAGCTCGACAGTTCTTCACGGAACCCTTGCGGAGGCCACAGTTAAGACGTGGCCCTGTCTCTCTTTTTTTCGATTTTATTTTATGTTATGTTTCAAACATTTTTATTTATTTATTTTACTGAAGTATAGTTCATTTACAATATTGTATTAGTTTCAGGTGTACAGCGAAGTGAAAAGAATATATATATTCTTTTTCAGATTCTTTTCCATAATGTTATTACAAGATATTGAATATGCGTTCCCTGTGCTGTACAGTAAATCCTTGTTATCTATTTTATATACAGTAGTTTGTATCTGTTAATCCCATACTAATTTATCCCTCCCCCTCTTTTCCCTTCGGTAACCATAAGGTTGTTTTCTATGTCTGTGAGTCTATTTCTTTTTTGTAAATAAGTTTATTTGTATTACTTTTCAGATTTCACATATAATAATGTCTTTGTCTGACTTACTTCACATAATATGATAATCTCTAGGTCCATCCACGTTGCTGCAAATGGCATTAGTTCATTCCTTTTATGGCTGAGTAATATTCCATTGTGTACCTATATACACCACATCTTCTTTATCCATTCATCTGTTGAAGCACTTGGGTCGCTTCCATATCTTGGCTATTGTACATATTACCGCTATGAACATCGGGGTGCATGTATCTTTTCAAATAAGCGTTTTTGTCTTTTCTGGATACATGCCCAGGAGTGGGATTATTGGATCATATGGTAGTTCTAGTTTTAGTTTCTTAAGGAACCACCAGACTGTTTTCCATAATGGCTACACCAGTTTACATCGATGTGGCCCCTATCTTGAAGGTGCTCCCAATTCACTAGGAGAGGCAGGCAGTGCCCAGGTAACCAGTAACCTGCCACAGCACAGTAGGTGCCGTGTCCAGTGCTGGGCACACCAACCCCATTGCTTCCATGTCCACACACACGCCTAAATGCCAGAGGCCCCGCCTGGCCCACTTGGGCCACCTGCTTCATTGGCCGGCCGCCAGCACCACTGGTTTCTAGAGTGATAAGCCTGCTGCAGCAGGTTTACAGAGGAGTGGTACTGGCAGAACCCTGCCGTCTTCACTCTTCCCTGCTAGCTGGACACAGCTCTGATTGTGCCAGCAAAGGAATGCAGTTTGCCCAGAACGGATGTATTTCTTGACTTAAGAGCAGCCTCAGTTGTATGTGAAATAATCAGACAAAAACAAATGCTGATGCCTCTGAGTTCCTCGATGTTTTCAATTTCATCATGCTGTTTGCTAGGTACAGAAATACCAGCTGTCCAGTAGTTTCATCCTGCATATGTGTGGGCGTGTGCGTGCATGCGTACCCACACACAAAGGTGATTTCATAGCCAGTAGGAAAGGGCGGAAGAGAAGGGCCTTGGGGAACTTGCTGGGGTGTTGGAAACATTCCATATCTTGATCTGGGTTTACATCACATAGGTTACTTGTCAAAACTCATTGGATGATAGACTCATAATTTGTGCATTTCACTGTTTGAATTTTATCTTGGAAAAATAACGGTAAGCAAATAATGGACTCATTAATGACATGCTGACATGCAGGCTGAAGTGTTCAGGGTGAAGTGGACTGCTGTCTGCATCTTACTGTGAAAGGTATCACAAATAAGATGGATGGTTGGATCGATTAGGGGATGGGCAGCAAAATGCTAACAATTGTAGAATTGAGGTGGTGGGCATATGGGTGTTCCCTGTATGATTCTTCCCATTTTTCTGCATGCTTGAAAGTTTTCATAATAAAATGTTAAAGCAGAAGAACTACAAATACCCACCACTTGTGATCCCTAGAACTTTCCATAAGCGAATTCCCCCAAGAGCCAGTTTTCTCGGCTGACCCAGTACTGTTCCTACAGACGGCATCACCTGCTTCCTAAGGGAGTGTTGGTGAAGCGACGTGAGGGCCCTGGGCTTAGTGTGTTCTCTGTGCACCTGGCGTGGTTGGTGTGGGTGTGTTTCATGAAGGATGTGTTAGCTTGGACTTCCTTTGAAGGTGATGCAGTCTATCAACTTGAAATGATAAGAACTCTGAAACACAGGGCTTTCTGCCCTGTAGGCAGAATGTGGCTGGGGATTTGCAGCCTTGAGAACAGCCTGACAGATGGGAACCAGAGCTAGAAAAGGCTGGCTGAGCCCCTGACCAAGGACATGAGCTGGCTACCCTGATGGATGCTGGGGGACCTTTTTACGTATATTTAAATTTTTGAAAAATTAGTTATATATATTTTATATATAAAGTGTATAGAGATGTATAATTGATTTTTCAAAAATTTTAACATTATACAGTATATTTAAACAGATCCAGGGGAATTCCCTGGCAGTCCAGTGGTTAGGACTCGATGCTTTCAGTGCCATGGGCCCGGGTTCAATCCCTGGTTAGGGAACTAAGATCCCACAAGCCACTCGGCACGGCCAAAAAATTAAAAATTTTTTAAAATTAAAAAAAACAGATCCAAACACTTTTTGAGACTAGACTTTTTTCAGCTATAACAATGCCTGCCCTTGTAAGTTTTTTTTTTAATACAGAAGATGGAGAGAAGTAAAACCAGCCATAATTTTATAGTTTTGGTATATTTCCTTCTTGAATCTTTTTTTAAAAATTTCATGCATTATTTACATAATTGTGATCTTTTTCATTTGACTATAATGGGGGAGTTCTTTGGAAGGGAGATTCCAACACCTCCTTTTATGTGGACTGGCCCACATAAGGGACCATATAAAGGAACCGAAGAGTGGGCATAGGGCACAGACAGGGGAGCCCCGAGCAAAGGCAAGGAGCTGAGACCCAGTGGCCAGGGGCAGGCGCAGGGCAAAGCACTGGGCTTGCAGTCTGAGAGACCTGGGGCTTGGGGGCCTGATCACTCGTTGTAAAAAGTGAGGTTAGTAAATCCCCGTTGGTGGTTCCCATTGTAAATTAAAGGAAATAATTTGTTTGAAGTTGCCCAACCTGTGTTTTTGGCATATTGTAATCCTGGTGCAGCATTTGGACATTGTCTTATAACGGTGGGAGGCTTTGAAAACTTTGGGCAACGGAGGAGATGGAAGAAGTGGAGGTATTCTTAACATTAGCACACTGGTGTGGAGCGGGCCTGAACACGAACCTGGGGCCTGATTCCTGCAGTGGAAAGAACTGATAGTTGAAAGGCTGACGGAGGGAGACAGCATGAGAGAAAGACATTGCAAAGGAGTAAGCCTCCGGATTTGGTGATGGGCTGGTTAGGGGAAGGGGTGGGTATCTTGCTTTGTCCTTTGGCTTTTTTTTTTTTTGCGGTACACGGACCTCTCACTGTTGTGGCCTCTCCCGTTGCGGAGCACAGGCTCCAGACGCACAGGCTCAGCAGCCATGGCTCACGGGCCTAGCCGCTCTGCAGCATGTGGGATCTTCCCAGACCGGGGCACGAACCCGTGTCCCCTGCACCGGCAGGCGGACTCTCAACCACTGCGCCACCAGGGAAGCCCTGTCCATTGGCTTTTTATCACTCACTTTACACTGTTTCCCTCCTGACTCACTGCCGTGTTCTTTCCCTTGCAGGAGCCTGTGTGAAATGCAGCAAGGGGGTGTTTGGGGCCGGCCAGGCCTGCCAGGCCATGGGGAACCTCTACCACGACGCGTGCTTCACCTGTGCGGCCTGCAGTAAGTGTGTGTGTGTGTGTGTGTGTGTGTGTGTGTGTGTATGCGTGTGTTGAGGGACAGGGTAAGGAACACAGGGAACCAGGAAGGGAGGAGACGGAAGAGCATCCTTCCTGGAGACACTTGGCCCATGTCCCTCCATGGTCCTATGGGAAGGCAGGACAGTGTCCTCTAGAACAGGGTTTTGTACCACCAACACAAGGCCCATCAGGGTAAGCTGACTTATGACAGAGTACCAGGGTTTGCCTGGGGCCCACTCTGGTGGTAGTGGAGCAATCCCTAATAACATCAGGTTTGTAATGCATATCAGAGGTCTCAGAAGAGTTGGGAGGAAAGCGCTGGGATTCACCATTGTCTGCCCTGTTGTCAGTTTTCTCCGCCACTGTGGAGACCAGTCAGTCAGTTACCCCTGTGTGAAGTAGGGTCCTTTCACAACTCTTTGGCCCCGATCTTTCATTTGGAGGCTGCTGTTCATTGTGAAGTGTGAGCGTGTGCGTGAATGCCTGTGTGTATGCATGCCACACACGTATCGATGCCTCTTAGCAAACACCTCTGGGCATCTTCGTACTGCATTATGGGCATTGTGCCTAAAGCAGCAAACCAGGAAACTAGGCCTGCACTCAGCTCAGCAAACTGCTCATTGAACCGATGCCGTCCACAGTGGAAGATTCTAACACATTGCAGGCTGTTTGCCAAGTCTGACGGAGCCATGAATTGTGCTTTTTTCACGGTCTCTACCAAAGATTAATTTTGAGGAGCATTTTTGAAAAATGTCCCACTGACATCTCCACTTCTACACCAAGGCTGGCAGCTGTCTATTAAAAGGAAACATTACAACAAAGCCAAAGAGAGTCCGGGACCAGGGGGTCTTATCGTCTGGCCCAGCGGTCCTCAGTCCTGGCAGTTCATTAGAATCATGGGAGGGTCGGGGGGAGAGATTTTAAAAGCCAGTGATGGACTTCCCTGGTGGCACAGTGGTTAAGAATCCGCCTGCCAGCGCAGTGGACACGGGTTCGAGCCCTGGTCTGGGAAGATCCTGCATGCCGCAGAACATCTAAGCCCGTGCGCCACAACTACTGAGCCTGTGCTCTAGAGCTCGTGAGCCACAACTACTGAGCCCGTGTGCCATAACTGGTGAAGACCGCGTGCCTAGAGTCCGTGCTCCACAATCAGAGAAGCCACCGCAATGGGAAGCCCGTGCACCGCAACGAAGAGTAGCCCCCGCTGTCCGTAACTAGAGAAAAGCCCACGCACAGCAATGAAGATCCAATGCAGCCAAAAAAAAAAAAAAAAAAAAAGCCAGTGATGCCCCAGCCCCACCCTGACCAGCAGAATCAGAAGCTCTAGGGGTGAGGTTTCTAGAGTGGGGCACATGTATTGTTTCTAAGCTCCTCCGGTGACTCCCAGGTGTGGCCAGAACCGAGTACCTGGGATTAGTGCCAAGCTTCTCATTTTAGAAGCCTCCGGAGACGGAAAGAGGAGGGACTTTCTCGGCTGGTTTGTGGCACAGCCCTCAAGAGCCCTCTGGTTCCCAGTCTGAAGTTCACCAGGTGGGCATGGGCCTGCCATGCCTTGGTGGCACAGGCATATGCCCAGTTCCAAACCTTAGGCTTCATCCTCACCGTGGTTTCCCATAAAACACATGCCTAAGAGTTTCCGCCTTGATCGTTGCTCACCTTTGTAGGGAAAATTGTGAAAGACTTTGAGATGGATCACACCGTCTCCCGAGCGTCCGCAGTGGAAATGTAGGAGTTTTCTGGTTATTGGATTCCCTGGGTCTCTGGGCCTTTCCTTGCCTTTGAGCTGTGTTACACTCTGTAAGTTGCAGAGTCTTGACGGCAAGGCCCGTGATTCCTGTCCACGGCAACGCAAACCGCGTCTGGCAGAGATTGACCAGTTTTGCACCCATGAAGCAAATTTACTTCAGCATTTCTGATGGCCTGCATGTGGATGGTTCTTTGCTGTCTCCCAGTTGTAACATCTTATTGGTCTCTTATTCAATGATGAATTAAATAAAATCTTTGACCTGTGTTTGCGTTTTATCTGTAAAGAGTTGTGATCACACCTTCTTTTAAAAATTATCTTTGACTTTTGGCTCCTGTAACTGTTTCTTAATATTTGCTCTACCTTTCAGGAAAAAAGAAAATAAATATTGAGTAGAGGCTGTTTTTATATCTCAAGCAATTACCATTTGAGCTAGAAAGTTGTTGGGGGGCAAAAACTACTGGTGAGTCTGTTGATTCCACCAGTGGCTGCTTGGCTAGCTGGCAGTTCCTTAATGGGCTGAGTTTATTGTCAAATTATGACAAACACAAACACTCAGGAAGACAGCTGCTTTGGGATTTTGCTTGTTCTAGCATTTAAGGCCCTTGTGGTCTGCTCTGTGTTTTATTGCTTCCTACTTCCTTATCACAGTGAGACAATTTGTCTCTTCCCCATTCACTCCCTGGAACCTCCTTTCCCCCCTCACTTCGTGCATTTAAATTCTGTCCAGCTTTTAGGACCCAGCTCCAATGCCTCCTCTTCCAGGAAGCCTTCCTTGTTCCCCAAGCAGGAAAGAACCGTTTCTCCTGAACTAGGCATGCCCTGCCTTCTCGCATAAACAGTGAACCACTGTCTGTGATTCTGGTGCTACCAGCAAACCAGGGCCTAGAGCAGACTTGCTGAAGGAAGGTCTGAGTTCCATCAGAAAGTGAGTGTGGTGGCATTCCTGTTGTGGGTAAGCATACAGCTTCCTCCCCACTCACAGGGAGCAGTTGGAGATCCAGGCACGTGTCTGAGCAGCTTCTCATGGACGCCAGAAGTGACTTGCCTTTGTTCAGTTAACTTACTGCTGCCAGTAACTGCTTTCAGCAGAAGGAGGTGCCAGGGTGGCCCACGTCCTGCCTCTGTGAGTCCTCAAGGATGTCTGCATGAGCCTCGGCACATGGACACAGCACAGTGGGGGCCGGGCTCTCATCCAGTCCGTCCCCTCCTTTGTTGGGGAAGAGAAAATTGGGGTCAGAGAGGGAAAGAGACTTCTCAAGGTCAAAAACCGAGCAGTTGAGCTGAATCCATGGCTCCTGAATCCAGATTAGGTTGGCCTTGCACATCTGTTTGTCTGGTTGGTTACAGTGTGTGTGAGAGCGTACTGTATATATGTGTGTGTGTGTGTTTTCCCATTTCATTTATGAGAATAATCTAGCTTGAAACACCGTCAAGATGTATTTCTGTAGGTACACGCACGTGCACACACACCGGCACGTGTACACACTTACTACTTGGGTCTTATTGATACTTGATTAAAGCATAATATCGGGATCTTATTGAGAGCTCACATGCACTTACAAGGCCAGGCCAAGGCCCGACTGATTTGATCAGTAAAGGTAAAACAAGCTACTTCTAGGTTCAGACAATTTTCCCTTGTGTAGCAAAAAGGACATGGCCGAGGGGTCCTTTGTCCCTGTCCCACACCCAGGGGAAGGGACACGACTGACATGGCCGATGACTTGTAGTTAGGGATGTTAAGGGAGTCAATCGTCCCTGAACACGGCTAAGTCGTCATGAGTCAGCAGCTCCCTTCATTCAGAGGGGTGGGGCAGGGAGCCCTCACCTCATCGGAGGTGAGAGACTGTCTCGTGTCCCAGAGACAGCCCTAGAGCAGTTCCTCACAAGCCGCTCGTCCTTTGTCCCGGCAGGATCCCAAGGTGTTTCACACGCCCAGACAAACCTCTGACTCCGGATGGTGCAAGTTCTCCCGGGCACCTCGGCCAATTCCCCATCTGCCAACAGGCAACAATGTTTAGTTCATTTTTAGTTGTGGGAACGACATGACAGCCACAAAAAATTTTAAAGACAGTAACCTGGTTTGTTATCATTCTAGAACAGGTATTTGCACTAATATTTTTCCCTTCGAGATTTTGTCCAGATTTATACACATTTTTTAGAGTTGTGATCATAGAGTGTAAACCGGTATTGTATCCTTTTTGATTTAATATTGTGTCATAAATTCACCCTAGTTTGTAGTCTTCTTCATAATAATCATTTTAACAGTTACATAGCTGTCAACTCAGCCGTTCCTCGGTTTGATGGCAGGGAGCGAGTGTCTCCGTGTCTCGGGTTTGTTGGTTATTACACGTGGCCCCAGTGAATGTCTTTGTGCCTGCGTGCTTTTCTCCCTCTGCTGAGTTGTTTCCTTGGTGCTTTTCTCCCTCTGCTGAGTTGTTTCCTTGGTGTTCGTTCCCAGAAGCAAGCATTCAGGGCACGATGCATGGGCGTTTATGTGGTTTGTTAAAGTTCTTTTTTGACATGCTCCTCCCTCGGCAGCGGGTGTGTTTGGTTGCCATGGAGATGTGTGCTGTGGGTCTCCGTCTCCCACCTCGGCTCTGCCCACCCAAGGTGGCCAGGCCCCCCGACTGGATGCTCTCAGGAGCTGTTGGCACAGCATGGGTGGGGGGAGGGTAGGCCTGGCCTTGGCCAGCAGCCATGTGCCATGTGTCTGGACACCATGTGTCAAGTGGCCTGAATGAGGAGAAGCTGGCGCCTGTCTGTGGCTCGAGAGAGGCGGAACAAGAAGGAAGAAAAAGGGTGCTGGACTTGGGGGGTCTAGTGACGTCTCCTCGGCACCTTCCAGGATAGACTATGAGGCAGAGGGAGGCCAGGCTCTGTGTCCTCACCCCAGGCCGTTTTAGGCCCAGAAAGTAAGATTTTGTTCATTTTGTAAAGACTAAATAAATTCCATCCTGGAGGCATGGGGAAACCAGTTTGCCATGTTCACGGCCCCTACTGCTTTTTAGCTGTGTGAGTTGGAAAACGATGGACGAGATATGACATGCTCCTCCCCAGAAGCCGATAGACCACAGGGTGCCCTGGTCTTTGGGGTAGGGCTTGGGGGGCAGGCAGTCCTGAGGCGGATGGGGATTATGCCCAGCACAGGCCTGAGCTCAGAGGAAGGCAGCTGGGGGCCGGATGGGGTCCACTGACAGAACAGGGCTGGGATGTGCAGGTCATGGCCAGAACAGGTGACTCTTGAGTGTTGTGACCTAGTGTTTATGTGCCTGAGTTGGTGGTGCACTTAGGGAAAAAACACAACAAAAATAAGGATATATGCCACTGCCCATCCCACCTTCCCAAAACCAAACATCCATGCCTGTTAAAGGTTGTGAAGGGATTTTATAGTGAAATCTCACACATTTATTTAGACCCCATCTGGGAAAGTCTGTCTAACAGAGTTAGTGAAATCCTGCATCCAGAACACCAGAAAGTGCCATTTCATTCCGTCAGGTAAACGAAGCAACTAGAAATAAGCCCAGAGCTGTGGGACGGAGATTCTTAGTGAGTAAATCAGTGATTGGTGATTCATCCATCAGTAAGTTCACATCTGAAGTGCGGCAGGGTTCTTGGTGGTTGTTTTGTTTCTCTTACCAAGTCTAAGCACTGCCTCTGAAATCATGTTAACCTTTTTCATGGACTTTGTATATGCCTCCTCACCAGCCCAGCCTTTGGAGATGCCCAGATTCTGAAATAGTTGAGCCTGAGCTAGGGAGGTCTCCCTTTAATTCATGGCAGGCACGCTTTCTTAAGAGTCATCTCAATATTTGTAAGTAATTCGCAGGTGAGCTTTCTAGCTTACTTTCGGCCTGACCCTGCCCTGATCCTCTCACTCACAGTAGCTCACTAAATCCTTATTAACAGCCCAGTGAGTTCAGCATTGTTATTACTCTCATTTCACAGACGAGCAGAGGCTTGGAGAGTTTCGTTTGCTTGTGGTTGGTTATATCGATGTTAAATAGCCTGGTTGGCACTTGAACCAAGGACCGTGTGGACCCACAGCCCTTGCTTGCAGCCACCGTATCAAATTAGCTTTGCTTAGAGAGACACTGGATCTTGCCATGACATCTCAGGTTCATCTCTGCCTGGGGGCTGTGTGACAGCAAAGGTTGGGTTTGGGGATACTTTTGACTTGTGAATGCAGAAGAGTGGCCTTGTACTTGGAATAGGGGAGCTAGAATTCAGTAGTGGGTGGGATGTACCCGTAGGAGAGAAGTGGATTAAGGGCTTTGATTAGAGGTCTGTTCCTTTTTAAGGGCTTTGATCCCTGAATTTCTGAGCTGTTGAGTCATCCCAGTAGTCCTCATCAGATTCGGCATTTGTGTGCGAGCTGAATGAGTCAGCTGGATCTAGGGAAAAAGCTGAATGAAGATCAAGAAAGTGAGAAAGGGACAGTGGGCAGATACAAAGGAAATCAGCGGGTGAGGGTGAAATCAGGACACGACCAAAACAGACGGAGCTGGGCAAAGGGCTGTGCAGGTTGGAGGAGAGCAGAGGGGTGGCTTTTACTTGACGTGTCATCAGACGGTCACTTGTCCCTCTCCAGCAAACCCAGTTCTGCTACGTGCACCAGCATTGGGACCAGACTTGGTTTCCCAGGTCAGACTCTGTCGATGCAGTGAGAAGCCATGATGTCCCCGACAGTGAGAGAACATCAGCTTCTTCGTGCCTGTGACACTAAAGGAGTCTCTGGAATTTTTAAGCTATGTTGTGAGGGTAACTCCAGCGTGACCTGTGTCATTAATTGCCACACCTGCATTCCAAACACTTTTCTTATATTTGCACATGGATAGTTTGGGTGGAAATCTGCACCCTTCCCTCCAATAATCCCAGACCAACGGTGAGACTTGGTGGTACCCAGTGTGTGCTCAACTCTAAGAGCAGAATGGAGGGTGCTCTGACACGACGGGGCTCATCACACCCTGATAAGCACATGACGTTACACTGGGTGCCTCATCTCAGACCCAGAACCCTGGATTTAGGGAGTGAGGTCTTTTACAGAAAACTGAGCTTTATTCTGGCACCACAGTTACTGCTTGGGCCTCCTTTGTGCCCTCATCTTGCTAAGGGCATCTCTTCTCTGTTAAATGTTCTGTCTCTCAAACGTTCTCTTAAACTTCTGTCCCCACCTCTGGCCCTGTGATGGTTAATTTTATGTGTCAACTTGACTGGGCCATGGGGTGCCCAGATTTTGGTCTAACATTATTCTGGGCGTCTGTGAAGGTTTCTTGATGGAGTAACAATTGGTAGACTGAGTAAAGCTCTCCCTTACGTGGGTGGTCCTTACCCGATCAGTTTTGTTCAATAGAACAAAAAGGTGGATGCTTCTGGAGTAAGGGGACTTCCTCCTGCCTGACTGCCTTGAACAGGGACACCCGTTGTTTCCTGCCTTTGGACTGGAGCTACATCATCACTGTCCTGGGTCTCCAGCCTGTTGACTGCAGATCTTGGGACTTGTCAATCCCCATAATCATGGGAGCCAATTCCTTACAGCCCATCAACCTCCCTCCCTCTCTCTCTCTTCCTCCTATGCCTTCCCCGTATATATACTGACAGTTTCGTCTGCACCCAGGCTTTCTATCAGTGCTCTGATGCCTCTGACACGGGTTGTACGATGAGCCACTGTTTGCAGAATATTTGCTTGGTCATCTCACGCCCCTCATTTGCACAAGAGGAAGTGGAGCCCCAGAGCGGTTGCATAGCTGGTCTGTGGGGGACTGGGGTCCCGAGTCAGGTCCAGGTGGCTCCACAGTCTTATGTTTTTGCCATCTCTCCGGTCCTCACCCTTTACCAAACACCAGCCCCAGTCCCGAGAAGCTTGTTCCACCTGCAGACATCCTGATTCCTGAAGTCTACAGAGCAGAGGCCCGCGCGTGCATGACGAGCATCCCAGGGGGGTCCGATGCAGTCAGCTGGGATCTTGTCTGTGGCCATGTGACTGGCCTCACCCCCACCCACTTACCTTCATTTGTCCCCCAGCTCCCTGGCTGCTTTTCTGAGCTCTAGACGTGCACCGTCCAGTAGGGTAGCCACGGCTGCATGTGACTTTTGAGTGCTTGAAACGTGGCTAGTGTGACTGAGGAGTTGACATTTTTATTTCATTTTAATTAATTCAGTTTAAATTGAAATAGCCACACGTGGCTAGTGGCTACCATATTGGACATTGTAGGTAAAGTCTCTACTCCTAAGCCATAGTTCACTTATTAATAAGAAACAATCAGTAAGTTTATTGTTTTTACTTTATGCGTCACAAAGGCAATATAGTCACATTGTAAAAAAAATACATGTGGAAGAAGAAAATCACCGATAACCCCAAACCAAACCAAAACAAAACAAAATAATGTTGGCTATACCCACATGGACATCATTTTTGCCAGGTTGTCATCACAGTACTTGCTTTTATGTTCTGTTTGTTCCATTTAGAAGTACGTCATATGCTTCTTCCTCATTGCTCTGTGGTCTTCTGTTGACTTGATGACTCACAGCCAATGCAATCTTCCTGCCAGTTAAAGTTTAAAGGGGACGAGAATCCTTATTACCACATGAGCCAGGCGTGGATCCTGTGATCAGGTTTTCAAGGACCAGATGCACCTCCGGGGCACTGAGCAGCCTGGGAGTCTGGCAAATCCATTGCCAGGACAGACCGTGCAAGCAGCAGCCCCTGCAGTGTCCACTGTTGGTGGGTTTGCAAGCCAGCGGGGGCCCGGGGGCCCCACTGGGGGAAGACCCTCTCTGTTCCTCCTGTGGATCACTGCTGTCCCTCCTGACTGCCTCAGGTCCTGTTTGCTGCCCTGCCCACCTCCATCCACACAGTTGGCCTTTGAGCACAGCTGTGAGGAGACCACTCCCCTGCTCTGAGGCCTCAGCCACTTCTTCTCATAACATCATAGTCCGATTCCTTTACTTGACATTGAACACATTCCTTCCCTTTCTTGTCTGCTCTCTTGCCACTGTCTCCTCCACCCTGTGGCCTTCGGAACCTCCGGCCACACTAAACATCACCCACCCTTTCCTACCCCTGTCTTGTCGCCCTCACACTTCATCCCACCAGGTACGCATCACTGTCCAAGCGATGTCCTCCATTGTGATCTCTGCTGTGGCTCCTCTGATGCGGGTTTCATACACACCTTGTTCATTTACCTGTCTTGTGGTGTTTTGAATTATGATTAGATTGAAACTGTTGGCAGGGGTCTATGCCTCCCCCTCTGTGGTCAGTTTTGTGAGAACGGGGACAGTGTTTAACTGACCTTGATTTACCCTTGATCTGCCATCTTTAGTATAATGCAGGGCACACAGTTAGCACTCAGGAAATGCTGGAGGGCACAAAGGTGGCATTATCCATTACCCTGTACCCATAAGCTTTCACTCCCCATTCCCCATCCCTCTTTTTCTAGCCCTAAGCAAGCACTCCTGTATAGATTTGTGTACTCGGGATGTTTCATATAAATAGAGTCATATATATGTGGTCTTTTGTAACTAGCTTCTTTTACTTAGCGTAATGTGATCCAGAGTCATCCACGTTGTAGTGTGTATCAGAACTTCCTTCCTTTTATATTTATTTATTAAAATATTTATTCATGTATTTATTTATTTTTGTCTGCGTTGGGTCTTCATTGCTGTGCGTGGGCTTTCCCTCGTTGCGGTGAGTGGGGGCTGCTCTTCGTTGAGGTGCATGGGCTTCTCATTGCCGTGGCTTCTTTTTGTTTTGTTTTGTTGCGGAGCACGGGCTCTAGGCGCGCGGGCTTCAGTAGTTGCAGCATGCGTGCTCAGTAGTTGTGGCTCGTGGGCTCTGGAGTGCAGGCTCAGTAGCTGTGGCGCACAAGCTTAGTTGCTCCGCGGCATGTGGGATCTTCCTGGACCAGGGATTAAACCCATGTCCCCTACATTGGCAGGCGGATTCTTAACCAGTGCGCCACCGGGGAAGTCCCTCCGTTCCTTTTTATGGCTGAATAATAATCCATCGTATGGATAGACCACATTTTATTCATCCATTCATCAGTCAGTGGACACTCGTTTCCACTTTTTGGCCGTTATAAATAAGGCTGCTATGAAGATTCCTGTGCATGTTTCTGTGTGGACATATTTTTTCAGTTCTTTAGGATAGATATCTAGGAGTGGAATTGCTGTGTCGTATGGTAACTCTATGTTTAACTTTTTTGAGGCACTGTTTTGCAAAACGGCTGTACCATTTTACATTCCCACCAGCAGTGTATGAGGGTTCCAGTACCTCCACATTCTTGCCAGTACTTGTGATTGTCTGACTTTGATTCTAACCATCCTAGTGAGCGTGAAGTTGAATCTCAGTGTGGTTTTGATTTGCATTTCCCTGATGACTGATATGGAGCATCTTTTCATGGCCTATTTGTATGTCTTATTTGGAGAAATGTCTATTCAGATCCCTTACCCTTTTTTTTTCTGGCTGCACCGAATGGCATGTGGGAACTCAGTTCCCCGATCAGGGATTGAACCTGCGCCCTCTGCATTGGAAGCTCGGAGTCTTACCCACTGGACTCTCAGGGAAGGTCCCCCCTTAGCCATTTTTAATTGGGTTATTTGTCTTTTTATTATTGAGATCTAATGGTTCTTTATATGTTCTACATGTAGATATCCTGTTAGATATATAATTTACCAATGTTTTCTGTTATTCTGTGCACTGTTGTTTCACTTTCCTGATGTTATTATTTGCAGCACAGAAGTTTTAAATTTTGATATAGTCTGATCTATCTGTTTTTTCTTTTGTTTCTTGTGGTTTTGGTGCTTTATCTCAGAAAACATAGACCTACCAAACGTCACAAAGATTCATGCCCTGAGAGCTATAGTTTTTAGCTCTTAGGTTGAGCTCTTGGATCTATTTTGATTTGTATGTGGTTTGGGGTAGAATTTCAGGTTCATTCTCTGGCGTGTGGATAGCCAGTTTTCCCAGCCCCGTCTGTTGAAAAGGCCGTTCTTTCTCAATTGGATTGTTGTGGCAAATTCGTCAAAAATTTATTGACCCTAAAATGTAAGGGTTTACTTCCGGTCTCTCAGTTTTCTTCCATTGCTGTAGTCAATTATCTTTTAAAGAGATTTAACTAATGAGAACAAAATCTTATTTTTCCATGCAGTTACTGTTTCTAGTCTTCTTCATTCCTTTGTTTAAATCCAGATTTTCATCTGGTACCATTTTCTTTCTCCTTAAAAGACTTCCTTTAGGGCTTCCCTGGTGGCGCAGTGGTTGAGAGTCCGCCTGCCGATGCAGGGGACATGGGTTCGTGCCCCGGTCCGGGAAGATCCCACATGTCGCGGAGCGGCTGGGCCCATGAGCCATGGCCGCTGAGCCTGCGCGTCCGGAGCCTGTGCTCCGCAACGGGAGAGGCCACAACAGTGAGAGGCCCGTGTATCACAAAAAAAAAAAAAAAAAGACTTCCTTTAACATTTTTTTTTTTTCCTTTGGTAATGCAGATCTGCCCGTGCAGAATTGTTTCAGCTTTTGAATGTCTGAATTCAGCCGTACTTCACTTTGGTTTTAAAAGATATTTTTTCCTGTGTGTGGAATTCTAGGTCGATAGTTCTTTCATTTTTAAAAAATGTTGTTTCACTGTTTTCTTGCTTGCTTTGTTTTCAATCAGAAATCCAGTGCCATCTTTATCTCTTTGTATGTAACATGTCTTTTTCCTCTTAGATTTTCCCTTTATCATTGATTTTGAGAAGTTTGATCATGATGTCCCTTGGTACACTTTTCATGTTTCTTGTGCTTGGGGTTTGTTGAGCTTTTTGGATCTGTTAGTGTATGGTCTTCATCAAATCTGGAATATTTTTGGCCATTATTTCTTCAAATTTCCTGCCACGCCCTCCTTTCCCCTTCAGGGACTCCAGTGGCCCCTTGGTTCGGCATCTTGAAGTTGTCCCATGGCTCACTTTAATGGTCTTTTCTTTCTTTCTTTTTTAAAAAATTTAACTGGAGTATAGTTGATTTACAATGTTGTGTTAGTTTCAGGTGTACAGCATAGTGATTCAGTTATACATATACACATATTCGTTCTTTTTCGGATTCTTTTCCCGTATAGGTTGTTACAGAGTGTTAAGTAGAGTTCCCTGTGCTGTATGGTGGTTTCTTGTTGATCATCTATCTTATATATAGTAGTGTGTGTATGTTAATTCTAACCTCCTAATTTATCTCCCCCCCACATTAATGGTCTTTTTGTTTTTTAGATTCTTTTCCTCTCTGTTGCATTTTGGACAGTTTCTATTGCTATGCTTTTAACGTCATAGATGTTTTCTCCTGCAATGTGTAATCTGCTTTTAATCCCATTCAGTGTATCTTTCATCTGACATTTTAGTTGTCATCTCTAGCAGTTGAATTTGGGCCTCTTAAAAATATCTTCTGTGTCACTGTTTAACTTTTGGAGCATATGGAATAGAATAACAATAACTCGTCCTTCTTTACTAATGCTAATGTCTGTGTCAGATCTGGGTTGATTTCCATAGATTGATTATTTTCTCCATTATGGGTTGTGTTTTCTTGCCTCTTTACATGCTTGATCATCTTTGATTGGATGCCACACATTGCGAATCATACCTTGTTGAGTCCTAGATATTTTTACATTCCATTAAATCTTCTTGAGCATTAAATCTTCTGGGGTGCAGATAACTTATTTAGAAACAGTAATCCTTTCCACTGTGGTTTTTATGATTTGCTAAGTGAGTTTAGAGCAGAGCTCAGTCTAGGGGTAATTATGCCCCACTCCCAGGGCAAAACCTTTCTGAGTATTTTACTCAGTGTTGCGTGGATTATTATGTGTTTTCCTAGTCTGTCTGGTGGGAATAGACCGTTTCCGGCCCTTGTGCACACCAGGCACTGTTCTCTCTCATCCTTTCGGACGTCTTTTACCCCCAGCAGTGGTTATTTTCTTCACAGGCATGTGCTGATCCGTGCTCTGCTAAATCCTCAGAGGAGACCCTCTTCGAATCTCCAGGATTTTTTCTCTGTGCAGCGTTCTTTCCTCTGACTCAGATAATGATGGTCTGGAATAGTGGGCATGGAAAACTAAGGAAAAAAAAAGACTGGGGAGTGGCTAGTGAGAAGAGGATTGCAGTGAGGAGTGGGCTACTCAGAGTGTGGTCCTCAACCAGTGCTGGCCAGTAAGGACAGAAGCACAGAAATTGAGGCTTTTCATAACACTCTCAACAGAAACTGGAAACTTCCATAACAATTTGACAGAGCATGTTGAGGCTTGGATTTCATATGTTTCATTTTCCCACATTATTGTATTTTACGAGAAAATAAGTCTGACAGGTGGAAATTAAAAACAAAACCCCCAAGACCTGGCCCTTTACCACAGAAAAACTGAGAAGGGAACAGTGACTTGGAGGATTTGGACAAAGAGGGAGATGGAAGTGGATGTGACTTTTAGTTTCAATAATTGAGGGTTTTTGGGCTTCCCTGGTGGCGCAGTGGTTGAGAGTCCGCCTGCCGATGCAGGGGACACGGGTTCGTACCCCGGTCCGGGAGGATCCCACATGCCGCAGAGCGGCTGGGCCCGTGAGCCATGGCCGCTGAGCCTGTGCATCCGGAGTCTGTGCTCCGCAACGGGTGAGGCCACGGCAGTGGGAGGCCCGCGTACCGCAAAAAAAAAAAAAAAATACTTGAAGGTTTTTGAAGGGATCCTGGCAACGGTGCCTTGCGTCACATGCTTAGCATGAGCCGGTGCTGTGCTGGGCCCCACTGTGATCCCTGATTTTGTCCTCTCCTCAGCACCCTCTTTGGAGGAACCCAGGGGTTTAGGTGCCCAGCCAGCCTCTCTCTTGGGAAGTAGCAAAGCCAAGGACCCCAGCCTGAGCTTTTCCACTTTCCTCTTTCTTCCTGTTCCTCATCCCCCTGGGGCAAGATGAGCCTGTGGAATCCAGGTTGATCTGTTCACTGGAGCCGAACCAATTTGGTTGGTTTCTTTCTGTTGCTTTGTTGTTAGCAATACCTTCTAACAGTTATCCTATTCTGGAAAAAGCTGTTTGAAGCAGTAGATCCAGTAGACCTTTGTGGCTGATGCAAGTGTTCTATAGCTGCTCTGGTCACAAGTGGCTTTCAGGGACTTGGAATGTGCTTGTTCAAGTTGAATTGACTTTTTTCTTTTTAAGATTTATTTTTTATTTATTTATTTATTAGCTGCCTCGGGTCTTAGTTGGAGCACGCGGGCTCTGTGTTGTGGCGCACGGGTTTTTTCTCTTCTCTAGTTGTGGCGCGCAGGCTCCAGGGCGCGTGGGCTCTGTAGTTGTGGCGCACGGGCTTAGTTGCCCCGTGGCATGTGAGATCTTAGTTCCCTGACCAGGGATCCAACCCGTGTCCCCTGCATTGGAAGGCGGATTCTTTATCACTGGACCACCAGGGAAGTCCCTGAACTGAAATTTTAATGTTATTTTATTTAATTAATTCAGTTGCATATCAGTAGCCACACATGGGCCGGTAGCCACTGTGGACGGCACAGGTAGAAGTTACCCGTTGGAACGGTGCAATAAAAACATGATCTAAACAATTGCTAGCTTTTACTTTTCTCAGGAAGTATCTTCCTTGTTGGGAAAACCTTGCATTTTTACTTTTCAAGGAGATATTTTAGAAACTGAAATTGGCGGTGAAGTCTTACAGCCAAGGGCCAATTACTTTTCCAGAATAGATGAGTTGTTTCTATTTCTAGAAACAAGGGAGAATGGTGAGTATTGCAAGTTTAGTTTTATTTGTCACATTAAATGGTCAGCCTCTCTTTGTGTCATCCTCAACCGCTGTTTCCTTCACCAGGCTACACTGACTTTATCCACATGTTTCTGTTTTCATCTGAAGGTGCCCCTGAAGGCATATATAAAATACTCATTCACTGCATCTATGGGAAGTGACTTTTTGGAACGGATTCTCGATGAATCTTTTTTTTTTTAAATTGTGAACATTCTTTTATTTATTTATTTATTTTTCCTTGTGTTGGGTCTTCGTTTTTGTGCGAGGCCTTTCTCCAGTTGCGACGAGCGGGGCCACTCTTCATCGCGGTGCGCGGGCCTCTCACGGTCGCGGCCTCTCCCGTTGCAGAGCACAGGCTCCAGACGCGCAGGCTCAGCGGCCATGGCTTACGGGCCCAGTTGCTCCGCGGCATGTGGGATCCTCCCAGACCAGGGCTCGAACCCGTGTCCCCTGCATCAGCAGGCAGACTCCCAACCACTGCGCCACCAGGGAAGCCCTCGATGAATCTTTACATTTATTAGTGAATATTTTATAAACTATTGTTGTGATCGGAAAATAAAGAGCAACTTTGAGTACTGTATTCTAAAGCTGTGGAAAAGCTCTTTATTTGGTATATTTTCTTGTGCATATCGCTATCCGTTTCCTGTTTCAGGGACTAGAAGCAGGATGATTCTGAAACTAGAGTTATAAAGATGTAACCCAGACACACCCGCCCTCTCAACAGCTTTATGTTTGATGCTAATTGTTATAGGGATGGTCTAGGTCTTAGCACTTTGTTTGAACAAGATGAATCTCTTCAAGTGGAGATGCTGTTTCAGAGACAGTCCTGAGGCATAGCCTAACTCTGTGGTTCTCCAAGTGTGGTCCTTGGACCAGCACAGTCAGCATCACCTGGGAACTCATTAGAAAGGCAAATCCCCAGGCCCTTCCCAGACCTACTAAATCAGAATCTCTGGGGAGGGGCCCAGAAATCTGTGTTACAGCAAACTCACCAGGTGGTTCTGAAGCATGCTGAAGTTTGAGAACCGCCGGCTTAATTTTCTGGTGTTCACGCCTCGACCATTGTTTTATCTTCTGGTGTGTATGAGCTCTGGCATGGCACAGCTGGCTCCAAGTATGTGCCACCATAGGAAGTGTAAGGACAGTGATTTGTCACCACTCAGGGGAGTCACGTGGGGAAGAGGTGTGATTAGGAAGGTCAAGAATCCACCTTCTTTCCCTCCCACAGTCTGAGAAATACTTGTTCCGGGTCAAAGGGATAGTATATTGTGAGGGGAAGGGTGTTGACTTAGCACTAGTGAGACCTGGGTGCAAATCCCAGCTCTTCTGCTTAGCTTCAGTCACACAGCCAAGTTTGCCTGACCACTTAAGCTTTTGTTTCCCCATCTTCAAAACGAAGACTCAGTACAACTGCATATAATGCGATAAGTGGAGTTAACCTGCTTAAAGCGTGGGGTCACGTTATTGCAGGATTAAGGAAATGACCCCCGCCAACCTTCCAACCCCCGCCAGCCTGGAATTCGCAGCCGGTAGTGCTGCTGCCACCTGTCCCTGTCGTGGCTGTGGTCTGGCGCCACCTAGTGGTGGTTGGCTGCTCTAGCTTATTTGTCGATGAGGGTGATTCTGGGTCCTGCACTTGATTGGAACTTTCAGGACAGTGGCCGTGATTCCAGGAATTTCCAGGTTCATTGGTTTCTATTTCATTGGCTAGATCTGGAGTAATTCAGATGGGAGGATACTTCTCTCTGCCTCCCTGCTTCTCAAGATGAGTTTGCTTGCTGTTTCCTGCCTGGCCTCACTGTCACTCCATGTGTCTGTGGTAGAAGATGGGGGTCAGTCACCAGTCACGTTATAGCCACATGGGTGCCATCGCAGGGGATTTTTACAGAATTGTCAAGACAAAGAGATACAACGTAGGTAAAGTGCCCAGTACACAGAAAGTGCTTTAAAAAATGAAAATGCCCTTCTCCGTTCCCTGGTAGGAAGAGAGAAACTGGAATCCACGTGGAGGTGTGCACTCAGCAAGCATTAAATAGTGCGGGCGGGCTCATGGCACAATGGAACAAGCACGCACGTCAGCGTCAGACAGCCTGGCTTCCAACCTGCCCGCTTACTGCCTGGGCTAGCCTCTCTGAGCCTTGGAATTTATGAAATGGAGATGATAACTTTTAACGTATAAGTATGGTGTTTTTATGAAGAGAAGAGGAAACCCAGAGAGCTGGGAGCAACCCTGGGTGTCATTTCCAGTGATTCCCAAGAGTAGGCAATTCCTGCATCTTTGCACTGCTCCATGATGTTGACACGTGACAGGTTCTATTTCTGCCTAATTCTTGGGTGAACCCTTTCCACGCTCTCTGAATCCTAGAGTAGGTGACACAGAGTGGTTTGTGAAACATCTCTGTGAAAGGCATGTAGCAGGTGTGGACAGAAAGGGGGTTAATGATGCAGTGATATGTGTGGCAGTGTTTTCAGACACCTTTAAAACTTTTTTTAGTATATGAAACTTCTAAATATAGTACTTGAAACATAGAAGGCAATCAACAGATGTTAATTTTTTTCTCTCACTCTGACAAAATGCAAACTAAATATGGGTGTGGGAGCCAGTTTCTAAATGCAGGGGGTCTTTTAAAACTTTAGTGAAAACCGGAGTTGGAGTCCTTCAGAGCAGAGGAAGGCCCCACCTTCTCAGGACTGTGGCGGAGTCCTAAATATTCTTTCTTTTTTTTGGTAATAAAGGAAATGCAGATGCAACCTCTGAGCCCTCCCCTGGCTTCTGGGGTCTGGACATGGGACTCCTCAGCTCTGGGGCCTGGCAGCAAAAGGATTTGTCTAGGGAGTTCCCTGGAGGTCCAGTGGTTAGGTCTTGGCGCTTTCGCTGCCGAGGGCCTGGGTTCGATGCCTAGTCAGGGAACTAAGATCCCACAAGCCGCGTGGCCAAAAAAAAAAAAAAAAAGAGGATTTGCCTAGCCAGTGGGCACTTTTTAAAATGATGATCAAAGTGATACCTGTTCATTATCAAAAGTTTGGGGATGTGTAGGAGAGTATAAAGAAGCAAACAACTAGCGAACATCCCGCCACCCCACATCCTACAGATACCTACCGTGTATGTCTCCTCAGAGGCACTGTCATTCTTGGACAGATTTCCTTTCCAGTCTTTTTTTCTTTGAATTTCTTCTTTACGTAGTTGAATCTTACTTTTTTTTTTTTTAACTTTTCACATTATTACGTAAGAGTTTTCTTTTAAAAATTGAGAAGAAAGTATTGTTTCTCAGATTATGGATACATAATTCCAGAAAAATTTAATCTAGAAATGTATGAAGCAGAAATTTCTCTCATACCATCTTCCAGTGTCCTGAATACTAGAAAAAAAATTTAAATATTGAAAAGTATAAAGTGGTAAGTGAAATTGCCCTTTAATACAACCTGTCAGTGCTATATAAGTTTTAAAAAGAAATTTATAAAATTTTGAAAATTATGAAATTTCCCTGTCACACCATCAGCCAGTGCTCACCACTATTAGTCTTAATATGCAGTCTTCCAGTTTTTTTTTCATATCAGTGGTGTATGGGTATAGGTTACTGAAATGGAATTGTACTATAAATATAGTTATCTAGCTTGCTTTTTTCCCTTACTAATGTTAATTTGAGTATCCTTCTATATAGTATAAGCATTTTCGAATACCAATGAAACACTTATTTGACTGGTATTTTAAATGGCTACATATTACATTTAAATGTGTTTTGTTTTATGTGGTCATTTCTCTAAGGCTGCCAATTTGGATCTAAGCAAACATTTATTCACATTTCCGATTCTTTCCCTAAGCTAAGTCCCAGACAGCCCAATTGAGTCAGAGGTAAACATTTTAAAGTTTCCTCTCCAGGGTGAGTTAATCATTTTACACTCTCCTCTATAGCTTACAGAAATATGCACTGACAGCCATCACAAATGAATATGACTGTTTAAAAAAATCTTTGTTGTCATTATAAGTGGGAAAAGCTCTTGTTTACTTTGTGTTTCTTACAGTGCTGGAGGGTTCGACACTTGTTGCACGTGTGATGATTTTCCTCTATGATTTTTGGAACAGGTGATCTACCCTCTATTAAATCAGAAAGCTAATTCCTGCTTAGATTCTTTAGAACTTCCCTGACCCTGTTCCAGGAGCCAGAGCGGGGCGTTCTCCACGCCTTGCCTCAGTAGCCTCACCTCTCTCTAGGAAGTCCCGTGCGTTTCCAGACGGCCTCCTCGCTCCCTCTAGTGGCCTCCTCAGTAGGTGCAACCTCGCTTCCCTTCCTCTCATCAGAACCAGGTCATCCCAGTGGGACGTCCCAGAAGGGAGCAGCAGAGCAACGCCCTCCACGGACTTGCAGCCAGACGGTGTGGGGATTGTTTTCCTCTTAGGGTGGGCTGTTTTTTTCCTTGTCGCCTTGGCTGCTAGGGAGGGACTGGAAGCAGGACATAAGCTCTCACCGCGAGCCTGGCAGGGACACAAGGTAGAAAGGATACTCTAGTTAGTTTTCATTTTCCTTTCTAAAACTGAGCCCTGCGGAATCTTTTTATAGAGGGGAAATTTGTAAGTCAGTAAAGTAATTAAGTTTAACTTCCATGGCTGTCAGAGGGTTCTGTTAGTGAACCCTGAAATCACTGAGCTGTAGGCACTCATTCTTGTTATCCTAGTTTAGTTGGGAAATGCTTTTGAAGGTTCTAGAATGAGAACTTCCTAGAACAACTTTGAGGTAAGGATGGGAGGGAAACTTTGGAGAACTAAAGACTTCTAACGTATGCCTCATTGCCATTCACACTCTCTCACTCCATTAAAGTTTGTTTCAGGCAATAAAAATAATATACATAACCATTGCAGAAAAAAACTAATAACATCACCATTTCCTTTACTCAGAGATAATGACTGTGTATGAGCATATAAGTGTGTCTGTATATCCATGTCTGTGTACACACACACACACACACACACACACACACACACAGATGTTTTTAACCCCATTTTGCAGTATTTTAAATATTTCTCCACTAAATATTTTTGGAAAACAATCTTTTTTTTTTTCTTTTCACTCTCCTCTTCCTGTCAGAAACACATTCTTTAATATGGCTTCGTAATAGTACATAATTTATCTGATAAGAATTAGATATTTGGTTGACACTCATTTCTAAAAAAATTTACTTATTTAATTTATTTAATTTTTGGCTGCGTTGGGTCTTTGTTGCTGCACACGGGCTTCCTCTAGTTGCAGCAAGCGGGGGCTACTCTTCCTTGCAGTGTGCGGGCTTCTCATTGCGGTGGCTTCTCTTGTTCTGGAGCATGGGCTCTAGGCACGCGGGCTTCAGTAGTTGTGGCACATGGGCTCAGTAGTTGTGGCTTGTGGGCTCTAGAGTGCAGGCTCAGTAGCTGTACTGCGCGGGCTTAGTTGCTCCATGGCATGTGGGAATCTTCCCGGACCCATCTTCCTCGAACCTGTGTCCCCTGCACTGGCAGGCAGATTCTTAACCCCTGCGCCACCAGGGAAGCCCGACACTCATTTTTTTGTAAGCTGTTATAAATGATGCTGTGATGAAGATCCTTTAAACAATTTGATTATTTCCTTGGGGTAAGTTCCTGCAGTAGAATTTTTGGGTCACAATAATCCAAACTTTCTAAATTCTGTTGAAATTTGATATTAAATTTGTCTTAAAAAGCCTGTTTCAGTTTCTGCTTTTCCTTGCAGAGTGGAGAGTGTCAGTCTGTCAATGTCATTACCAACACTGTCATTCTTTTTAGCCTTTGCTAATTGGATAGACAAAGCTTGGTATACTATTTTAGTTTGCAGTTATAAAAAAATATGAGAAAAGTTAAGGATTCTTTTATATTCATTGGTCATTCATACTACTTTTGTCATTTTTCCCCCCATTCTTTGCCCAGTCTTAAAATATTGGGCTGTTCATTGAGTAATTTGCATATTGGGGTTAAGTTCTGTTTGTCATATAGTACAGGTGCTTTTTCTAGCATGTCGTTTGCCTTTTGGTTTATAGTGTGTCACCTAAAGAAGCTGTGTGTGTGCCGTTTAAAAACGACAAGAAAACAAAAAGCTACAAGAAAGTACCATGGGAAATAACCCTCATTTACGTACCACCCAGAATACACAAACATTTATCTGTTGTCATTTTGGCTTATTTTTAATAAAGGAAGAAGAATATTACAGATAAATTGGAATCATGTTGGTTCCCCCTCCCGTCCCATTTCCCCCTTCCTCAGGGCAGGTACTATTATGAATTGAGTGTATGGATCCTTCCAATCCCAGCTTTTATACTATTACCTCATATACAAGTATCAATAGACAATATATAGGACTAGTTTTTGTGTGTATGTAACTGACATATACACTCTCTCTCAGAATAATGCATCGTTGAACAGTTTTCCTCATTTGCATATGAGGATTTTCAGTTCAATTCATAATGATACATACAGACCTAGCTCATTCATTTTGATTGCTGTTTAGTATCGCATCCATTGAATATAACTCTAAATTCTTCCTCAATGTATTTATCAATTTTTCCATATTGGTGAACACTGAAGATGCTCTGGGTTTCTCAGTTTTCATTTCAGCCCTGCAGTGAACATCCATACATGCACCTCCTTCTGCACACTGGGGGATCTTCTCAAGGGGTGTCCCTAGCAGTGTGTTGTGGGCAATGTCAATTTTCAGGTCAACTGGCTCTTGCCAATTCTTCCCAAAGTGGTCAAGCCAATCGACATTCCCACCAGCAGTGTGAAAGGGTCCCTCTTTTGTCTCACAACTTCGCCAAGACAGGGAGTTATCAGACTTGGTGAGTTTTGCCCATCTAGGGATGAGTTATCTTCTCATTGTGGTTTTAATTTGCATGCACTGATCGGTGGTGGGATTGAACATCTTTTTCAATGGTTGTTGCCTAGAGTTTAACAGGTTTTGTAATAGGGAAGAACCTTTGTATTCTATTACAAGTTAATCCTTAAAGGCATGTTGCCTTTAAGCTTAAAGTATACATAATGGCCCATCTCTGGGAACCCTGGCTCCCAGGTAATGCGCATTAAGCTAAAATACCTTTGTTTAGCTCACAGGAAACATCCTTTGTTTAGCTCACGGGCCCACCTGTGAATGGCTGCATCGCCCTCTGGAGGCTGACTGGAACCAGGAAATGTTCGGCTTTACTCCCTCCCCTTTAGTATAAAAGAGCCTGAATTCTAACTCAGCCACGGTGGCTCTTTGGAATAGAAGTTTACCATCTTCTTGGTCTACTGGCTTCCCGAATAAAGTCGCTATTCCTTGTCCCAACGACTCGTCTCTCCATTTATTGGCCTGTCGTGGGGCAAGCAGTACGAGCTTGGATTCAATAACAGTTTTCTCTTCTCTACACCTTCCTTTGATCTTTTTCCCCATTGGGTTGCGTGTCTTTTCTTAGGATTATTAGTATTCTTTGTATGTTTTAGATACTAATGCCACGTTGTATGTTGTAGCCATCTTCTTGTCCCTGACTTGCCTTTCCTTTTATTCCATTTATTGCCCTTCCCTTGGTTAGACTGCTACCAAGACCTCTTAGTTTGAGGCTGAGTTGAAATTACAGTTACGTCCTCAGGGGATGTAGCACATGCTCAGAGCATTAAAACATTCGAGAGGAACCCATCAGAGGGTTGGGGAGACATTGAGATAACAGTAAATCTGGCAGCAACTAACACCCCGCAAAGGGTCTGACGGAGAAGGTCAGGGCCTTCCTTGTTAAGCTTAGTATAGAGGCAGGCAAGTGGATGGTCAGTGCATGGAAATTCTTACCGTGCTAAAGTCAAAGACAGTTGCCTGTATTTTCTTGTAACAGCTTTTGTTTTTCGCACTGAGGTCTTTAGTCCATCTGGAGTTTTTTGCTTTTGTAGTTTCATTTATTTCTTTTTGTGGCTTTTCCCCTACGTTGATGCTTTCAAAGTCCTCTCTGAGCTCCGATGAGTCTCCATCAGCAACCTCTCCCCCGTTACCTTGTGCTCTTTGCCTGCTCTGGGGCGTCACAGGCAAGGACACCCATTGTGTAGGGAGGGGACTTCTCTGTGTCTCAAGCACCATCAATATTTTTGACATCGGTGATTTTGGTTTCAAGTGACTTTAGGCCTAAGGAGCTTGATTCCACTAGTGTTTAGAATTCATTCAGTTTTTGAAACTTCCACAGAGTCTGTTGGGTGTGATTTGTGCGTGGCCCTGGAGGTATTCTCATATCTGGGGTTGCTGCTGAATACAGATCCAGGGTCCCCCACAAAGACGCTTCCGCTTACCTCGAACAGGTGGCCCATTGTGTTTTTTCATAAGGGATCCAAGGAATTGATACAGTGTGCTATTCTTGTCAGTGTCCTAGCTCTATGGAAACTAAAGGTACATCTAAGGAGTCAAGGTGCTTTGAACTTTTCCCACTTCCACCCACCCCACTGAGATCAAGAGAAAACAGGAAAAATCATCATTTTTTCAACAGTATGTGTTTTCTGTCGTTCAGATGAAAAAAGATGTGAAAGTAAGGAAGATAAGAGCTCACCAATTTATAGGAATTTCCTGATAGGTTGTCACCAGCATCCCCTGGAGAATATGTCAAAGGTGATGATGCCCAATGTCTGTGGGAGACGGCAGCGTCACAGGAGACTGTTGCCTGGTATCCCCACATGTGGATGCCTCTGCCATCTTGTCACCCAGTGTCTTGCTGGCTTCTTTCTCAGCAGAGAGGAGGTGCGAGAAGTGGGTGTAGGATGATTCCCAAGTCAGTCTGCCAGGCAGCAACCACCAGGGGACCCTGTCTTCTGGCCTGAGTCTACCTGTTACCAAGGACCACAGCAGCTTTCAGGAACCAGAAAATGTTATCGATAATTGGCATTTTTTTGTATGATTATTTTGCATTATTATTATTTCTGCTTTAAAAGATTTTGCCTTTCTTTTCTCTTTTTTCACTGCATATTAACATTTTCTGTTTACCCTGCCTTTGTGTTTTTTCCTTAGGCCGGAAGCTGAGAGGAAAAGCCTTTTATTTTGTCAACGGCAAAGTGTTTTGTGAGGAAGACTTCCTGGTGAGTTTGTCACCCAAGCTTCCCCTCCTTTCAGTCCTGCCCTGAGTCAGGAGGGGAGCGTGCAGAGAAGCTGGGCTAAGCAGAAGAAGGTGGTTTCTCTCTGCGGTCCCTAGTGCCATCTGCAAGCTGCACTGCTGGAGAAAGGTGTCCTGACTTTCCTTCTGCAGAAGCATGGGGTGGCCCACGTTCCCAGGCAAATGACAAACTGCAGAGCTTTGTGCTTTTCAGGGACTTGGGGGTTGCTCAGCGTGTCCTCTTGTGCTTTGCCCATTTCTTCCTTCTCCACCCAGCTCTTAACTCTCACTCTGGGACCTGGGCCCCCTTACTTCTCATCCTGCCTGCCTCTCCCACGCACTGAAAGTCTGTCCATGTGCCAGTGACTCCCACGTCTGAACTCCGGCCACGTAGGCGCCTCTGAGGCCAGCTGTTCACAATCTCCCTGCCCGTCAGACAGTCCCCAGGGTTGTCCCCAGCCCATCCGCCAGCCCCTCCCACTGTACTTGAGAGTCACCTGAAGCAGAAAAGTCCCCTTGCCTGGGACCTTATCTCTGAGAACAGTGTCCTAGGTTCCTCCTCTAGCCCTCCGATTTCCTATCTCTCCTAGAGTGTGGCCAAGCATTGGGCCTGGTGCCACCGCGTCCTCCCCAGGCCTGTGTGGCTCGTGACGTCAGCATGGCTCCGCCGGCCCCTCGCTGCTGTGCTGCGTCACTGCCCGGGCCCGGGATCCAGGGTTCAGAGCATGCGCAGGAGCTCTCCGCGGTCTGGGCAGCCTCCCATCTCACTCACTCTGAGGCTTGCGGTTCTCTGCACGCCATGGCCCCATCCTGTGTGCCTTGGCTTGCACTGGGTTCCCTGCTTGGAATGTCTTCATGCTTCGTTTGCCCAGATCGCCCGACGGCCCTCACGTTCCCCCGCCTCGCAGTGGATCTCCCCTCCTGTGTGCTGCTGCCCCGGGCTTGCCAGTGGTCAGAGCACCTCGTGTCTGTTTACACGTCTTTCCCTGGCTTGACCGTAACTTCCTAGGGAGGGAGGAACCTGCTGCTTCACCTTTACACCTTCAGACCCTAACACAGTGCCAGGCATGGAGCGCCGACCGGTCAGTGGGACCACCAACGTGAGACCCAGAGCTGGCTCGGGGCCAGCTTCTCTGGGGATGTGTGGGTTGACTCATTATGACTCGTGTTTGCCGGCAACCGCCAAGCAAACCCAAGGAAATTGCTTCCTGCGTGCCCTCAGGAATCACTTCCTCCACATGTTCACTTCAGTCTCCGGCACTGTGTGTTTGATAGTCAGATGGTGGCACACCAGAGTTGACTGTCTCCCAGTTTCACATCTGATGGGCCAAGTGCCTGTCCTGCTTCTGGAGTCTCATGGGCTCTTGGTGGGCCAGGTGCCCACCCCTGGGCAAAGTCTTGGGTGCTGGACGACTGTGAGGCTCTGATTGGCCAGGTCTGAGCCAGTGCCTTGCCTTGGAACCCATCATGGGGTCAGCCCCACGGGAATCACAGGACCACAGGATGGGGAATGGGGCTGGATCCCCAAAGAAAATAAAGAACTGTTACCCCTAGAATCAGGAGGAAGTGCTGGGCAGCAAAACCCCACACTACGTGGTGTAGAGTTGCAGAAAATTTCCCTTTTCTTTTCCACCTTCCTTTCCATTACATTTCCCTTATTAAGTTGTGTTTGCAATATTTAAGCTTCTAGTATCTTCCAGCGTGTAGTATCTAGTCTGTTTTCTGAGGTGAGTTCCTCGTTTCTTTCAAGACTAGAGCTCTGTGTGTGTGTGTGTGTGTGTGTGTGTGTGTGTGTGTGTGTGTTTTGGTAAGGTAAGGTAAATAATGTTTATCCAGTTTCTTTGAAGCTAATTGTAAAAGGCATTGGCTTTTAAATCAGACCCAGACTTGAATTTGAATCCCGTCGTTACCCCTTGCAGGCTGTGTGACCATGAGAAGGTCAGTTAACCTTTCAGAGCTTCCCTTTGCTTCCATTTGAGAAACGGTGTAATATATACCTTGAAGAATTGTGTGTTTTTTGTTTTTGTTTTGAAGAATTGTTTTGAAAATTAGAGTGATGGTCTCAAACTTGATTGTGCATCAGAATCCCCTGAAGGGCTTGTGAAAACTCAGGATGGCTAGGCCCCACCCCCTGAGTTTCCAGTTTAGTAGGTCTGGGGTGGAGCTGAAGAATTTGCGCATCTGACAAGTTTCCAGGTGATGCCAGGGAACTCCGTTTTGAGAACCACCGGATGAGAGACTGACGCCTCTCTCTGCGCAGCCTCTTATGCAGAGCCTGGCATGTCATGGGCGCCTGGGTGCAGCTGTTGGAGGCGAGTGGTATTAACATTTGTAATGGCTTTTGTGGCAGAGGATATTCCGTGATTCATCACACTGTTGTCCCCGGGGTCATGACAGATCCTGTGTAGAGTGACACATCTTTCTGAGAAATTCCTTGTGTTCCTCATGACTGGCGGGGAAGTAGCAAGATTCCTCTGCCCCGCCTGGGTTTAACTTTCTTTTCTCTTTCCACTGCAGTACTCTGGTTTCCAGCAGTCTGCTGACAGGTGTTTTCTTTGTGGACATCTGATCATGGACATGGTGAGTAGGGTCAGCCGAACAAGATAATAGCATGGTGGGAGGGGGAGGCATTCAGAGAAAAAAGAAATTAATAATTGAGAACAGTGTTTCGTACCTTGATTTGTGGCTACATCTGGTTTTATTAAAAGAAGACCCCAGGGCTTCCCTGGTGGCTCAGTGGTTGAGAGCCTGCCTGCCAATGCAGGGGACATGGGTTCGTGCCCCGGTCCGGGAAGATCCCACATGCCGCGGAGTGGCTGGGCCTGTGAGCCATGGCTGCTGGGCCTGTGCATCCGGAGTGACGGGAGAGGCCACAGCAGTGAGAGGCCCACGTACCGCAAAAAAAAAAAAAAAAAAAGAAGACCCCATGCTTGCTTGCTTACTGTAGTAGCACCCGCATTTGGCTTTTACTGGAATTAGCATCCTTCGCCATCCAGTCCACATGATGTCATTTCTGCTGGCACTGTCTCCTTTGGGCTGTTCATGTCACATTGGCCTCCCTCTGATTTTCCGTGATCCTTGTGGCATCCCAGGTGAGATGCCAAACGGAGCTGCAGAAATCTCAGCTACTTTGGAATTGGGTGTAGAACGTCAGATAATACAGTTGTTTTCCCCCATGTTCTTCCCGGCTTGATCATTTCCTAAGATGAGGTCTGGGGGCCCGTTGTTCGTTCTGAGATAGCAAAACAGGGAGCAGGTTTTATCCATTCCGTTCCTCGCTCAGCCATGGTTCTCTGAGCTTGTCCTGGGCCTCAGTGCCTTTTCTTTTGAGTGGGGACAGTTCTTCCTTCCTCACCTCCTTTTAGGGTAAGGTTGTGAGGTTAATGAATACAGAGTTCTTATTTTCTCAGGGATCAAATTGCTCACCATTGGAGAACAGCCCTATCGAATTTCTTTAATATATTGGTCAGAGAAAATCGTTATGTAACATTCTACTGTTGAAAGAGTTAAATCCCTCTCTAAGCTGAGCGATTAATTCCAGTATAGAGAAGGGAATTGCTAGTCATTGTTTTTGTTTGTTTGTTTGTTTGTTTACCTTTTTTATTGAGAAACAACTCAGAGGGTGCACATCTTAAGTGTACAGCTGAATGAATTTTTATATATGTATATACCTATGTGTAAACACCACACAGATCAAGGTATAGAACATTTCCAACATCCAGAAAGACCCTCTCCCACAAAGATACCCACTGTTCTGACCTCTGTTGCCCCAGGCTGGTGCTGGAACTTCATACAGGTGGATTCATATAGTATAGATTCCTTTGGGTCAGCCTTTCCTCACTTAGAAAAATGTTTTTGAGATTCATCCATGTTGTTGTCTGTGTTGGTAGTTCATTTATTCTCATTGCTAAGTAGAATTCCATTGTATGGATATAGCACCCTTTATTTATCCATCCTCCTGAAGAGGGGGACTTGGGTGTTATCCAGTTTTGGGCAATTTATGAATAAGTTGCTGTGAACGCTCTTATGCATGTCTTTGGCAGACATAAACACTCATTTCTTCCGGTTTTATGCTGACAGGTATAAAACAGTGAACCAAAGCTGTCCCTGTTGGTGAACAGACGCTGTTGCCGTCCAGGCTCTGACACCGCACAGCACAGCCTGGCCCTGTGAGCGGTGTCCTGAGAAGCTGCTAAGGCCTAGCTAGGAATGCGGCCCTCCAGCCATTCCACCAGGGGAGGCAGGCCCAAGCCACACAGCCTCACCCCTACCTTCCCCAAGTGCCTGCCCAACTCCACAGGGCTCCATTTCTTTAGCAGATTTTGTCCTTGATTTTAGAGCCCTTCTGACAAACCCACCACATATGAGGCCAACAGTGTCCAAATTTATGAACATGACTATACACTGTTCTTATCTGTGGGTAACCTAAGCCTTCTTTGGGCCTCAAGGTATTTCATTTATCTATTACTACATGACAAGCCACCCCCAAACTTAGTGGTGTAAAACAACAGTGATTTATTATTTATCATGATTCCATGGGTCAGGAATTAGGTCAAGGCTCTGCAGGGCGATTCTTCTGCTCCATGTGGCATTAGCTGGGGTCACTTACTCAGCTGTGTTCAGCTGATGGCACAAGATGATCTCTCACCCTCCAGGCCTCTCTCCCCACGGCTACTAATCTTACTCAGTAGTCTAGCCTGGACTTCCTTTCAGCAAGAGAGAGGAAGTAGCAGCTGCCAATTTTCTTACATTCTTGACTTTAAAATCTCAGAACATCATTTCTTCCTCATTCTATTGATCAAAGAAAGTCACAAGGCCAATCCCGATTCAAGGGAAGTGGGGAACTGAATTTTGGAGACCATCTCTACCTCATGGGATAAGATGAAGTCACACTCCTCTCAGACTTGAAAACTTTCAGCGAATGACTGGTAGTGACACTTATTTTTAAAAATAGAACCCTTAATTGCCACCAAGAATTATAATAATACAGAGAAAGGTTCCTTCAGTTACCATTCTTGGTTCTCCAGCAGAATTCAGTTGTGCAACTCTTGGTGTAAATTGTCCGTCTCTGCTCCATCTTTGTTAGTAGAGGGGAATACTCTGGGCTTGGAGGTTAGGCATTTTCCCACATGAAAAAAATTATTACACCTAGTCAGAATGCAGCAAAATGGTATCTTTATCCTACCATACTTCTGGCACAGTGTGGGTTAAATTAATTTAAGGGTCTCTTTCTGCCAAGACAGCATTAGTCTGGGGGCCAAATGCATTCCAAGGTCCGGATTGCTGAGGGGACTCTGAAGCCCAGCCGGTTGTTCTTCCTACTTTGGCAGCTTGGGGAGCCTGGAACATTAGTGAAATCCTAGAGGGGATGAGGAAGCTTGAAAGCTGAGCTTTCAGAGGAGAGCTGGGCTAGCATGACATCCTCCCGGTGCCCCCCAGCTGCAGTGTGTGAGGTGTGGCATGGCCAGAACACAGCATGGCTTTCCCACAGGACTTAACGATGCTCTGCCAAGGTTCTCGTTGGTTCCAAGTCCCCTTCCTTCTGCCTGTCGGAAGGCTTTCTGTGTGGCCCCACTCAGGGATGCTCATGACCAGTCTGTACACTCCTTGCCTACGGTGTTTTGGTGCAGGCTTGCTGGTGTTGATTCCATAGTTCTGTTGTTTGTGCTAAGTTTCATGGCGCAGGTAATCGCAGAAATGAATCTGCTACTGAGTCATCAGAGACGCTTTCAACTGCAGATGACAGAAAGCCCAGACTCAACTCAAACCAATGGTTCTCAAACTTTAGCATGCGTCAGAATCACTCTATTAAAACACCCATTGCTGGAACAGGGCCCAAGGATGTGCATTGTAAACAAGTTCCCAAGGGTTGCCGATGCTGCAGGTGCAGGGACCATACTTGGAGAACCACTGACTTAATAGGAAAAAGTGTTTTATCTCACCTAAGAGGTTTGGAGGGAGGCAGTTCCATGGTGAGTTAATTTGGTGACTCACTGACACCACCGTAGACAGGACGTTCTTTCCCTCTCTTCTCTCTCCCACCCTCCGCATCTAGGCTCTGTTCTGGTTTCAGGATGTCCTCTTACAGTTCCAGGTATCAGTCACATCCAGATCAATGATGCCGAGAGGAAGAGGGTGCATGGGGCTTTCTCCTCGTTGTGTTTAAAAGTAGCAGCAACGAAGAGGCTTTACTTACAATTGGATTTGAGATAATCCGGGGCCGAGTCACGGGCTTCTGGATTATCACGCTGCAGAGTCAAAGCTGCTTAGTAGGGGCACCCGGGAGAGAGAAGTTAAGAGGTTTTTCCCAAGCTCTTCCATTTCCTTGTGGAGTTTCCTTTAATCTTTCCATGTATTTGCTGCTTCCCAAATCTGAGGTGGAGCCTTTCACGGCCCTGCTTTGCATCATTTCCTGCAGAGAATCATGTTTTTTGATCGAGAACCCTCCCTTCTGGAGGTTTGTGAAGTGCAGGAGAAGGATACCATTTGGTTTCCTCCTATTTATACCTGTAACTAGGTTAGCCTTTCCTGCCCCCATCATTGCTTGACTTGGTCCAAGGGAAACTGGGATGAGGGTGGCAGTTGCTCATATGGACCCTCAGCCTGATGTGTCTCTCCCTTCCACTGGCACTTCCTTCCTATAATCCCAGCTGAGTCCTAACCTCTTCCTTGGCACCCCCAGATCCTTCAGGCCCTGGGGAAGTCCTACCACCCCGGCTGCTTCCGCTGTGTTATCTGTAATGAGTGTTTGGACGGGGTACCCTTCACTGTGGACTCAGAGAACAAGATCTACTGTGTCCGGGATTACCACAAGTAAGGAGAGCCACTCGTGTAAGCCACACTGGCTGAAACTCAGCAGGGTGGAGGGTGGGGACCTGCTGAGGCACGTCTGCAGGCTGCTTGCACTGTTGTCGACAGTGCAGCGAACGTGCAATGGTTTTGAGGGGTGTAGCACGGGCCTCGGGGGTCAGCGGATGCCCGTGCAGACAGGAACTGGTTAAAGAATTACGTTTACTGGGAAAACAGGACCAAAAAACCTATAATCAGATTCCTGACTAGGCCTCTGGAGGAATGTGCCAAGCCCTGTGGCTCCAGCCTTACCAGACTTCAAAAGGCCCTGATTCAGGGCTGGTCTCCACCACCCTCAGTTTGCCTGGGCCTGTATGAGGCACCATGAGGGGCGTAAACAGGTCAGCCTCCAGCCCTAGCAGAGTGAGAGGGGGCAAATGCGCTTGTTACCTCTGAGGAACAATCCCGAAGCAATAGTCCCAGGAGTGTGCCAGGTCTGTCTTTATAGACGAACTAGAGGGATTCACGTGAAGAGTGATGGGTGGGAGGCAGGGCCGGGCCAGCGAGGAAGGCTCCAGGCACAAGTCTCCCCGAAACACCTCAATATGCCCTTCACTGCTTCTTTGCTTCTCCCGCCAGGGTGTTGGCCCCCAAGTGTGCAGCCTGTGGCCTTCCCATCCTTCCACCTGAGGTAAGATGCTTTTTCAATTCTGCTCCTGGGGTCTTCCAAGAGATGAATATTTCCCTGGGTCATTTACAAGATCTGTGTCCTGTCCTTATACCTTTGTAAAAATACTTCTAAAATCTCAACTCTGAGATAAATGGTGTCTTCACCAAGAAGCCCGTTTCTTATTAGCTGCCTTCCCTAGCCCAGTGTCCTTCTTATGCCCTGTTTGTCCCTGTAATTGGGTCAAATTCTCTGACTTGATACTGACTCCCAGATTAGATGATGAGCAGATGAACAAGACCAAGTAGGTGGTTTTTTCACTATTGACTCTGACATTCCAGATGGTAGAACTGCATCCCTCTCGGTTCCTCTCATCTACTATATGTGTCCTTTTTTCTGCTGGTGTTAGTATCCACTACTGATTCCTGCACTTCTCCTAAGGCCACCTACTTGCTGCCCCAGAACCCTCCCCCACCCTCCTGGCAGCGGAGTCCGATGGCCCCCCATATAGCCTCTGGTTCTTGCTTTCCTTTGGTCCAGGGCTCAGATGAGACCATCCGAGTCGTGTCCATGGACAGAGACTACCACGTGGAGTGTTACCACTGTGAGGTAGGCCCCTCCCTGCCCTAGAAGGCCCCCAAAACCCATCCTAGAAGTCCAAGAGGAAAGCATCGTGGGTTGATGGAGACAGGATGTGGGCAAGGGGCTGCCCTCCAGAGCTGACAGAAGAAGTGGGGTGAAGCCTGATTTGGTTGGTGGTGGGGGGAGGGAGGTTGGAGAAGATGCATAAAAGTCTTTACTGTTTTCTCCATGTTTGTGACCACCAAGTCCTGAGCCGGTCACAGCTGCTCTCCCTGAAGCCACAGAGTGGGAGGGTCACGGGGAGTGTGGGTTTCAGGTCCTTTTGGGGGGCCAGATTGTCAGGCTGGTGTGTGATTTGAGGAACAGACTCCCTCCCCTCCAGCTTGTAGTCTGTTCTATCTGCCGGGAACCCCTTTCTCAACCGAGCCCTGAAAATCATGAAGAAACCCCCCTTGGAAACAGGCATGTCACTGGTTGGTGTAAAGGCAGGTGGGGCCCATCTGTCCCTTCTCTGTTGTGTCACACCCCAGGCTGAAGGAGTCACTGGTGCCCCATGACTGTCAGGAGAGCCAGAGGTTGTGAAGGGTGCAAACGCGTTAAGCGCTTGTGGAATTTCAACCAGAATTAAGTGGATTCACCCAAGGAAGGAGATTTATTTTGTGATGCTGTGGGTAGGGAGAACAATGAGTGTGGGTGACATATAGCTTGATCCCACTGCCAGCATTGAAGAAATAGGTGGGAATCACTGTTGGTTGGTACCCCAGGTGCTGGAAAAAAAGGTAAAGACACTTGCTCAACTGTGCTTTTATTCAACCCAATATATCCAAAACGTTATCGCCTCTACATGCAGTCGAGAGAAAAAAATTTTCCTGAGATATTTTATATCGTTTTTCTGTCCTAAGTTTTGGAAATCTGGTGTGTGTGTTTGCACTGACATGACATCTCATTTCTGACCAGCCCCATTCCAAGTGCCGGAGAGCTTCATGTGGCCAGTGTTGGACAGTACAGTCCAGACCCTCACTGGGCTGGAGCTGCGTGTCTCCGCACCGGCATGTTTTTTTGCCCGGAAAGAATCACACAGCGCCCTCTGCTGGTTGTACGGGACTGTGTGTGGCCTTTGTGTCACTCTTGCAGTCTGTTTTGTTTTGTTTCGTCACCACTGGATATTTTTGCCTCACCCCAGGACTGCGGTCTGGAGCTCAATGATGAAGATGGTCACCGCTGCTACCCCCTGGAGGACCACCTGTTCTGTCACTCCTGCCACATCAAGAGGCTGGAGAAGGGTCACTCATCCACAGCCCTTCACCAGCACCACTTCTAGCCAGAGCCTTCTGCAGACCTCACGGTGGGGAGGAGCCAGGGTTGCACCATGAGGAGTCCGCTGGTTAATTCCTGTCACCCCTGGGGACGGATTGGGATTGGGGGAGTGGAGGGGAGGCAGGTGCCTTTCCTTTAAACAGGGAGGGGATCCCTGCTGGTCTGGGATTATGTATTTTCCAAGTGCCTTTCACTGCTGCCACACCCTCATCAGATTACTCAGGAAGAAACCCCAGCAAGCGCATGGCATGTGACAGGAGATCTCATTAGTGTGACTGAATGAACCTGTCCCCTCTGGGAAGAGTTCACACTTCAGTGGGAAAGGTTTGCACTGAAGAGAGATTTCAGCTGCCGATATGTTCAATCCTTTCCCTCCCCTTCGGAAAATACCTGCACCCAAACACCCCCTCCCAGCCCCTCCCCCGCCCCACACACACCATAATTTAAGATTTCCTTCCACTCCAGAGCTTCAGTTCTTCTGTAGAATGGCTGCAAATTTTAATTGCATCATTGCAAGAGGGATGCTCTGACGTGTGCTTTGTATCTTAGGAAGAATTCACTTGGTAAAGCAGAGCCAAGGTTTGAAATAAGTGAGATGGGGTTTTCTCCTTGTAGCCTAATAGCATTCTGTGTGCCCCTGGAAATCTTCACTCCTTTAAAGGCAGCTGGCGGCCTGATGGAGGATTGATCCTGTTCTAGGAAAGTGTGCTTTGGGATGAGAACTTGGTGCAGGCGCCAGGCCTCTTTTGCCTGCCTGTTGTGCTTTTTTTCCTCTGGAGCTCTCAAGAATCTGGGACTTCAGAGTTCCCCCTGCAAAGGCTGGTCTCGGGATCTTTCGTGGGGATCCTCTTATGCCTATTTTCGCTTCTTTAACAATGGACTTTGGGGAAGTGTGCCCACATACTGAGACCTGACCCCTTATTAATGAGGAGAGTTTTTGTGTGTAAGATCTCAAAGCCAGCCTGGGAGAGAGTGCCTGAGCATAAGTTATGATATTCATTTCACAGGTTCCTCTCTTGCCAATTCAGGCATTATGCTTGAAGAAACCAGTATAAGGTACACCGCTTTTGTCTGTTTTTTTTTTTTTTCTTTTTCTTTCTGTAAAAATTGTTTCCCTCTACTTTCAGTCTCCCACACACAAAAAAATACCTCACAGATAAGAGCTTCAGATTAAGGAGGAATTTGGCCATCACACTGGACTCAGCCAGTGTGTGTTAGGAACCTCTGGCTTCGCCCAGGTCAGACCAGTGGGTCAGGGCACTGTAATCTTAAGTAAAGTTCAGCTGGGAATAGATCTGATTGATACTGGGTGCTCCTGCCTTATGCATTTCATCATGCTGGCTCCCCGGGATGGCAAGGGCTAAGGGAGGGCCACCTACTGGCAGGATTTCAAGGCCACCTCTGCACTGAAGAGGCAAAATGTGCCCTGTGTGTCACACTCCTGAGGCCAGAGGTCAATACCCCTGGGTATTTCAATGAGAAGAAAGTGTGAGAAAAAGGTTGGCTGGCATTTGGCTTCTCAGCCCATGGGGAGGGACCCTGGGCCTTGTCGCAGGAGGGCAGGGGCCATCTCACCACTGCCAGCCAGGCTGGGAGCATCTCCTCTCTGCTGCCTTACCTCACATCCAGAGGGAAGGGATTGGGTGGCTGGGGCCTCGGAGGGCGTCAGTGGAACCCAAAGGCACAGGGACTCACAGACTATTCACTGGGCCCAGTTCTTAGCCTCTAAGCCATGCTTTGACTCCTTTGGTAGCAGTTGCCTGTAAGAAGCACAGAAATGGCACCATGGATTGTCTTTTCCATTTTTGTTAAATTCATTCTGCTGGAATCCTTTGGCCAGATGTCACTTCAGCCCAAGCTGTGTGATTCTATTGGTTCCTTTTCACAGGCTGAGCCTCCTAAAAACCCATGAATGTTTATAGGAGGGCTAAAAATCCAGGGGGCTGGGGAGGTGAACCCTGGGGTCCCCCCTCCCTTCCCAGCACACCATCCAGCTCAGCCTTGGCAAGGCTGGTGGGCAGATGGAGCCAGCCAGTATGTCTCAACCTGTCTCTGCCAACCTAGGATTATTTCTGGCCTTGATGACACACCTTTGCTCCACTGTCAAGTCAAGCAGAGGAAAGAAAATTGCCTTGGAGCCACATCAGAAGTAGCAGGGGTTTGTTTGCAAATTGGTAACAGCTGACCCTTGAACAGCACGGGTTTGAACTGCATGGGTCCATTTATATGTGGATAATTTTCAGTAGTAAATACTGCAGTCAGTACTACATGAGATCTGTGGTTGGTTGAATCCACGCTGCAGAGGGACCACGGTTACGGACGGCCGACTATAAGTTATATGAGGATTAACCCTTAAGTTGTTCAGGGCATAACTGTAGTTTAAAAATCTGATTCACTTTTTAAATGAAATTTTTAAAGTGTCCTTGATTGAGGCAATTTTGATATCTCAGCAAATATTTTATACTGCTGAAGAAGAACAATAAGAGAATTTCTAGACAACCTCAAAATCTGAGCAGCAACTTCTCTTACTGTCAGTGTCCCTGGAGAGGGTAATGGGTAGGAATCTCCTACCGGTTTTGTCTCCTCCTCAGGCCCTTGCAAAAAAACCATGAATAGATGCCCACTTACCTGGTATTTTAAACTTTCTATAAATTATTAGCCAAATAGAGCTATAATGGGGTTGTATTTCTAGGCATGTAGAAAGAACACACAAGCACTTCGTAGACCGGGATGAATAAGTTTGTTTTAAAAGGTAGAGCAGATAGCCTTGAGTTCCCTAGATGACTCTTGGACTTTAGATAAACAAGAATTATGGCCTGATTCCAGATGCCAAAGCCAGCCTCCAGCCTTCTCCCTTGCCTCACTTTGCCCTCTAGTTTTTTCTTGTCATTTTTCACCCCCCCCCACCCCCCCCCCCAGCTAGGGTCATTCAAAAACGGCCTGAGTTATCTGAGAAAAGTCAGGAATGCAGCTTGGCCTGTCATAGCAGGATCCTCTCTCTCTGACATTATCCTCCCATCTGCGGCTGAGTAGAGAGTGATTTGTTCATTTTTCACACAGAAGGGCATTGAGTCCTGTTGGGTCATTGCCTGCACGTGGCGGCAGGGCTTTCCATTTCTCCGTGGTTAGTGCTTGAGCGAAAGCCTCTTTCGGCTGAGTCCACTGAGGTTGTGCCACTGAGTCCTGGGTGGCCGGTGGGATTACCAAGGAGTTCTGATTGCTTTCAAGTGCTGCCATCACCTTGTTTCCGTGGACTTGAGTTACCCAAGATGAAAAACAGAAATGTTAGAATTTGAGAGAATGATCTGGAATTCACACTCCTTTGCAGGCTGTTTTTGTGTGCCGTTTCCCACATGTGTGAAAGTATGAGAGCTATGACGGCTGCTAGTGCCCTTGCAAAGAATGTGTGCAAGACTTGACCCCAAACCATTGTTGCTTGATGCACTTGTTAAAACTGTCGACCAGGAAACCAAGTGCTTTGTATTCTCCTTTGTGCCAGGAATGAGTCCTCATTTCCCAGTTACTATTGGAAGTAACTTTTAAAAGCAGTAGGAAAAAGATGAGGAAGATGTGTTAGCTATCAATTGTTCTGAGCCAGAACTGGACAGATAAGGGAAATTTCTATCTAGTGTATGAAAATTTCACTCTGCAGGGAGATTATTTTCCCCTGTGTCTCTTCTTTTACTTTAGTTGATTCAAAATATTGTTCCTGTAAAATTATTCAAAATTTTACTGTTACTATAAAATTATTCTGAATATTGTTACCATAAAATTATTCAAAATATTGTTAACTATAAAATTATTCAAAAATTTACTGTTACTATAAAATTATTCCAAATATCATGACAATAAAACTGCCTTAATTTGTAGACTATTAAAGTGATCTCCAACATAATCATGTTTACTGGGTCTGCTTTTGTGTGTATGCAGTAAGCAGATGGGGCTTTTTGCTAACGGGATTTGGTCTTTTAGAGCTCTCGATTCTTTTTTTTTCTTTCTTTCTTTTCCATTATGGTTGATCACAGGACATTGAATATAGTTCCCTGTGCTATACAGTAGGACCTTGTTGTTTATCCATTCTGTATGTAATAGTTTGCGTCTGCTAATCCCAAACTCCCAGTACAACTCTCCCCCGCCCCCTTGCCCCTTGGCAACCACAAGTCTGTTCACTATGTCTGTGAGTCTGTTTCTGTTTCATAGATGAGTTCATCTGTGTCATATTTCAGATTCCACTTAAAAGTGATATCATATGATATTTGTCATTTCTGCCTTACTTCACTTAGTATGATAATCTCTAGGTCCATCCATGTAGCTGCAAATGGCATTATTTCATTCTTTTTTATGTCTGAGAGCTCTGGATTCTTAAAGAAATATTCGGGCGTTGAAACTGTGTAGGGTCTCAGATTTTATCCTACTGGCAAGCTAATAAGCTAGCATGCCATGGTTTTGTGGATCCTGGCAGAAGTTATAAGACTCCTGGGTCAGAGACAAAGGACACTTTATTACTCACAGTTGCAGCAGTAGCATTTCACACTGTAAGCCTTTGCACTAGTTGCCTGAGCTCCAGTTCCTACAGGGCCCCGTGAAGGGGGCCAGGTGATACCTGCATATGCGGTGGGCTGTGTTACAAGAGGAAACCCAAGCTTAGAGAACCACAATCTTTTATAAATGGGCAGTAAACCTGCCTGGCTTTTGCTCCAGAGAGAGATACTATCTCTTCCATCCAAGTCTGTTTACTACTCAAACATCCTTGAAAAGGTAGTCTGGAAGTAAGGCAGTGCCTCCCTCACAAGGTGTGTAGGAATGTGAGAGACGCTTAGAGAATCGTCTTTCAGTCTTTCAAGCATCCAGTTTCTTCACCTGGGACCTTATTATTGAGACTTTTCAGGTCATGCTCAAAACGGTGGTCGTTTTGTCTCCTTCCCTTTTGTGTATGTTACTGTTTTTTCTAATGAGGTTATGACCAAAGAATTCCAGAGGTGAGTGACCCTCTAGAGTTAAGGCAACCACATACAGGAAGGCAGGACTTGCAGAGGGAAGGGGCAAGCAATGAGAGAGTGGCTATTCCGATTTTTACAAATGTAGGCTGCTGTTTTTCTATGACCCTCCCTGATGCTACAAGGGATGAAGATGTAGTCAGGGGAAATGTCTGGGCCAGGGTGTGCCCAGGACTAGAGATGAGGTCTCCCGATTGCTAACTAGCATGGGAGAAGGGGTGAGGAGCCAAGGTATGTGATTGCCATCTATACCCAGACAGGGAATAGCCCTGAGTCGACTCACGTGGTCAACCCTCTGGTGCACAATAAGCCCTCGGGCAGGGTGGCTTTGGGGTCAAAAGCCTGGATTCAAGTTCTAACTCAGGCTCCACTACCAAACTGCTCAATGAACGTAAGCAAATTTAGTTCCCTCATCTGTAAAAATGGGGATAACAACTGAACTTACCTTACAGGACTATTGTGGAATTGACTGAATTAGTCCAAGTAACGAGCTTAGAGCTCTTAATTTTTCAATAATAGTCACAGGTTTTAAGACTTACTTGATCTTTCCATTGGGACAACTAACAAAATAAATTACAAATGGGTTAAAGTACATGGACAAAACGATACAAACACAATTTGAAAAGAGCAACAGAAGAAACCATAGGGTAAATATTGGTAAACTGGAATATATAAAAGTGAAAATTACTTGAGGTTCAAAAATATTATAAGGAAAAGGAAAATATAAGCTAAAAATTGCAATGCGTTCGATAGCTGAAGAATTAATATCATTAATATATTTAAAAGTTTAAATCTATAAGAAGAAAATGAGTACATATATCAAGAGAAAATATATACATCAAGTAATATAAGTAAAAGGAAGTTCTGTTTCTCAGTTAAGAAAAGTGCAAAAAAATCATAATGAAATTTATAATACTCAGTGTTAGCATGCAAGGAAACTGATGCTATTGATGTAAATGTGTATTTCTTTAAATTTTTTGGCAGGCAACTTGAAAGTATATGCCAAAGTCCATGAAATGGACCTTAAAAATGTCTCTCTGATCATTCAACATCTAAAAATTTATAAGGTATCAGAAATAATTCAACATAGCATTATTTTTAAAAAAAGTGTTAAACTGACAACAACCCAGATTCCCAACAAAGAGGGTAATGTTTAAAATATCTAGTTTTTTTATGGGTTATCTTCAAAGAATGTTTAATGACCATAAATCTCAGACCCAAAGCTAAGGAGACAAAATGAGAACACAAAGACATTTGTGACAAAACCCCAAATTTGGAAAAAATACGTGTGTAGGTTTATATTAAAAAGTGTGGAAGAAAAGTAAAAGTCCATAAGGAAAAAAAATTATGACGTTAATAGTAATGACGGCGGGGGCGGGGATTATGACGTTAATAATAATTATCTCGGGATGGGAATTTGCGTTTTTTTGATTCCCAGTACTTTTCTGTATTTTACAAGTTTCCTGTAATTTGTTCAGGAGGAAAAAACGTTATATTGGAGAGATTAATTGATCGACTGAATGATTAGTTATGGACAGTGTCGGATGTTTCCGCCACTTTTCAGGTTTGACTCCCCTTTCCGCCACAGACCTTTTGGTCCTTCTCAGGTCTTCCACCCAGGCGCCAATAGAATGAGGGGTAATATATAATACTAGATTACCTGGGGTCTTCGTACTGCAAAAACACCCATGTGCTAAGGTTTGCCGATTCACTGGGGACCAGGAGCTCTCAAGGGACAGGGCTGCAGACTCCGATCACTTTGCGGACCCCCTCTAACGCGCGCAGCCGCACTGCAGCGTTCGCGTCTCCGGGACAGGTTAGACCTAGAGCTCACCAGATCCCGGTAAACTGGGACCGTGCCGCTTTTTACGTCACCGTAGGGGTTCTGCTCCACGGGAAAAAGGGCCAGAACTGCTGCCTTAAATGCGCTTTTGTGTCATCCGCTAGCTAACCTCGGGCCACAGCACGCCCCCCCTACTGCAAACTACCACCATTCTAGGTGTGTTTTCCCACATGTAACCCATTTACAGAGTCTCCTCGTGTGCATCATTAATTAGGACGCTTTGCAGTTTACAAACCACCTCACACAACTCCGGCTTCCAAACACAGCTTAAAAGATGACATTTCGGGCACAGTAGCGTTAAATTCAAGATATTTAACCTTCACACCAGAGTCCTAAGGACGTCCTGTAACATCAAACCCAGTTGTAGCTAAAAAGCACGCCTCGAGCCAGCCAGGAGTCGAACCTAGAATCTTCTGATCCGTAGTCAGACGCGTTATCCATTGCGCCACTGGCCCCGCACTGGCAAAAATAGCACTGTAGCATAGATCACGCCTTACGCAGCTACAACAGGCTCCCCGACACTAGCGCTGCGCTTCGCCCCTGCACCGGGCGTCACGGCGCTAGTCCACAGCTCCCAAGGCTCCGCCTTTTCCCCACCACGCGCTCCGCCAATCCGCAGCGGTGACGTCACGGCGCTCTTCGGCGCACTCCCATACACCGCATCGGACTGCGCCTTTAGCGTTCTATAGCGCGCGCGCTAAGTTTGTCCACGGCCGCCTCCCGTTCGGGAGCAGCCCGGCCGGGCAGGGAGAGGAGGTGGGACGAGGCGGGGCGTTGCGGCCGCCGTGCCAGGGTGACCGGTTTCGCTGTATTCGAGGTGGCGGGGCGGGTGGAAAGAGCAGGGAGGAGGCTGTGGTGCAGGATGGCGGCAACAACCTACGAGCGGCTGAAGCTGTGAGTTCCGCGGGCCGGAAGCCGTTGCCCGAAGGGGTCTGCGGGGCGGCGGGTGGGGCGGCAGGTGTGGGCCGCCGGCAGCGGGGAGGCTTCTTGAGTTCCGGGGCTGCGGGCCGGGTGTGGGAACCCCGCGCGCTCCTCGCCTTACTTGCCGGGCGCGGCCGCTCGCGGCGCCGCGCCCGAGTCGCCACAGGCCCGGGAGCGGCTGTCCCGCCAGCTTTTCTCCGCTCAACTCGGCCTCAGAGCCCACGGCAAGGGACCGAAGCTGCGCACCGTCTTCCGGCGAGCCCGGCTCGCCGTTTGGATGCAGCCCTTCGGGGCACGCTCCTCCCCACTTTATTTTATTTTTTATTGTTTGGAGAGGTGGCGGCTAAATTTATCCTTATTGCTTAGGAGAGAAAACGAGAAGTTTTTTTTAATTTCATGGACCCATAGCAGCATGTTAGAGGCCACACACAAATGGATAAACCTTTATCTGGGCATTGAAGCCTTCGTGACCGGTCTTGAGGATGCATGAAAAATTTAAAGTACAGTCAGTACTCTTAAGGTCCTAAAAGGTTTACTTGTCTTTAAATATTATACCGCCATATTATACCGCCCAAGCATAAAGAAGATTGTTAAGTCCACGTGGACAGTCAGGGGCTACTGTCGAGAATGTTGGCCCTGTAAATTGACTTTTCGGTAAAGCCAAGCTCTTGAGGCTCTGAGAAATAGGCTCTGGTTGTTAGAGTTGTAAATTAGGTATTTGTAGGGTTTGGGGTTCGTCCTGGGTTTAAAACAAAAGCAAAAACATGTATTTCCCTTAGCATTACTATCAGCCCCTATGCTTTTCTTGTCTGTGAATAACTTTGTTCTACTCACTTTGTGTTTAATGCTTTACCTCTAGACTGAAAATCCAGTGACCACATCTCAAAGTCTTTGGCAGCAGCAGCAGATGTGATTATTGAGAAGCTTATCTATCCCTAAATAAGTTAAAACATCTTGGGACTTAGGCACAGTTATCGCATTTCCTATACAAGGATATGAGGACATCAAGATGTGGTTTCGGCATTTCCTATGCTCCCCAGAACCTCAAGCTCACTTAACTTTCTGGAAGGTTCAGTTAAAAGTTAGGGCTGCAGAATTGGAAGTGAGGCCATCTCGACATCAGATGTTTTGCATAAAAGAAGATTACTTTTTCCTCAGCCCACCCCCCTCACCACTTATCTTCACTGTAATTTACTTGAAAAACCCCAGCTGCACACTTCCCACCATATTTTCCTTGTTAGATTTCCTTATTCTCTCCCGGTTCCCCATCACAGGGTGATCACCTTGTTGGTGAATGAGTCTAGGAAAGTGTCTTTGACTGAGGTACTGGCGGGGCCAGTGTCACGTGTGCTGTGTTGGCTAATTAGGTTATTGTTGTCTACCTGATAGTCACTAAAGGGTTTTAATGTGATCCTACACCAGGTCTCAGTTGTGTTTAAGAAATATGGAGCCTTGGCTTGATTGCCGCTCAGCGTTAGGTTACGAAATGCAATCGAATTTTCCTGTGGCAAAGATTGAATGGGATGGAGAACTTGAGAGTTATGATGATAACTGCCAAGGAGGCAATAAATACACTAGTCCAGACCTTAAAAAAAAAAAAAAAGCTCTATATCCATAGAAGAGAAAGGAAATTTGGCACTGAAGTGGTGACGCTGATGCTTTTGTATTGATTTTTGTGAGAAGTGGAAACTATAAATTTGTTTGGGGGAGAAAGTAAATCTGGGGTTATATGAAAGTCATTCTCTAATTTTTCAGTGCTTAACTTTTTTCCCTGAAAAAAAATAGTTCTAAATGCTCCTGTAAATGAAGATACAACTTTTTTACAACTTTGTTTTTCTTTGCCAGGGAGTTTGTGAGTTGGAGTCTCTGCTCATTTCTTTTGTTTGGCCCTTGCTGCTCTGAGGCGTGGTTTTAAAATGTGGCCTCCGACCTCAGGTGTATTCTTTTTTAGATGCATTGGAGGTGGAAGTGGTTTCTGATCCATATAAGAATTATAGGACATAATGGCCATTTGTAAAAGTGCCTAGAGATATGTTTTAAGGAAGATCCGTACAAGAGATAGTTTGATTATTGTATTATGAAAGTATTGTTATTGGGTTTATTTAAATATCGAAGTGCTTGGGATTTTAAAAATTTGTTCTGTGTTATGCCATACATTTTTTCTAGTCCATCTCTGTCCTGTGGTGTTCACCTTCCTAATGCCCTAAGTTTCATCCTCTACTGTCCCGCTTACAATCTCCAGTTCCATTTTATTGACTTACAGGAATAAGCCCACATTTCTTAGCCACCTGTATTCTAGCCTCTTCACAGTCTATCCCCTAACCTTATTTCCCGTAACTGCCCAGTGCTTTTTTTTCTTCTTTTTTTTCCCTTTCACCAGACTTGGCCACCCTCTTTTTGCTTCAAGCTTGGGCTTATTTTGATCTTTCTATCCAGAATGTTTTCTTCCTCTCTTCCCCTCTTTACATGCTGATCACATCTATGGTAGAGCCGAGACAACTCTGGTTTTTTAAGTCAGAACAGACTTAGATTTATTTAGACTTAGATTCACCTGCTATTTGCTGTGTGTCCTGACCATGTTACTTAATCTCTCTGAATGGGGTTTTCATCTGTAAAATGGGAACGTTTCTACTTCACAGTATTATAAGGACTGAAAGAGCGTAGATGAAGCCAGCATACTTAACAGATACTCCTCGTCTCTGCGAAGCCTTTTTTCCAATGTCTTTTCCTTCACTGAGCTCCCATAACAGTCTACTGTCACAGGAACTAGACACCAAACGTCTACATGAGTTTTCACATTCTGTCTCTTATGATTCGTTAGCAGTGTACTTACTGTCTGATGGACACGAGGACTGAAAGAATGATCGAGCCATAGCACTGTTTGAACCACTCACTTTGCTGCCTAGAAATGATGAAGTCATTAATAAATACTTTGTTTCTCCAACTAGGTTACAAATATGTAGAACATATTAGAAACACCTTAACATTGATTTCTTCTCTAGTCCTCAGTTCCTAACGTAAAGCCTGGTGCATTGCAGGTCCTCAGTGGATCACCTAAGTAAATGAAAAGAACTTTCCAGTAGTCCTCGGACATGGTATAGAAATGAGTTACTTAACAACTGAAAATAATTGACATGTTCATTATGGATTTTTGATGTAGAAAACAATATTGATTTAAACATCCAGGCAGTTCTTAATATTCCTATTTTGCAACTCCTCTTTTCATTTAAAATCATTTGTGTAAGCCTTTGTAATGTCAAACAGTGATAAGTTTGAAATTGCAAGACAATTAACAGAAATCCATGATTGGAAACCTTTAAAGCATTTTTTTTCCTTTTAAAGGTCAGGTGAAAAAAGTATAAGGCAGAAAGTGAATCAGGTTGCAGCTTCTATCTGAAGAAACATTGTTTCCTCAGTTAAGAATGGACTTTCTTTTTAAAACATTGTCATAGCTGTGAGGTCAGCCAAGGGAGAGGTGATAGAATCCTGAGGACGGATGTAAACTAAGCAATTCTGTGATGAAGATATATGTAGTTTATACAGTCCAGTGAACATTCAGATTACTCACACATCTCTCTTCTTGACTGCCTTCATCCAATTCCACCTCTCCCGTCCACCCCCGCCCTCCCGCCCATCTCTGATAACCACAAATCATATCTCTTTTCTTTGAGTTTGTTTTTGAAGTGTAATTGACCTACAATGCTATGTTAATTCTTGGTACACAAGATAGTGATTTGGTATTTTTGTACATTTAAAAATGGTCACCATGATAAGTCTTGTTATGATATATCATCATACGAAGATATTACATAGTTATTGACTGTATCTCCACAGTGTACGTTTCATACCCTTGACTCATTTACTATGTTTTATAACTGGAAGTTTGTACCTTTTAATCTCCCTCACCTATTCCTTTCCTTTCCCTACCTACCTCCACTCCGGCGACCCTCTGTTCTCTGTAACTCTAACTCTGCTTCTGTTTTGTTTGTTCACTTGTTTTTTAGATTCCGTGTATAGGTAAAATCATACAGTGTTTGTCTTTCTCTTTCTGACTTACTTTACTTAGCATAATACCCTGTCGGTCCATTGGTTGTTGCAAATGGCAAGATTTCATTGCTTTGTTATGGCTGAGTAATATTCTGGTGTGTGTGTGTGTGTGTGTGTGTGTGTGTATCTCATACATGTTTTTTATCCATTCATCTATTGATGGGCACTTGGGTTGCTTCCATATCTTGGCTTTTGTAAACAGTGTTGCATTGAACATAAAGGTACGTATATCTTTTCTAATTAGTGTTTTGTTTTCTGTAGATAATTAGGAATGGAATTGCTGGATCATATGGTAGTTCCATTTTTAATTTTTTGAGGAAGTGCCATACTCTTTTCTATAGTGGCTGCCCTAACTTACCAACGGTGCTGTGTTCCCTTTTCTTGACATTGTCGCCAACACTTATTGTATTTGTTGTCTTTTTGATAATAGCCATTCTGACAGGTGAGAGGTGGTATCTCATCGTGGTTTTGATTTGCATTTCCTTCATGATTAGTGGTGTTGAGCATCTTTTCATGTGCCTATTGGCCATCTGAATATCTTCTTTGGAAAAATGTCTGTTCAGATCCTCTGCCCATGTTTTACTCATGTTGTTCATTTTTTTTAAAACTTTATTTTTTAATTTATTTTTGGCTGCTTTGGGTCTTCACTGCTGCGCACGGGCTTTCTCTAGTTGCTGCACGTGTACTTCTCATTGCAGTGGCTTCTTTTGTTGCGGAGCACAGGCTCTAGGCACGCGGGCTTCAGTAGTTGTGGCACGAGAGCTCAGTAGTTGTGGCTCGCAGGCTCTAGAGCTCAGGCTCAATAGTTGTGGTGCACGGGCTTAGTTGCTCTGCAGCATGTGGGACCAGGGCTCGAACCCATGTCCCCTGAATTGGCAGGCGGATTCTTAACCACTGCACCACCAGGGAAGTCCCTGTTCATTTTTTTTTGGATCTTGAGTTGTTTGAGTTCTTTCAATATTTTGGATATTAACCCCTTATCAGATGTATCATTTGAAAATATCTTCTCCCAGTCAGTAGGCTGCCTTTTTGTTTTATTGATAGTTTCCTTCACTGTGCAAAAGCTTTTTAGTTTGATGTAGTTACTTTTGTTTATTTTTGCTTTTGTTTCCCTTGCCTGAGGAGACATATCCAAAAAAAATATTACTAAGACTGATGTCAGAAAGCATCCTGCCTCTGTTTTCTTCTAGAGGTTTTATGGTTTCAGGTCTTACGTTTAAGTCTTTAATCCATTTTGAATTTACTTTTGTGCATAGTGTGAGAGAGTAGTCCATTTTGATTATTTTGCATGTAGCAATCTCGTTTTCCAAGCACACTGTCCTGGAGAATGTTCCATGTGCACTTGAAAGAAGTTCTTTCTTTTTGTTAATGTGTATATCATAGATTTTTGGCTTGTGGTTACAGTGAGGTTTATATATAGCAGTCTGTCTGTCTATGATTATTTTAAGCTGCTGATCTCTTACATCAGACACATTTTAACAACCCTGCATTTTTGCTCCTCTCCTCCTCCTTGCCCCGCATGTTTACTCTTTTGATATCATCTTTTGTATCTTTTTGTTTCGTGTATCCCTTAACTACTCATTGTGGATGTAGGTGATTTTACTGGCTATATCCACTGGCTGCAGAGCTCATGGTGTCCCAGAGCTCGTGTTGGCCTGCTGGTGGGCAGAGCCCGGGCCCAGGGGGCTGGGCTCGGTCCTGATATGGCAGGCTGTGGGACTGCGGTGGTCTTGGGGCTGTTGTCTCTCCACTGGTGTGTGGGGCAGGGACCTAGGGCATCCCAGGGTTCGTGCCTACACATGAGTGGGTGAGGCTGGTCCTAGGGCTAGTGCCAGCCCACTGGTGGGCTGAGCTGGGTCCCAGGGTCTCTGGTGGCAGGATCCTGGGGCTAGTACTGGGACCCTGGTGTCTAGGGGTGGTCCTGTGCCCTTTGGTGGACAGGGCTGGGTCTTGGGGCATAAGAGAGCATGTCTGCTGGTGGGTAGGTAGGGCTGTGTCTCTGCCTGGCTAGTTGATTGGCCTGAGGTGTCCCTGGTACTGATGCTGATGGAGCCAGTGTAGGCAGTGGGTGGGGCCAGGTCCTTGTGCTAGTAAGCTAGAAGGAGGACTCCAAAATGGCACTTGCCACCCCCAGTGTCCTTGTGGTAGAGTGAGCTTCTAAAGATGGCTGCCACCATCTTTGTCCCCAGGGTGAGCCAGTTGCCTCCTGCCTCTCCAGGATCAGCAGGTGAATCTGACCTAGGCTCCTTTCATATTTTTGCTTCGGTCCTGGGTCCTGGAGCATGTGAGATTTTGTGTGTGTCCTTTAAGAGTGGAGTCTCTTATTTCCCACAGCCCTTTGGCTCTTCTGAAAGTAAGTTCCACTGGCCTTCAAAGCCAAACGTTCTAGGGGCTCATCTTTCTGATGTAGGAACCCCGAGCTGGAGAGCCCGATGTGAGGCTGGACCCCTCGCCCCTTGGGGAGAGCCTCTGCAGTTGTAATTATCCTCCCATTTGTGGGTCGCCCCCACTGTGGTATGGGTCTTGGTTACACTGGCTCTCCTCCCCTCCTGCCCGTTTTGTTGTTCCTTTTTTATATCTTTAGTTGTAGAAGATCTCTTCTGCTAGTCTTCCAGTTTTTCTCATCAGTAGTTGCTCTGTAAAGAGCTGTAATTTGGTGTGCCTGTGGGAAGAGGTGAGGCCAAGGTCTTCCTGCTCTGCCATCTTGGCCACACATCTCCATGGGCCTTTATTTTCAAAGCTTAATAGGCTTTGAAGTCCATGGTCTCTGAGATCAAGAAGAGAGAGTGCAAGCTCATGCCTATTTTGATATATCTTCCAAAATATGTGTCATCTTAACAGAAACTAGGACTCTGGGTTGATATCAAATCCCCTGTCTTGAAAGAAACTAGGTAGTATTCCTGTTCTGTTAGTTAATAGTTGATACCTATTGGATTCTGATAACCTCACCAGTTTATTGTAGTATACAGTATTACTTTGAACTTTAGAGATTTGATATCAACAGCATAGTTAATGACCAGATAATCTTCTTGGAGGGAATTTCTTTAACTTCTAAGATCTATTTCATAAATAAGTAATGTGAGAGAGTTTTACTGAAATGAGAAACATCACACCAGTTGAGGGCCATTCTTTTTGCAACAGGGAGAAGATTTTGCCTAGATATTTGTTCATCACTGAGTCTTCTGTCTTGGTTTCCATGTACTTATTACATTGAGAACTTAGCAGAGCCTGTTGACTGGTTAATTTTGGAAAAACTCCAGGCAGAACTTGGTGTTAGTGATACTTTGTAGACTTTCTATTTAGAGAACACCCTGCTTCCTCTTTCTCTTCTTATAAGTTACAGTGTAACTTCAAATCCAGTTAAAATTTGACCTCTCATGATCTTTCCTTAGCTAAGAGAAAAGAAACAATTTTTAAAATTCCGTTTATTCTGTCACTGAGCCAAAGAAAACATTAGTTAAGGGCCATATAGAAATAACAACTTAATGTATGTGTCTTCTGACTAATTATGTTCTATTCTCTAAGAAAATTGAGCTTTTACTATCTTGTGTGAGAATACCAATGGGAATGGATAAGCTTAGAGTCCTTGTCTGCAGAGGCTTGGTAGCCTGTTTGGTGAAGATTTTTTTTTTAATAAATAAATAAATTTATTTATTTGTGGCTGCATCGGGTCTTTGTTGTTGGATCTTCATTGCTGTGTGCAGGCTTTCTCTAGTTAAGGCGAGTGGGGTCTACTCTTTGTTGTGGTGTGCGGGCTTCTCATTGTGGTGGCTTGTTGCAGAGCTCGGGCTGTAGGCGCACGGGCTTCAGTAGTTGTGTCACGCAGGGTCAGTAGTTGTGGCGCATGGGCTTAGTTGCTCTGCGGCATGTGGGATCTTCCCAGACCAGGGGTCGAACCCATGTCCCCTGCATTGGCAGGCGGATTCTTAACCACTGCGCCACCAGGGAAGTCCCTGGTGAAGATTTAAAAACAAAAATAACAATAAAACCATAACCCCAGCAAAAATTATACCCTGAATGTTTACTCAAGTGTTTCTGACTGTAAGTGCTAGAGAGTTAAAGTTAATTTCATGAGCTTTTGAAATGAAACCTGGGAGCATAAAGCTTACAGAATAAAATTTATTGCATAAAACACACTTCAGATCAGTATTAAGGCCAATTAAACAATGGTGGGAAATGGAAGGAGGGAAAGGAGAAGAGGAAGGCAGCAAAGGCATATGTAGATAGCTGAGTTGGGATGACACTTGCTGTTATTAGCTGGATGAATTAGAGCGATTACTTGTAATTAGTCTTAGAAATGTTGATTAGCTGGCAGTCTCTGTTCATATCTCCAATTCTTGCTCCAATTCTTAAGCCATTTTCAATAACATTTATCAGAGCAGCCTGGTGGCAGCACCAGCAACTTAGATTCTAGCAACATCTCTCTGAGAGGTAAGACCCAGCAAAGGTCCCAGAGCCCTTAGGCTAGATAGAACTCTTTACCTTGATCCACAATTACTCTTATTTTTGTTCTTTTAACACCTTTTTAAGCTTAATTTTTATTATAATCTGAGTATATGGTTTAAAGCTAAGTAACACAAAGCTTAAATATTAAAAGAGCACTTTTCAGCACTCCCAACTCCCACTGTCCCAGAGGCATCTATCAATACTTTCATTTTTTTACAATGTTTATTTATTTAGGTTGTGCTGGGTCTTAGTTGTGGCATGCAGACTCTTAGTTGTGGCATGTGAACTCTTCGTTGTGGCATGTGAACTCTTAGTTGCAGAATGCGGGATATAGTTCCCTGACAAGTGATTGAACCCGGGCCCCCTGCATTGGGAGCGTGGAGTCTTACCCGCTGGATCATCAGGGAAGTCCCAGTATTTTCATGTTTTTAAGCAGTTTCTTCTGGTATTTTGCTTTACACTTCTAAACAACATGCTTATACTGCTATTTCCTGATTTGTTTTTCAGTTTCAGTCATATGATGACTTTTTACTTCAGAAGATGAGAATTTAGCTTTTATACCTCTCTTCCTTTCCTCCTCTCAGTGTGGTTATTCAGTGTTCACATTATTATGGTTGTGTAGGTATGACTCAAAGGAAGTCAGTAATGTATTATAATTACATTTCCTTATAAAAATGCTTTGTTTTTCCTTGAATTAAAAAGTTTGCTTGACTTTTCTTTAATGTACCTGTTGCTAATTAATCTTCAGTCTCTGGGACAGCAGTAAAACTCCTCTGCTGATGCTAACTGTCAATTCATCTTCTTCTGTGAGGCTTACCTCCAGGAGCCCTATCCCCTCTCCTTTAATCTGGACTGTCTGTTCTTTAGGCCTGTTGCATTTACCATCATCATGAGAATTTCTTTTACCTCTCTCCTGTTTTGAATTCCAAGTCTAACTTGATTTACTCCATGTCGATGAAACAACTTTTCCTTCTTTACAAGAAAGAGTGAAAGAGAAGTATCTTTTGCGATATTGCACATCTGAAAATGCTTTCATTCTGTCCTCACGTTTATTTGTTAGTGTGACTAGGTAGAGAATTCCCAGAAATTATTATCCTTCAGAATTTTAAAGACCTTGCTGTTGAATAGTCCAATGTGTTGCTGTTGAATAATCCAATAGTGTGGCTGTTGAATATTTCAGCACTTCTTTCTTAGTTTTTTTTTTTTTCTGGAAACTTTGGGATTGTACCTCTATGGTATTTTGAGTTTTACACTTAATGTGCCTCTGTGTGTGTGTGTGTGTGTGTTTCATATATTTGGTGGGCCTTTTACATCTGGAAACTTGTCCTTTGGCTTGAGGTTTCTTCTTTGTTTTTGCACTATTTCTTTGATAAATTTTTTTCTTGTGTACTCTCCTGGAATTCCTGCTAAGTGGATGTTGAACATCCTGGATTGTACCCCTCTCTTTCTTCCTGTCTTCTCTCCCCCTCCTGTCTCTTTCCATCTCCCCCTTTCTTCCTTCCTATGCTTTTCCGTTTTACAGCTCTTATCTTTTTATTCTGTTCTCAAGGAGAGTTCTTCAGTTTTATTTTCCAGTCCTTCTACTGAATATTCAAATAATTATTTCTGCCGTCAGTCCAAAAACATATTCTTGCTTGCTGAATCTCCTTCTCCCCCCCTCCCCCTCCTTCTTTTTGGTATTTTTGTTTCATGAATGCAATGTCTTCTCTCTCAGGCTACCAGTTATAAATGTGTTTTGAAGTTTTATTCTGTTCTCAGCATAGTTTGTTTACCCAAAGTTATTTTTCTCTTTGTTTCGTTCTGTGTCTTCTGTGATGGAAGCTTAGCTCGAATATCTGGTGATCCTCGGTTGTCATTTCATGTTTGAGAATGAGGCACTAAAAAATGGATTGGAAGGGTCTGTTTGTGGGTCAGGATTTGTCAGTTGGTGGCCTTCGCTAGAGTGATTGTGCAGGAACTCAACTGTTTCTTTGGGGGAGGTGCCCTAAATGTCAGCATTTGCAGGTCTTGTCTTTTGGGCTAGTAAGTTTCTTCAGAGACAGTATTCATAGCTCTTTCGGGAGTTGGGGGAGTGGGATGCTTGGCTTTTAGCCTTCTGGGAACCTGGCAGAGGAAGAGGGTGGATGATTTTCCCAATCTGTAAGCAGACCTTCTCTGTGTCTCCAGACTTTACTTGACTCACTGTGGTCCTCAGCTGTGCCTGGTTTCTGGAGTTCAGGTCTTCTCTTGTTGAACTGCTGTAAGCATTAAATCATATGGTTAGGGAGGTACCTGGACTCTAGGTTTGGGTAGGGATCTGATTGTTCCTTACACAGACTTTGAACCACCTTACTCTTACCCCCAACCCTGCAGTTAATCTCACTGCCCCACCTCATCCCCAACCCAAGTCCTTAGTTCTTGAGGCTTTTCAGCACTCTACAGCTGGAGTCTGCTTACTTTGTTGGCTCTCACCCCATAGGCAGTTAGATTCTGTAGTAACTTAATTAGCCCATTTCTAAGCACTTTTCTTCTTCCACACCTGCATTTGAATGACTAGTATCTGCCCTACAGCCTGCACCCACCTCTTGGTACTACCCAGATTCCATCTTCTGAAAGAATATCAAGGCTTTTTCTCTGGAGGGTTTTCACTCTTGGAAATTCATTTCATTCTACTTCGATTACAAAGCTAATTTGTTGATCTTCTCATTTCACATGTACCTAGCCAGACTGGAAGTGTTATATATAGTATATTTCACCTTCATATAAAAGAAATTTTCATTTCTAACTTTGTAATTTTAAGGATTTTGAACACATAGTGAGGTTATTAACTTTGACTGCGATTATTAGGAATGTAACTATTTCTGTGGCTGTATATTTTTTGTATATGATTTAAAGTCTTAATTCAAGATGTATATATATATTAAAAAAAATAAGTTGATTTGCAGCTGCATTGGGTCTTCATTGCAGTGTGTGGGCTTTCTCTAGTTGTGGCGGGCAGGGGCTACTCTTCGTTGTGGTGCGTTGGCTTCTCATTGCGGTGGCTTCTTGTCGTGGAGCACGAGCTCTAGGTGTGCGGGCTCAGTCGTTATGGCTCATGGGCTTAGTTGCTCCGCGGCATGTGGGATCTTCCCAGACCAGGGCTCGAACCCGTGTCCCCTGCATTGGCAGGTGTATGCTTAACCACTGCGCAGCCAGGGAAGTCCCCAAGATGTATGTATTTTTTCAGTGTTCCACACCCTTCCAGATCAGTTTTAAATTTAAATGTCAAGTTGGGAAAATTTTTTTAATTGCTTATATTAGGGATACTTTTTGTTCCATGTATATTTTGAAATATATTTATTTATGTATTTATATATTTTTTTACATAATTATACATATTAAAATTTTAATAGGAGATTTTTCTGCTCTTATAAATATTTGATTTTATAATAAATTTCACTGACTAAAAGGTATCTGTTAGGTAACACACCAAAACTTGTATATGGAAACAAGTATGATTTTTTTAAATTCATTGACTTCATTCAAATAATTTATTTTTATGGTAGAAGTTTTGCAGGTGAGAAGCTTAAATACATTGGTTTTAGGGCCCCGTCAGTTACCAAAATTCAAGGATGCTCAAGTTCCGTATATAAGTGGCGTAGTGTTTACATATAACCTATGTACATCCTCCTGTATATTTGAAATCATCTCTATATTATAATACCTAATACAATGTAAATGTTATGTAAATAGTTGCAAATACAATGTAAATACTATGTAAATAGTTGTAAATACAATGTAAATGTTATGCTGGTGTTCAGCAAATTCTAGTTTTGCTTTTTTGGAACTTTCTGGAATTTTTTTTTCTTGAGTATTTTCAATCCACTGTTGGTTGAATCCACCCTTGTGGAACCCATGGATAAGGAGGACCTACTGTATATAGATAAAAGAAGTCAAAGTATAAGAGGGTGGAGCTATTGAGGGAACACAGTATGCATTTCTCTACTGGCTGTTCATTTAGATGCAAGCTTTGTGTTTTTGTCCACTGTATTGAAAAAGTGGAGGAATTTGATTTCTGAGATTGTATGTTGATAATCATCTCTTATATTAAGAATAACATTAGTTATTAAAGAAGTAACACTATTTGTGTGAAGTAAACTGTGGTAGCTTCCCCCTCCCCAAATACAGCTGTGAATTTAGAAGAGCTTAGGGCCCTGAGCAATATGAAGAAGATGGATATAATAAAACCCAGGGACTTCACTCGTGGTCAGAACTGTGTAGCATTCATCAGCCTTTGTCTCAAATGTAAAACTAAAGCGGCTGAGTAGGAGCAGTGGTGATGGCTTTGTCAAGAGACTGAGACAGCAGAAGAGAAAACTAAAGCTCAGTGGTCTGAGGTCATTTAGTAAAAAAAATAATGCCGCCATTTCGTGGAGTCTCTTCTTAGTGCCAGGCATGTCACACATATTCTCTCATTTACCCTCACCGATCACTTACCACTTTTTAATAGAGAGAAAGCTGAGCTGGGAAGTTCAGTGTTTGTTCAGGGACTCATGACAAGTAAGCATGGAGTTGGAATTCAAACCAGGTTTGTAAGAGCTTAAAACCTGTAATTTTTTCACCATACTGTGTTACTGGAATTTGAAGGCATCATCTTTTGGTAGGATGGCCCAGAAATTGATGTGTTCAAGATCCTAGTCAGTCAGGAAAACATTGTTACTTATACTTAGGTTAAGACATAAGGAAAAAACCTTGGTTTAATAAAATATAAATTAAAGACACTCCATTAAAAATGGTTTTTAAAATGTTTTATCACTTAGAAACTCACACACCAGGTATCAAACTCAATTGAAGAAAACATCTCTTTGTTTTGTTCCAGGAAGATAAAGTGTTTTTGTGTTTTGGCCAGGGGTTAATGTGGAGATTATTTCATTCCAGGAGGGATTTGATCACTGTAGTAGTTTTCTATTGCTGCTGTACCAAATTACCATAAGCTTAGAAACTTTAAACAATACAAATGTATTATCTCTTAGTTACTGTCGTTCAGAAGTCCAATATGAATCTCACTGGGCTAAAATCACGTTTCATAGTGAAGGCTCTGAGGAAGAATCCAGCTCATTCAGGGTGTTGACCAAATCCATTTTCTTGTGGTTGTTGGACTAAGGTCCCTGTTTTCTTGCTGGCTGTCAGCCTGAGGCCACTCTCCTGTCCCTGCACGTGACCTCAACATCTCAGGAACTACCAACAACTTGTCACATCCTTCTCATGATTGAAATCTTCATTGTAGGAAAGCATTTCCCATTGTAGGAAAGCATTTCACGTGACTTTCAGATCCTGAGCCTGTTTAAGACCTGGAAATGCAGTGGGACATCTGATGCACAGGCATTTAAACAGCATTTAAAAGATTGGGGGTTGTTAGGGTGTGGAGGGATTCTAAAGAGTGAGGCTTATAAAATGCCCTCTGATTTAGAGAAAGAATTTTTTCCAAAGGCTTTTATAAAGAAGTCTTGTTTTTCAGGTCTACGTTTTGTTTAAAATTCTTGTTTCTATTTGGTACTTGTTTTTTATTTATCACCTACCTCCTTGGCCCTAGTACTTGTGTAATGCTTAGCACATGGTAGCTTTTCAAAAAATTTATTGACTTACTCCTGGAGTGCAACTTACCCTTGCACAAAACATCTTCAGATACGGACTGATGTGTTGGATTTTTTTTTTTTTTTTTAATGATTCGAGACTAGAGGTGAACTATCCTATGACTAGATTGTCTGGAAGTTTTTTTATACTTCCGTTAGTTTGTTTCAGGACCTCTCACTCTGCTTCTTTTTATAGGTTTATTGAAGCATAGTTGACATATAATAAACTGCACATATTTAAAGCGTGCACTTTGATACATTTTGATATATTTTACACCTGTGAAACCATCACCAGTATCAAATGAATACAGTCATTACCCTTAAAAGTTTCCTTGTCTGTAATCACTCCCGTTTTCCCTTCTTTGTGCAAGTTAAACATACAACTACAATATGACCCAGCCATTCCACTTCTAAGTAGTCATCCAAGAGAAAGGATGCATATGTCTGCCTTAAGACTTGTACTAGAATGTTCATAGAAGCTTTATTCATAATATCCTAAACTGGAAATGGCACAGATGTCCATCAGCAAGTGAATGGATAAACAAATTGTGATATATCCATACAGTGGACTACTATTCAGGAATAAAAAGGAACATATATTTAGTTTGAATTGAAGACTGCCGTATTTGAAGCAGATTTGTTTCCTTTGTTGCATTTCTTATTTTGTATTAAAATTGACTTTCATTTCCTTGGCATACCCCATTCCCACCCCATGGAGGAAATATTAAGAAGTTAGTTATAGATGAACCATAAAAGGATGTAAGTTATATTTGGATAATTAAGGGTTGATTATTCCTCAAAAACTTATAAGTCAAAAATGGTCAGTATAGTTTGTTCTGCTACAGGACTTGTTTCTGTAACACCAAATAGATTATACATGGTCAGTAAGTAAGAAATGATGGGGCTTCCCTGGTGGCGCAGTGGTTGAGAGTCCGCCTGCCGATGCAGGGGATACAGGTTCGTGCCCCGGTCCGGGAAGATCCCACATGCCGCGGAGCGGCTGGGCCCGTGAGCCTTGGCCGCTGAGCCTGCGCATCCGGAGCGTGTGCTCCGCAACGGGAGAGGCCACAGCAGTGAGAGGCCCGCATATCGGGGAAAAAAAAAAAAAAAAAGAAATGATGTCAGTGATGGTGTGTGGGTTTATTATATAAGATTTTTCATTGGCAAGAAGAGTAGAACAGAGGGAGTAGAATTTAAAAGGAAAGGAAAAAGCCCTCAGATTGGCTGCTGCACAGACAGATGTTCTTTCAAGTGTGGTTTAAGAACAGCAGAGATTAGTCCCTGGAAAAACAAACAAGCTAGTTCTCGCCCCAACTCTGGTCAGCTCCTGGAGGCCCTCCATACCTGCGGGTTCCGTACCTGCACGTTCCAACTTGGTTGAATCCACGGTTGCAGAGGGCTGACTGTACTGCACCATTTAATATGAGGGACTTGAGCATCCACAGATTTTGGTATCTGGAACCAATCCCCGGCAGATACCTGTATTTACTCCTGTGCCCACCTTAACAACAGCCTCAGTCTCCATTGTTTTAGTGCCTGCAAATCTTTATTTTAACTTTATTTAGTTTTTGTTGATTGTTATTTCCTGAGGCAGTCCCCAGCCATGCTGAATTGCTTGCCTGGAGTTATCCGTTGTACCTCCTGAGGAGCCAACTGTTAATTTTTGTTGGACTCAGGTTACAAAGTTGCATAAATTCTGAGTACTCTGCTAATTGTACCCCCTTTATTTTTTAGTTTGCAGGATGCGGGGTTTTTTTTCAAGAACACATCAGTGGCATTCAAACAAAATACAAAAATGTTAAAGTAGTTTATTTTAAACAATTTCCTGGAAATGTGTTTCTTAGTGTTTTTAGCTAATACTTAAATCTTGGTTACTATGTGTCAAGTGTTCTAAATGCTTATCAAAGAGTATCTCATTTTATCCTCACAACAATGCAATTTAATGAGTCTGGTATTATCCTTATTTTATGGATAAGGGAACTGAGGAACACAGGGGAGGAGTAACATGCCCAAGTTCACACAGCACAGTCTGGTTCCATAGAATGTGCTCCTGACTACTGTGCTACATTGCCTTCTGCACCATGTTGAGTATAAATTAGATTTTAGTATGATTTTCTTACGTAAGTCAGAGTGGTAGTTTTACAGCGAATTAAAACCGTATCAGCATTAAATTAGGTGAAAAGAGTTGCAGTGAACACATAAGGACAGCATAATAGCTTTATCTATTCAGAAGCTGGGAAAATGTCATTTTTTTTTTTTTGGCGGTACGCGGGCCTCTCACTGTTGTGACCTCTCCCGTTGCGGAGCACAGGCTCTGGACGCGCAGGCTCAGCAACCATGGCTCACGGGCCCAGCCGCGCCGCGGCATGTGGGATCCTCCTGGACCGGGGCACAAATCCGTGTCCCCTGCATCGGCGGGCGGACTCTCAACCAATGCGCCACCAGGGAAGCCCAATGATGTCAAATTTAAACACTGTTCAATTGTTATAACAGGTTTTTTTGGAAGTCTTCATTTCACTTCGTTATTTATGGTTTTAAATTTCTTCTTAGGCATATCACACCTGAAAAATTTTATGTGGAAGCTTGTGATGATGGAGCAGATGATGTACTTATCATCGACCGTGTGTCCACAGAAGTTACACTCTCAGGTATTTCATGGCCAGATTTAGAAGTGTCTAGAAAGAGTTTACACTTAAGTTGCAATAGTTAAATTAATGAGATCCATGTGAGTGTGTGGATATCTGAGTGTCTTCTTAGAAAATTTTAATTCTTGCTACCTCATTTGATTTTTATGCATTAATTTTATACTTTTTCCTTTTCATGAAAAGGAGAAATGATCTTGAAAAATTTAGGTAGCATTTTACTATTCATAAGGATTTAAAAACTTTCTTTATTTGTTCCCTTATCAATACCGTAACAGGATTGGTTTTGTTGGTATGTTAGGTTCCTTTCTAGCTGTAAGATTTGAATTATTTGAGTGTGAGAAAGTTGTTTTAGCATTAAGTGTGTGGAATGTTAACAGCTGATTTGGTTTTGAAAATATTCATGACTATGAGGATAATTTAATAAATGAAAAATAATATATACATCACTGGGTAAAACTTGTGTTTTAGGCAGAATGATTTTCCTAAGCTTTATCTATCTGTCTTATCTATCAATCCAGTTATAATTTAGCTTTGCTTCTCTGGGGTGTGAAAAGCAACTTGTTTTTCAATTGTGTGGAACACTGATTTCTGACTAGATTAATGTGAAGTAATTTTGGTAACGAATTAATGTATCATGTAATATCACATTTAGAATTTCATATGTTTAAAAATTTACCTCTAGATAGTGTTCTGTATTAATTTTTTTCTGAAGGGCAGTATTTGAGTAACCATAGAGTAGGCATTCAGTAAATGGTAAATATCCTTTGAACGGATTAAGTGAAACATGAAAATATTTTGCATAGGATACTAAAGTGTAAGAAAGGTAGGACTATAAATCTCCATTTCCTTGGTTGTCTGCTTTTTCTGGTAAGCTTTTCCTTTGACCAAATAAAGTAAGAGCTGTTTTAGTTTGATAATTTGGCATTTCCTGTGACTGTTGCTTGGTGACTGCTCTCTCAGAATAGCTGACTGATTTTAACCACCCTTAGTGTACTTCTGAAATTTAGTCCCACTACTTCTTTATAACATATTGATTCAACCCAGTGTCTTTTTTGGAGGGGAGGCGGGCTGGGGGTGGTGGGCCTTGCCACGAGGATCTTAGTTCCCCGACCAGGGATCCATCCCGTGCCTCCGGCAGTGGAAGCTGGACCACCAGAGAATTCCCTACCACCTAGTGTCTTATAAAAACTTTAGTATGGATGTATTTTCAATTATTTTTTGTCCTTTCAGTGACATTTTATTTGTAAGTAGGGAATGCAGACCCATTTGAGTGGACAAAGCTAAAGGTTTTGAATAGTTTGGATGTAAAAATGATAAGCAAACAGTCATTGGTAGACACATGAAGAGATACTTGGACCTGAAGCTAGTGATGATGAGGGGCTGTCCATCACAGTTTCTCTGGCAGTTTCCTTTTACCATTGGGAATACAAACCATTGCCACCGAAAGAGGAATTTTTTTTCTTCCCTGAAAAACCAACATAGTCTTAGGAATTATCATAGTGTTATTGCTATTATGCTCCAGTTAATGTAACTTACAGCTGTATCAGTAGTACATTTATGTTTATCAATGATCTCAGTATATTCAGAATCTTCTCTGAGCTTTAAACTGCACTGGTATTTCCATTTTTCATGGTAATTAATTATGGCATAGCATTGCTAAGTAAATTGAATTATTGAGAGAAACAAGTGAATTTTAGACCTTATTCAGAATTAGTTTATTTAGAAAAACAGGACTGCCTTTAAGAAACAGGACTGGAGTTTACAGCAGTGTTTCAAAATGGGTCCCAGGCTGATAATTAAACTGTGACTGAAAGAAAAATTTTATAGCCACATAGGTTTGGAAAACTTTGAATTAAACAGTGGAACAGCTTTCGTTTACTGTAGGCTTTCTCAGAGCCTTTAATTTCCTACTGTGCATTGTGACTCTGGGAGAAGGAGTAGAGTTAGTATGGATGTAGCAAAATAAGTTTCTTTGACTGGGAGACCCTACCCCCCCCCCCCTTTTTGGGCATTATTCCCTAAACTAGAGTTGTACAAAATATGTTTTGTGAAACATGTTGGCTTAAAGTTTAACAACTGTGAAATGAACCTTGTAATGTAAGGTAGTCTTTATTAATAATGGCATTATTGATAAAATCGCAGCTAATGATATTGCCTCCCTGGATACCTGTATCAGTTTCTTTTAGACGTGAACAGGAGGCTTTTCCTTCCTCCTCCCCTCTTGAATCTTGGCCTCCATGTCTCGCATTCTTATTAGGGAATTAGGCGAGTCCTTTTTTTGCATTCCATTTGTTGCATGTTGAGATTAAAATCTTGTTTCAACTTCCATTTACTTTCTAATTCTCTTAAAGGGGTAAAGATTTGGTTTCTGACAAGAGGTTGAATAAATTTGGTTGAAAATTGGCATTGGAAATAACCCTTAATTTACGTAGTGAGGTTGCTGAAGCATGTTACTTTTGGCACCATATTCTAGACAGGCAGAGACCTTTATATGTAACATGGACATCATTGTTTTATATTCTGCCAAAGTGGAGGTCTAACGCTAATGAAGGAATATTGTTTTCTTAGAACAAAGCGTGCATATTGAAGTAACCATTGAAATGAAACTACATTTCTCTTTCAGTTGGTGAGCTTTTTCTAAGTGATTTTTCTTTACTTTCTTCTTTAAAGTCAAGAAAGATATTCCTCCTTCAGCTGTCACAAGACCAATATTTGGTATACTGGGCACAATTCATCTGGTGGCAGGTAAGAAAAATGAGCTAAGATGGACAAGAAGGTAATTAAATTGATGCTATTAGAGTATAAGATGAAGGCACACTTTATATCTTGCTTTAGGCAATAAATCTGTAGGTGTTTGTCATTCATTTATACCGCAAATAGCAAGTGGTTAAATTTGTAAGCCTGAGGTTCTTTTTTTTTTAATTAATTAATTAATTTATTTATTTTTGGCTGCGTTGGGTCTTGGTCGCTATGCGCGTGCTTTCTCTAGTTGCGACGAGCGGGGGCTACTCTTCATTGTGGTGCACAGGCTTCTCATTGCGGTGGCTTCTCTTGTTGCAGAGCACAGGTTCTAGGCACACGGGCTTCAGTAGTTGGGGCTCGTGGGCTCCAGAGCACAGGTTCAGTAGATATGGCACACGGGCTTAGTTGCTCCATGGCATGTGGGATCTTCCCAGATCAGGGCTCGAACCCGTATCCTCTGCATTGGCAGGTGGATTCTTCACCACTGTGCCACCAGGGAAGTCCTGGACCAGAGTATTCTCAACCTTCAACTCCATGGCTCTGTGTTATTAGGAAAGTGATGGTTTTTAATCTAAATTTTATTTCATTGAACTTTTGAAAAGTTCCTATCGTATCACGCACTGTGCTGGATGTTATTTATAAAAGATGCAAGTCCCTTTTGTCCTGTAGCTTACAGTTGAGTGAGAGAGGCATTTAAATAGTAAATTACTGCAGAACAATGTAACAAGTTCTAGGAGAGAGATGTACATAGGAAAACTTTCAGGGAGGGCACTTGTGGTTAGAGCCTTGAACAGATGTGAAGAATTAATCTAGTGGTAAAGGCTTACCCTGGTTTATTTGTGGGAGGAGGAGGTGGCCAGGATCAGGGTTGGTGTATTAATGCATGGTGCTGGGATCGCTTCTTGATTCCTGACCACCCATCTTTGGAATGTTGCAGTAACCAGTTAGTTATACTGCCCCAGCACATTTCTCTACCATTTAGAATGACATGAAGGACGTGGGAGGTGTAGATATCTGCAGTGGCCAGATACTATGACCTATGATGCTTTAAGCTACACGTCGGGAAATGCATTAGCAGAGGCCCGTATGCTTTGGAGATGACAGGAGAGTGAGAGAGAAGCGTTCTCTGTCTGTACTTTCCATCTGCTAGGATCACTGCTCTGGTTACCAGAAGCTTTTACTTTTATCTTTCTGAGAAAAAATTTGATCTTTCAGTAAAAATTTGTCTAAATAATATGCTGGTCTTTCTATTCATAAATTATAAGATTGCTTTTCAAAAGGTATGGGTCCTTTATCTATTTAGCACAGCTCTCGCCTTTATTTATTTTGGCTGTGCCTCAAGGCTTGCAGGACCTTAGTTCCCTGACCCGAGATCAAACTTGCACCCTCGGCAGTGAAAGCGCGGAGTCCTAACCACTGGACTGCCAGGGAATTCCCGTAACTCTTGCCTTTAAAGAATAAGGACTGCTATTTCTGGCTTTACAGTTGCCTTATTTCTATTTATGTGTACTTGGCTCTGCTTTTTTGCAGGTAATTATCTAATTGTCATTACCAAAAAGAAAAAAATAGGTGAATTTTTCAATCATGTAATCTGGAAAGCAATAGATTTTGATGTCCTTTCTTATAAGAAGACAATGTTGCACTTAACTGATATTCAGGTAAGAACTGGAAGCACTTACTAATTGCAAAATCCAAAGAAGTCCCGTGGGGTGGATGGGGAAGGGAGGTGGAACACAACGAATGTTTGATGGATTTCTTTTAAACCTAATTATTTAAACAATGCATAGAGCATGGTCACTCTACATACCTAGCCCTAAAGTGTATTTTTTTTAAAAACTGTTCATATATTTTATTGCACTTGGGTTTTTTTTTTAACTGACTCAATTCTTAGATATGAAATTTCATACGAGAGAAAAGGACAGACTGAAAATGCACATGTAGTCAACACGTAGATTTAACTTCATATCCTTTTTGTGAAGAAATAAAATATTAAATATCTTTCCACCATTGTAAAGCAGTTATACTCCAATAAAGATGTTAAAAGAGATAAAAATAAAAGGGATGCTCCTATATATTACTAAAAAAAAAAAATTATCTTTGAAGTTCCACTCATCCCGTTTCATTCCCTCTTTCCCTAGGGAGAAAGCTTTCTTCAGTTTTGCCACATGGGACTATAAGTGTGTGTGCATGTGTACACGTTCAAACAGTCCTCTTTTTGCACAGTTCCTATATGCATGGATTTCAGTTACCACAGTTTAGTTAACACCAGTTTCCAACAACACAGTTTAAATTTCAGTTACCATGATATATTGACTAAAGAATTAGCTCACCAAAGATGAAAGTGCAATGAAACAAAAAATGACGACTCTAGAAGTGAAATTCAAACTGAACATGAATAGAGTATAGAAGAAATAGCTGATGGTGGGAATAAGAGATTCTGGATACGCAGCCAGAGGTCTCAGTGAAGGTGATGTTATCGACATTAATGGTCAAGTGGTTGTGATGAAAAGGTTGAACGTGTCCCACAGCAAGTAATGCCGGTAACAAACTTCACGTTAAAGGAACTCACAGAAGTGTTTCATGATGTTAATAGTACGAAGGATTAAGTGTTAGAAGCTAGTTCAGGCTTAGATGTACGACAGTTCATCAGGGTGTAGAAAAGATGGTATCATAAGTTACATGATGAGAAGAATGCAAGCACTGTTCAGGCTACTCTTGATAAATTTTGACCAGAAGTAAAATATTTTTAATTATCAGTGTTTCAAATTACAGTATACTAAACAACGTTTTACTATTTTTTCATTTCCCTATACATTTATAACTTACAATAGGAGAGTTTTTAATGTGTTGATTAAAAAATTTTTAAGTCACGAAATGATCCTAACTTTCCTATTGATTATTAAGATAGTTTAAGATTGTTAAGATTAAGATAACATGGTCATTTTTATAGTCCCACCCTATCATGCAAAGTGAAGATTGCCTGTATTCATATTCAAATAATATCTGTTTTTGCTTGCAGTATATTTTAAAACTTACATGAATGGCATTAACCCTGTTCTAGTTTTTGAAAATTACTTTTTTTTAAGTCAACATTATGTTTAGAGATTTACATATGTTGAGTACTTGTTTTCTAAATGTACTTTATAGTATTTGCTTTTTAAAAGTTTTAAGCTGTATTTTTATTCCCAGGATTACAAAAAGGTTGTTTTTAAAAGAAAGCTAATTATTCTAAAATATGTATCTTACCTATGATAAACATTAAAAAAAAAAAATCAGTCCTAGCACTATTGTCTTATTGACTAAGTAAAGCTGTAGAGTATGGTTTTTATACTTTAAGCTTAAAATTTCTTTCTTACTGTATATCTGTCTATCAATATATTAATAAATTCTCTATGAGACATGATAATTTAAGGCAATAAAAATGGTTGTTTTCATTTAATAGCCTAGTAATATTTACTTGAACAGTTTCTTCTTTATTGCTATAGTTTGTTTTCAGGCTATGTAACTAATTTTAGCATTCCTTGCTGTATATGCTTTGCTTATTTATACCTTTCGTGTTTTTACAAAAATGTTGAGGCCAAATTAAAAATTTTGTATGTAGATTCGTAACATGAATTAACATGTTAATCATTTGCTAAACATTAAACAGTAACAAACATTAAAAATTATTTTTTAAAACAAGGATAAAAACAAATGTCAATCTTGGTATTCATTGGGAAAGCCAGCTAAAATGATTATCAGAAAATAAATAGATATACTGCTTTTACTGGATCTTCCTTTATTGCTTATTGAAGTATAATTGACTTACAATATTATATTAGTTTCAGGTGTACAACATGGTAATTCAGTATTTTTATGCATTTTAAAATGATCACCATGAGAAGTCAAGTTACCATCTGTCACCATACAAAGTTACTAAAACATTATTGACTGTATTCTGTATGTTGTATATTATATCCCCATGACTTACTTATTTTATAAATAGAAGTTAGTATCTCTTAATCTCCCTTACCTATTTCATTCATCCTTCCTACCCCTCCCTCCCCACTGGCAACCACCAGTTTGTTCTCTGTCTATGGGTCTGTTTGTATCATTTTTTTCCTCTTAAAAAATTTTTTTTATTGGAGTAAAATTGCTTTACAATGTTGTATTAGTTTCTGCTGTACAATGAAGTGAGTCAGCTATACCTATATCCCCTCCCTCTTGGACCTCACTCCCACCACCCGCCCCTATCCCACCCATCTAGGTCATCACAGAGCACTGAGCTGAGCTCCCTGTTCTATACAGCAGGTTCCCACTAGCTAGCTGTTTTACACATGGTAGTGTATTTATGTCATACCTAATCTCCCAGCTCGTCCCACCTTCCTCTCCCCCCTGCTGCCCGTGTCCACATGTCTGTTCTCTATGTTTACATCTCTAATCCTGCCCTACAAATAGGTTTATCTGTACCATTTTTCTGGATTCCACATATATGCGTTAATATACGATACTTGTTTTTCTCTTTGTGGCTTACTTCACTCTCTATGACAGACTCTAGGTCCATCCACATCTGTACAAATGACCCAATTTCATTCCTTTTTATGGCTGACTAATATTCCATTGTATATATGTACCACATCTTTATCCATTCATCTACCGTTGGACGTTTAGGTTGTTTCCATGTCCTGGCTATTGTAAATAGTGCTGCAGTGAACATTGGGTGCGCATATCCTTTTGAATTATGGTTTTCTTGTCAGTGTCTTACAGTTTTCTAGTGATGGGTCTTTTACCGCCTTGGTTAGATTTATTCCTAGGTATTTTATTCTTTTTCATGCAGTTGTAAATGGGATTGTCTTCTCAGTTTCTCTTCCTGTTAGTTCATTGTTACTGCATAGAAATGCAACAGACTTCTGTATATTATTAATTTTATATCCTGCCATTTTATTTTTAAATTTTATTTTATTTTTGGCTGCATTGGGTCTTCATTGCTGCATGTGGACTTTCTCTAGTTGCGGCAAGTGTGGGCTACTCTCCGTTGTGGTGCGCAGGCTTCTCATTGCAGTGGCTTCTCTTGTGCGGAACGTGGGCTTTAGACATGCGAGCTTCAATAGTTGTGGCACGTGGGCTCAGTAGTTGTGGCTCGCAGGCTCTAGAGCGCAGGCTCAGTAGTTGTGGCGTGTGGGCTTAGTTGCTCCACAGCACGTGGGATCTTCCCGGACCAGGGCTTGAACATGTGTCCCTGGCATTGGCAGGCAGATTCCTAACCACTGCACCAGCAGGGAAGTCCTATTCTACTAGTTTTTTGGTGGCATCTTTACTTTGGGGTTTTGTATAGTATCATGTCATCTGCAAACAGTGACAATTTTACTTCTTTTCAATTTGGGTTCCTTTGATTTCTTTTTCTTGTCTAATTGCTGTAGCTAGGACATCTAATAATATGTTGAGTAAAAGTAGTGAGAATGGGCATCCTTGTTTTATTCCTGATCTTAGAGGAAATGCTTTCAGCTTTTCACTGTTGAGCTTGATGTTGGCTGTAGGTTTGTCATATATGGTCTTTTTTTTTTTTTGGCCCCGTCACGTGGTTTGTGGGACTTTAGTTCTCTGACCAGGGATTGAACCTGGGCCCTCAGCAGGGAGAGCACGGAGTCCTAACCACTTGACCGCCAGGGAATTCCCTGGTCTTTATTAATAATGTTAAGGTATGTTCCTTGTATACCCACTTTGTTGAGAGGTTTTATCATAAATGGATATTGGATTTTGTAAAAAGCTTTTTCTGCATCTATTGAGATGATCATATGGTTTTTATTCTTAAGTTTGTTAATGTGGTGTATCATATTGATTGGTGGATATTAAACTGTCCTTCCGTTCTTGGGATCAGTACCACTTGATCATGGTGTGTGATCTTTTAAATGTACTGTTGAATTTGGTTTGCTAATGTTTTGCTGAGGATTTTTGCATTTGTGTTCATCAGTAATGTTGACCTATAATTGTCTTTATCTGGTTTTGGTATCAGGGTAATGCTAGCCTCATGGAATGAGTTTGGAAGCATTCCTTCCTCCTCAATTATTTGGAATAGTTTGAGAAGGATAGGTGTTAACTCTTCTGTCAATGTTTGGTAGATTCACCTGAGAAGCCATCTGATCCTGGACTTCGTTGGTAGTTTTTTGATTACTGATTCAGTTTCGTTACTGGTAATAAATCTGTTTATATTTTCTGTTTCTCCCCGATTCAGTCTTGGGAGATTGTACGTTTCTAGAAATTTATCCATTTCTTTTCGGTTGTCCATTTTATTGGTGTACAATTATTTGTAATAATCTCTTATGATCCTTTGTATTTCTGTGGTGTTGGCTGTAATTTGTCCTCTTTCATTTCTGATTTTAGTTAGGCCCTACCTCCTTTTTTCTTAATGAGTCTGGCTAAAGGTTTATCAATTTCTATTTATCTTTTCAGAAAAACAGGTCTTAGTTTCATTGTTCTTTTCTGTTGTTTGTCCTGGGGTGTCCCGGCACTGGTGCCGGCCTGCCGGTGGGCTGGTAAGCCCCTGCACTAATAGGCCAGAAGGAGGACTCCAAAAGGGCACTTGCTAGCACCAGTGTCCTCGTGGTAGAACAAACTCCCTGAGACAGCTGTTGCCAACATCTGCATCCCCAGTAACAGTCCCAGTTGCCTCCTGCCTCTCCAGGAGGCTCGCAAAGATCACTAAGTGGTTCTGACTTAGACTCCTTTTAAATGCCTCCATGCTAGAGGACTTGGAGCATGTGAGATTTTGTATGGGCCCTTTAAGAGTGGAGTCTCTGTTTCCTACAGTTGTCCTGCTCTCCTGCACACAAACCCTTCTGGCCTTCAAAGCCAGACATTCTGGGGGCTTGTCTTCTTCGTGCAAGATCGTTGGCCTCAGTAGCTGACGTGGAGCTCAGACCCCTTGCTCACTGGGGAGAACCTCAGCAATTGTGATTATTCTCCCCATTTGTGGGTCACCTACCTGAGAGTGTGGGTCTTGACTATACCAGGTCTCCACCCCTCCTACCCATATCTTGGTTTCTTCTTTATATCTTTAGCTGTGAAAAATCTGTTCTACTAGTCTTCAGGTTTCTCTCACAGATAGTTGTTCTGTGAATAGTTGTAGTTTTGGTGCACCTGTGGGAGGAGGTGAGCTCAGGGTCTTCCTACGCTACCATCTTGGCCACTTCTCTCTCTCCTGGACTTTTCAGTCTTTGCTTTTTTTTTTTTTGGTAAAGAATTCCATTTTACTTCCCAACTAGCCCAAACCAGTAAAGTTTCTTAGGAATGAGGATGGTATTGTTCTCTCGTTATTGACTCTGTTACTGGGCCCCTCGTGAATTTATGTTTTTCTTCTGTCAAGTGAGGATAATTAATGCTAAACCAGCAAGGGGTTGCTCTGAAGATAAAGGAGAATCTCTGTAAAGTGTCTGGGACACAGTAGGTCATAACCTAAGGTGGTGATGTTTTGGTAAAGTAACTCTTCTGCCCTTTAAAGTAAAAATTGTGAAGGATACCAATGGGAAAGGAGGTCTCCCTAATCAGTTAATATAATACCCTATGGTGTGGAGCATTGTCCATGTATCAGGAACTGTCCCAGGTCCTGGGGAAATGGTGAGCATCCTGCCCAGTCTTTGAGCCAGTGGCATTTAACAGGGCTGAACTTTCAGGTTTTTATTTTCACTCTTTTGTCATGTTGATAGATTCCTTTTCAAGTATGAGATAGACTGATTATTTGCTCTCCTTTGTTTACAGTTACAAGATAACAAAACTTTCCTAGCAATGATAAACCATGTCTTGAGTGTGGATGGATTTTATTTTTCAACAACATATGATTTGACCCATACTTTGCAGCGGCTGTCTAACACTAGTCCAGAATTCCAGGAAATGAGTCTCTTGGAAAGGGTAAGCTTAATCTTCAGTTATTATTACTTTTTTTTTAATTTTAAGGAGCTTTTCTCTATTTCATCCATAAAATACATATTGATTTTTCTCAGTCCTGGCTCTATCAGGATCATGTATGGGGCTTTGAAAGTATACCATGTTTCAAATAGACATCTCATTTCCAAATTCAGGACCCCAGAATCTGTGTATGTTACACAGACAGGATTGAGAACCACGGGGGTCCATTTTTAGAAATCTAGCTTGAACATGAATGTTGGTAATTTCCTGGCTCTCTGTGTTCTGTGTTGTAACAGTTATTAGCATTAGGAACATAATTGTACTTGTAAAATTAATGTTCTAATGGATGATGTTCTTTCTGCAGTGGTGCTTTTTATAGTTTTTACAAGTAGAAAAGTAACAACTTAAGAACTTGAAAAATATGCTTTTGTTTAGGGTGGGGTTTTTGGTTATTTTATTGACTTAACTGTATCTTTAAAACTGGACCTCAGGTGATTTCAACATAAAATTTCTGCTGTTCAGGAACCTAGATAATTGCTGCCTTGATTTTTTTGTTAGCAAAAGTAGATACGTTTAGGGGGCAGACAGCATTTAAAAGGCTGCTGTCAAAAAAAAAAAAGTTGTCAGTTATCTGTTAGTTTGGACCATACGAAATTGCCACTAACTGACCATATTTGACCAATAAAAATGATCATTTTATATAGCTCAACCTATATCTTTTTTTTTTTTGGCTGCATTGGGTCTTTGTTGCTGCGTGCGGGCTTTCTCTAGTTGCGGCGAGCAGGGGCTACTCTTCATTGCAGTGCGCAGGCTTCTCACTGCGGTGGCTTCTCTTGTCGCGGAGCATGGGCTCTAGGCGCGCGGGCTTCAGTAGTTGTGGTTCGTGGGGTCTAGAGCACAGGCTCAGTAATCGCGGCGCACGGGCTTAGTTGCTCCGCGACATGTGGCTTCTTCCCGGACCAGGGATCAAACCCGTGTCCCCTGCATTGGCAGGTGGATTCTTAACCGCTGCGCCACCAGGGAAGTCCTAAATCGATATTTTAGTTGACTGGCTTTTTAAAGGCTTTATAGTCTGATTTTGTAAGATTATATGTAGGCTTCAATGTAAGTTTAGACGTAAGCTAAGCAATGAAGAAATTTGGCTTTTAACTGCAAAGAGACTCTTGCTTTTTTGCTACAGTCTCCATTCACTATGAAATGCCTCTCAGATGCCTGCCATGTACCAGGCACTGTACTAGCCAGCGGCCACACAGGATGAAAAGACATGCCCCTGCCTCTCGGGAGCCTGCAGTCTGCTGGGGAAGTGGAAGTCCAGGCAATCACAGAACAAGGGACAATTGCTGTCACAGAGATAGGTACCCAAGTGTGGTGGGATCCTGAAGGAAGGCGGGACTCACTCTGTCTGGGGGAGTCAGGGACGACTGTACAGAGGAAGGTGGTTTTTGAGCCGAGACTTAATGATGAATAGGCCTTATTGATCAGGCGGCAGTGGGAGAAGGAGGGTTCCAGTCAGAGGCAGTGGCAATATTAGGCTAAACTGAAGAAGCCATCTCATCTGTTGGGATGAGAGGGAATTTTTTGTCAGCTAATCAGAAGAGTCAAAGTTACCATAACTTGGGGAATTACAAAAGTGATAAGTGAATCATATATACTATAAACATTTTATCTCAACTTAAAACATAAAATTTTACATTGACTGGTCAATCTTTTGATGTAGGATCATAAGCTTTCTTTGTTTTTGGTTCCTTGATTCCTAATTGTCTTTCCTGTGTAAATTATATCTATACTGCTTTCCAGTTTGAGTCTCTTTAAAGATTTTGACACAGAGCAGTCTGTTTGCAGAATACCATATATTTTTACTATGTTTCTCCAGTCTTTTATAGTTGCCATTTTTACTCCTAATTCAACAGTTTTGTTTTTAGCAACTTGCCTTTTATCAAGTTCTGTTGTAAATCATTCAACTTTATAGAAAGATCAGTTTATTTTTAAGTCATATTTCATTGATTTATAAAATAGTTAAATTATGTTATGAATAATAAGAAAAATTGGCACAAACTGATTGGGAACACACAGTTCAACTGGTTATGCCTGAGTGCAAGAGCCACTCCTCGTGACTTTCTGCTGGGGACGGGGGACAGGGAGTGTCCGTTGCTGTGTTTCATAAAGAGAATGAAGAGAATTGGTTAGTCTACTGAGTTGTTGAGGGAGTTTCTTCTGTATAGTTTGAAAGTCAGAGTGGCCAAAGATGAGAGCAGAGAGTTAAGTAGGGGTTGCCAGATTCCAGGACTGGTTAGGCCATGTGAAGATTTGGTTCTTTAGATGACTGTGAGCCAGTGAAGAATTTCCAGCAGACAGGAGACGTGTCATGTTAGACAACAACTGCTGGCAGCATGTGGAGGAAGAGTGTGAAGGGCCAGGCTAAGGCTTGAGGCGAGGGAGGCTGTTTTAGTAGTTGGGATGCAGTCAGGTGTTAGCCAGGGGTGGTGAGAAAAGATATGTAGAAGAGGAAATGGATCTGGAAGGGGATTTAGGACTCGGTGATTGATTAAATATAAGAGAAAGAGCCTGCGGGGACTGCCAGGTTTCTGTACGGGCCAGCAACACTGGCTTGAGGCAACGAGGCAGGGATACCCGAAGTGTTCTTTTTGCAACATGTCAAAGAGACCTGCTCCTAGCCACCAGGTGGAGACATTGATTGTTATACTTTTCTTTCTGTAGAAACTCAAATTGGCAGGAGATACTGAATATTAATTTTAAAACTTCTCTCTTAGGCAGACCAGCGGTTTGTATGGAATGGTCATCTTCTAAGAGAACTTTCTGCTCAGCCAGAGGTAATGTATACTAAATAAAACCAGCTTATTTGTTACAGTTCAAGTTTTAATTGAATACATGTTATAAAATGGCTACCTAATCGCCAAGGATTTTGGTAAAGAATTCTAATTTAACTCTGTTTATAACTTACGGACTTTGATCCGATCTACCCTCCCACATCATTGTAGGTTGAAGAAGCCTAATTATTTTACTCAGATCTTCTATAGAAGCCTTAAATAAAGAAAAAAATAGCTCCATATAAATACATTGCTTTCTATAAGTGAGAGAGAGAGAGTGGGTCTTGGTAGATGAATAATGTTAGAAATCGGGCCAGAGCTAATTCCCCAGGCAGTGGAGAGCTTTGCATTTGTCTTCCTATGGGAACCTGACTCCCTTCAGTCACCCAGGATAGACTTGCATAGGTGTCACCTTCCTTTGTTCTTGGTTTATACAAATGAGATGTAAACAAGGAGGCCACCTAGGAAGCATAATGTATTGAATCTAGGTAAACAGAGTTGCCTAATGGCATTATCTCTTGGCATTTGCTTTGCTTTTTTGGGAAAAGTAGTTTAAACTGCAAACCCTTAATGTGGAGATATCTTTTCCCTGGAGCAGTGAACTTCTTGCGGGCAAAGACTGAAAAGGAGGGAGATAAACATCCTGCAACTTCATGTAGTTGTATTAGTGTTCCAAAATCTGCAAATGTTCAAGCCCAAATGATTGTAGCACATACTTAAATTTTTTTAATTAAAAAGACAACGTTACACTAGAGAAATGTCTTTAAAATTAAAAGTTACCCATAAGCTTACTACTTTGTTTTATTTGTATATTACCTCCCCATCTGTAAATATATTTTATATACTGCTTCTTTTTGTTTATTATTTTTGAAGTATATTTATTCCTAAACATAACATACATCTTCATTTCAGGTCCATCGGTTTGCTCTTCCGGTATTATATGGCTGTATCCTTACATATTACTCTTTAGTCTTCTAGCAGCCTTTATTTAAATGTTATTAGAATTTAGATTTAAAGACAGTCTCAAATATTACATGAGGAATTAGTAGAAATCTCTTTTGATAATAATATCAAACCATTAACATAAAATCTTAGAATACTGGTTGTAAATGACCATTGTTTTTTTAATAGAATAAACTCTTTAGACTGACTAATGCTCTCTGGGGCTGGTGTTTTAAAAGAAGAAATATGTCCACTGTGTTTTGGCTTTATTAGACTTTGTATCAATAAACAAGAATAGTTTTAGCCTACTGAAAATTTTCCTTAGCAATTAAAAAAGTTAGACTTAGGAACTAGGGTAACCAGCAAGTTGGAGAGGAGAATTACAATTAAAAATTATATTTGTCATTTGAAATAGCCACAGAAAAATGAAAATACATGGTGTGCAAAGAATGATGCTTGGGGTGAGGTGTAGTACAAATACAAAATGAGTAATGGTTATCTAATTGTAAGTTCATTTTTAAAGCTAATCTTTATCATAGAAATCATAATAAAAATAGGGACGCAAAGTGAGCTGGCTGTTAAAGGGTAAGCACAATGTGCTGATGAGTGCCTGTAGTCAGGACTCTGCCCTGCAGAAACTGAGGGGGTCTTTCTATCACATACCCCCAAAGAAGCTTATTAACTAACACACAGTCTGTGATTTATTTGTTCATTATGTTAGTATGATTTCCTTAAATTATTATGCTTGTTATACTTAAAAACAGAAAAGTAATGCAGGAAACATTTTCCACAGTTGTGGGGGAATAAAAATCAGAAAATGTCAGAACAAAAGCTCTTGTTTATTCTGGTTTTTGTTTTTCCCTGGAGCTCTCTAAGTTCTCCTAAGGATTAAATAATAACAAGCGTACTATTTAGGTAGTGCTTTAAGGGTTTGGGCCAATTGTGTGTATGTTTTTTTAATTCCAAAATGAGATTGTGAATGGGCAAATAATAACAAAGGAGATTATAGAACACTTTTTCTAGGTGATTTTAGAAAGTTTATCTATTTAGCTTTAAATCTGAAGTTTTACATTGGCTTTTGTTTAGTGTAGCTTTTTGACTAGACCTGTCCTCAGATGTTTCCTGTACTTAGAGAGAGATCAGCAAGAAAAAAGGGCCCAAGGTGGGAGTGTGACTGGAGCAGAGAATGGACAGGGAGTAGGAGCTGTGTTCAGAGAGGCTGCTGGACCCACGTTATGCAGGGCCTCAGAGGCTTTGTCTTTTACTTTAACTGTTAAGGGAAACTATTGGGGTTTGAGTAGAGGATTGTCATGGTAAGACAGGATCACTCGGACAGTGATGTAGAGAATATGCCAAAGGTGAGCAGGGGAGGATGCAAGGAATAGCTAGGAGCAGTTGTAGTAATCTGGATGGAAGGTGATGTTGCCTGGGACCAGGGCGGTAGCTGAGGGTGATGAAAAATGGTCAGGTTCTAGATATGTTTTGAAAGTGCAGCTAAAAGGATTTTCTGACAAATTATACATGGGGAATGAAGGAGGGTTGAGTATGAGTCTTAAGATTTTTGGCCAGAGTAAGTGGAAGGAAGCCATGCATTGTGGTGGGGAAGAGCCGAGGTGGAAGGCAGGCCAGAGTATCTGGACTTCTATTTGGACATGTTGAGCTTGAGATTTCTGTAAATATCCAAGTAGAGATTGTCAAGAAGACATAGATTAATGGAACTGGAGTTTAGGAGAGAAGTCCATGTTGGAGACGTAAATTTTTTTTTTTTTTTGGAGACATAAATTTGAAAGTCCTCAGGGTATAGATGGCATTTAAAGCCATGAAGTGGGATGAGATCATCAAAGGAAGAAATGTATATAGAGAAGAAAAAGGTGTGGAGAAAGAAGACAGCCTGAAGGGGGTTCTAGATAGTGAATAAATGCTAGAGCCACGGACTACAGGCCTCAGGACAAAGGACTTCTGAAGTGGGGGAACCAAAGTAAGTGAACTGAAAGGACGAGTCATATAGAGTTACTCTAAGATTTGAAGTTGGAAAAATGAACCAGCAAAGGCAAGTGAGGAAGAGAAGAACCAACCAAGTGAGAGTAGTGTCCCAGAAGCAAATGAAAATAAGGTTTCCAGGCAGAGTCTCATCAGCTGATATGCTGCTGGTTGTTTAAAAATGACCATTAGATTGAGAGTCCACCTACCGATGCAGGGGACACGGGTTCATGCCCCGGTCCGGGAAGATCCCACATGCCATGGAGCCGCTGGGCCCGTGAGCCATGGCCGCTGGGCCTGCGCGTCCGGAGCCTGTGCTACGCAACGGGAGGGGCCACAACAGTGAGAGGCCTGCATACCGCAAAAAAAAAGACCATTAGAGAGGGAGGTTATGTTCCTGTTTCTCCCACTTCTCCCCAAATGGGGGCTGTTACCAGATGCTGGGAAGAAAGATTTTGGAGAAGGTGGGAGCACAGTCACATGCTGGAGCAATGTCCTTGAGTGTATGAGGGGGTGGGGTCTAGTACACAGGTCGAAGGCCTGACATAGACAGCTTATCCACCATCCAGCTCATCCGCCCTAGTAGAAAGGAAGCAGCTATGGTGGACGTGGAGGCTAGTAGGTAGATAGATGTGGGAGCATGTGGATGGCTTTTATTTTCACAGTGAAATTGGAAGCAGTGCCATTAGCTGTGAGTAGTAGCTGGAGGTTGAGGAGAAAGTGTGAAATGGGCATCCCAAGTGGGAGTGCATGGCCCTGAGAGTCACTAATTGATAAAAGATCAGAAGTAAATACATCAACATTTTAAAAGTTGTGTCATGGTGGTGGGATTCTGCATGATTTTTCTTTTTCTTTCGTTCCTTACATGCTTTTGGATGGATATTCATCTTGTAATCAGAAGAAAATGATTCATAAAACAGACATATTCCATGCTATACTCAGTTCTCTCAGAGGCAGACTCCATGTCTGATTCATCTTTGTGCCCTGCTCCAAATGAATGAATGAGTAAATACGGCTTTGGAGTCTTCTCTAGTACTGTGGTTTGAGAATTGGGAGCTCAAGATGACTCATTATTAAGTCTGATGATACCAGGTGATAGAGAGGGATGAATCACAAGAAATTCATATTGCTAGTATCATTTGGTACCACTATTTTGAAAATTATTTGGCATTTCCTTATGGATTTACCAGGCCTTCCCCTCTACATACACAATACATTTATACAGGAGGTTTTTCAAGAATGTTTACGGCCCCACTGTTAGAGCAAACTCTGAGCACCACGAGTTCCATCAGCAGAAGAATTAGGGCTGTTGTGGTATGGTTCTTATAGATTGCGCACAACAATGAAGAGGACCAAACTACTGCTTCATGCAGTGCAAGGATGACTCTTAGATACTTACTGGGGGCATAAACAAGGACTTGAAGCTTTTTAAGAGTGTTGTGCCATTTTTATAAAACTCAAAAGCAAGCTGTGTGTTTTCACGTCATGGTTGCATATAATGAAACTAAGAAGGCAGGGGAATCGTCTCCACAGGGCTTCTGGGGAGGAAGGCAGTTGGATGGGATGAAGAAGGAACAGATATTAGATTCAGGGCTTTGATACTTTTTGCAAGTTGGAGGTAGGTTTATAGATATTTATTTTATTATGCTCTTAATGCTTTATAATGGATGAATCAAATTATATTAAGCAAAATGTTATGTATAGGAAATAACCATAGGGCAAACCCAAACCTATGAAGAAGAGAGAGATACATTCTGTTTCTGAATAATCTTTAATTTACAGTTTGATCTGTAAATCTTTATATACTTAGCAAGTTATTGGTAATTATAATTATGCATATAATATAAACTTCAGTAGCTTAGTGTTTTTCCCCCCTTTTTTCCATTTCTTATTGGAAGGTTAATCTATTTTAAATGTATAAGTCTTTCATTCAAAGATTTTTTTGTGATATGGTTAATATTTAATTCTTTACTTGCAGAAAGTGGTTAAGACTATCTGGGAAAGGAAATCATATTATTTAAATAGAAACACTGTAATGAACCACTTAAACACACTGACTGTCATTATAGGGTTACTGACTTGACAGAACTTCACAATCAGTACTAAAGGCTTGTGAATATTCATGAGGAACCAAAAATTTGCATATTCTCCTTTTTATTTTCTAAAGGCAGAGTCATTCTTACTAGGGTAGATGGATTCAAATTTCATCTGAAAATAATACATATGATTTTGCAATATGTTATATTTTTCTTAATGTAGTTAAGTTATTACTATGCACTCATGTTCTATTAATGGAAAATACTTTGATTGGATTCTCATCTCGAGGAGGAGTTGTTTCAGAGCTGGTGTCCGCTATTATGTAAGAGGTGAGATTAATTTTGTCAGCACGATTTGGTACTGGGTTATATCTATCTCTAATTAATGTTTGGCTCATGGTAACATGAATGTAACCTTTTGTATTTTATTTGTTTCATTATCATTTGATAGACTTGCTAAATATTTGTCTCCTGCTTCATTATGATAATTAGGTAGGTCTTCTGTACTTTACTCCAGCTACTGTAGTTACATTGCAGATGTTAATGAGACACTGTAGGCTGCTTCTTACTGCTTTAAGAGGAATTGATCATGTTATTTGCTGGATGTCTGAGAGCATAGCTGAACTCACTATAGTTTTCAATAACCTAAACTCATATCAGAAAGTATTTTCTTATATTGCTCTTGGTTTCTTTGCATGTATGAAGCTAGACATTTGACCTTATGCCTTCAACTTTGAAGATTTACATTTGAGCATTTATTCTTTAGGCTTTGTGCTAGCAACACGCTAATTTGCTTAAACGAAGCTTTTAAAATCTGTATTAGAAGTTACTGTCATTATGAAAATGAGTTTCCCGAACTCTGTTTTTTTTTTTAAGCCAGAGTATATCAGAGTAGAATCCTATGGACCCTTAGGTAAATCATAGAAGTTTTGGGCCAGGAAGTTGTAAAAGTCATTTGGTTAATCTCCTTTAGTATAGGTGATATAGCAGAGGAAGAAAGACATTTAGTGAGTGACCTGGCCAAGATCACACAACCAGGATTAGAGTTAGCAATGCCCTTGTATCTAGATTTTCTTGGTTGGAATCATGTTTTTTAATTAAAAGTTTTGAATTGGTAATGCAGTCACATAGATCAGGCATCAAAGGTATAAAAAGATATGCAGTTAAAAAAAATTTCTCATTTCTGACTTCGTCTGCTGCATCTTACCTCCCGACCAGCTGATCTGTTGTTAGTTTACTTATCCTTCAGATAATTTTTATGCTATTCCAAGTATGTTCTCCTTCTTTTGCAGACAGTGGTTGTATACTGTGTACATTTTCTTGCACCTTGGGTTTTTTTAACTTATATATTGGAAATCGCTTCATAAAGATGTCTCGTACGCTCACTCGCTCTCACACACACAATCTCACTCTTATTCTCAATCTCACTTTTTAAAATAACTACTTTAAAATAACTAAAATATTTTATTTATTTAAAATAATAAAATATTATTCCTTAATGGGAATTCTGGACAGAACCAAGTATAGCCCATGCTTCTGACAAGTAATTTTAGAACGTACTGAGAAGGCATTTTATTGCTGATTTGACTATAATTTTTTTCCCTTCTGTTAATATGTTAACAGAAACACTGATGTTATATGTTACACCTCAAAATGTTATATGTTTTAGAAGTACGTCAGATAGAAAGAATGTTGAGAAATATTTGAGATCATTAAAAATCTGTTGGGTTTTTTTTTTTTTTTTTGTCCTAATTGAGTCAGGGACTCGCTTGAAAGTTGCCTTTGCTTAGCAAGCTTTTCTTATGTAAACAAGATAGTAAGGTAATGCTTCAAACATTTGAAAGAATTAACCAAATCAAGGCTAAATATTTAAGAGCAATACTTTTCAAATTAGTTTTTATGGGTATATTCATGGAGTTGTAGAAATTGTAGGATCATATACAGTTGTGCTTTCATTTTGGTAATTAAAATTATACGCATCTGCTGGACCATTTGCATAATTATAACAAAATACTGTTAACGTAATGGCCCACATTTGCATTTAATATTGTGTTTAATGGTGTTAACTTCCAAAATTGGGATCTATGGGTATACTGTCAGAGGTTTTTGAGAACTTGTTTTTTCTTTAAAATGTGTCCAAAATTTGAGAAACACTGTTTTAGAGGGATTGTGTATATATAAACAATTGGTATATTAAATAGCAGCCGACATTACTTGTTTGTTACTAGGTCGTTAATACTCCCTTTAAGCCTGTTGAAGTGAGTGAGCTTTGTGAGCTTTCTGATGGTGGGCTATGCATTTGTTTGAAATTTAGTTTTCAAGTTAGAGTGAATTAGTGAGTTTCTGATGTTTTTCTTATGTAATAAATATAGTTAATTTTTTTCCAATTCAGGAATTGATTCTGAAGGCCATGCAGCTAACTTTGTAGAAACAGAACAAATTGTGCACTACAATGGGAGCAGAGCTTCATTTGTACAGGCAAGTTAACGTGTCTGTTAGGCAGCCAGCCAGTTGGTCTCTTCTACTTGGATTGTAATTTCCTGACATATTGTTGAAATTTCTCTCCTTTTTAAAGTAATATCGTTGTCTACAATATGGAAAGAGTTCACCCCAAACAAGGATATTCCATTAACCTGGCACTCAGTTGCTGACGTTTTCTGCCCTTGAATTAAATAAATCCCTAAAGGAGAGGGTAGGGTAGGAGGTGCAAGGGTTATGGAAATGGAGCCTCTGGTCTGCTTAATCCCTTAGACTTCTTCAGGGCAGTGACGACAGGACAAGCAGCTGGCTTATGACTGACTTTACCTGCCTTGCATTCATTGTGACATAATATCTGGGTTGTGGATCACTTACTGCTCCAGAGTATTAATGGCTAAAAATATTTTTAAGTTCATAAACATATTCTTTTGAGAATGAATAAAGCAATTTCTAGTTTTATTATAATGCCAAATTATATACCAGATGTAACTTGGTAATTTTTACTTGTAGATAAAAATTGATTTATTTTAGAATTTAGGAGAAACACAACTGTCTACTACACAAGTGCATGTATATAAAATCAGAAAAAGTCCTTTCCAAATGCATGCCCCAAAATACGAGTTTTAGGAGCCGGTATGCATGGATTTCTTTCATAGTTAGTAGATTGCATTTTTATTTTTTCTTTTGCAGTCATTGATATTGTATATACCGCTGACAATAAGGTGAGAAAAACAAGTTTGTGCATATGTTTCTTTTTACATATCTTTTCTTTTCTTTTAGACTCGAGGATCAATACCACTTTACTGGTCTCAAAGACCAAATCTCAAGTACAAACCACTGCCACTGATCAACAAAGTAGCAAATCATGTGTGTATCTTCCATGCTTTTTTCATTGGCTATAAATAGAAGCTTAGTGGCATTATAGTTTGCGTATAGAGCATGTATTTATTTCTTATAAGTCAGACTTCAACATCTTTGAGGCCTTTCTCCTTGGTTCTGGCACTTAGCGAGCTTATAAACCAAAGGGCTGTGTATGTGGCATGTTAGAAATGTGGAAAAACAAACTGAATGACACGGTAAATTTAGATTTTAGAGATCTCAGTAAGATTTGCAGTCTTACACTGTTTAGAATATTTAGTGTATTCTGTTTGACATGCTCAGAAATAAAATAGTAATATTGTAGCTCAGAGTAGAATGGCTTATAATTACTACTCACTACATGGTATTTAGAATATCTAGAAGACATAGTCCACCTTAATGTCATTCTCTTGAATATAGAGATAGGACATTTAAGGAGACACTTTTAAACATCTTATAAGTATTCTTATAATGTAATCTGGTAAAGTATATAACTCTTTTTTTCCCCCTCTCTAGATGGATGGTTTCCAAAGGCATTTTGATTCACAAATAATTATTTATGGAAAACAAGTCATAATCAATCTGGTATGTTTCTTACATTTTGGGGGGAATAAAACCTTAGCATCCCACACCATTGTAAAGCAATTATACCCCAATAAAGATGTTTAAAAAAAAAAAAAAAAAAAAAAAAAACCTTAGCATCCTTTTTTTTTATTAAACAAAATTTATCATTTTAACATTTTTAAGTGTGCGACTCAGTGGCATTAAATATTTTACAGTGTTGTGCAACCGTCACCACTGACCATTTCCAGAACTTTTCGTCATACCAGACAGAAACTCAGTATCCATTAAACAGTAACTTCCTATTATCCCTCTTACCTCAGCCCCTGGTAACTCTATTCTACTTTCTGTCTCTATAAATTTGTCTATTCTGGGTATCCCATATAAATTGTATTGTGTAATATTTGTTCCTTTGCATCTTATTTCCCTTAGCAGAATGTTTTTGTTTATGTGGCTCCAAGTTACTTTGTAGTGTCCTTTCATTTTTACTTGAAGAACTCTCTATAGCATTTCTGGTAGGGCAGGTCTAGGGATAATGAACTCCCTTAACTTTTGTTTATCCAAGAATGTCTTAATTTCTGTCTCATTTTTGAAGGACAGTTTTGCCAGATATAGAATTATTGGTTGACAGTTCTTTTCTTTCAGTACTTTAAATATATCATCCCATTGCCTTCTAGCCTCCAAGGTTTCTGAAGAGAAATTGGCATATAATTCTATTCAGAATCCCTTGTATGTGATGAGTCCTTTCTCTCTTGCTGCTTTCAAGATCCTCTCTGTCATTAAGTAGTTTGATTATAATGTGTTTGGTGTGTTTCCTTGGGTTCGTCATATCTGGGGATTGGGCACTTCTTGGATTTGAAGATCTATATCGTTCATCAAATTTGGGAAGGTTTTTTGACATTTTCTCTTTAAATAATCTCTCTGCCCCTTTCTCTCTCTCTTCTCTTTCTGGGACTCCCATAATGAATATGTTGTCTGTTTGATGGTATCCCAGAAGTTCCTCAGGCTCCATTCAATTTTCCGATTCTTTTTTCTTTCTGCTGCTTCAACTTGATTATTTCTTTTGTCTTATACAAGTTTGCTGATTCTTCTTTCTTCCTGCTCAAATGTGCTGTTGAACTCCTCTAGTGAATTTTTAATTTCCATTTTGTACTTCTCAGCTCCAGACTTACTGTGTGGTTCCTTTGAATACTTTGTTTCTTTGTTGATGTTCTCATTTTTTCATATATGGTTTTCCTGATTTCCTTTAGTTCTTCGTCCATGCTTTCTTTTAGCTCTCAGCATATTTAAGACAGTTACTGTGAAAGCTTTTTGTTATTTATTTACTTAAAAATTTTTAAAATATTTATTTATTTTTGACTGCATTGGGACTTTGTTGCTGGGTGCCGGCTTTCTTTAGTTGCAGCGAGCGGGAGCTGCTCTTCATTGTGGTGCATGGGCTTCTCACTGTAGTGGCTTTTCTTGTTGTAGAGCGTGGGCTCTAGGCACGCAGGCTCAGTAATTGTGACTCGAGGGCTCTAGAGCACAGGCTCAGTAGTTGTGGCACACGGGCTTAGTTGCTCCAAGGCATGTGGGATCTTCCTGGACCAGGGCTCGAACCCGTGTCCCCTGCATTGGCAGGCGGATTCTTAACCACTGCGTCACCAGGGAAGTCCTATTTATTATTATTTTTTAATTTAGCCACGCCATACAGCTTTCAGGATCTTAGTTCCCCAACGAGGGATGGAACCCAGGCTGCGCCAGGTCCTAACCACTGGACCACCAGGGAATTCCCTGAAAGCTTTTTATAAATAAGGCTTCTGCAGGGATGGTTTCTATCAATTTATCCTTTTCCATTGAATAAGCTAAGCCTTGTTTTCTTGTGTTTTTTGGTATGCCTTATGATTTTGTTGTTGTTCTTGAAAACTGGGTATTGGATGTTTATAATGTAGTAACTCTGGAAGTTAGATTCTTCTTTCTCAGGGGTTTGCTGTTTTATTTTGTTTTTGTTTTGATTATTGAATGCTGTAGTAATCTATTTGTTTTGAGACTTTTCCAAACTATTTTTGCAAAGACTGTTCCTTGTTGTGTATGCTCACTGAAGTCTCTGTTCTTTTAAGCTTGTTTTCAGCTAATGTTTTGACAGAAATTTCCTTGAATACAAGGAACTGAAATAGACAAAGGAAAAAACAAAAAAGAGAGAACAACCGCATCTCCTAATGTCTGCAGACTGCTTCTGTGTTGGAGCAGTCCTTCACTTATTTAGTTAGGCTTGCTCTGAACGTAGGGATTAGCCTGAGGTGAAGGCTTAAGGTCTTTTCAGGACTTTTCTGAGCATGCATCTTGCTTGGGTATGCATATGGCTGTCTAAAACTCTCCGTATACGTGGCTGCTTTTGAGTATCCTAATTTCTCAAAGAGTGTCACCCCAGCTGCTTCTGCAGGCTTTAGATGGTCTATTTTATGTCTCCACCTGAAATATCTTGCCCTAGGCGTCTTGGTTTATAGTCCTCTTGTAGCTTATATGAGCAGTGTGCAAATAAGGTCTGGTCTGCTCCGATTTGTGGAGGGGGGCTGAGAACTGTGTTGCTGCTGCTTAAGCTAAGATCGTCATTGCACTGGGGAAAGGATGAGATAAAGGCAAGAAAAATGCTACAGAATTGTCCTATTTTGAGGATGGCTTTATCTTGATTGGACATTTGTTTGGTTGCTATAAACCTTTGACTGTTTTCTAGAGCTCCTACGAAGTTGGCTTAGACAGCTTCTCTTTTTTCTGATGTTTTTGTGAGGGTATAAGAGCTTAAAGCTTCCTAGTCTGCCATTTTGCTGATGTCACTCTGTCCTTCTAATTAAACTTAAAAGAAAGCTATGGTGGGACTTCCCTGGTGGCACAGTGGTTAAGAATCTGCCTGCCAACGCAGGGGACACAGGTTTGAGCCCTGGTCCGGGAAGATCCCATATGCCGCGGAGCAACTAAGCCCGTGTGCCACAACTGCTGAGCCTGTGCTCTAGAGCCCGCGAGCCACAACTACTGAGCCCACGTGCCACAGCTACTGAAGCCCAGGCGCCTAGAGCCCGTGCTCCACAACAGGAGAAGCCACCTCAACGAGAAGCCCGCGCATTGTAATGAAGAGTAGCCCCTGCTCGCTGCAGCTAGAGAACGCCCGCGTGCAGCAATGAAGACCCAACACAGCCTTAAATAAATAAATAAGCAAACAAATATTTTTTTAAAAAGCAGGCTGTGGTGTTTTTAATTTTTTACAGGTTAATCAGAAGGGCTCAGAGAAGCCACTTGAACAGGCGTTTGCAACAATGGTGTCTTCCTTGGCAAATGGAATGATCAGGTACCTCACTAGAAATCTGTTGTAGGTATTTTCACAGTAGATGTGCAATGCATATATACGTAAGTACATAGATCTCTCTAGATGTATTTCAGTTTGTTGTTTTAAAAGCATGATTTTGTTAGCTTGAAATTTCCTCTGGCATAATTCATGTTGCAGAATAACTTCTTAACAGTTGAATTTTAATTTTGTTAAAGTTTAGCCCTTGATTAAAATCCTCTCCTTGAGGCTTTGTGTCGCTCTGCCCATTGGGTCTTGAATTTCAGTTACTCATGCTCGTTTGGTGTGGTCTGCCTGGTCCTGACCACCACACGAGCTGGAGCAATTTACTGTTGCATGGCGGCCTTGTCTGGAGCAGCAACTTGCCCCTCCTGTAAGGCAGCAGGCAATAGTTACAAATTCTGTGTAGCCTTGTCAAAAGAGGGGGGATCCTAAAACATAAACAGTTGCCCTGTGGAAATGTGCAGGGTAATGAGTCAGCCCATTTGGAGCTTCTGCATTAGGAAACCGGGGTAGGCGGTGGGGGTATACTGTGGTAGGAAGTCACAGGCACTGGGGGAAGACTTTAAAAGAAACGGTACTCGGTTATTTGGGGAGAATTTTTTTAACCTCTGGAAATTTTTAAACATACACAAAAATAGAATGATATAATGAACCTTTGAGGAAGAATTTAAGCCTATTGTCCAACTCAAAAACTCTAGCAAATTTATCAGACCCTTACTCCATGCCCATTTCTGCCTTCTCATAGTGGAACCTGCCCAAGCACACTTGGATGAGTCAGAGAAGTGATTCCTATCCAGGATGTGCCTCAAAATCCTCAGAGGAATTACTCAGAATATACCTAAGACCTGAAAAATCAGCATCACTGGGTTTAGAGTCCAACATGTCGATTCTGGAAAAAGTTTATCTGCTGCCTCCTTTGTACACCCCTGGTTAAGCCCCTGTCTGTGCTTCAGAGGGTTTCTGTAGGTATACTTACCTCCAGAGTTGCCTCTAGTGCTTGTAGCAGCAGCTAACTTTGAGAACTTGAGGCATAAGTCAGAGTCTAAAGTTATGCCCTTGGTGTTCCAGGGCACTTGGAGGTTACTTACTGCTAAGGAATAAACACCCTAAAGCTATTGTTACCAAAATAGAATGATGTAAGACATTCTTAGAAGACACAAATGTAATTTTAACAAATGTAATTTTAGAAGGATACAACCTTAAGAATCCAAGTGCATTTATGTGCTAGTGAGCCACTTAAATTTTTCAGGCAAGTCTAGAGCTATGGTCAGAGCACTCCAAAAATAACTATCACACCACCACTTCTAATGGAGCTGCCTTTGAAAATGCTTCCCCCCACTCCCAGTCTTCCCAAAGTCTGGCATCACAGTTGGCTAACTTCTGTTTTTATACTAATTTCTAAGTACCCCATTCTCCCCTGAGATAACCATTGAGGTGATAGAAGCCCCTCTCTTGACCTGCTGGAAGCCCTCCCTACATTGATATCCCTTCGGCCATTGGAGCCAAGGCTCCATGAGAGCAGACACCTAATCTGAATTTAACTCTGTAGATGAGAGTGTAATGTTCTTCTAGTCCTCCTCCTTTATGACTTGACTTGATCCCTGAATAGGAAGTTGGGTAGAAGTGGAATGTGTGAGAATCTTCATGTACCCTGGTGCCCAGGTTCTCTTCATTCTTTCTTCCTCTCTTGACTTTCGGGAGTTGGTTAATGATTTTTCCCCCTCTCAAGGGGCAGCATTTTCCAGCTCATAGTAGGGCACCTTCACTGTTAGATATGTTCTAACTTTGAGATTTATACCTCTTAAATATTAGGTAACTGAAAACAGCCCATTACAGATTGATGGACAAGAAAATTCTCTCTACCACATGTATGTGTGATGTATGGATAGTGATAATGAATATTTTGGTAGGATGAACAGTAACTAACCAGAATGGGGACCATCCTGCTTCTGTTCTTCTCACAGCCCCTAATACACAACAGACAGTCCTTGGACTGAATTGCATTTGACCATTTTGAACATCTTAATTGATCTGAAAATCAAAAAAAGACCCTATTCTTTGCACATGGGGGTAGAGAATAAATATACAGTAGATATTCAGTTGGACAAGGCTACTTTATATTAACATGCCTGATTGCTGTTCCTGAGCTCACTTCTGTAGCATTTCGCTGGGCTTCTTTACTCCTATCTCAGGCCCTCTAGAAAAACATATGAAGATAGAAGAGAGTGTGTGTGTATTTTTTTCCTTCAGTAGATATGAGCATGAGAAGGTGGGTGTGTCTGTGCATGCCTGCATGCGTGTGTATATGTGTAGTGGTAAACCCAGAGTGAAGGAGGCTCTACTGTTCCCAGGCGATGTGTATGTAGAGAGGAGGATCAGCTTATGAAGGTATTATTAACAGAAAGAAAATGAATAATCTTTAGTCACTTTCTGAATATCTTTTCTTTTGGTAGATATATTGCCTTTGACTTCCATAAGGAATGTAAAAATATGAGATGGGATCGACTAAGTATTTTATTGGATCAAGTAGCAGAAATGCAAGATGAATTAAGGTAAGCTATGTTATTTCCCTACAGAGGTTGAGGGATGAGGTAGGTGCATATGTTAATCATGTATATTATGCATTATCTAACAGACTTACAGATACAGTTCACTAGGTTGATAGCACTTGTCTCTACTCTGATTTGTAGGGTTTTTTTTTCCCCTGAAAGATGAGACTTGGTAATTTTTAAATATTTAAAAATTCTTAAAAATGACCCAAGTCCAGGTATTTTCATATTTTTATGTATTATCTTCTACGCATTTACAAATTTTTATATAATTGAAGTTAGTTTGCTACTGTTTTATGTTCAGTTATTTTCACTAGACATTTTATCACATTTTGTCATTAGCCTACCAGGTCTTTGTAATGATAGCATTTAATGGCTTTTCTGTGTTCCATTTTGTCATAGTACAGTTTCAGTTAAATGCTTTTCTTTGCATCGGGCATCTGGTTTGTTTCCTTTTCTCTACCATGAAAGATTGTGCTGCAGTGAATCACTCTGGGTATAAATATATTTTTACTTCTGTTAAACTGTTTCCTGAAATAAATTCTTGAGGGTAGGATAATGGATCAAAGGGTCTGAATATCTTCATGGTACTTCTCATATGTGTTTACAGTGTTACTTACTGTGTGGGTTCATATATTCGCTGTACTCTATGCACATGTCAGTCTTTACCTATTTTTAAAGCCAGAAGTAGGAATCTGGAAACCAGTCTCATTTTGTTCTGCCTGTGTAGTTCTAATGCACTGTGTAATTTCAGTTACACAGTAACATAGTAAGACTTCTGTAGACATTTGCTCAGCTTTTTTTTTTGTGTGTGGTATGCGGGCCTCTCACTGTGTGTTTATTATAAATAAATAATATTTATAAAACATGTAGTATTTAGTTTATAAGTACTAATGGGGTGCCAACACTCACATGCACTCTACATATACATACTCTAATCGAACTTCACCAGTTTGGCATGAACCTCATGTAGAGTTTTAGTCTAAACACATTCTTATAAGCCTTTTTTTTTTTTTTTTTTTTTCTCTGCCACACCTCACGGCATGTGGGAACTTAGTTCCCTGACCAGGGATCGAACCCATGCCCCCTGTATTAGAAGCACGGAGTCTTAACCACTGGACTGCCAGGGAAGTCCCTTAAACCCTTAATTTTAAGGTCATGATTTTTAGCCCTCGGTGAATCTTCATTGTATTCTCTGTCCCATACACTCTGGCTAAGCACTTTATATGCATTTTACGTTATCTCATTTAAACCTAAGAGCGGCCTAATGGTGATGCTGTCATCTTCATTTCGTGGGGGAAAAAAATTTAGGCTCTGAGAGATTAGGTTAATTACTTAAAGTTACACAGGTAGTAACTTGCCTGAGGAGCTAAGGGTAGCAAACCAGTTGTTTGCTGCCAAAGTCCATGCTCTTTACTGCCACACTGTGTCAACATTGTCAAATTTTTGAGTTCATAGAATAATCTGAACAGATTGTTAAAAATGACAAACACAGGAACTGGTAACCATGGTTGGCTCCAGTGCAGATATCTGGGTGGTTCAGGGGAGAAAGGAAAACGGATTTTTCAAATAATACCCTATTATACCTTATAAATTTAGTACTATTTGCATATATTACCCTTCTTTTTTGATCACAATTTTTTTTTTTTTTTTTTTTATTGCGGTACGCGGGCCTCTCACTGTTGTGGCCTCTCCCGTTGCGGAGCACAGGCTCCGGACGCGCAGGCTCAGCGGCCATGGCTCACGGGCCCAGCCGCTCCGCGGCATGTGGGATCCTCCCAGACCGGGGCACGAACCCACGTCCCCTGCATCGGCAGGCGGACTCTCAACCACTGTGCCACCAGGGAAGCCCTACCCTTCTTTTTTAAATTAATTCATTTATCTATTTATTTTATTTTTGGCTGCGTTGAGTCTTCATTGCTGTACATGGGCTTTTCCAGTTGCAGCGAGCAGGGGCTACTCTTCGTTGCAGTGCATGGTCTCATCACGGTGGCTTCTCTTGTTGTGGAGCGCGAGCTGTAGGCACACGGGCTTCAGTAGTTGTGGCTCGCGGGCTCTAGAGCGCAGGCTCAGTAGTTGTGGCTCCCGGGCTTAGTTGCTCCGCGGCATGTGGGATCTTCCCAGACCAAGGCACGAACCTGTGTCCCCTACATTGGCATTCTTAACCACTGCACCACCAGGGAAGCCCTATTACCCATTTTAAGAAGGGATTTTTAAATATTTTTAATGCACAATATCCAGCCCTTGCTTCAGAGAGTCTTACTCAGTTTATTTCAAGGCCAAGCATCCTCATTTTTAACAGACATCTCAGGGAATTCTGATACAGATAGCACAGGGGACTGTGCTTCAAGAAATCCCGACGTAGGGGGCATAGGTGCAATAATTATGTCAAAGGAAGATCTCTTCTGGCCTTAGGGAAACACGGTGATGTCCATAGCCATGTTTACAATACTCCCAACTGTCCCTTTTCACATCTCTTGGGTGAAGTGACCTTGATGCTACAGCTGTTTTGAGATAGGGGCTGTCTTGCCTCTTCTGTTCAGACTTCCTTTTGGTCTTTGGTAATCAAATATACCTGAACTGTACATTTCCCATCTGACCTTTTAATTTAGGTTTAATTCAGTTTTAATAATGTCTCTGACATGGACCTGTGTTATAAGAGGTCTGTCCTTAGTAGGCTTGGCTGACTTTGGTATGAGAGTGTTTATATAAATATGTTTTAGTTATTTTCTAGTGGACTCTGACGGCAAGGTGGTGACTAACCAGGAAGGCGTGTTCCGCAGCAATTGCATGGATTGTCTGGACAGAACTAATGTGATCCAGAGTCTGTTAGCTCGTCGTTCGCTTCAGGCCCAGCTTCAGGTACAAATGCTTGTTTTCTTTTATCAGATAAACAATATAGCAAAAAAGAAACTTCATCTTTAAAAACCAATAACAAGAAACATTCACATGCCCCCGTCCTAACCCAATTCTTTTTGGCTTTGTGTCTTGCCATCCATGGATGTACACTTTGTCCATAATCATGGTCAGTGTATGTACAGTTTTAAATTTTGCCTTTTTGCTCTAGCATTATATGTGATCATAGTTTTTTTTTTTTTTTTTTTTTTGCGGTACGTGGGCCTCTCACTGCTGTGGCCTCTCCTGCCGCGGAGCACAGGCTCCGGACGCACAGGCCCAGCGGCCACGGCTCACGGGCCCAGCCGCTCCGCGGCACGTGGGTTCCTCCCGGACTGGGCCACGAACCCGTGTCCCCTGCATCGGCAGGCGGACTGTCAACCACTGCGCCACCAGGGAAGCCCATGATCATAGTTTTTAAGAGGTGCATTGTTGTGCTATAATTTACTAAGCCATTTAGGTTTCTATATTTTTGGCTTATAAATAAGACTATAGAGAATATACCTATGTATATTATTATTAGCTTGAATTATTTCCTTTGGGTTAACTCCTGGGTTAAAGAGAATATATACTTTCCAAGAGTGTTACACCAGTTACCCCTAAGACTAGCCAGCAGTGAAAAGTGAATCTTGCCAGCATTAAATATTTTTATTTAGAAAGGTTTTATTTCTTCTTTAATAGTACAGAATAGTACCTCAAAAGTTGTTTTCGTTTGCACCTCTTTTATTGTTTGGCAAGGGATATTAACTCCCAGCTATAAAGTTTCTGACACAGCTTTGCTTTACCAGTAAGACTGTGTTGTTGAGAAAGAATAGGCATAAATATTTTCTTCTCTTTATATTTGGAATTAAAAATATGTATATCCCAGATTTCCAGATCACATTGGCATTTGATGTAGGGAGCAAACAAAATGCATCCCAAGTGGTTTCCTGCCTAAATAATTTGTAAACATTCAACTTTGTTTATGACAATTTTATGGGACTCAGGGCAGAATTATGGAGGGAAAATACCTCCCCAAATCCTCAAGTAGGACATACCAAAGGAGTGGTTGCCCTCTTTGAGCATTCTCTAGCTTGTATGGTACTGTGTCCTTGTCAGTCTGTTGGATTTATTGTACTTCAGAATATATTTTTCAATAGAAACAATATTAGGAATGGTTGTTTCCAAGGCTAATTAACAGAACTCTATTTAACTAGGTTTTGTAATTTGTATTTAACTAATTTACATGCTAAAAATAGTATTATAAAACCTAACCAACCTTCAGAGAGTCTTTGGGCAGGAACGTCTCTAGCCTCAGTGCCAGCTAATGTGGGGACTCCACTTGTGCCTTTCCCCTTCCAGTGAGGGCAGGTCATTGAGCATGGGCAGGCCCCATTCTGAGGGCGAGAGAGCGAGATGTCATTTGAGCTGAGCAGTGAAGATGGTGGTTCTAAGAGGGTAGCGGGTCTGAGACAAAGACCAAGGCAGGAGTTCCTAATCTGTGGTCAGTGAACTCCAGTGGGGAGTCCATAGAGAGCTTCAGCATGCCCAGGAGTCCTCTGAGATGATATGCAAAGGGCTGTTTGTGGGGAGGTAGGTAGGTAGTAGTCATCCCAATTCTCAAAGGGTCCCAGGGTTAGGGGATAAGTTTGGAGGTCAGAAGTCTGGAGATGGTGAATTGTGAGGAGGTAGAGGGGTAAAGTCAGTGGAAGGTTGGGGGTGGCAGGAAAGGAGGTAGTAATGGCTGGAATCCTGCAGCAGCCTTCCCTCTCCCCCGTCCTTTCCCTTCTGCCCCTGTCTCTGAGTTTACAGTCTTGCCACTGTTCCTGCGGTGCTGGGGCTCAAGGGAGAGTGGGGGCTATGGGCAGAAGGAAGCCCAAAGAGAGGCTTTTGCAGCCTGGCCTGAGCGGGAGAGTGTTGTGGTCCCCACGTACAGGGAAAGCATCTCCCACCTACAGCCAGGTGACAGATGATCTGGGGACTATGCTTTTTCTTCCTAAGTCATATGTGCTGAAATCTGTTACACATAAACATAGGTATGATTCTTATTCCAGAGACTAGGAGTTTTGCATGTGGGACAAAAGCTTGAAGAACAAGATGAATTTGAGAAGATTTACAAAAACGGTAGGTAATTTCTTTAACAGAGGCGAGGTTACTCAAAGTCTGAAAGAAATATTTTGGATTTAGAGCATTGGTTGTTATTTTAATCATTATCAGCTGATTTTTACTCTTTCTCACAGCCTGGGCTGACAATGCAAATGCTTGTGCCAAACAGTATGCGGGAACTGGTGCCTTGAAGACTGACTTTACGAGGCAAGCCATGCTTTAAAATCACATTCCAGACCAGCGGTTCACAGCTCTGGTGCATAGTAGATCACTCGGGGCAACTTCTAGACAATAGCAACAGCAAACCACCAGTGCCTGGGCCTCATTTCAGACCGGTCAAGTCAGGACTGCAGGGAGATGGGGCCCAGGCACTGGTGTCTTCTTAGCATCCCCGGGTGATTCTGATGCGCAGTGGGGGTTGAGAACCATGGCTCCTTAGCTTTTCTCAAAGCTTGCTGTGCACCTGACTCGCCCCAGTCCCACTCAGCAGGTCTGGGGCAGGGCCTGAGATTCTGTACCCAGGTGGTGCTGGTGCTGTTTTCAAGGACCACACTGGGTAGTGAGAGGCTAGAATGTTTTGAATTTGTTACACATGGTGGTTGGGTCTTTTTCTGCTATATGGATTCCCTGGGAGCAAGATAAGCTTTCTAGTCTCTTTGCTGTTTCATGCCACTTAACCTGGGCTGTGTGTTTCTCTTCTTATTTCTTGTCTTTGCAAGTGGAACTTAGCGTTTTTCCTCTTTGTGCCTACTTTGGTAATATTTTAGAAATAGGATACCCATTTCTTGGACCCGATATTGGTTTCTTTTGTGAGGTGTCTCCTTCATATATTCAGGGATGTTTTTTAAAAAAATCTTTATAATTCACCTATCTCCATACCACATACTTACTGGCTGTAAAACAGTGTGAGAATTTTATATTTTTGCATATTAATGCATAATTCCATATTAATGCAAATCTGTAACTCAAAACTTAACCTCATATTTAACCAGAACTGGGAAGAGAACTCAGTTGGGACTTATAATGGATGGCTGGAACTCACTGATACGGTATTACAAGAACAACTTTTCTGATGGATTTAGACAAGTAAGTTTGTTATTTGATGCTAATTTTTGGTCATTAGGTGGCTGTATCTTTGTACTGTTCTTCAGTAATATAATCATATCTAATTTGGGAGTTACTAATTTCCTTTTTTTCTCTTCTAGGATTCCATAGACTTATTTCTTGGGAACTATTCAGTGGATGAATTAGAATCTCATAGCCCTTTAAGTGTTCCAAGGGATTTGAAATTCCTGGCTGTAAGAAACGTTTATGTTTTTCAAGTTGTTAAAAGCATTGTGTCTGAAGTTATAGATGGTGCCAACTCCCCTTGATATAAAACATTGTATGTTGTTCTAAATGGAACATAAATATTTAAGTGTCCCCAAGGAGCAGATCAGGGAGAGGAGTAAAATAACTTTGGAATGTTTGTCTTCTTTCAAACTTGACTGTCTTTGGCAGATCCTCTTTAAGTGAGAACACAGACGCAAGGGGAGTGTGAGGGCTTCTCATTTCTGGAGACTACTCCCCTGAGGTTCAGGGATTGCCGGAGGCAAACTTGTGACCTGGAAGTTGACTCCTCTGTTCACAAGACTTTTCAAGAGGCTCTCTGGGGGCTCATTCCAGTGGGCAGGGTGTCCTGGGGTGGAGGGGCCTGGTGTCTGGGTTCTCATCGGGGCGACCTCCCTCTGCTTGGCACTCCCTGGTTTGGAGCAAAGCCATGTTTTTTCAGATCGTTTAACCTGTTCGAAGATTTGGGCAGTTATGATCAAAACTCTAAATAATGATGTTTTGCTGAAAGAAAGATACTTTGTATATTAGATTGCAGAAGGGTTTTATTCTCTTTAAAGCAAAGCATGCATAACTGATTGTACAACCATTGATTAGCATCTTATGTGATGGTTTCTCTTTCCGTTTTCTTTTCCAGTTGCCTATTATCATGGTTGTCGCCTTTTCCATGTGCATTATCTGTTTGCTTATGGCTGGTAAGTCTGCCCTTGTTTCACATTCTTACAGTCATTTCTTAGAATGTTGATCTTTCCTGTACAGCGTCTTAAGTGTGCACCTATTCAGTACTTGATGTTTCCCTGTTGAATTGAATGAGTAAAGTGGGCAGGTGGGAGGATTAGTCCTTAGATGTGACAGAAGGAAAAATGTATACTCAGTAGCTTGATACTTTTATTTTCCACTTAAGCTTTTTAAAATATTTTTTTCTTGCTATCAAAGTAATACATAGTAATTACAGAAAATACAGTTGGGCAAAAAAGAAGATAATGTTATTTATCCCCTTGCCTTTCAGAGATAAGCTAATTACTCTTAACATTTTGATGTTTTAATCTTTATAAGTGTGTATTCTTGTTTTCAAAAGTGAGATACAAATTTTTTTGTAATCTGTTTTTTCACTGAGCAATATAAATATTTCCCCACGTTCTTTATTTTTAATGGCTGCACAGTATTCCATTAATGGATGTATAATTTATTTAACCAACCACCTATGTTGGACAAATAAATGTTATTATAGATGAATACATTACTTCTTAAATTTTAATAGTGAAATTGCCTAAGAACCTGAGCTGACAAGGTCTTTATTGGTTTTCTTTTCTCTCTCAATGTTTCTCTGTGTTACTAAGTTAATGGAGACATTTTCATCTTAAATGCATGTTAAGCAGTGTTCAGTGCTCTGGGAGTTTGAGTCTGTAACACGTTGCATTGTGCCTCGAGGTGCAGCCTTAGGGACCTCCAGTCACATCCTCTATCCTGAATTCACTGGGCTGACATTTCTCTGCCTGGCTGACTTCTGCCATCCTCAGGCTCTCCTCTCATGAAGTGTCTCTCTGTTCTCCCACACAGACCTCATCTCCCCCTTTCTGATTTCCACAGCATTTTGTGTACCTCTCTTATAGCACTTTCTTCTTTTAACCTTGTAAGCACCTAGGGATTTCTTCTTCAGAGGCGCTGTACTCTTTGGGTCCTGAATGCACCCAAGGTGTATTTCTGTTTGTGTGGTAGTGATTTGCATACTCATTCGTCTTTCTCACTGAATCAGCAACTTTTTGAAGGCAGAGATGGTGCCTTACTCATTGTTTTACCTCCTGTGTCTGGGATACAGTTTTGCCCTCAGTAAAACTTTGCTGAATTAAGGACTCCTCACCCCCCACACCCCACAGTAATTCTGCCAGCTTCTTGAGGGGAGGCTCAGAACCTGTTCATCTCTAATCCCCTCAGTGTTTAGCAGTGTAGGTAGTCATGACACAGGGAGGAGCTGTCTTCTTGTTACTCTAGGGCAGGGGTTAGCAGACGTTTTCTGAAGAGTCAGATAATAAATATTTTAGATTTTGTAAACTATATACGGTCTCTGTTTGCAGAGTTTGTTTTTACAGTTCTTTAAAAATGTAAAAGCCATCACAGTGCAAAAACAAGCCGAGGACTCGAGTGCAGCATCACTGTGCGGCATGACTAGGGGGTCTGTGTCACATTTGGGGCAGGAAGGAAGAGGACAGGACCAGCTGGCATGTGCTGCTCACGGTTCAGTTCACACCCTAGATCCTTAGACTTCTCGCTTTAAAACATTGCCCATTGGATGCCATTTTCTGGGAACCACTCCACTGCTGAATTAGTTTTGTTATTTTGGCCTTTTTATATACTTACATTTCCCTGTGGAACCTCTGGAAAGGCAGGGAAATCAAGACCAAGACTCAGCCTAAACAAATGGACCATTCCTTTGGGGAGTGTCCCAGAGTGGGCTTGTGAGGAACTGCTTTTTTCTTTATCCAAAAAGAGTTTTAAAACCCAGAGCTGTCAAAATTAGCAGTTGTGGAAATTTGAATGTTTTCAAGTGAAAAGATACTGGATGCTGTGGTTAGTAACATCTCATGTCAGTTAATTGTTGTAAAGTAATGATCTTTGTGGTGTTTAGATATGACAGTGTCTGATTTCTAGCCCCTACTTTGGTATTTAAGAGAATAGCAAATAAATGCAAGCATGTTCTCTGACAGCTTATTAGGAAAGTGTCTCCACCCTGATTTCCTTTCTGGCGTGCCCTCTCAACTGGCTGTTGACCTCTGCATGTTTCCCTGTCAGCAGGTGAGGCCAGTACTATTGCGGGAGAGAAGCAACACTGGGTTCACCTGTTCAAGGAGTTGAACAAAATAGACCTTTTCCCATTGGCCTGCTGCTTCCTTCATGTACTCTAGACTTTGAAAAAAAGTGCATATCAGGAGAGTTGTGTTAAATATGTTGTATTTATTGAGTTTTGTTTTATACACTTTTTTTTTTTTTTTTTGGTACGCGGGCCTCTCACTGTTGTGGCCTCTCCCGTTGCGGAGCACAGGCTCCGGACGCGCAGGCTCAGCGGCCACGGCTCACGGGCCCAGCCGCTCCGCGGCATGTGGGATCCTCCCGGACTGGGGCACGAACCCGTGTCCCCTGCATCGGCAGGCGGACTCTCAACCACTGCACCACGAGGGAAGCCCCTATACACTTTAATACATAACTTTTCTGAAGCATGTATATTAGTAAAGTTATTTTCCATAACAGAAAAACCCGAATGAACTTTTTGGCCAACCCAGTATTTTTTGTGTTGGCATTTTAGTAGTAGCTGATACCTGTCATAGATAGGACTATGAACTAAACTATTAGTAACAATTTCTTATAATATTAAAGTATATAATCTAAAACTAATAATTACTATTTGCTTGATATAACCTGAAATTAGTTTAGTTAAGCGGTTCTCAAAATGTGGTCTCTCGACCCATAGCATCAGCATAATCGGGGAACTTGTTAGAAATGCAGATTCTTGGACGCCACCCCAGGCCTGCTAAATGGGACAGACACGCTGGGGTTCAGCCCAGCAGCTGATTCTTTATCAAGCCCTGAAGCGGATTCTGTTGCCAGCCAGAGTTTGAGAACCACTGGTTTAAACCTTAATTGAGAGGTTCTTATATTTTTCCTTCGGATGTGTTTGTAAACTTTAATGTTGTCAAGATGTGCTAAACGGCTGAAAGCTGGATCTAGTATCAATAAAATGACTTGTTATTTATCAGCTCTTTGTTTTTAAAATCAACAGGTGACACCTGGACAGAAACACTGGCATATGTGCTCTTCTGGGGAGTTGCAAGCATTGGAACATTTTTTATTATTCTTTACAATGGCAAAGATTTTGTTGATGCTCCCAGATTGGTCCAGAAAGAAAAGATAGACTGAATTTGTGTCTGTGGAAAGCGGCTTGGCTTGGAAGATTCCATTATGCAGAACTGGAGTCTTTACTGACCCGCTTTCCACGTCAGCCCAAGGTCTTTTTAAATCCTTTATCCAAAAGCACATCTTGCGCTTTGTGTGGGGGTGATGACTTAGAATTGATCTGATGTTACTGCCTTGATGATCTCTTTACTATGGGGATGGTTATCATTTGAAGCTATTCTATAATTAAAATGTAACCTCAATTCAGCTCACGGAATGGAAGGAATCTATCATTGTCAGTTTAATCAGCTGTTGCAGAATAAGTAATATATTTTAAAAAAATCTAGCTTCTTTCCTTATTTAAAACAGTGAAATTATTTTTCTAGCTCAGTTTATTGTCACTGTAGAAGCAGTTTCTGTTAGCAAGCATACTTTTCCATACATCTTTGGACTTTTCTTTAGTTTAATAATAAGCTGACTCTACTCTGTTTATAAAATGTCTTTTCCATACATCAAGTAGTTGGACGGAATAGTCTGTGACTACATGGTAGGAAAGAGGAGACCAGGGTCTGGTGTTCCTTTGGAGCTTCAGTTGGGCTGCCTTATGAGTTCAGTCAGCTTTAGCTGTGCAGTTTAAGTGTGACGAAAAAGGTTCAGGTGTATTTTATCTTTTTTAAAAGGTGTAAATGCAATCAAAGAATGTGAAGTCTCTCTCTTATGCTAGAGGTCCAAAGCCTCCTCTGTTTTCAGGATTGCCCCAGTGTGGAAAATGCCCTTGGTTGGTCAGCTCCTTCATTCTGGACCTTTCGGTTTCTTGGGGGTCTTTCATGGAGACATGCAGGCCTCTGAGCGGGTCTTGTGCTGAATCCGATGTTGCACTTGGAGGCAGCAGCTGCTTTTCCACGCACGGTAGTGTCGATGCTTTTCCCTATTTAAGGGTTTTTGTTAGCTGTCAGTAAGTCTAAAATTTAGTGCTTCCAGGTAGTTACAGCTCTCCAAATCAAGGACCAACTTAAACTTTAATTTATGTGAAGAAATAAATCTGAAAAAATACACTCTAGAAGCTGTGCACAGTTCTAATTATAAGTCAGACTGTATATTCAAATTGTAATTATGAGGTTTAAAAATTAGAAAAGTATGTAAGGAAGTATAATTGCCACTATTTTAAAATAGTTCAATTAAATACTGCTACAATATTTGTGTTGTGCTTGAAAATATGTACAGTTTTTTCAATGGTAATACCTTTTCCTGTCCTTAAATATCTCTAAAGAGCGCCTTGATTTTAACATTACCTTTTTTCCAACATTATCTTTTATAAACATTAATAAGAGTTGTTGCTTTTAGAAACTTTAAAGGAAATAATAGCTGGAAACCCCTCTGTAGCTTCAAGTCAGTCATTAAAACTCACAATAGGGTAAGTAATTAGAACTACCTACTCTTGTACATAAGCATAATTCGTTCCAAAGAGGAAATATCGAAACTTAGTTCATGTCTACTGTAATGTATTACTCAGATGCTACTGGGCATTTCACATTAAGAACTTATTTCAGCGACCACAACAAAGACCAAATCTGAACTGCTGACGTGGCTGTTTTGCAGTGAATGGGCTAATGTTGGTGTGTTAGATCTTAAGGTATCAATATTTCAGAACCCTGCAATGATTATATTTCTAAATTCATGTACTGTCCATCCGTAAGTGAAAATAAAATGTCATACTCTTTTCTAACTAATGTTGGTGTCATTCCTATACCTTGTTTTACAAAGGGATGTTCCTTTTTATAAAAAACATGCAAAGCAATGTGTGGTCATTATAGAAGAAAGAGACAATGTAAGTAAGCAAGAAAATGAGTAGCTTCTGAAATTCTACTTTCCAATTATGGCCACTTTAAAAATTGTGTTTATCCTTATAATTATTTTTCAGTTACAGATATTCCAGGGGAATATTTAGTATAGTGTTCATTAAAAGATGTCCCCTGTATTCCCACCTCCAAATTGTAATTTCTTTTTCAAAATGATAGAGGCTCTCAACCAAGAAGTGGGACAATATGCTTATTAGAAAACGTCCTCTCAGGCCACAGGAAGATGTCAGGGAGCCCGAGGGAAATGCTGATGTAGACACCTCGGTGCCTAGGAGACCCTTGCACGTGTGTGTGTGGTGTGTGAAGGGTGTTTTGGGGGGAAGTGGCTTAAACAAGGGTTTGGGGGTTTTTCCTCCTGCTTGCCTATGAGTCCTGATGTCAGAAGTTTTCCTACTACAGATAAATTACAATAAGTCTTTAAAATATTATGTTCTTTGGCACATGGACCTCTCCACCTTGGCAGCTTGGTTCACCAAAGCCAGCAAGATGGAAGTCACAGTCTTTTTTAACCTAATCTCAGAAGTGTCATCCCATCACTTGTGCCATATTCTATGCATTAGAAACAAGCCACTAGATCAGCTCACTCGGGGAGGGGATTACACAGGGCATGAATACCGGGAGGTGGGGCTCTCTGGAAGTCTGTTCCCACAGCCTGTAAGGAGAGAAAAATCCAAAGTCATGATTCAGAGCTGGTGCTGGAGGGAATCGGGTGTTTCCTGTGCTGTGCCTTTGAGGTCTTTGCCTGTTTCTGTTAGATTGCTTGTCCTTAAAGATTTCTGAAATTCTTTATATATTCTGGAGAGTAATTCTTTGTTGCTTATATGTACTACATATATCTTCTTCTAGTTTGTGGCTTGTCTTTTCATTTTCTTGTGGTTACTTTTGGTGAAAGAAGTGTATAATTTCAATGGTGTTGAATTGACCAGAAATTTCCTACCATCCCTTGTGCTTGGGTAAGGCAACACTGCTCAACACCAAGGGACTTCTTTTCACATAATTTTGCTTTTTCATGTCAGGTCTTTTCCCATTCTATAAAGTAAGGAAATGGTCTGTGTCAATCCAGGTAGATCAGATTATGCTGCGGTAACAAATGATCCCCAAATCTCAGTGGCTTTAAAAAAAATGAAGACTTATTTCTCACTCATTCTATGTATCCTTGAAGGGTCTGCTGCAGCTCTGCTACATGACATCTGCATCCTGGGACCCAGACTGACGGAACAGCTTCACACAGGAACATTACCAGTTGTTCTGGCAGAAAGAAAAGGGAGAAGTTTCTGCTTGAAGGTGACAATCTCTTCTGTTCACATTTCATTGGTCAAAGCAAGTCGCATGGCCATACTTGAAGTGATGGAGGGAGGAGAGTGTAGCCCCTGGGGAGGGACTGTGTGCTGTCATCCGACACAGGCTCCAGTTTTCTTTTCCCACCGGGTTAACGGGAAGAGTTAGCAGAGAGCCTTCCCGACTCCCTCCGTCCTGCTGTGCGATGCTGCCACCATCACACATCAGGCTCCCCTCCACTTGCGGGGTTTCGGCTTTCTGTTCTGTCCTGTTGGCCTGGGTGTTTTCACTGCTGAGAACTCTTCCTCACGCAGCCGTGTCTTGCAGGATGGCCTGGCTCTTCCCTGAGCTCTGGGCCCCCAGTTTCTCAGTCTGTTCGGCAAAGCATTGTCCTGAGTGTTTGGACTAACACGAGTCCTGTGTGCTCAGAGCTGTTTTTTGACAGTAGGGATCTGTGGTGAGAACCATTTGGAAACATTGGGTTAAACATAGTCAAAGACTTGTCTCAATTCTCGGACTTGTCAGAGGTTTGACACCCCTAGAGGGTGTGCAACGCAGCAGCACCCAGACTTTTTGGTCTGTGGAATTTATTTACAGAGCATCTCAATAGGACGATTCTGTGAAACTGATTTTGAGTAAGGCTCGCGAGCCTTATGAGGGCGAGCACTCTGGCCATGGAGTTAAAGAAAACATGGGCTCTAATTTATATTTGGACCTCACTTGTGTGTTGAACTTGGTCTCTTAACTGTAAATTCTTGGATTCTCATCCATATGGCAGTTCCCTAGGATAACACATGCACACGGACACACCCCTGCTGAGAAACCCAGGTAAATCTACAGGCGGGAGCTCTTCCTTGATGTCCAGCTCTCATCCTCCGTGTTGGACATCACGCAGAGGCTCCATAAATGGGATTTCACTGCGGGGGTGGAGGGAGAGAGACAACTAAAAGGAGTTGTGACATGTTTAATTATTACCACGAATGCCCTGGTCCTGCGTGAACTGGTCAGATGGCCTGTTTGTTCTTAGCACTTCCCTTTACAGATTATTCTGAGCATAACTTTGTCTTTGCTTTTTGTTTGTTTTAGCCAAAGGCCCAGACATTCGTCTTTCTTCACCATTTTCAGTGATGCGTGCCTGTTGCCTGTTTATTTTTCTAGCTGTAGGAAGCTAAAGTCGCATCTATTAAAATATCATGTTACATTTTATGTCCTAAATTGAGCTCCTATTAGATTTCGGTTTAAACATAGACTCTGAGGTTAGGAGAAGTAGAAAGTACAGGTTGTAAGTCATGTTTGGAGAATTTAAGATGGCCTTCTCCTGACCTTTTGGGAGCACACATTCTCCTGGGTTCTGTCCAGCTTTATTCACAACTCCATTGCCTACTGATGTCTCCTCTCTGCTTTATCCCTGTTCTAGTTAATCTGTTTCTGGAAAGTAATCTCACAGTGTTACGAGTTAGGAATGGAGCCTGGCACAGCTGGGTGATCTCTTCTGTTCCAGATGGCACTGACAGAGGTCACTCAGTGATACTCAGCTGACAGAGGGGCTGGTCTCTGGTCTGCGCTGGTTTGGTGCTGCACAAGGGTGGCTGGAAGGTGGACCAGCTGGTTCTGTGAGCTGGAGCACCTCCATGTGGCTTTGCAGCACGGCAGCCTCAAGGTCGTAGGACTTCATACCTGGTTGGCTCACAGCGGCCGGAGTGAGAGTTCCAGCAAACCAGGTGGAAGCTTGCATGGTATGATCTAGCCTCTAATGTCCAGTGGTGTCCCTTCCCCCATATTCTATTGGTTGGAGCACTCACAAACCCACTCAGATTCAGGGGGAGGGACACAGACCCCCTCTCTCAATGAGAAAGATGGAAAAGAACCTGTGGCCCTGTCTGGACACATGTTGGATTTTTTTGTAGGCTTTGGTCCTAAGCCCTCATCTCCATGTACACACTTACCCCAGGTGATGTCATTTAGACCCATGGTTTTAAAATAGCATCTTGATGCTGTGACTCCCAAATATATATACATCTAGATCGGAGCTTTCCAAAAGGTTCAGATTCTAATGTTCTGCTGCCTACCCGATATTCCCACCTGATTCACTGGCATCTCAAACTCAGTATGGTCAAGCAGAGCTCTTTTTTTTCCCCCCAAAGCTCTTGATTTATACTCTGCAGACTGGTTCCATGCCGAGTTTTCTCCATCTCAGGAAATGCCACCAGCATCCACCCAGTAAGTCAGACATTTCATCCCTCTCCTCTCAACTATGCATCCAGTCCATAAGCAAGTCTTGGCAACTCTCCCCTGCCAAAATATAACTCAGACCCACCTATTCCTCTCCATATTCATTTCCAAGTCTATGCCACCATCATCTTTCCCATGGACTTCCTAAAGTAGCTCCTGGAATAATTTTCCAAGGTCCCCATCTACAACCCTCACCAGTCTGTTCTCCACAGCTACAAGTGATCTTTCAAGTGAAAACTAGATGACGCAGGGCCCCACGTTAAACCCTCAGGTGAGATTCTCTTGCTCTTTGAAGGAAACCGGAGCTCTGTTGTGGCCTATAAGGCCTTATATGACCTGGTCTCTGCCCACTTCTCCAAGCTCATCTCCCATCGCTCCCGTCCCCAGTCCAACCACAGGCCTCCTTTCTGCTCTTTCTCCCCTGAGGGCCTTTGCACTGCCATTGCCTCTGCCTGGACAGACCTTCCAGCAATTCCAATAACTAGTTCATTCTTCTTCAAAATTCAGTCCACGTATCTCCTCCTCGACCACCTGATTGAAGCACTGTCCCTCTCACACCATCACTTGGCCCATTTATTTCCTTCTTAGAAAAGATCACAGTCTGTAATTATATCATTTGTTATCTGTCATTGTCTTTTTCCCTTCCAGAATTTAAGAGCCATGAAGTCCAGAGACCAGAACTTTCCCCAGAGCCTACACAGGGACTGGATTGTAGTATAGTCCGTAAAGGCTGATCCTGTGCAGGTGGGCAATACGAAAGGACACATGAGTCACACGTAAGAGACTGGTCAGAAAATTCTGCTTGAGAATTTCATATTTGTAGACGTACTTTTTGCCTTGCAAAGGATTGTTTAAATCGCTCGTTTTTTTTTTCTTCCTGACTGGATGCTGAGTAGAAAATGGTTGGGTGAATTAATTCTCTTCCCCAGCTTTTCTGTCTATAAAGTGGAACAGCCATAAGTTAATTTTTCTATGTAAAATAACTTATAGAAATCTAACACAATAGTTTACACGCTCTTTCCGCCCCAGGACAGTTCTGAGGTCACACCCAAACCTATTGTGTGGGTTCTCATGGCCTCAGCCAACAAGGGATTCTGAGGTGGGCAGACTGCCCAGGGCACCTCTCAAAAGGGTTGGAAAGATTCTGCAGCAATTCGGAAGAGCTCACATTCTGTTTAAATCCAGCAAATTAGAATTTTTCCCCCTAATTTCTCTTTTGGATGCTACCCTTCCTGTTATCATGTGATCCTCTTCTCATGTGATGGCCTTCATACACTGCATTGGTGCGGTTTCACTGTGTGTGAGGAAGCAAACAGAGAAGGCAGTAGAAAAGAGACCAGATGGATTCTCCTTTATTTTCCTTTTTTTTGTTTTCAAAATTAGCTAGTATGTTTACGTAAGGAGGGAAAATCTTGTGTTGAGAGGTCTCAAAACAAAACTACATCTCATAAGTGAACAAAAAGACCTAGAGATATATTTGTTTAGGGTTTTATTTATGACAATTGCTAAAAAAAAACCAAATATTTCCCTACCTGATTCTTTAGAACTAAGAGTAGGTGTGTTTTTAGTATAATCAGAAAGCTTTCTGGAGTCCGTGTCTGGCTCTAACGTCATTGTACTGCTAAGGGCACAGGGATGAAACGTGCCTTTTTCTCTCCAGCTTATTGGAAGAGGGTGGACAAATGTTAAGATGACTGCTTTTGTGCAGTCCCTAGAAAATAGTCAAAGAATTCAAAGAATTTTTTGAAACAGGACTGAGGATTACTATGAAACGTTCTGCTCTTCGTGCAGTTCTCAGAAAGCAGAATAAAACTGAACCCAAGCTGGAGACATTTTCATCTGGAGCACATTAGTCTATAATAATGGGACTTCACCTGTTCGACTTCTGTGAGCAAATATTTTTCTGGAGAAGTAACTTTTCCATACAATTAGAAATGCTCAAAAGTGCTTTCAAAATTTTAAAGGTCACTTTCGATGTAAGTGTGCTTAAATGTATGACACATTTTCCTTCTCTCTTAAATAGGGCCCTGGTTCTCAGATTGGCAGGTTCCCAGGCGTGGCCTGGACACCAGGAGTTTTCAATGCTCCCGGGTGGTTTGAATGGACACTGAGGTGGAGGACCTCTGAAGTACAGCAACTGTGAATGAAGAGCTGCTCTAGAACAACATTTGTGTCTATGCTCCTGAGGATACCTAGCATTCAGGGCTGAAATACCCAGGTGATGACCAACCCCCGAGGGGCGGCCCCTGTTGTAAGACAGTGACCAGGGCTGGGGGCTCGGAGACTGTGACCCGTAAGGATTCAGGAACAGACTCTGTGCTGTGTGTATTTGCTGTTGAGTGTGCTCACTCTCCAAGCCTTGATAGCTGAGGTTTTGTGACACCGAAGAACCCTCTGGTAAGAAATCGGAGGACTGACTAATTGTGGTAAGTAAATGCTGGTTCATGCATTTTAAAGCCAAGTGATTTTTTTTTTTTCTTTTCCATTATGGTTTATCACAGAATACTGGATATAGTTCCCTGTGCTAGAGTAGGACCTTGTTGTTTACCCATTCTATAAAGAATAGTTGGCATCTGCTGATCCCAGCCTCCCAATCCATCCTTCCCCCACGCCCCCTCCTCCTTGGCAAACCACACATCTGTTCTGAGTCTGTTTCTGTTTCATAGATAAGTTCGTTTGTATCATATTTTAGATTCCACATATAAGTGATATCATATGGTATATTTGTCTTTCTCTTTCTGACGTACTTAGTATGATCATCTCTAGGTCCATCCATTTTGCCGCAAATGGCATGATTTCGTTCTTTATGGCTCAGTAATATTCCATTGTATATATGTGCCACATCTTCTTTATCCATTCATCTGTTGATGGACATTTAGATTGTTTCCATGTCTTGGCTATTGTAAATAGTGCTGCTGTAAACACAGGGGTGCCTGTATCTTTCTGAATTATAGTTTTGTCTGGATACATGCCCAGGAGTGGGATTGCTGGATCATACTTTTTAGTTTTTTTGAGGAACCTCCATACTGTTCTCCATAGTAGCTGCACCAGTTTACATTCCCACCAACAGTGTAGGATGGTTCTGCTTTCTCCACACCTTCTCCAGCATTTGTTATTTGTAGACTTTATTTATTTACTTAGCAGGGGCTACTCTTTGTTGCGGTGTGCGGACTTCTCATTGCAGTGGCTTCTCTCGTTGCAGAACACAGGCTCTAGGCACGCGGGCTTCAGTAGTTGTGGCTCACGGGCTTTAGAGCGCAGGCTCAGTAGTTGTGGCACACAGGCTTAGTTGCTCCGCAGCATGTGGGATCTTCCCGGACCAGGGCTCGAACCCATGTCCCCTGCATTGGCAGGTGGATTCTTAACCACTGCGCCACCAGGGAAGCCCTATCTGTAGACTTTTTAATGATGGTCATTCTGACTGGTGTGTGACATTTTGATTTGTAGCTTTGATTTGCATTTCTCTATTAGTGATGTTGAGCATCTTTTCACGTGCATGTTGGCCATCTGTATGTTATCTTTGCAGAAATGTCTATTTAGGCCTTCTGCCCATTTTTGGATTGGGTTATTTTTTGTTGTTGACTTGTATGAGCTGTTTGTATATTTTGGAAATTAAGCCCTTGTTGGTAACATCATTTGCAAATATTTTCTTCCAGTCCATAGGTTGTCTTTTTGTTGTGTTTATGGTTTCTTTTGCTGTGTAACAGCTTAAGTTTGTTTAGGTCCCATTTGTGTATTTTTGCTTTTATCTCTGTTCTCTCGGGAGAGTGACCTAAGAAAACATTGGCACGATTTATGTCAGAGAATGCTTTACCTATGTTCTCTTCTAGGAGTCTTATGGTGTCGTGTCTTATATTTGAGTTTATTTTTGTATATGGGGTGAGGGTGTGTTCTAACTTCATTGACTTCCATGCGGCTCTCCAGCTTGCCTAACACCACCAAGTGGTCTTTTTATGGGCATCAGGTGAAGCTGGAAGTTCAAGACTGCCTAAGACCTTTCTAATGCGTATTTCTTGTTATAGGGAAGTTTATGGCATGAAAAAGAAAAGCCGTCTCTAGCTGATGTCCCAGGTGAATGTGTAAGTGTCTTTAAAGATGTCTGTACAAATCTACTCAAAGAAACTGTGTGCTGCACTGAGAGCATGGAATTGAGGAGTGTTAGAGCAGTATCCGAGATAACCCTGACCTACTTATTGCAGTTAAACGACAGGAGACGTTCACAGGGTGGACTAATGCTGTATCATAAATATGGTGTCTTCACTTACTGGGTGTTCTGTTTGAGAGCCGTCTTTCTATACATTTTAGAAAACTTATGTACAGATAAATAATGTAAAACTAAGTTATGGTCTTTCCTATAAAGAGTTGGTCATCAGGTCCAAATATAACTTTAGGTCTATGGGAAAGTTAGCTTCACTTTCATCCTCATCCTCATAGAGGCTCTGGCAGCTTTTCAGTGTCGTGAGACACCAGGGCCGAAGGTGGTTTGGGTTGTTTGTAGAGAGGACTGGTCTTGGACCCACTGAGAGGCCTCAGATTAGGGAAAAGTGACTCCTTTTGTGAGCTCCAAACAAAGGCCTTTCTTTATGGCCAGTCAATCCTATTAGTGAAGGAGAACACAGTGATTGCAGGTTCACCGTGACTGAAAAAAGAACTAATTAATTTTGCGTTGAGGACATTCAGATTAGTCATCTTAGTTAAAAAACTCCTTTTCAAAATTCTCTAAAAATGAATGCCCGGATCTCACCAGAAAACATTCCTTAAATTTTATCCCATAAAAACTGTAGTCAAATTTCAGCTCCCGGTGTGCCCTACTTCTAGGACTTTGCTAGAGTCGAGCAGTTGTCTTCAAGACTGGCTGTGAGAATTCTGCCTCCGTGGTGACAGGGAGGAAGCACCGTGTGTGACTCTGGGGGTGGCGGGTGGGGTGTGTGTCCTGCTGAGGGAGTAGTCTTTCTTTTCACCTTCCTAATCCTTTCTAGACTCGAGAACACGATGGGCTGAGTGCTTCCGGAGTCAGTATTTCCAAAAGCAGCCGAGGCGGCTCCATCTGTACGTAAGTGGCTGTAAGATAGTGAGCGGCTGACGGCAGTCTCGGGGAAGCCCAGCTCTCAGGCCACGGAGGCTGTGTCTCCCTGCTTGAGGTGGCGCACGATGAAAGTCCCCAGGGCCCCCAGGGGGATGCACATGGTAGAGGAGGCCACGAGCAGCCCAATGATGGCCAGTGCATACGGGGGGTAGTCCTTGGTCACAAGCTGGCCCTGAAGAAGGAACCTGAGTGTCAGAAGAGAAAGAACCTCCCGTGCGGAGCCTTCTGAGGGCACCACCCCTCCGGGCCTCAGGCTCTTCAGTGGGAGGAAGAGAGCATCTGCGGCCGGGCATCCTTACACCCGGGGCCACCCCAGCTCTGCGTGCAGGTCACTAGTGGCTCTGCTGGGCAGACTAACTCCCCCTGTGCGTACTGTTTGGAGCTACCTGGCAAGAGCAACCACGAGAATAATCCAAGGCTTATGTTCAAGGCAGCAGCAGGGCACCTAAACGTAGGGGCTACCTGTCCAGTACAGCAGCCATCAGGCATAGGTGGCCATTGAGCACTGGGAATGTGGCTGGGGATGCGCAAGAAGTGAATTTTAAATTCTGTTGAAATTTCAGTAGCCACATGTGGTTATTAGCTTCTGTGTCCAGCCGCACAGCTCTCCTCTCGGGAGAAGTGTTGATGGAAGAATGATGGATGTTTCCGTAAATGCAAAACTGATGAGAAACCAGTTGAGGCCCAAAAGCCACTAAATGCTACACTACCTTTCCACAAAGGAACCAGAGGACAGCTAAATCCAGGGAGCAGGTACTTGCTGTCAACCAAAGCACATATGGTTTGTAAACCAAAATGCCACCCGGAGTGTGGCCGCGGGAACCAACCCACAGACTTCTGTTGCTTGTCTGTTACTCATTGTGTTCTGTGTGACGAGTACAGGAAGTGGGAGGAAACATAAATGATTTTAGCAGTTTGACAGCATATAATCCTGTGTCTGCTGAATCTGATACATATTTGGTGCTTGTATTTGCTCTACCACCTTTTTTTTTTTTTTAAAGGAATTCACTGTTAATTGCATTTTCCAAAAGTATCAGGCTGCACACCCTGCTCCTCCACTGCAGGGTGGGAAGCCCTGCTCGGCACCACTGCCAGAACCAGACGCAGTGGCGCCTTCCCAGCCCTGGTGCAGTGTGGAGTGTGTGGACTGGAGCACGGGCCCCGTGCACCCTGTCTGCACACACACCATATGCTAAGAGGCAGCATCTTCTATCCACAGGGAAAGAAATCCAAATTGGTCAGTTGTATTACTTTCCTTAAAAAGTAAATCTTTTTTATGAGAGTGTGTCTGTGCAAGGACAGCCAAGGCTGACCCTCAGGCCCGGTGCCGTGATACGGCTGTCCAGGTTGTTAAAACACTGATGTGCTGCCCTCTGCTGGGTGAGCAGATGCAGCCCAGCCTCCTGAGTGCCCCTCTCAGTCCCCGGTTCTGTCCTAGCAACTCCAGTGTAAACGCCAGTCCCTGCCCCACCCAGCTCCTCAGGGGCCATGCCCTCCAGCCTTGCTTGGCCTTGCCTGAGTGGCCTCAGTGGACAGAGGCCACCAGGAAGTTCTGGATGGAATCTCACTCTCTTCACTGCAGCCCATGTTGAAAAACTCACAGCCCAGCTCCTGGGCTGAGTATTTTTACATACCTGGGAGGCGTCCCAGGCTTGGTACTGCAGGGTCCCTGTGATGATGTAGTCACTCAGGTAGAAGACAAAGAGGCTGATGATGAGCAGCGGGCTCACGCCGCCCCACATGGCCTTCCAGTACCAGTTCAGAGCGTGTCCAGTCATAGCCTTAAGGTCGCTTTCGAATCTGTTCGGAAGTGGGGAGAGAAAGCTTGGATTATCCATGCTGTTGGCGCCAGGCAGTCCAGGCCACACCTCCTCCTCTGCTCAGGAAGATTCTGTGCTGGGCGCCACTGATGTCTGAACACGACCACTGGGCGGTCTCTGATTCCTTCTGGGGGTCTTGGGGGCAGGGAGGGAAGAAGGGCTGAGGCCGCCACAGAGGGGGCAAAGCAACCATCCATAGGTGAGTGGACATCAGAGGCCATGCTCCTGGTGCCGGCCTTCAGCTGGAGGCTGGCTGTACACCAGAGGGCCTGGCGGGGCGCCTGTGAAGCCAGTCCTCAACACCAGGGGACCCCGAGGGCAGCCCCGCTCCACCCCTCCCACCCTGCCGTCAGCAACTCTCCTTCCCCCTAGATATGCCCCCACAGGGGAATCGCTTTTGTCCCCTGGAACCAGAGCAGGTTTTCTGGGGCAGAGGGAAAACCTGAAGGAAGCAGAAGCACTTTGGCCCTGACCCGTTGGAGCTGGCATGGAGTGCTGCTTCCCAAGTGTAGCTGCCTGCAGCCCACCATTGGGATTCCCATCGTCTGTGGGCTCTTTTTAGCAATAGCATGCCAATATATCCGTTTTACCAGGGATTGGATAGTCTAATCATATTTTTCTGCCCCCCCACCCCACATAGAAATGAGGATGGAAAGTATCTCAGCACTTTGAGAAATGCTGACCCAGCCACCTCCCCGTTTCCCAGGGGAGGGGACCGAGGTCCAGGGCTGTGATGTGACTTGCCTGAGGGCACCCAGGCCCAGCATCCGGATTGGTGTCTTACCGCCAGTCCCGGGCCTTTGAAACTGCTCCCCACGGCAGAAGAGGCAGCCATGGGGGAGGGGAGGGGGCCGGGTGAGACTGTCACAGCAGGAACCACAGCCCCTGCCTCTCCTGGACCCTGCAGCGTGTCCATCACCACCTGCCCCCCCTGCTGCCACTGACCTAGCAGGAGCCTGGGCTGTAGACCACAAAGACCCACGTGCATAATGTGAACACCTGGGACTCTCGAAACTACATGTGGCAGAAAGTGTTGTGAGGCGTGGCCTTCACGGGTGGGTTTCCTGGGCGGCGGGCGGGGCAGGCCTCCTACCTCCTCAATCCGTACAGGTAGCACACGGCGGCCGCCTCCACCAGGACAATGAGCAGCAGGGGCAGCGTGGCGGCGTAGTCATTGAAGATGTCGAACCAGTAGTTGCCGGCCTCCACGGTGAACACCAGGCCGATGGCACAGCTGACGAGGCACACCAGACCTAGGAGCACAGACCGCCTGCTCACCCGCCTGTGCACCCAGCTTTCTCCGGGGCCCAAGAGCCATGGACCCTGCGGAGGCGCTGGCCACTCAGTTCATCCTCGTGGGCTGGCCTCTCTGCACGTGTGCGCCACGTGTGTGTGTTGGGCAGCGTGGGGCAAAGGTGTTGCGAGGAGTGTCAGCAGGACTTCCTGCTGCTAATTCGTGGAGCCGTCCAGTAGTGGGGAATCAAACTCGGTGGAAAAGAGAAACTTGGAGGCGTTGCTGTCTAGGGGAATCTCACCCAATCTATGGGTCTGGTGACTGTTTATCCCAGCAACTCAGCCACTAAGCTCATGGGAAGTGAATCAGGGGAGGAGATTTGAGCTGCAGGGCACCCCTCACAGGACCCCCTAGAGTGGATTCACATCTGACCAGAAGAGAGGAGTAGGGAGGGGAAGAGAAGAAACAAATGCTTACCCAACTGCTACTGCGCCCCAGGCACTTGCCATGCAGTGGAGCCTTTAGCTTCTGGGGCAGGTTATCAGGAGCCCCCTTCTACAGAGGGGGAAGCCAAGGCTCAGAGATGTCGGGTAACTTTCCCAACATTCCACAGCACAGAAAGAAAGTTGGAATTCAGACACAGGCCCTTCTGTCTCCAGAACCGAAGCTCTGGCTCCAGTCTCTGCTGCCTCCCTTGGGCACCCCACAAAGTATTAGATTCTAAAGCTCCCACCTGCCCTTTCCATGGCCACAGCCTACACTACCAGCCAGTGAGCCCCACTGCTGTCCTGAGGCGGACACAAGGAGAACAGGCTCTGTGCGGGAGGGGAGGCTCACATAATGCTGGCTCCTGAGGGCAGGGAGGCTAAGCGCTAGAGGGCTCTGGTGGGAGCGGGGTTTGATGTGGGCTGGGACGAGGGGTTCTGGATGTGGGGGTGAGGAGTCACGGTTCTCTGGACACTGCCAGGTTGCACTGGCGCAGATGGGTGGTGGAGTGAAGTGGAGAGGCAGGCCTGGATAAACAGGTTCTTGCCCCCACAAGGCAAAGGTCTGCCAACTGCAGAATGGGTAGATGAATTGTGGTGTATGGTCTTAGGCTGGATTATTACACGGACAGGAAAGAGGATGGGGATGGGGGCGTACTGATGGGGCAGGAGCAGGGAGGGGCTCTCTGGTGCGAGAAATGTACGTGTTGTTGTTATGCTTCAGTCAACACAAAGACAAAAGCAGGTTCTCTGCTAGCCTGGAGAGCTTTGAGGGCCGTGTCGGGGGGTTTGGCCTTTGCCAAGGTTGGGGTGACCACTTCACTCCCCTGTGATGTGGAGAACCAGATGCATGGGGTGAATCATGTGTACCAGGTCCCAGATTGCCCGAGAGGAGAGAGCCATGGCAGGACCCTGGTGAGGCTGCTGCGGCCTCTCGCTGAGCCTGCGGCCCCTGAGGAGACTCCTCCCTCTGCTCACTTCCCCGAGCCCCGCCGCCTTTGCTGACCCACTCACCTGAGATTGCCTCTTTGGGCAGGTAGCTGGAGATGACCTTGCTGTCGGTCAGAGGGGTGAGGATGGCGGCCGTGTTCCCCAGCATGCTTCCAATGCCCAGCATCAGCAGCATGAAGAAGTAGAGCACCGACCACAGCTGGGACACCTCCATGTTTTTAATGGCCTCTGTGTAGACGATGAAGGCCAGGCCGGTTCCCTGGACGGCCTGCCCACAGGATGAAGACACCAGTTACACACCCGGGGGACTTAGGACTTCTTCCCCAGGTGCTAAGCTACTTGGGGAACCTGAGAATCAGCCATGAGAAGCCACATTCTGAGGTTGGATCTTCCATCTGCACACCAGCCCACTGAGGGTAAGCTGGGCTGGATAGAAATGCGAGCTGTCAGGAGCCCTTATTTGCAAAGTGTGAGGAGACACCTCAGTCAACTTGGAACACTGAGTTCCTCTCTCCTGCCCCAACTCACATCATTATGGATAAAGTATAGTAAGATAATGGTTGCATAATTTCTTTTTCCTGTATCATGACTGACTGGGTGTTCCGGGAGCTGAGATAGTGGAGCCACAGCTACAGGATCCAGAATGGTGGGGAGCTGGCCTGGTCGGCAGGCAACCAAGTGGGCAGGCTGCTCAGAGGCCAGATGCCTGCGGCGGTAACGCTGCTGTAGGGATACTGAACTGTGGAAATAGAGCCTCAGCTCCTGGTTGAAAGGGCTTATGGGTGGGGGGGGGGAGCACCCCCTGGCTGCCAGTAGCAGAAGCAGCAGAAGCAAACACTGGGGAAGGCTTCCATTGCAGGTCTGAATTGGGTTACCTGTAAGACCACCAGAGATGATCAAGCGGTGAGCTTGCAACCCGAGATTTATAAACTGACCAGAAAACATGCCACTATGAGTGAAGAGTCAGCAGGAATAAGAACTAAGATTTCAGCACCCTTCCCCTGGAACGGCGGATGCTGGACTGTCAGATTCAAAATACAGGTCAGCTCAGCAGCGTCCCAACGGGGACAGTGGTGTCCGTCCGCCCTGGGTGCAGACCATAAGGGAGTGATCACTTGCAGAGAATTTAAGAACAACAACAGAACCTACTAAAGGTGGCCTGCTTTTTATTACCATGAGCCGACAGCGCTAAGCAGTGTCACTGATAATACATGCCCCCAGAAGACAGCTGGGATGCAATCAAATAAAATAGCAAGCGTGCCCGTCAATACAGACACTGTTGTATAAAATAACAGTAGCATCCAATTTATCAGTTTAAAAAGAATTGGGAACTTCCCTGGTGGCTCAGTGGTTAAGAATCCACCCACCAATTCAGGGGACACGGGTTCGAACCCTGGTCCGGAAAGATTCCACAAGCCACAGAGCAACTATGCCCGTGCGCCACAACTATTGAGCCCACACGCCTACAGCCCATGCTCTGCAACAATAAAAGCCACCGCAATGAAAAGCCCGGTCCTCATACCGCAGAGAAGAGTAGCCCCCCACTCCCCACAACCCCACGCACAGCATCAAAGACCCAATGCAGCCAAAAAAAGAAATCTGTTAACCTTTAAAAAATAAAAAGAATTGGACACAAAAGGTACTTAAAACAAGAGGGGTGAGTGAAAGTGTCTGAAAGTCCTTGTACTGTTTGGGAGGGAACTCAAGGTATAGTTTAAACTTTGTTAAAGATTCATGGAAAAATTCAAGTGGAAAAAAGTCTAAATAAATCAGTAACCACACAATTTTTGGGCACTGAGCCAAACTCAAAAAGTAAGTGAGGAAAATTCCCAGGTGCCAGAAACAAAAAGGAAATTTGAACTGAGCAGGAACACAAGTAGGCCTCAGAAGTCATCTGAACAGGATCCAGGCCTTAAAGGCAGGGGCTGAGGTCTGGGGATCTGACACCCTGGTAGGGAGGGTCGTGCCACAGGTCAGTGTAAGCAGGGAGGAAGGAATAACAAAGTGTTGCCTCATCCACGAAATGACCTGGAATGGCTCCACCTATGAAATCAAAGGGCCAAAAAAACTCCAAGGTACCTTACTGGCAAGCAGAGCTATGGGCCTTTACTGTTCCCTCTTCCTGAAAGGCATTCTCTAGAGACACTTTCTAGAAGTATTTACATTAAATATAAGAATTAGACAAACATGCCCACTCTCATTTGCACTTCCACTGTGCTAGAAAAAAATTCCTAGGATCCGCAGGTGCCATAAGAATTACATAGAAACGTAAAGCAAATATATAGAAAAATACGAGAATAAGAATTCATCAAGGTTGCTAGATAAAAGACCAACACAAAAACCGTTAGCTTTCTTTTGCAACGAAAACCAGCAATGGTAGGAATTGGGAAATGAACACTATTTACAATAGGAACAAAACAATAAGGTTCATAGACATAAAGGTAAATCAAAGATCTGCCAGGATTTTGTGGAGAAAAATTAGTTGCAGAATATAAAAGAAGACTTCAGTGAATGATGAGAAAAAGCCTGTTCCTAAATCAGAAGTCACAGTTGAAAAAAATAGATTGTTCCCAAATTATATTACAGAGTCAGTGCAATTCTAATAAAAGTTAAAGGGATTTCCCACCCCCCAGTGGAACTTGTCAAATTGACCTGAAAATCAATGTGAAAAAAAAGGTCCTAGGGACTTCCCTGGTGGCATAGTGGATAAGACTCCACACTCCCAATGCACAGGGCCTGGGTTCTATCCCTGGTCAGGGAACTAGATCCCACATGCATGCCGCAACCAAGGAGCACGTGAGCCTTAACTAAGGAGCCCACGTGCCGCAACTGAGGAGCCTGCCTGCCTCAACTAAGAGCTGGTGCAACCAAATATTAAAAAAAAAAAAAAAAGTCCTAGAATAATGCTGCTAAAATGGCCACACTATGCAAAAGCAATCTACAGATTTAATGAGATCCTTATCAAATTATGCATGGCATTTTTCACAGACCAGAATAATCCTTTATATGGAACCAAAAAAGACCCAGAATTGCCAAAGCAATCCTGAGGAAAAAGAACACAGCAGGAGACACAACCCTCCCAGACTTCAGAAAATACTACTAAGCTACAGTAAAGAAAACAATGTCATGGTCACAAAAACAGACATATGGATCAATGGAACAGAACACAGAGGCCCGAAATAAACCTACACACCTACAGTCAATTAATCTTCAACAAAGAAAGCAAGAATATACAATAGAGAAAAGACAGTCTTTTCAGCAAGTAGTGTTGGAAGCTGAACAGCCGCAAATAAAGTTAGAACACACCCTCACGCCATACACAAAAATAAGCTCAAAAGGGATTAAAGTCTTAAATACAAGATATGACATGATAAAACCCCAGAAGAGAACATAGGCAAAACATTCTGTGACATAAATCATACCATTTTCTTAGGTCAGACTCAAGGCAACAGAAATAAAAGCAAACCTACCAATGGACCCAATCAAACAAAGATTTTGCACATCGAAGGAAACCATGAACAAAAAGACAACTATGGACTAGGAGAAAATATTTCAAAATGATGCAACCTACAAGGGCTAAATCTCAAAGATATACAAACAGCATGTACGACTTGACAACAAAACAACCCAATCAAAAAAAATGGAAAAAAGACCTAAAACATTTCTCCAAAAAAAAGTATATGTATATATATATATATAGCCAAAAGGCACAAGGAAAGAGTTCAACGTATATAATTATGACACAAATACAAATCAAAACTACAAATTATCACCTCTGCAGTACGAAGGACAATCAGCCTGGTCAAAAAACCCCAAAAAGTCTACATACAATAAATACAGGACAGTGTCTGAAGAACAAGGAACCCCTGGTTAGTGGGAAGGTAAATTGGTAACAGCACAATGGACAGCAGGAGGGAAGGTCCTTAAATAATGAAAAATAGAGCTCCCATAAGGTCCAGCAATAACACTCCTGGGCAAATATCTGTAGAAAACCATCCTTCAAATACACACATGGCCCCAACAGTCGTTGAGGTAAGATTTACAGTAGCCGAGGCATCGAAACTACTGAAATGTCCATCGAGTTGAATGAATGGATAAAGAAACGCCATACGTGTGCACAGTGGACTATTAGCCAGAAAACAGAAATCATGCCATTTGCAGCAACATGGATGGATCAGGAGATGATCTAACTAAGTCCAGTAAGTCAGAGTAAGACAAATATATGATATCACTTACAGGTGGAATCTAAAAAAGGATACAGATGAACTAATTGACAAAACAAAAACAGACTCACAGCCTTAGATAAGTAATTTAGAGTTACCAAAGGGGGAAGTTGCAGAGGGGGGCGACAGAAATTAGGAGGTTGGGATTAATACACACTAATATGTATGTATATATATAATTATAAAACAGATAATCAATGAGCACCTACTGGAGAGCACAGGGACTTCTACTCAACACTCAGTAATAACCTATGTGGGAAAAGAATCCGAAAGAGAATAGGTTCGTTCTTTTATATGTATACCTGAATCAAGCTGCTGTAAAACTCAAACACAGCATTGTAAATCACCCATACTCTAATAGAAAATAAAAAATAAATTTAAAAAAGAGGGAAAAAATGCAGACTATATTGCCCTGACGCCTCGGTGACCAGGACTGGTGTCACATTCTTGGAGCCTGAGCAGGCTTGGGATCCACGGCTGAGCTGTCATGGGGCTGAGGGAGCTGGGGAGGATGTGCCAGCAAACGAGCCCCACCCTTGTATCTGTGGTGCCTGGTCCCCTCTGCGTGGGACTACAATCTCCGGATCCACACGGGTCCTCCTACTGCTGAAGCAAGCCTAGTGCACCCAAAGGATGGTGGACCTGCTGGGAGGAAAGAGCTGTGAAAAGACACCGGATCTCCACGGCTCCTGCTGGTGGGGTTCCCACCTCCAGCCTCCTTCCTTAGAGACGCCCCACCTACGAACCATGGCACCATCAGCATAGCACTACTGTAGGGGTTGGGAATCAGTCTGCAGGGTGAGGGGGGTGGGAAGTATCCAGACACAGGCCCTTGGGGTTTTCTTCCGGCGTTTTCCATGTAATTTAGAACCCAGGAACACAGCTTTCTCTAAGCCTATGGTTGCCCGAGTTACCAGAGTGGGGCATGAAGAAGTGCTGCCGCCTTGTGGCCGCTTCTCATAACAACATCCTTAAAACACTGCTCATGGTCGCTTAATATTCACAAGGCCTGCGGGGCACTAAATGATCCCTGCTCTCAAGAAATGTCCTGTTGTAGGTAACGGAAAAAGAACTCAAAACAGGGCCGACTTTCAAAACAATTTCAAGAGATTAACTTTACTCACCCTGTTGTGGTTTTTTGTTTGTTTTAAAGCACGTGAAAAGATGTTCAGCGTCGCCAACGAGTAGAAAAATGGAAATCAAAATGACAACGAGTTATCCCCTGGCACCAATCATCAAAAATTCTCCAAAGAATAAATGCAGCAGAGGACGTGGAGAAAGGGGAACCCAACAATGCTGCTGGGAGGAAGGTAAATTGGTAATAGCCACAATGAAGAGCAGTAGGGAAGGTCCTTAAAAACTGAAAAATAGAGCTCCCATAATCTCCAGCAATCCCACTCCTGGGCAAATATCCGGAGAAAACCATCTTTCAAATACACACATGCACCCCAATGGTCATTGCAGTAAGATCTACGATAGCCGAGGCATCAAAACTACCGAAAATCCACCGAGATTAATGAATGGATAAACAAGACGCACTACATATACACAGTGGACTATTTCCCAGCCAGAAAACACAATGAAATCATGCCATTTGCACCAGCATGGATGGATCAGGAGATGATCTCACTAGGTCCAGTAACTCAGACACAGTAAGACAAATATCATATGATATCACTTACACGTGGAATCTAAAATCAGATACAAATGAAATAACTGACAAAACAAAAACAGAAACAGCTTTAGAAAAGAAATTCAGAGTTGCCAAAGGGGGAAGTTGCAGAGCGGGGAGAGAGAAATTAGAAGGTTGGGATTAACACATACACACTAATATATGCGTATATATATATATGTATATATGTGTATATATATATACACACACACACACACATATATATGTATAAAAATAGATAACCAGTGAGGACCTACTAGAGAGCACAGGGACCTCTACTCAACACTCAGTAATAACCTATGTGGGAATAGAATCTGAAAGAGAACAGGTACATGTATAACTAAATCAAGCTGCTGTAAAACTCAAACACAGCACTGTAAATCAACCATACTCCAACAGAAAGTAAAAATTCAATTTAAAGAAAAAAGAGGGAAAAAACGCCTACTATATTGCCCTGAGGCTTCGGTGACCTGGGCTGGTGTCACATCCCTGGAGCCTGAGCAGGACTGGGTCCCAAGTCTGGAGTATGCTGGGGCGGAGGGAGCTGGGCAGGATGTGCCAGCAAACGAGCCCCACCCCTTGGACCTGTGGTGCCTGGTCCCCTCTGCATGGGACCATAATCTCCAGATCCAGGCAGGTCCTCCTACAGCTGAAGCAAGCCTAGTGCACCCAAAGGACGGTGGACCCTCTGGGTAGGAAGAGCTTTGAAAAGTCACCTGGTCTTCATGGGTTTGGTGGTGGGGTTCCCACCTCTAGCCTTGTTCCTTAGAGGCGCCCCCTGTATGTACCACAGCACCATCTGCATAGCACTTTTGCAGGGGTTGGGGATCAGTCTGTGCGGTGAGGGGATGAAGTAACGAGACGAGATGTAAACCCTCGGGGTTTTCTTCGGGCATTTTCCATGTAATTTACAACACAGGAATACGACTTTCTCTAAGTCTCTGGTTGCTGGAGTTACCAGAGTGGGGCATGAGGAAATGCTGCCGCCTTGTGGCCGTTTCTCATAACAACATCTTTAAAAGGGGGCTTATGGGCAATTAATATTCCCAAAGCCTGCGGGGCAGTAAATGACCCCTGGTCTAAAGAAATGTCCTGTTGTAGGTAACAGAAAAAGAATTCAAAACAGGGCCGACTTTCAAGAAGCCAGTTTCAAGAGTTTACCTTTACTCACACTGTTAAAAAAAAAAAAAAAAGCACAGGGATATTCAACATCGCTAATTATTAGAGAAATGCAAATCAAAACTTGGACAAGGTATTATCTTGCACCCGTCAGAATGGCCATCAACAAACGTCCACGAAGCATAAATGCAGAATAGGGTGTGGAGAAAAGGGAAGCTGCCTACACGCTGCTGGTGGGAATGGAAATTTGTGACAGCCACTATGGCGGACAATCTGCAGCTTCTTTAAAAAACTAAAAATAGAGCCACCATACGATCCTGCAGTCCCAGTCACGGGCGTAGTCCCAGAGAGCACCGTCATTCGGAAAGACACACGCACCCAACCTTTACTGCCACACTGTTTACAATAGCCAAGACATGGAAGCAACCAGAATGTCCATTGACAGAGGAATGGATAGAAAAGATGTGAATATATGCGACGGAATATTACTGAGCCATAAAAATTGAAATAATGCCATTTGCAGCAACAAGGATGGACCTAGAGATTATCATACTAAATGAAGTCAGACAGATAACGACAAATATCATGACATCATTTACAGGTGGAATCTGAAAACTGATACAAATGTACCAATTTACAAAACAGAAACAGACTCTCAGATTTAGAAAAGAAACTTAACAGTTACCAAATGGGAAAAGTGGGGTGGAGGAGGTATAACTTGGGAGGTTGTGATTAACATATACGCACTAATATATATAAAAGAGATACCAATAAAGACCTACTCTGTAGCACAGGGAATTCTACTCAACACCCTTTAATAACCTATAGGGGAAAAGAATCTGAAAAAGAATAGATCTGTATCTACGTATAACTGAATCAGGTTGCTGGATGTCTAAAACAAACACAAGAGTGTAAATCAACTATACCCCAATATAAAATTAAATTAAATTCAACAAAGTTTGAAAAACTAAATATGACAAATGAACTTATCTATGAAAGAGAATAGACTTGTGGTTGCCTAGCGGGGTTGGGGGAGGGTTTGATTGGGGGTTTCGGACCTGCAGATGGAAACTATACATATAGAATGGATAAACCAGAAGGTAGTATTCTACAGCACAGGGAACTATATTCAATATCCTGTAATATCCCATAGCGGAAAAGAATATGAAAAAGAATATATATGTATAACTGACTCACTTTGATGTATGTAAGAAAGTAACACAATACTTCAATTGTTAAAAGAAAAAAAAAGTTGCCAGCATAGCAAATATAATTCTGTAAAATATAAATAAAGGTGATTTTAGTAGCAAAAGTTTTTTGGAAAAACCCAAATGTCTATCAGTAAGGGAATCCATAGGGAACTCCCTGGTTGTCCAGTGGTTAGGACTTTGGGCTTCTACTGCCGCTGGCCTGGGTCCAGTAAATTGTAGGATATTTGAATGATGGAATAAAATGTAGCTCTTACAGGGCTTCCCTGGTGGCGCAGTGGTTGAGAGTCCGCCTGCAGATGCAGGGGACGTGGGTTCGTGCCCCGGTCCAGGAGGATCCCACATGCCGCGGAGCGGCTGGGCCCGTGAGCCGTGGCCGCTGGGACTGCGCATCCGGAGCCTGTGCTCCGCGGCGGGAGAGGCCACAGCAGAGAGAGGCCCGCGTACCGCAAAAAAAAAAAAGAAGGTTCTGGCCTCTGGGGAGTAGTGAAAGCTTTGGAGACAGTAACAAAAGGGATTTTATCTTTATCCTTGAAATGTTTTTTTTTACATAAAAAAAATTGGAGCCCACAATGACAAAATATTTACAATTTTTCATTCTGAGAGGTGGATAGATGTGTTTGTTATATTATTCTTTATACTTTCCTCTATTTTTCAATTTTAAAAAGAAAATTTAAAGGAAGAAAGGACACAGGGAACCCAAAGGAACTGTGTAGAGACTGGGATTCCCGTGCAGCACTCCGGGAGACTAGTGGGCAGAGTTCTCGGCCTCTAAGAGGCACAAGGAAGGAGATACATATATAGATATATTTTGTTGTTGTTTTGGTTTTTTTGTTTGTTTTCACACCACGCACAGCATGTGGGATCTTAGCTCCCCGACCAGGGATCAAACCCATGCCCCCCTGCAGTGAAAGCGTGGAGTCTTAACCATTGGACTGCCAGGCAAGTCCCGAGTTTTCCCTGATTTTCACGGGGTGTGCATACCCCTCAAGTTGCACTTTCTCTAGAACAGCTCCCAAAGGGCCCGAAGCTCCCAAAGACCTTGCCAGCACCTTACCGTTTCCAGCTCCGATTCCAAGCTGCAGTTTTTAATCTGTGGGAACACCTCGCTGTACTTGCTGGGGTAGGCAGACGCCAGGTAACTTTTCACCTCCTCCAGGTTGCTGACTGTCAAAAAGCCATCTTCAAGGTCGAAAGAATTGGTCAGCAGCAGAATCACCCTGCAGAGCAGAGCAGCCGATTAACCTTCGCTGATTACAGAACCCTCTGCCTCTTCGGATTAGGTGAGGTTGCTCCAGCAAAGGGAATCTGTTGACTGGTGAGCTTTTAAAGGGCAGAGTGATTGTGAACGGCTTTGAAGAAGCCTCAGATAGGAACAGTGATGATCAAAGGAACCAAACCCCCGCAGCTGGGCTGTTTTAACCTCTGGACCAACACTGTCTGACAGAACTTCCTGTGGTGATTGGAACGTTCTCCATCAGTGCTGCCCGATATGGTGCCCACTGGACACGTGGCCACTGAGGACTCTGATGAGGCCAGTGCAACTGAGGAACTGATTTAAAAGAACTTACATTGAAATGGAAACCAATTTAAATCAAAATTTCAATCAATTTAAAGTTTTAGTTAATTTTTTTTAACTTATTTTGTTTTTGGCTGCACTGGGTCTTCATTGCTCCACACAGGCTTTCTCTAGTTGCGGTGAGCGGGGGCTACTCTTCGTTGCAGTGCACGGGCTTCTCATTGCAGTGGCTTCTCCTGTTGCAGTGCACGGGCTCTAGGCTTGCGGGCTCTAGATTGCAGGCTCAGTAGTTGTGGTGCACAGGCTTAGTTGCTCCGTGACATTTGGGATCTTCCCGGACCAGGGCTCGGACCCGTGTCCCCTGAATTGGCAGGCGGATTCTCAACCAATGCACCACCAGGGAAGTCCCCCAAATTTTAGTTAATTTTAAATCAATTTACATTTAAATGTTTACACTAGCCCCTTGTGGCTAGTGACCACTGTATTGGACAGCATACCTTCTGGATGCTGTTTCTTATATTTTGGGTAAGGGGCAGCAGAAAGTAGGTCCTGCAATCTCCATGGCTCAGCTGGAGAGCTCTTGGTTACTTCTGAGGGGGGGAGATGGGGTAGAAGAAGCTAAGGTTTATCTGTTGAATGCCCTATTGGCACTAAGTGCTCTGAATACACAAAACTGCCCTCATTCCTTCAGGCAGACGCCGGCTTGCCTTATGCTCATCAGCTGCCGGTGGTTCTGATTTGAACCCTGGATTGAGGACAGCAAAGCCTGTGCCCTTTGCCCCACACCCCTTGACTTATGGTGTCTGCCTCCTCCCAGAGACCCTTTCAGCTCGGGCCTTTAGAGGCTCACTCCCCCCCCCCCCTTGAGGCCTGGGGCCCACCGGATGACCCAGGCTTACTTGTTCAAGCAGCTTTCGTAGTTGAAGGTGGCCTTGAAGCCATAGATGGAGAAGGTGACGACGCTGGCAAAGATGGAGGTGGAACTGTTGATGATGGACACGATGACGGCGTGCTTCTGGCAGTTGTTGGAGGCCTCGTTGTAGCTGGCGAAGGCGATGAGGCTGCCGAACCCCAAGCCGAGTGAGAAGAAGATCTGGGTGGCTGCGTTGATCCAGGCCTTCGGGTTGGCCAGCTGCTCCATCTGGAAAGCCAGCAGGGACAAGACTGGAGAACCCCGGGTGGGAATCCCAGACTCCCAGATCAGCAGGGGGCAGGAGGCCCAGAGAGGGGAAGGAAATTGCCCATGGCACACAGCCAGCCAGATGCAGGCCTGGGGCCCGAACCCAGCTCTCCTGGCCCCACGCGTGCCCAGCCCGGTCCTCAGCAGATAAAACGCATCCTCTTGTCCTACCCTCCACTGCCTCTCACCCGCAGGAGGTGTGCAATTGAAAAGTGTAAGATAAAATAAGTTTTAAAGGTATTGAGCCCCTGACCCATGACCCAGGCACTGCACGGGCCTGGGCCTCCAGAAATGGCGGTGCTGGTGTCTAGGTCTGGGTTGTACCGCAGCACTAATGTTAGGGGGCATTTGGAATGTGATGGGGGCACTAATGGCAGGGTGCTGCCAAAGTCATTTTGTTTCCAGGGACCAGATTTGCTAAATGAATAACTTGTCCTGCCCCAAAGGCAATGGTGGCCTCCCTTGATTAGCATCAGCTGTGAGGTGACTGGGGAGCGGGGTGCCTGGGACTGGATCACGGTGAGCCCTGCGGAGTATGGATGCACCCCTGTCGGGAGCGGGGTGCATGAAGGTGCGAGCAGGAGGGTGAGCTGACTGGCATGACGCTCCTGGTAAACAGCTTGGTCCACAGGCTGGAGGGAGGGTTTGGGGTGAGACTGGGGTGAAGGCCAGATGTGGGGCTGGGGTAGCAAGAGGAGAGTGGACGGAAGATGTGATGCCCCAGAATTAGCAGGGCATAGGGACTGCCTGTCTGAGGACGGAATCCACGCCCCTCCACTGCCTGGCGGGCTCACACCCACCTTCCCCGGGTCCACTACTGTTCCCCCAACCCTTGGTCTTCCCCTTCCACCCATCCTGGAAGGTGGCAGGATGAATGGGGGTGCCCTCGGGACCCCTCCCCTCCAGCCCATACCTTGGGAGTGAACATGTATGCCAGGCCATTGGTGGCTCCGTGGAGCGTGAGGCCCCTGACCAGGTAGATGATGAGCACGCAGTAGGGCAGCAACGCAGTGAAGTACACCACCTGCGGGCAGCAGAGGGCAGGGTCAGCCTCCTGGAGATGCAGTGACTACAGGACCCTTTTGCCCAGGGCAGACCCGCCATCCCCACAAAAAACCATGGCACTGTCTTGGCTGCTCGGGCTACTGATAGCTGGAAAGGTATCGAGAGTCTTGGTCAGGCACAGGTTCCGAGTTTGGGAAACTGGGTGGTGGGATGTGGATGCCATTTAGTGGAGAAGAGGGAACAGGTCCTAGAGACCTCGGTCCTCCACCCTCCCTTCAACCCGAACTTCTTCCAGAAAGGATTTGAGGCAGCCCACAAAAATACATCATCACATTAACATGTTAAAACTGCTAGATAAAGATATCTGTGTAAAAAGAAAATGTGGGCAATCCAGTAAGATAAGCCCAAAGAAAAAGGCAGCCCACAGAATAGGTGTGTGAGGTGCTACCCAGTTTCTGAGCCAGATCGATCTCTGAGCTTCCTCGTGGCCCAAGCAAAGCAGGAAGCACAATCACAAGATTTATATTGTCTCTGAAAGGAAGAAAAAAGTCCAAGAGCTTGGAGGAAGGTCAGGTATCCCCAGGACTGCAGCCTGAGAGAAGCTTAGCCATGGGTGCCATAAAGGAAAAGTCTTGACCACTGGTGTTCCTCTAATAAATACAATAGAAATTCAGTGATTTTTTATGAAAGGCCTCACTTCCAGAGGCTTTAAAATTGATGGAATTTTCTGTGAACCAAAACCTTTCCCTGCTGACATACGTCATGGGTTCAGTGATGTTTTATCTTTGCTTTCCATGGTGGATTTAGAAGTAGCCTCTCGTATTCTGGGTAATTTTAACTTTTACAAAGCCTTACAATAGGGACCTTCAAGTGCATGGATGCCCATCCAGGACTGGAATTTTTTTTTCTCTATATCAACTTGTATGTGCACAAGAGCCCCACATATAAAGCAGTGAAATACTTTGCAAGTTTGTTTGTTTTTGGTGAGAGCAGTTCCCTTAATGTTTACATCCTCCTATGAGAAATACAGCTGGTGACCCAAGTCCACATGAGCCTGAGTTGCACCTGGCCCGACATTCCCACTGAGGTGTGGCACCCATCTTCCCATGAATTTCCAAGGTCACCAGAGTGGTGCTCTGTCCCCTCTCACCCTGGGAATGGCAGGCAGAAGTGGGGTGTCTCTTTTATAACTGCTTCTTAACTGAAAACATTGAACTTGAGATGAGTAATAAATCCACCTGAGATTACAAGAAAAACCAGGTCTGAGGTGGAAATGGATAGGTGGAAAGAGAGGGCATCCGGCCAGTGAGCTGAAGGAAAGCAAGAGACAACAGGGGAGGGGTGACCAATGTCGGTAACCACTGGACACTTAGAGGACACTCAGAGCAAGCCCTTGGAATCTCCCCCCTTCCCCTCAGGTGAACAAGTTTCCCGGAAGGCTCTCTGGAGTCGAGACCAGGCTGGCTCACTTCTCGCCCATCAGGGAAGCTGGCAGGTTTGCTGGACACATGATCCAGCCTGAACTATTGGGAAAAACCATCTCTAAATAATCTGAAGAAAAAAAAAACATTTCTAAATAATCTGGAGGGGTAAAAAGCAGATTCCAACAGAGAAGGCCAGGATATGGCACACAGTCTTTAACAAAATTAATTCCCATAAATAGAGCTGTTGGAGCTCATACAACTCAACAACAACAAAACACAACCCAATCCAAAGATGGGCAGAAGACCTAAATAGACATTTCTCCAAAGAAGACATACAGCTGGCCAACAGGCACATGAAAAGATGCTCAACATTGCTAATCATTAGAGAAATGCAAATCAAAACTGCAATGAGGTACCACCTCACACTGGTCAGAATGGCCATCATTAAAAGGTCCACAAATAACAAATGCTAGAGAGGGTGTGGAGAAAAGGGAACCCTCCTACACTGTTGGTGGGAATGTAAGTTGGTGCAGCCACTATGGAAAACTAGTGTGGAAGTTCCTCAGAAAACTAAAAATAGAGTTGCCATGTGATCCAGCAATCCCACTCCTGGGCATATATCCAGACAGAATTATAATTCAGAAAGCTACATGCACCCCTATGTTCACAGCAGCACTGTTTGCAATACCCAAGACATGGAAACAACCTAAATGTCCATCGACAGAGGAATGGGTAAAGAAGATGTGGTACACGTAAACAATGGACTATTACTCAGCCATAAAAAGAATGAAATAATGCCATCTGCAGCAACATGGATGGACCTGGAGATGATCATACTAAGTACGTCAGAAAGAGAAGGACAAATACCATATGATCTCATTTACATGTGGAATCCAAAATATGGCACAAATGAACTTATCTACAAAACAGAAAGAGACTCACGGACATAGAGAACAGGGGAGGGTTGGATTGGGGGTTTGGGATTAGCAGTTGCAAACTATTATATATAGGATCAATAAACAACAAGGTCCTATTGGATAGTACAGGGAACTATATTAAATATCCTGTAAAAACCATAATGGAAAAGAATATGAAAAAGAATGTATATAAATGAATCACTTTGCTATACCCCAGAAACTAACACAACACTGTAAATCAGCTATACTTCAATTTAAAAAAATAACTAAAGAGAGCTGTTGGGACACTTCTGTCATGGAGAGAGGTGTGGCTTAAGCAGAGGAAACAGACGCTAAGAATGAGTAAGTTTTCATGGCACGACATGTCCTCATCTAACAAGTTTCTAAATGATCTGGTAAAGGGATGGCCTCATTAAGTCTCCAAGTTTGCAGACACTGCCCTCGGATCTTTTGGATCATGGTCATGATAATCTGGCATAGACCAACTGAAGAAATTTTATGAGCATAAACTATCGGGCAAGCTTCAAGACGGGACAGAGTGAGTTGCCGCAGACTCTAAGCTTTCCCCAGGAAGATTCACTAGTCCCTCAGTTCGGCGGTGAGATGGGGTGTTGTTAGGGCTGAGATGCTGGCCACCACGAGGTCTCGGAAACCAAAAGAAGATGTCCTACTAGGCATAGTACTGGGGCATCACAGAACACCTAAAATACCGTGGGTAGTTCTGGTCTTGATGCCTCAAGAAACACATGGTGGGGCTGGAGAAGGCAACTCAGATGGCCAAGAGGATGAGGACAGGTGGACTCTTAGGACCTTCAGAAGGGAAAAGCTGGGAGATTAAGTCATGAAAAGTGTCAGCAAACAGGAGGTGGCTCACCAAACTGAGATGATGGGGAGTTTCTGGGGCAAAGCTGGGTCTGCCTGGCTCCATCCTCACTACTTGGTGCCCTTGGGCAGGACTTTACCTCTCTAAGCCTCAGGGGAGTGGGACAGTGAAATCTACCATGAAGGACTGAAGACTGATACAATGTGCATGTCTAACCCAGGGTGAGAGGAGGGACTGAGTATGAGCAGGGCACACTGGGGGGTTAAGAGCGCCTGCTGCAGCTTGAGAGAGACGGAAGATGAGGGAAACTCTCCAGGAAAACTTTCTACGTGGAGCAGATTAAAGAAGTGTCTCAGCCCCAGCAGGAGTATAAACCTGGGGACACACCAAAGAGTAAAGGTTTCTGTATCAGGCCCGACAGCTCTGGAGGGTCACTGAAAGCAGCTTAGACCAAAGCTGAGTTCTGAAACTCGGCTACACCCCAGAATCACCTGGAGAGCTTTTAAAATCCCAGTGCTCAGGGGGGACCTCACAATGATCATTCTGGAACCTCTGACAGTAGGACTGAGACAGCAGAGTTTTAAAAGCTCTCCAGGTGGTACCACTATGCAGCTAGGGTTGAGAGCCGAGGGTGTCTTGGGGACATCTGCCAACGTGAAGTTTTCAAAGCAAGGAAAACTCTGTTTAGTTGCTTGGCACCCCTTGGGTGGTGCGGGTTTGGGGCTGGGACAGAAATGCTCATCGTTTTAGGAAATGGGAAGGTCCTCATTTCGAGATTTAGGGTTGTGACTTCGAGCACCGCTGGCCATCTCTAGAGTCACTAGCAGATGACTCGTGCCAGCATCCCTGTCCTTGCCCGCCCCCACCCCGCCCAGCTTCTGCCCTTCGACTGCAGAGGCAGCCTTTCTCACACACACACACACACACACACACACACACACACACACACACACACACACACACACCCCGTGCCGCCGTCCCACCTTGCCGGTGGACTCCGTGCCCCGCAGGATACACAAGTACACCAGGAGCCAGGCCAGGATGAGGCACAGCGCTGGCTCCCACTGCACCGCCCCGCTCTCCTGGATGGACGGCGAGATGTTGAGGGTTTTCCGGTACCAGAAGTACTGCGTCGAGGAAGCCTTCTCACACTCCTCATCATAGCCCGTACGGTTGCCATTCAGTGGGCACACGGACCACGGCAGGGGATCCTTTGGGATCAAGACAAACGTTATACACAGAGGTGAGGGCTGAGGCCAAAGGTCGGGGTGGGGAGGACAGGAGGTGGCCCTGAGAGGAGTCTCTTGGAAGAGGATGCTGGTCCCCAAAGGGCAGGCAGCTGAAGCCCCTGAAGGCAGACAGGGAATCGAGGGGTTTGTCACGGGCACGGATGGGGCTTGGGCAGAGAGGTCAGGCAGGGAGGGGCTCCACACTCCCAATCTGCCAGACTCTACGGTGGGTCTGAGAGACCAAATCAAAGGGACAATGGCCAGACCAGCTTTGACAAACGAACTCTGTAGCCACCAGCCCAGGAACCCAAACCATAATTCCGGCAGTAATCAGCCCAGAGTGGACACGACTCGGTCACCGGCTGCAGCTTTCCAAACTTGTGTTCCCTCCAACTCAGGACCAAGTGGAAAAAGCCAAATACGCTCCCCTCACCAATCACACAGCTACAGTTTCCACGCCAGCACACTCCAATCAGGGCACACCTGCAGCCCTCCGTTTCCCACTAGCACGATTTCCCGCTCCTCTGCCTGTCCTGCCTGGAGTTTCTGCCAAATACAAGTGAAGGTGCTGACCTCCCGCTAACGAGCTCCGGATAGACAGCCTCTGCTCGCTCTCATTTGGGTGGTCTGTTTATTTCCACAAGCCCCCCTAGCAAGTCCTAGCATGAATAAGACTTGGGTCCTGCCCTCACTGAATGGTGGAGACGGGCGTTTCCTACAACGGGCACTGGGTTTGGAAGTTAGAGGGGGATGCAGTTCAGCCCCACCACAGCCGTCTTCTGCATCTAAGACAGACACAACCCAGCACTGATGACTTCCTTTGAGCCTGAGTCAAGCTACGCCTGTAGCAGTTCCACTCCTGGACTTCGTAGATAGAGCCAGTAAGAGCCTCTTCTGCTTCCACTAGTTTGAACAGGGCTCTCTGTCACTTAGAAACAAAAGAGCCTAAATGGTGCATGTACAATGAACACGACCCAAGGCCAAGAGCTAAAGAAAAGCTCTGAGCTGAGTGGGGGCGGGTGGTAGATTCCGGCTTGGAGCGGGAAGGGGGTTAGGGGGTCCCACCTCTGCTCTGCCAAGACCAGCCCCTCATTGATCAGATTTCATTAGACAAAAACTCTCCACTGACAGAAGCAAGTCTAACCCCATTGGGTTCAATCCCTGTATTTCACAGGAAACAGAAATGAGCTCCAACGGCATCACTCCCTGATGGGCCAGGGCCACTCTGCCCATGAGTGGCTGGAGCCCAGGTCTGTCATCTGGAAAGTGCTTGGGGCCCATGCTGGTAGGACCCCTAGCAGCAACAGGGGGCCCCTCACCTGCTAGAATATAAGAGCTGGTTTCTAGCTTCCACCTAAAATATTTCCAAAGGCGACCACCAGCAATTCCTCCTCTTGAGAGGTGGCATCCACTACCCCTCCCTGTGAACCTGGGTTGACCTGTGTCTTGCTTTGATCAACAGAAAGCAGTGGAGTCAAGCTGCGTGACTTCCTGGCCTTGGCATCCCACGGCCTTGCAACTGTTACTTTCACCCTCTTGGAAACCAGCTGCCCTGTACAGACACTCGGGCTTGATGGCTGAGTGAGGAGGACTTGTGGAACGAATGGCTATGTGGAGTGAACTGAGGTGTCTGGCGACAGCCAGCACCGAGCCCCTGTCAGGTGGGAGGGTCCCTGTGGACCTGAAGCCCAGACCACAGTCCCTTGGGTTTGCCTGGCCCGTATGGGACTGACTGGGTCCATTCACTAGACCACTGCTGTTGCCAGCCCAGCCCAGCCTGACTGCCAACCTTGGCTACACGTACATGACTTAATCACTCGCGGGGTGGGGGGGGGTGGGGGGTGGGGGGGGGCTTTAAAAACTCGGATGCCTGGGTGCAACGCCAGTGACTCGGATTTCATTGGTCTGGGGTAGGGCCCGGGCCTCAGAATTTTAAAAGCTCCCCCAGGTGATTCCAGCAAGCAGCCAACATGGAGAAGCTTTAAAGTACAGAAGGACTTAAACTGACCAATTCTCAGCACCCAGACTCTCCCCCTCTGCATCAGTGGGTCAGGCAGGGATCCCTGCATCTGTGTTGGTAACATCCCGGTGCTCCCCCAGGGAAAAGCTGGAAAGCCCAGCCTGGTGGGAGGTGGACAAGAGCACAGACCCTGTGGCTAGGCTGCCGCATCCAGCCTCCCAGCTACTCAACTCCCCTCTGCCTCTGGTACGCGCTGTGTCAGCACCACACAGTGCGGTGATGATCACACAAGCGAATAGTTCTGAAGTGCTTGCGACTCCAGCTGGTCCACAGCAAGTGTGAGTGTCTGTTGCTGCAGGTACTATCGTTACGGTGTGACCATGAAGGAGGCTCCAGGGCAGAGGGAGAGGCCCATGGATCTCTGAAGGCTGGAATGAATAATCAAGTGATTTTCAGGAATCACTGATTTTCACACTTCTGAGGGTTAGGAAAAAGTACTCCCTTACTTGAGACACTTTATTTTTGCCTTTAGAAAATGGTCAGATTATCCTGATTTGTTACAAGACACGTTGCTTCCACCTTTGGAAAACTGTCTTAAGTATGCAGACATATAGTGCCTGAGACATGTATGGCAACCCCTTAATTGGAATGGCATTGTGCAGTGCACAACCTGCCCAACCATACATGACAGCCCAGCACAGAGGAGGGAAATGGTTACCAGGCTGGAGAGTAGAGGAGCTGCCCTCCACCCAGAAGGCAGAGGACAGGCAAGGTTGTGGCTAGTCTTCATGGAACTCTAGGTTGAGCCAGGGAAAGGATGAGGGGCTACAGCTATGCTCAGGGCAGAGTCCTTCCTGTCAGGGACATGCACAGGGCATTTTCCAGTGAGATGACCTGGGTGGGGTGGACTGGGAAGCCAGAGTTGGGTGTGGATGTGGCACCTTCTGAGCGTAGATGCTGACTCCTGATTATTGAGGTCATTAACCCAAGCATTCCTTGGGGCCCCAACGATTCAAGGCTGTGCCCAAGGGCTCCAGATACTGGCCTCACAAATTAGGGTCAGTTCATAGTCCATGACTGGCCCCATCTAGCTTTTGGGCCTTGGAGGTAGGGTCTGTCCCATGAAGGCTTGGCTCAGTGGCAAAGGGTAAGGCATCCAGCCCGTGAGCTCCTGTCTCCTCCCTCTCTTTTCCTATCTGGGAGGAGGCCGCAGGAGTGGGGTCCCTGATAGTGAAAGGCAGACTCTGAGGAAAAGACGTGAACGTGGGCAGTGGACGGGAAGTTGCCATTTTGGATATGAAGACCACCTCTCGGTGTGGAATTAGGGTCCTCTCTTCTCTACATGTTCCATTTCCTTCCACATTTTCTACAATGAGCATCAGCTATGGTTATAATCAGACATGCATTTTTAAAATGTCTAATCTTGGGAATAGCTACTATTGTGTTACAGGGGTGACAATGGTCCTTCTAGGAGAACTTTTGTAGAGAAAAGGAGGGGCACAGCCCGGAGTCAGAAACCTAGAAGGACAAGTGACGAGAGGCAGGAAGGGGGAAGAGGAGGGAGGCCGGTACTGTTATGCTCAGTGGGTGGAGCCCTTCCCCATCAGTTCTCTCCACAGGTTTCCCCCTGGGCCCCCTCTGCAGTGGTTCTTAATATTTTTGGGGGGGTCACATCCTTCAGAGAGAACCCGATGAAAGCCATGGGCCTGTTCCCCCAAAATGGGCACATACATCACACACAACAGCAGGGGTCCATGGATCCCTGGCTCAGAAGTCCTCCGCTTGATTGGGGGCGCCCAGCCAGCCCCAGCCCTTCACACCACTTCCTGATAGCTCCTGACTCCCTCAAGGCTGCTGCCCCCACGCTCCACCCATGTGCCGGCAGTGTGCACTCTGTTGCCCTCCCCCTTTCCCGCTCTGACCCCTGCTCGGGTGCGCTCACCTGGAAGGAGTGGAAGAGGTACCAGAAGGCCCAGGCGTTGATGACATTGTAGTACATGGAGAGGAAGAAGGACACCACCACACTGGCCACGCCTGCAGGGACAGGATGCAGAGGGTGCTGAGGACGGCCCCTACCCCGCCTGCCTGGACGGGGCAGCAGGGGTCCCGCCCAGAGCCCCCAGGACATGCCTGCAGGGCCCGCCCTGGGATAGCAAAACCAGGTTTGTGACCTGGCACCTGCGAGCACTTCCTAAGGGTTAGTCTCTTCCACAACCTCTCTCCCCATCTTCTGGGGCATGAGGCCTGTGATGTTCTTTTGATGTGCTTAGGTCCTCACAACGATGTTGTGAAATGCCATGTTATGCCTACTTCGCAGAGAGGGAAACTGAGACACAGCACTCGCCCAAGACCACACAGCTATTAAGTGGCACGACTAGGATTCGCACCTAGTGGGAGAAGCACTTTGTCACTGATACCAGACATAACAGTTGCTCTGTCCCTGGCTCACCTGAAGCTGGGTCATTTGTGCCAAACCCTGCCGAGCAGTGGTGGGGAACATGGCGTGAGGAGGTGTGTCAGGAGTGGGGGGGATGGGGGCTACCCCTGACCTGGTCAGCCCTGCGGGGAACCAGTAGTGTCCTGGAGCTGGCCCTCACCAGCCCCGAGAGCCGCTGTGCACAGCTCTGCCCAACCCCAGGCTCCGGGACATCTCCTTAGAACTTGATGGTGGCCGTGGTGGCAGTAGTTACACCCACCAGTATCAGTAAATGCTACAACCAGGCCTTCCCCTCCCCCACCCCACCTCACCGAGCTGGTTGTTAAACATTCACGAGCAACCCCGATTGGCACCAACATCTGGTATTTTTCCTATTCAGCAAATGCTGCCTCAGAGAAGGCCTCTGTGATTGATAACTCGGGCCAATTGTAAAACCACACACCTCTGTGTCAAATATTAACAGCCATTCAAGATGAGGAGGCAGTTCGATTTGGAGGTGATTCGTGAGGCCACCGGACACATTTCTTCTGCATCTGAGACTAAGTCACGTCCAAGTTCACATCCTCCTTGCTCCCAGAACTTTCCTGTCCCCCTTTCTGCCTGGGGGGTGGGAGAGGTGAGCAGAACAGACCGTGGCCACTGCTGGTCAAAGTTCAGCAGAGGAGCCCCGGCCCAAGAGGGCCGCACAGGTCGGGCAAAGATCTCCCGCGGGCACCCCGGACACTGGCTCAGAGTAACTCAGGGGAGGCAGGATGGAAAGCAGTGCCCCTCTTGCCATCCACTGTGCCTCGGCCTCCACGTACTGGAGATGTTAATGGCACCCACACCCGCTCTCGGCCTCCATGCACTGGAGATGTTAATGGCACCCACACCGCTCTCGGCCTCCATGCACTGGAGATGTTAATGGCACCCACACCCGCTCTGGTGTGATGAAGATTAAATGAGCTCACACACATACACACACATGCCAGCACCTTGCACAGAGCAGGTGCTCAGTGACAGAGGGAGCCGTTATACAGGTTCCCAGAATGGTTGCTGGACAGGACACGGAGTTACAGCTCCTTTCTTAGGCAGCTGTTTCCCTGTTACAAATGAGCAAACTGAGCCCCAGAGAAGCAATGTGGCATCAGTTCCCCAGGGGGTGTGCATCCTCCCTCTGTCACCGTCCCATGGGTAAGAAATCCGGCCCCTCTCAGCGCACATTCTATGGCACCTGTCCTGGGCCTTCTGCCCGCCCCACTCAAGGGCTCTCTCTGGGGCCTCATGCTTGCCCCTTGCTCCAGCAGCTTTGCCAAGGGACTCCCCCCACCGTCACCTTCTCCTGCCCAAAACACAGTCTGGGGGTCCACAGGTGGGAGAGGACTGGAAAGCACCCACTTACCAACGCCACTGAGGTAGGGGTTGATGGTCCTCCAGGCGCCGATGCTGCCCTGGCGCATGCGCTGCCCCACTGCCAGTTCCAGGTACAGGAGCGGCATGCCCTCCACGGTGAGCATGATGAGGTAGGGCACCAGGAAACTACCTGTGGTGTCCAGAGCCGAAACCAGGCCATCACCCAGGGCTTTACTCTGGAACCCACCGAACCTCTGTGCAAAAGGCCTTCCATCCACCCTCCCGTCTTTCCACTAGTCTATTCATCCTTCTACCTTTCCATCCATCCTCCATTCCTTCCTGTATTTTATCTTTCCCTCGGAATCCATCTTCCTCTTTCTACTCATCCTCCATCCTTCCACCCATCCACTCTTCTGTCTTTCCATCCATCCAGCTGTCCCTCTATCCTTTTGTCTTTCTATTCATCATTCCATCCATGGATGACATACAGCCACATCAGTTGTTAAGATCGTTAAATACGCCCATCCTGGGTGGTACATTGCCACCAATGCCAAGACCCTTGAGAGCCTTCCTCAAGGCCTCAGCTGCCCCAGCCCCTCTGCCAGAAACCCCCATTCCATTTCTATTGTAGCAACTAATAGCTGATCAGAGTCTGGACCACTGAGTGGTTAAACGTTTTGAACATCACCTCTGAATCCAGTCAGCCAGCCACCCACCTCCACACACTTCCTTTGGGCTTTTGACATGGCCCAGATGGTGCCCCACCACCTGGGTGGAGGTATTACACCAAACAGCTGTTTTACTAAACGCTTCCTCTGGGCCGGGCCCTGAGCTGAGTGTAGGATGGATGCGAGAGGAGCAGCCCTGCTCCCTGCCCACAAGGGATCACCTGGGCAGAGGAATTTCAGCTGCTTCATGATTGCCTGGAGCCACAGAATACTCCTCTGGGCCTTTGTCTTCAGAGATGAGGCAAGGGATTGCTATGTATGTGTGGAGACAAGGAGGTCCCCGATAGACCGAGCCCAGGCCACCAGCTCCCTTTACAGAGCACCTCTGTTGGATGTATATCCGTTTTATACAGTGGCCTTCAGCCTAAGTTTTCATTTTTTTTTTTTTTTTTTTGCGGTACGCAGGCCTCTCACTCTTGTGGCCTCTCCCGTTGCAGAGCACAGGCTCCGGACACGCAGGCTCAGCGGCCATGGCTCACGGGCCCAGCCGCTCCACGGCATGTGGGATCTTCCCGGAGCGGGGCACGAACCCATGTCCCCTGCATCAGCAGGCAGACTCTCAACCACTGCGCCACCAGGGAAGCCCTAAGTTTTCATTTTAATAAAGGGTATTATGACTAGTTCAAATTTTAAACCCACTGGTTCCAAAGGAGCCACCTGCAGACAATGGCCCTCGGTGAGAGTGGGGAGCCAGGACGTGTGAACGGAGCGACAAAAGGCCCCCCACTGCCAGACACATGGACAGAGACGGCAGCCTGCGGGGGCGTCCCCCACCCTGGCTGCCCCACTGCTTCTCCTGCTGGTCCCGCCCCATCCTCTGCAGCCCCTCGGACATCCCTCCCCCAGCTCCTAGCTCCTTGGCAGGGGACCTGAAAAACAGTTCACTGGGAGAGGAGGGCAGGACTTCTGATTAAAAGAAAACCCTGACTCTACAGCTGCAGGGATTAAAGGCTGGTTACAGAAGGAACTGGCTCTGGAAGTATTAAGGTAAACAACACGATACGTATGTTCACAGGAACGTCTAATATTTACAAAAATGCCTCCATTGTACATACGTAGTGTCCCATAACTCACTTCTCTCCCAACAGGATCTCACCGTCGTTCTCTCGACCACACCGTGTCCCTTCCCATCGCCCCTTAAGCAGCTGCACAACATACCCCCGGGAGAAGGAGCCTAGAATTTCTTTCATCACATCAGTCCCCGGGCACTTAGGCTGTTGCCAGTTTTCTGCCGTCCTAAACAAAGCCTGGTCCACGTGTTTATTTCCTCGGGACAGAAATCCCAGAAGGAGAATGGCTGGCACCAAGGCCAAGCAGAGCCCCCGCGAGGCCCTCTCACGACGGAGAGAAAGGTGCCAGCGTGTGCTCGGGAGAGCGGGCCCCACGTCACCAGACCTCCGCGCTCCCAGCTTCGTCCTCCCTGCTTACATCAAGGCTGCAATGAATCCTGCCCCCTCGTTTCTGGACCCCGCTTTGAAGACTCTGCCAGACCCTGCTCCCTTCCTGCCCAGCAGGGAGGCGTTGCAGCATCTTACCCGGTTCCTCTCAACAGCAAGGAGTCCACGAGGCTGTCAGGGGCTCCCACCCACCATATACCCATCAGTATAGGTTGCGTTGGCACAACCTGCCTGGAGCAGCATTCGAACCCTCAGTGGTTATAAGAAAAGATTATTTTCACCCAAGATGTTAAACAGTAGCCACAGGAGGCCTGGCAAGGTCCACGGAAGGGTTTTCTCTTTCACAGAGCCTGCTTGATGGTCCACTGCCTGTGGGAAGGTTGGACATTCAAGGCCTGGTGCCCAGATGGGTTCTTTAGCGCTGCCCTTCAGTAACTTCTATTACCCCTCCCACTGCCCAACCATCCAAACACACACACAATCCCAATGGATCTGCTCTGTGATCACTTTCTCAACAAATTATGCTAGAACACTGAACATCCATATGCAGAAACAATGAACCTCAACCCATGTATCACATTTTATACCAAAAAAAAGCCCTCAAAATTTATACCTCAAAAAGTCCTACCACACAACATTTCAAAGGGACTTATTTAAGCCTGCTTCTGGGAGCCACTGATTCACAGCAGGGCAACTGGGAAGGCCTTATCCCAAGTCAAATTAGTATTCACTTTCTCAGTTTTGCCTGTTGACTGTGGTCTCCAGGATGAATGTAGTTCCAATGCCTTAATCCAAATCAGGGGATAATTTCCTCAAGGAGGGCTTTAACCAATTAAAGAGTACTGATTTTAAAAACTAAGAACCTTACACTGCCACACACAAAAACAAATGGTCCACAAAACATTCTCCTTTCCTTCTGAAGGTTTTACGATGCACCGTTATCATGAACCCGTCTTTTCCTATTAAACTTAAATGGTCAATTGGGACAAGTGGTTCTGAGACCATCCTTCCACCACTGATTAAGACTGGGGTGGCAGGTACTGGGGAATAATATTCACTTAGCCTTCTGAGCTTTCTGGGCAGACTTGGTGACCCTGCCAGCTCCAGCTGACTTTTTGTCCACTGCTTTGATGACACCCAAAGCAACTGTCTCTCATGTCACGAACAGCAAAATGGCCCAGAGGAGGAGAGTCAGAGCAGCTCTCAACACACATGGGCTTTCCAGGAACCATATCAATGATGGCAGCATCCCCAGATTAAGAAGGGGGCCATCGTCCAGCTTGTCCCCCAGACAATCTTCTTCAGCCCAGCAAACCTGCAAACAACGTGAGCTCTGTGACAAGTCGGTCCAGGTGCACATGCAGCACTGATTTGGCCTTGATGGTTCAAGATAATCCCCTTGAGCTGTGAAGCCAGCTGCTTCCATCGGTGGGTCATTTTTGCTGTCATCAGCCACACTGCCACAACAAACACCTTTGACAGACACGTTCTTGACACACTGAGGCTCACGCTGTCCCCAGGAAGGGCTTTACTCAAAGCTTCCTTTGTGCATTTCAACTGTCTTGAGTTCCTGCAGCTCAAGGCATTTGAGTCCAGTCCTCAGTGGTGCAGGTTCCTGTGTTGGGTCCCCATCTGGGGAGGTCCAATAGCCACCTCTGGGTTATTTTTAGCACAAATCATGCAATTCTGAGTGACTTGCTGGATGGTCTTTTGTAGGTTAGGCCCCATTATATGCTTTTTTTTTTTTTTTTTTTTTTTATGGCTGTGCTGAGTGGCTTGCAGGATCTTAGTTCCTCGACCAGGGACTGAACTAGTGCCCTTGGCAATGAAAGCACCAAGTCCTAACCACTGGACTGCCTGGGAACTCCCCTGACTTTTGAATCCATTGTAAGGTGGCATCTCTCCCTAATGGACGCTATTATGAATGTACCACAGCACAGTGTCCAAGATGCCTCAGGGATCAAAACAACTCCTTGTGCGCTACATTCCCAGCCAGTGAGGTGTGGTCCAAGTGAAACCCCACTCTTCGGCCCTCACCTTGTCCTTTTCCGAATGCACTGGCTGGTATTTTGACGAGTCTATCAATGGAAGAAGCGATTCTCTTGCCTCAGAGATTGTCCCAGGGTCCCTTTTTTTTTTTTTTTTTAAATCTCTCAAAATATTTATTTCAAGTAGAAACGGGGAAGACAACAACATGTAAAACAGTTAAGTAAAAAGCCTTGACAAATACACTCATTTGGTCATCAAGATATAAAAAGCTGAAAATATTACATTAGGTGTTTTGATTGAAAACAGTGTTACTCTAGTCAAGTAGGAAGCCCAAAGCGGTCCCCGACTAAGAGTTAAAGCTCGTCTCTCTATTCGTACACACAGCCCGTAGACAAGCGTCATATGTGTTTTTATCCAGAATGGTTCCCCCCCCAAATCCTTATCTTTTTATTTGTGTTACTTATACGGAAATTATTCAGTGTGTTTGTGTGCTTTTTATAAATAAGTTTTTTATTTTTCTGAATGCCACTAAGCAACCACATCAGCCTCGGACAATATCTGAATCATTTTTACAAAAGTGGAAAAAGCCAAATAAAGGGTCTCAGGTTAAGTGAGAGGCGAGGGTGGGTTATTAATCGATAGGGAATAATTTGTTTGATCAGCACAGTGACATTGCTGAACGTACTTTGAAAGTTGGCCCCGCCTGATAGCAATCCATGTGGATGCAAACCTCTCGGTCCTAGAATTCTTTCTCAAAGGTATAAATGAGGCACAAAGAATCACTAGGAGAAGGATTAGTAAAAGCTGAGTCCTTGCCACGAGTGGGGTGCTGGCCAGAGAAAGTCAAGTCCTTGTACACCCAGTTGAAATGCCAAGTGTCCTGGCACGCCTGTCCCCAGGGGTTGTCCCATAGGGCACATGTGAGTTGGTCTGGTGCAGGAGAGACAGACTTATTTGGATGAGGGGTACCCAGCATCCTCCGGAGAGTCAGGGGGGTGGAGCAAACCCTTACCACTGAGGCCACTGCAGCCTCCAGGTTGCCATCCTGGGTTTGTCAGCCGGTCTTTGCCCTTTCCTCCTGGGCCATCGTGCGCCTCTTGACACTGAAGGCGGAAGGGCTGGGCCCTTACCTCTCTGGTGACTTACCTCTCTCCCAACTACTCACCTTCAGGGAATTCAATGCCACTGCCAAAAAACTGGCGTTTCATTTTGCATCTTCTTTCTTCTGTTGTTGTTCCCTGTTGAACACTTTATTTTTTTCTTAATTTTATTTTATTTATTTTTGGCTGTGTTGGGTCTTTGTGGCTGTGTGCAGGCTTTCTCTAGTTGCAGCGAGCGGGGGCTACTTTTCATTGCAGTGCGCGGGCTTCTCATTGAGGTGGCTTCTCTTGTTGCGGAGCACGGGCTCTAGGCATGCAGGCTTCAGTAGTCGTGGCTCCCAAGCTCAGTAGTTGTGGCTAGCGGGCTGTAGAGCGCAGGCTCAGTAGTTGTGGCGCATGGGCTTAGGTGCTCTGCAGCACGTGGGATCTTCCCGGACCAGGGCTCGAACCGTGTCCCCTGCATTGGCAGGTGGAGTCTTAACCACTGCACCACCAGGGAAGCCCTGTTGAACACTTTAAAAAGCAACATCAAAAAAAAAAAAAAAAAAAAAAAAAAAGCAACATCTACCAATTGAGAAGGGTTCATTTCAAATGAATCCTGATTTTTTCAACTTTCTCCTGATATAAGGCACTTTGCCCTCCGTAAAAAAGGTCAAATTTACAATTCTAATATTTTCAGGGGCCACACGATCTGCATTAGTATAATGTCTGTAGGCCTGATAAATCTTCTCCAAGAATTCAGAGGGGTCTTCATTTGTTTTTTTGCTGAATTTTGTTCAACCTCTTTTTGCTTTGGCTCCCCTTTTCAAAGCCCTGCCAAGATGCACTGATAAGTGATGTTCTAATAAGTGCAGTCCTCCCTCATTGGGTTCCAATTTGGTTCAGCTGTTGGTACTGCCAAGTGGGTTCAGGTGTAGGAGAGCTCCCTATAAAGGAGGGTTGCAATCTTTTCAAATAAACAAGGCTGAGAAACCCAGCTGGCTGGCTGTTGGCATTTAGGCCCCCTATGAGATAATGGGGTAAGGGAAACTCCTGCCCGGGGAGCAGCTCCTCACCCCAACTGGGTGCCCTGTCGGGTCTTAGATGGCAATACCATACCAGGCCCCTGTGCCCCAGGAACTAACACAGGATTTTCTAGTTGATCCCTAGAAGGAGGGGCAGTCCCGAGCTCAGCTGGAGGAGTTAAGCTCTGAAGCAACCTATCCTCACTCTCATTCCTTTCTTTCTCTTATTTTCCCTGATGTAATAGCACAAATACTTGCACGTAAAGAATGTCATCACTCTTCCCCACTTCTTCACAGAAAAGCCACCATAAAACCATAAATAGCAATTAATCATCTCTAACAATTAAAAGGATGCCTTTTTGCCTTGGCATCAGCCAACCAGGAGGAATTCTGGGCTGGGGCTTTTGATGATTTTAGGAACCAAGTGGAACCTTTCTCTTCTCCCTGGGAATGTCCTACAGACAGGTCTTTCCCCCCCCCCCCCCGCCCCTTTTCTATTCCTTTCCTCCATCTGACATCACTAAGAGTTTTTTTTTTTTTTTTTTGGTGGTACGCGGGCCTCTCACTGTTGGGGCCCCTCCCTTGCAGAGCACAGGCTCTGGAGGCGCAGGCTCAGCGGCCATGGCTCACGGGCCCAGCCGCTCCGCGGCATGTGGGATCCTCCCGGACCGGGGCACGAACCCGTGTCCCCTGCATCAGCAGGCAGACTCTCAACCACTGCACCACCAGGGAAGCCCCACTAAGAGTTTTAAATATCACAAAATTGATTTGGCTGTAAATGGAGAAAGAGTACCAAACAAAATGAAATGAAAAACCCAAAGAACAAACAGAAAATCTAAATGAACCCTCAAGTTTGGTCTTGCGGTTTTACATATACCAACGACATAGGAGACCACAAACGACGTAATTAACACAGCAAGGGTAGCAGTATACGGTGCACAGCGTCCCAAGATAACTCTGCCTAAACCCCTTGTGGAGTTTCTAACAAGTACTGTGGCCACACAATGTTACAATAAAATATCATCATCTTCTACTCATGGGTCATGGCTGTAATCAGATCACTTATCCAAAACACACCTCAGAGGACTTTTTTTTTTTTTTTTGCGGTACGCGGGCCTCTCACTGCTGCGGCCTATCCCGTTGCGGAGCACAGGCTCTGGACGCGCACAGGCTTAGCGGCCATGGCTCATGGGCCTAGCCGCTCCACGGCATGTGGGATCCTCCCGGACCGGGGCACGAACCCACGTCCCCTGCATCAGCAGGCGGACTCTCAACCACTGCACCACCAGGGAAGCCCCAGAGGACTTTCTTCTGGGGTAGTTGAAACAGTCTCCATTTTTAAAGACAGAAATTCAAAACAAACAAAACACAAACGGCACATACCAACGCTAGTAGCATCCAAAGAAGCAAACGAACTGGGTAAAAGTCCAACAACTCTTTCCTCTCTCCAACAGGGTACCCTACTCAAATACAAAACAAACTGGGTTATTTTGGAGAAAAAGCCCCAAATGGAGAGGAAATAAAGTTTCCGGCTGTACACACCGGAGTGACTTACCCTACTGTATGGAACCCGTCGGCTCCCAAATATCAATTCCTTGTTCCAATTGCCTAGCACTGGGGCAGCCAGTGCCACTTTGGGGAATTTTGAAGGGCAGATTCTCTGGACAAGTGGTCCCCAGCAGCTGCTAGGGCCTTACCGGAAAATTCCCCAACCCAAAATTTGTTACCGAGTCCAAGCTTGTACTGCACGACAGGCCAATAAATCTAGAGATGAGTTGCTGGGGGAAGGAACAGCGACTTTACTCAGAAAGCCAGAAAACTGAGAAGGTGGTGGATTTGTCTCCCAGTTAGCATTGCCTAAGTTAGCATTCAGGGTCTTTTATACTAAAGGGGAGGGAGTAAAGCCAAGCATTTCCTGGTTCCGGTCAGCCTCCAGGGGGGCAGGGGGGGGGGCGGGAAATGCAGCCATTCACAGGTGAGCCTCGTCAGGATGTTTGCTGTGAGCTAAACAAAGGTATTTTAGCTTAATGCTCCTTACCTGGGAGCCAGGGTTCCCAGAGATGGGCCATTATGTATAATTTAAGCTTATAGGCAACATCCCTTTACTGATTAACTTGTGATAGAATATAAAGGTTCTTCCTTATTACAGGCCCAGCCTAACCCCAACCTAACCCTCATCACATCTCTGTCTCAGTCCCCTGTGTCCACCCTACATGCGCCTGGCACATGTCAGGAGCCCAGGAGTGTGGTTGTCACCAGGAATGAATTTGGAAATCCCAGGATGAGCAGCAGATATGGCACTCCCGGGGACATTTTCTGACGTTTGGGACCCAGCCTCTTGAGCTTACTTTACAAATTGTGTTTGATACTTTACAACCTCTGAAACTCAGGTTTCTGTTCCATCCAGGAGCACTGTAGAAACACCAAGGGCCAGAGACTGAGCACAACACACACACGCACACACTACACAAGGGAGCAGCCGTCGTGCTGCCCACCCGTCCATCTGTGGACTGGCCTGGTGTGGCTCCATCCCAGGCCGGGTGCTGCCCCGAAGAGCTGTGGCTCCAGGCATGCCGGGGCTGGCTCACACCAACTCTCACATCTCCTCCCAACCCCACATTCCCAGACATTCCACTGGTTAGTCTGAACTTGGCCACAGTGGGAGTATTTACACCATGGTCATCAGCAAATGCTATAAATTAGGTCCTGCTCCTCCCTCCAAAAGCCAGTTGTTCTACATTATTGGCACCCCACTGCCTGCCTCCCAGCAGCTGGTGGTCTGGGCTGGGGGATTCCTCTAAAGTATGGTCCATGGACCAGCAGCATCCACTGGCATCACTTAGGAGCTTGTCAGAAATGCAGAATCCTGCCCTCCCCCACAGTTCTCCAAATCAGAATCTCTAGGGGCGGGGCCAGCAGTCTGTAGTTTATCAAGAAGCTTCGGTGGGCAAAGTCTGAGATGCAACGGCCTAAGCACCAGAGAGGCGCAGAAGGGGCTTTGAGGAAAAGCGTCATTGTCTCACTGCCTAGTCAGGTGTCTTCTGACTGCCCCTCTTTATGGGTTAAATATCATACAGAGAAAATTTAGGGGAAAAGAAATCCACATTTCCATGAGCCACATCAGTGTTCTCATTCTTCCATGTTTCTTCCATGATTTGAGCACATTTATATAAAAGTCAACAGCAGGTGCACTCATTTTCCACATGTTGGTATACAACACATTTGCATCCCAATTTCTTCCTGAACAACCACGGCCTTAGACTTTGACTTGGTCTCCAAGGCCTGCTGACTATCAAGCACAGATTTTGTGCAGTTCCTTCAGCTGCCTTTCCTTTGTTCTAGCGTCGGGTGCTGGCACCTGGAATGTAATCTTCAGAATTAACATTCCTTGTGCCGCCTGGCCCACAGAGCAGGAAGGAAGCCTCATGGGAAGGAGCACGGACCCCTAATCCTTTTTATTCTGGGAAGTATTTTGGCGCAGCCTGGCTCTGCGGTTTATAAACAAGCTCTTTGCTGGCTGGCGGGGGGCTGGGTGGTGGAAGCCAGGGCTCTGTGTAGAGGGAAGTTAGACGCCCCTCTGGAGCCTTTCATGATGCGGTTGGTTACCTGTCAGGTACAGAACGGGAGTGTAAACAGAAATCACTTATTGTAGGTGACACCGTTGGGCAGTGAAAGGCTTGGGAAAACCACCAGCACCCCTGCCTCACGAACTCTGCGGCTTTTCATAACAGACCTGGCTTCTTCATGCAACAAATATTCATTGGGTGCCTCCTCTGACCGCACCACTTCACAGAGACGGGGCTAGTGGGCGACAGAAACTCTAGAACAAAGTGCAGGCCTTCTGCCCAGGTGCTGGAAGTGCCCCAGGCTAACAGTGGCATCCCAGGTGGAGGAATAGCTTGGGCAAAGTGTGGAGGTAGAGAGTGGTCATTCACTAATGGACAGTTGTTCAGAACAGTTGGCAGGGAGGGGGGCTGCAGGAAGATCAGTGACAGGAAATGAGGTGGAAACAGGGGCAGGTGTTAGGTGGTCAAGTCCTTACCAAGCCAGGCTAAGCTGTTTGGTCTTTGTTCTGTAGACACTTATGACTGAGAGGACGCCACCCACCTAACCTACATCTGTCCATCCTGGACCCATCCATCTGTCCATCCATGGACCCATGGAGTCCGTCCCTCCACCCACCCACCAATCCATCCTCTCCCCAGTGTCCATTTGCTGGTCAACCATCATCCATCCATCTACCTTTCCAACCATCATCCATCCATCTACCTTTCCACCTATCAGCTTAAGTATACTCTGTACCAGGCACAAGATTTCTTCTTTCTTTTCCTGGGTCTTGAAGGTCTTGCCGTGTCCCTAGCAATTTATATATACAGTTGACCCTTGAACAACACTGGGTTTGAACTGCATGGGTCCACTTATATGCAGACTTTTTTCAGTAGTAAGTACTACAATACTATACAATCCCCAGTGGGCTGAACCGCAGATATGGAGGAACTGTGGATGCGGAGCGCCAACTGTTAGTCATGCGAATTTTCAGGGATTTTCAACAGCGTGCAGGATGGACGCCCTTCACCTCCATGTTGTTCGAGTGTCAATTATATTCCACCTCAGAACTACCCCACCTTACCAGTGTCCACCTGCAGACTACTCAGGTAATGCTGTTGTTAGAAATAAGGAATTAAATAGTCACGTGACAGCAAGGCTCACCTGGCCTCATGTTTGGGAAATGTGTAGCAGGATAAAGGTATCGTGGGTAGGTGTGCTGAATGCCGAATGATGTGGAAATCTCATCCTGACAAATAATTCTCACGAAAGTCAGTTATGAAGCTGTTGGAGCATATGGGAATACACGTACTTCACATACTTATGAGATATATATATATATATATATATATATATATGTGCCTTTCAAATTAAAAAAAGGAGTCAGAGGATTAAGAATGCACTATTTTTTTTAAAAAACTGTACATTCATCTTCTGTCAAGTTTTTTTTTTTGAGTTGGGAGGGGTGGGTGAGAGTGAGGGAGTAGTGTTTTATGTTGGTCTTCTTGAACAGGTTAAACCTAGTAAATACTTTGGTCTAACATCTTTCATTGTCCTCTGCGGTGAAAAAAACCACTCATGCTGAGTATAGAAGACACCACAACACACACACACACACACACACACACACACACACACACACACAGCCAAAGATAACTATTGTTTTATTCTCTTTGGTATGTTTTTGTTCATTCTCTTTTCTCTGCATACTTTAAAACATAATTGAGATCATCCATTTTATACAGCTTTGAATCTGACTTCCCTCCCTCCATTTAATGTATAACATGAAAAGATGCTCAAATACATTTTTTGAAAAACCTTCTTAATGGCTTCCAAGAGCACCACCACGTGCATGTTCCATAATTGATGGAACCAATCCCCTTTAGCTGAGGGCTTAGGAGGTTTCCCATGCCTGGCTCTTATTAAAAGATGGAGGCTATCCTTCTACTGTCTACTTTCTGTCAGAACTATTTTCTTTATGTAGAATGCTAGAAATAGAAAAACTCAGAAAAAAATTTTTTTAATGCTGAGACTTCAATCTCTATTGCCACCTTGCCTTCCAAAAAGGCACTTGACCCTCACTGAGGTTCTCTGGCATGTCACAGAAGGCGTCTCCAGCTCCCTGGAAGGTATGCGAATGCTGTGTGGGTGCGTTGCTGTCTAGTGAGCGCACTGTGACGCTTCAGAGGAAAAATTTGTAAAAAACCAAAACAAACGAACAACACTGCAATAGAGTGATTAGCCTTCCTGCCTACTGTGGTCCCAAACCCAAATCAATCTTGTGATAAAAAATTTAAAGAAATAGCTCAAAATCCTTTTATCCTGAGTTTCAAATCATGCTGCCAGGAATGTTTCTGATCTGAAAGTTGTATAATGAGTTTCTATTGAACAAGACGATTTCCTGCTGTCAGACCCCTGCCATCTCTTCTCCCGAGGGAGGAAAACAGTGTACCCCCCACCCCGTGCCTCCTACTGCTCACAGAGCCGCAGCCTGACCAACAACGGTGACAAGGGCGTGCTGGGGGGCTTGGCCGCCCCGGGGATGGGGTCGGGGCTGCAGAGGGCTCGAGAAGGCGCTCTGGATAAGAGCTTCAGCTGTGGACTGAGATGTCCTAGGTCCGATTCCCGCCTTTGTGACTCTGGGCAAATCACTTCGTTCTCTGAGCCTCAGTTTACTGGCAGGCAATATGGGGCTAACCCCAGCGCGCACCCCCAGGCCACTCGGCACAGAAGGCGACCCCGCGGGGTCTTGAGGGGACTGCGCAGCCCGGGCGCCGGCACTCACCTCCGCCGTACATCTGGCACAGGTAGGGGAAGCGCCACACGTTGCCCAGGCCCACGGCGTACGAGATGCAGGCGAACACGAACTGCAGCGGGGTGGCCCACAGCGGCCGCGCTCCGTCCATGGCCCCGGAGCACGGCGCGCGGCGCGCTCGGTGCGCGGCCGCCAGGAGCGCCGTCTCGCCCGGCTCGACCTGGGGATGGCCCCGCGCCTCTGCCGCGGCGGCTCGCCCGCTTTTTAATTGCTAATCTCATTAACGGCGCTCGCGTCGGAGGAGCGAGGCTGGTAAATGGATGACGGCGAGCCCCACCCCGCCGCCGGGCCGCCGCGGCCGGGAAGGCACCCGAGATTGCGCCGTACAGGATGGCGCCCGGGCCCCTCCAGCTCGACGTGGGGTCTGGTGCTTCGGCTGTGGAGCTCCTGGGAGTGGCTAGGTTCCCTCCAGCACCTACCCAGCATTTACAGAGTGTCTACTGTGTGCCAGGCTTTGTCTGGGGACAGGGCTGTGAACACCACAAACATCCCCAGCCCTCCCAGAGCTGACATTCTGGTAAAGGGAACTGCTTAAATGAACTGGATGAAATAGCCCATTTTCAACTATTTTTGACCTACAGAAAGGATAATTCCATATGGTTTACCCTAGTCCATATTTAAGACAGAGAGAGGCAAGGAAGGCAACTAAGGCAAAGGGGTTAGCAGTTCTGGGGGCGGGGGGGGGGGTAGGCTGGGGTGGTCAAGGAGGGCTTCCCAGAGGAGGGGACTTACATTTGCCCAGAGACCAGAAGGAAGCAAGGGACTCCCCCCACCTCTCCAGCGGAAGAGAAGTGATCCAGGCAGCCATCTCCTTCCGTTCACAGACAGGTTGTGTGTGCCTACTGTGTGCAGGGCCGGGAGTCTGGCTCTGTAGTGCAGGATGGGGCCAGGAATCAGGTTTCGAACAACCACTGTGGGAGATTCTACTCCTGGGGCCAGAGATTCTGGTTCACTAGGCTTGAGCAGGTGGGGGCTAAGAAACCTCATAGTTCTACCAGTCTCTCAGGTGATTTGGTTTAAGGAGGTCGCTAGAAACGACTAAGTCAGGCGCTTTGGGAGTGAAGCAGGATCTGGCTTTGAATCTCAGTTCTGCCACCAACTTGGCTATGTGACCTTGTACAAGTCATTTAACCTCTCTGAGCCTCTGTTTCCTTATCTATAATGGGAACAAATATTTTCCCCTTCCATGAGTTCATGTGAGAATTAATTGAGAATTTAGCTTACTATCAGGCACATACTAAGTGCTCCGCAAAGAAGTCATTACTACAGGCTGAATGAATAACACACTAATGACATACTTTCAACAGTGCACCTGGTACAGAGTAAGAGCTAAGAAAATACTTGATAAATAAGTAAAATTAAAAGGAGGTGAAAAGCTGAGCTGCCAGTGGGAATCTTAGTTGATGCCAAAATGAAATCACCACTGTGGCTCAACCACTGGTTGGACTGTCCCAGGGGTTCCTGCCTGGCTAGCGGCACAGGAGAAAGCGGGGTGTGCTGAGGAAGATAGGGGCTCCTCAGACATACCACCTGTCCTCGACCTTCCTACCTCCAACAAGCAAAGGAGAAAAAGTTCTCAATGCAGCAGGGGAGACGATTTTGATTTTTAGACTTCGAATTCTAGGGAGTGTTTTTTTTTACCCCTCACCTCCTCCCCAGAGGAACCCACTACCCTGGTTTCTATCCCAGAGGTCAGTTTCAGCTGCTCTGACCTCTACAAAACTGAACTCAGCAGTATGTGCTCTTTGCTGCCTGGCTTCCTCGGTGGGATTTACTCACATTCTGGTGTGCAGTGTGTGATGTCCTTTATCCCTGCCCTCTAGGGTTCTGGGGTATGAACATATTCGAGTCCATGGCTGAGGGACGTTTGTGTTGTCTCCAGTTTGGGACTGTGATGAATAAAGCGTTACTGAACATCCTAGTACGTGTCCTTAGGTGCGTGCATCCACTCATTGCTGGGAACTCCGGGCCATCAGGTAGGTATGTGTGCACCTTTAGTAGACATTGCCAAACTGTTTCCAGAGAGGTAGTACCAGTTTACACTCCCGAGAGTTTCAGGTGCTGTGCATCCTCACCAACACTTGTCATTGTTTTCAAAGTTCCACCCGGTCTTGTAGGTGTGTAGTGATACTTTGCTGTGGCTATTAATTTCCCTAATGCTAATAAGGCTGCATACCTTTCCACAGGCTGATTGGGTCATTTGCATATCCTCTTTCATGGAGTGCCTGTTCAAGTCTTTTGCCAGCTTTTAAATGGCTTGTCTGTATAGTTCTTTATATATTCTGAATATGGGTTCTTTGTCAGTTTTATGTATTACAGATTTCTTCTCTCAGTCTGTGAGTTGCCTTTTTATTTTATCAGTAGTGTCTTTTGATGAACAGACGTTCTTAATTTTAATAAAGTCCAAATTTACCAATCTTTCACCTTAGTCTTCTCCTTTAGTTTTTTTTTTAATGTCATTTTAAGAGACCCCTCCCTTACCAACTCCAAGGTCATGATGATATTCCTGATAATTAAAATTTGTGGCAAAATAAGTCTCAGAGACCCACAGAGAGGGCTGCCTTTTAATGCTGTCGAATAGTAAAGAAGGCATGTTGCTGCCTCTAGCCATCCGCCTGGCATGCTCTTGTTCTCATAAATGACTTTTCCCTAGACAGTACCTGGCTATGTGGCCGCATTTCAGACACTGGGCACCTTGGAGAGATGCCCAGCCTGTTACCTGGAAGAGGAGGTGGCTTGGCGTTTGTTGGTTTGACATAAGCAAGGCCCCTCTTCGATTCCCTCCCCCAGGGATCAGGCCAGCACCTCTGTCCAGTCACACTGGCAGACTCCCTGGGAGCCTGTTCATGCTGTGAGGCCCTGGGTAGGGCTGTGGGTAGCACAAGGAGGCATCCCTGTAACAGGACTAAGTAACACCTCAGGCCTCCTGGTAACATCCCCACACTTTCCTGAATCCCATCTGACAAGACTCTAACCTGACAAGACCCATTGTGCTGCTGTGGCTGCTAGGAGAGGACAGAACAGGCCTGGGTGGGTGTGCTTGCCCAGGGAGCCAGCAAAGCAGGGGGGTGGACGTTAGTGGTGGTGGGCTGGCAGATGGCTAACAACTGGCTCTCTGCGGCAAGAGCTCTGATATGTAGGTTTACCAATTTCTATGGTGTAAATATTCCCACCACAGCCGATTCCAAGCTACCAACATGGTGTCACTGAACATGGAGTTGGGAGAGAAGTGCAGTAGCTCACCGTTAAACAGAACGTCCACCACACATATGCAATGATACAGATAACCTCAAGAACAGAGCTAATAGTGTAGAAAATAATTAGGAAGTGGTGGGCTTTGAGTATTGACTACCTCTGTTTTAAATAATTTGTTAGTTCATATAACTTAATTTTTAATAATGGCTGTGTTTACGGGACTTCCCTGGTGGCACAGTGGTTAAGAATCCGCCTGCCAATGCAGGGGATGCGGGTTCGGGCCCTGGTCTGGGAAGATCCCATATGCCGCGGAGCAACTAAGACCGTGCGACATAACTACTGAGCCTGTGCTCTAGAGCCCACGAGCCACAACTACTGAGCTCTCGTGCTGCAGCTACTGAAGCCCATGTGCCTGGAGCTCATGCTCTGCAACGAGAAGCCACTGCAGTGAGATGCCCGCACACCCCAACGAAGAGTAGGCCCCCGCTCGCCACAACTAGAGAAAGCCTGCGCACAGCAACGAAAACACAATGCAGCCAAAAATAAAATAAATAAAAATTTTAAAAAAACACGAAAAAGAAAAGAATTCTTAAAAAAAAAAAAAAAGGCTGTGTTTAGCAATCAAGTCACAAAATTCCTGAAAATGTACCAGGTGGCACTCACCAGCCTGTAGGTGCTGGCCCAGCACTCTACAGGGACCCAGGGCTGGGGAAGCAACTTCTGTGTGGCAGGGGCGAGGGGAGCGAGTTCAGCTCTCAGTGGTCAGGGGCCCAAGGGCAGCAGGGTTTTCGGCTTAGCTAAGCCCCACCCCAAGTGCTCCCCGGGGGCCTCCACTAGCAGTGAGGAAGAAATCTTCCTGCGGACCGGCCTGTCTAGTCTCACTGTGCCACGTCACGCAGGACGCACTCCCTGAAGGATAGGCCAGCCTGCCCGAGTCATCTAATTTAGGGAAGAGGGTGGAGAAAGTGGGGATGGCCCCGACTCGGCTGTGTGGGTGTGGGTCGTGGCCCCGCGCCAGCGTTCCAGTTTCTCACCCACCAGCTATCGCCACACAGCTTTCAGTACGTGCTCACCCTAGTGATCCTGCTGTTACTTAATCCCCTTTCAGTGGCTCGCAGTTCCCCACAAGATAAAGTCCAAACTCCTCAGCCTGGTTTGGAAGGCTCTAGGAATTTTAAAAAATTGGGCCCTGAGGAATTTGACCCTTGCTTACCTAGGTTCCAGGAGAAGCTAGACTTTTCACCTCCCGGAAAATGCTGTGCATTTTTATACTTCTGGGCAGTTCCCTCAGCCAGGAACACCTTCTCCCTTCTTCACCCAGGAAAAGCCTGTCCATTCTTCTCAACCCAGATGGAATATTACCCTGTTTAAGAAGCCCCAGCACCTCTATCCCCAGCCAGAATATATCACTCCCTCTCCCCTGCCCTCAAGCCTGGGTGTACATCTGACTTCTAACACTTTCAGTGCTGCCTTGTCAGGAAAAGTGTAAGATACATGTCCCCTCTGGGCTGTGGCTGGTATCACGTCTAAGTCATCCTTTTTTCCCTAGTGCCAGGCGCACGGTTGAGTCTAACTGAAGTTAGCTGATAAAGGAGAAGCCTGCTGCAGAATCTGAGCACTTCAGTATAAATTCCATAGCATCCAAGACCCCGAGACGTCCATGTTGCAGAAGGTTTCTTCAGACATTTCAAGTCTTTATTGCCCACCTACTACTGTGTGCCAGGAGCCAGCTTGGGGACTTGAGGTAAAACCTCTGAACAGGGCCCTCCCTTCCCTGCTCTCCAAGGCACCTGCTCACTCTCCCACGGGGAGCACAGAGACACACACAGTGCAAATAGGCGTGTGGAAGCCACCAGGAAGAGGTTCTGCAGAAGAACACTGAAGCTGCTGTGGGGACTGGTCTAGCTCAGGTGGTGAAGATGAGGGCCCTCCCAAGAGCCTGGGGGAGCCCCTGCTCCGGGGCTGAGTGTGTGCACATATGTATGTGCATGTATTTGTGTGTGCCTGCATGTGTACATATGTGGGTGCATACATCTCTGTGTGTGTGTGTGTGTGTGTGTGTGTGTGTGTGTGTGTGGTGCTGAGGAGACAGTGAAACTGAGCAGGACCCTCTGAGGCCTTCCTGGGTACAGAAGTTCCTCTGTGTCCCCGTTTCTTGTTTGTAGAAAAAGGCTTTGGTCTCCTAGGCCTTCCCTGAGTTCCAAAGAGCAGACTTAAGCAATTACTAATTAGGGAAGTGAGGGCATGCAGAAACAAAGAGAAAGCAAAGGGTTCCATAGGAAAACCAATTAGTTCAGTGATAAAACAGTCTCAGTTTCCCCTCAAGAGACACACATAACAGTCTGACGCACATCTTTGAGTTTTCATGCAGAAACTAAGACACCCGCCCAGGTGGAGGACTACAAGCTGACTCCAAGATCCCAGACTGGGACCAGAGGGAGGGTTGATAATTAAGATTCCTGAAACACCAACCTGTTACCTCAACACCAACCAATCAGAAGAAAGTCTTGCACCCTGCAGCCCTCACCCCAAACACTGCCTTTAGAAACCCTTCCCTGAAAGCCATCGGGGAGTTAGGGTCTTTTGAGCACGAGCTGCCTGTTCTCCTTGCTTGGTGCTCTGCAAATAAATGCTGTACTTTCCTTCACCACAACCTGGTGTCAGTAGATTGGGTTTGCTGTGCAGCAGGTGAGCAGACCCAAGTTCAGTTCAGTTAAAGTTTTGGCAACCATGAAACGACAGCTGTCCCAAGTGGGCATCTTGCCCATGGCACATTGTCCCCTGGCTGGTGGTGACACTCAGATTCTGTCCAGCAGCTGCCTGAGCACCTTCGTCTCAGGGGCAAACCCTAGAACTTGCTGCTGACCAGGCGCTGCTGACCCATGGTGCCTTTGGTTCTATGGTGAAGGAAACAAGGCTCTGGTCCTGGTCTCTCAGACACCTCTGGCAAGTGCCAGAACCTTGTGTGGGACATCAGGATAGTCTTCCCTACTGGGTTGCGTTGATTGGAATATCCCTTTTTTGGGAGGGAAAGGCATAGGACTTGATCATCTGGTTTTGGGTGGAGCACTGCTTTAATTGGATTTTCCATTCTGGGTTGAGGAGTTCCTTGGCCATCAGGCACCACCTGAGTGGTAATTGGGAAACTCCCTGTTAGACCAAGGCTTGCCTGCGCCCCCATCTGGAATGGCAAGTAGGAAACCTTCCATTCTTGTGCTAGGGAACTGCAACCCTGAGAGGCCATCAGATACTGATCTGCCTGTTTCTAGTAATACCAGCCGTGTGAAAGAATAATGGGAATCCATAACTCTGTTCCACCTTGTAGTCCCATATGTGGTGCTCCAAGGACAATGGTGCTTCAAGGACAAAGGACAACCCTGCCTGAAAAAGTGTCAGCATCACACCCCCTACCAGACTCTTAATCGCCCTCCCCACCATGTTGCGATGGTTATGAAATTCCTGAGCCCACCTGGGTGACACCCACCTGGGTAACGGGACCCGTCCCAAATAAGGAAAGGCATCTGCCCTGTCCTACTCCCACCCTATAGAAGGAAGGTATATGTGCCTCGACCAATCAGCAAACGAAATTTTCACTTGGACCATTCCTTTGTTTTCTGGCTATAAAAACTGATCAATAGCACATGTTCAGTCTTGACTCTCCCAGACTACTAGGAAGTCTGCCCGCTGTTCTGGCAGCAACCCTTCCCTCTAATAAATTCTATCTTCTTTACATTCTGCCTTATGTCTGGAAATTCTTTTCCAACCTGCATTCAGACCACAACACCCTAGGGTGTATTTTGCAAAACTGGGAGATCTTCAGCTATGCTCCCATGAAGGAAAAAATGATATTTTATTGTAATACTGCTTGGCCTCAGTACTCCCTGGGATCTGGAGAACAATGGCCCCTCAGTGGTGCTTTAGATTATAACACCATCTTTCAATTAGAACTGTTTGGTAAAAGGGAAGGAAAATGGGATGAAATTGCTTATGTATAGACTTTTATGATATTCTATCAATGTAAGCCTTTTGGAATTGGTTTGGCTTTTATCTTGGGTGTGTGCATGAGTGTCTTGGTACATTATGTCCAAATCCTGTTTTCTCTCCCTGGTTTTGACCCTCATTAAGGGGTCCTGGTTTTGGGGGAAACTCTACCTGTAGGAGAGGAAGAAAGTGAAAGGATTAATCATTCTCAGAGACATTCCTGGTATTGACCCTTGTTAGAGGGCCCTGGTTTTGACCATTTAGAGGGTCCTGGTAACTTGAATGTGGTCTAGACAGTCCTAGAAACTGATAGTTTAAATTTGGTCTGGAGTCTGATTCAGAGCAGGTAAGTTCATCTGGAAGTGTGAAGGTGAGTGAACGATAGGTATTATTGTCTATTACTGTGGTTTGTTTAGACTGAACTGGCTATTTGAGAACTGAAGGAAACCACCATGAAAATGGCCAAAATGGGCTCTTTTGACATTCCAAAACTGGTTTTTGCATATGCAGTTAGAAGATGCTGGTTTTCTACGAGGAACTTATTTTTTTCTCCAGGTGCCTTTGAGATGTAAATGTTCTACCAGGGCTCTCAGGAACTCATCTTATCTGACCCTCTCCTATTCCTAAGACTGAAAAAAAAAAAAGGGGGGGTGGGGGAAGAGGTCTTTTAATTCAAGCAGGAAAACTATGAGATATCTGTGTCCACGTGGATATATGTATGTCTGTGTATATTATAGATATGATGTCTTTACCTCCAGGTGGTATTATCAAAATTAATTTGTAAATTAGCTCTATTTAACTGGTTTAAAGGAAATTTAAGTGCTTATATAAATTCTTGGAAATATAAAGGAAACTGATCAGAATGAATTTCAGGTTCACATGATCTGGGAAATATTCAATATTGAATTAATATCTGGTATTAAAGTTAGTGTAGGCTTGTTGGTTTAATTGGTGAGGATGTCTTTGACATCATCAATATTGAGTATGGTAGTTTTATTGTACCTAGTCTAAATGTATCATTAATTACCATAAATATAAATGGATTAAATGGACCAGGTGAAAGAGACTATAAGACCAGAATAAAAAAATTCACACATACACTTACATGCCATTTACAAGAGAAAAATCAAACAAGATCACAGAAATATTTACAGTAAAATGATAAAAAGGATATAGCAGGATAACGTTATCCAAAAGAAAGCTAAGAGGAGCTGTATTACATCAGACAAAATAGACTTTAAACCAAAGAGTGTTATTAGTGATAGAAAGAACATCTATCACTAGAAAGATGTAACATTCTGAAAGTTGAATACAATTAGTAAAATAGCTTCAAAAACCAGGAAGCAAAGAGTGATAGACTGACTACAAGGAGAAACTGACGTATCTGCTATCATGATGGAGATTTCTGCACTCCTCTCTCCATTGTTGGTAAAGCAGAAAATAAAAAGTAAAGAACAAGGAATGGAAAATGATATAGATTATTAGAGTAAGAGCCAAATGGAACTTTTAGAAATGAAAAATAACTGAAATTAGAAACCCAATGAATGGGTTTAAAAGTGGATTAGACACAGTTGAGGAGAGATTTGATGAACTCAAAGATATGTCATAAGAAATTTTCTGGAACACTGCACAGAGAGATAAATAGGTAAAAAATATGAAAAGAAGTTAAGATATATAGACAAGCTATGCAGGGCAATAAACGCTTACCTAGAATTCTAGAATGAAAAGAGAAAGAAACTGAGACAGAGCCATACTTAAAGTACTAGGAGCTGAGCATTTTCCACTATGGATTCATGCAGTCCAGTCAATCTTATGCAGGATTAAAAAAAAAAAATCTATCTATCTATCTCAAGATGCATCAGGATGAGGCTACAGAACATCACGGTGAGCGCTCAATCCACGACACAGGTCTCACTGCAGAGGATTGTTTCATTTTGGGGATTTTGAAAAAAATAGAAAGGTAGAACTTAGGGCCTGGACAAGCAGAATAGCATACAATTTACAAGAGTGATAAGAATTCAAATGTTCTACAGAGGTGAATAACTTTAGACTCTGTGATGGTATGCAAAGTGAACATTTCAGGGAGCTGATACCAAATGCTTTTTATAGCTCTCCAGGATCTAATCAGTGTTCATATATTGCATTTGGTTGTTATGAATAGAGTTGCTTTTAGGACAGTTTTCCTACCTTTTAAATTTCATGATAATTGACTTTCTGAAGAGACCAGGCTAATTGTTTAAATTGCAGAATGTCCTACATTCAGGATTTCCCTGATTGTTTCATTGGGGGCCATTTAACACTGTTTTTTCCTCCTTATAACTTGCAGAGGACATGTTCAATTTAGTCTTTATATGGCATGTGTGATATATACTATAGCACTGTAAATGCACTTAGGCAATTAATTGTATTTGTTACTGACAGACTTTGGGAAAAAAATGAGTATGTAACCTGAGTTTGCGATTTACGTTCACAAAATGAGAGACAGTACTGACATTCTCCACTAAATTTAGACTATCTGGCACATCTAAGTGAGGCAGAATGCCCCTAGGATGGCGAAGAATCACTGGCTAGGACTGAAGTCCGGTGACCGCACAGAGCTGGGACTGGGGTGGCAGCTGCAGGCTGTGGCTCTGCTTCTAGGGCTGCTTCTGCTGTGAGATATGAAAAAACTAATGGGACACAGATTACTTTGATGGCAGATTTAAAAATGAGAGAAAAGAAAATGAGAAGTCTAAGCCTTGAAAGCAAAGAAGACTTAACCTAAAATGATAGGGAAATCATAGCATAAGCGTGTTTTTTTTTTTGCGGTACGCGGGCCTCTCACTGTTGTGGCCTCTCCCGTTGCGGAGCACAGGCTCCGGACGCGCAGGCTCAGTGGCTATGGCTCACGGGCCCAGCCGCTCCGTGGCATGTGGGATCCTCCCGGACCGGGACACGAACCTGTGTCCCCTGCATCGACAGGCGGACTCTCAACCACTGCGCCACCAGGGAAGCGATAGCATAACTGTTTGAATTTGTATACTTTACTATTACTTACTGGTAAAAACTCAGGGCTTTGTGAGACTCAGAGTAAGGTTAAAGAAAATAATAAATTTAATATGTTGTGTCCTTTTGTCCACATGCCCACTTCCAAAGGACAGCTGTTTCAAGAAAGCAACCTGAAAGGCTTTTCTGTAAACGGATCCTTCTGTTGTCTGAAGGAACTCATTCGGGTAAAGAGCACCAAGTAGGCATTGTTTAGAAAGGCCCAAATGGAACAAACAGGGATTTTTCAGGTCAGAGGGAACAGATGCAGAAACAAGCTTATTTGGAAAACATTGTGGCTTCTCACCACGACCACTCAGCTGATCACCTGCGTTAGTAAGATCCAGCCACATACTATGAAAACACCGGCCCGAGAGCAGCGATGAACCATTCCGTACTTTGTGTTGGTGTTGGCTAAATTTATTTCTTCACCTCAAATATTTTTGCTGGGAACAAGCAATCAAGACCAACTAGAAGGCATAATCTGGTGGAGAAAAACAGAGCCCTGTGAAAATATCTTCAAGGGTCAGAGGACGCCTGGGGCCACGCTGTCTCAATTAGTGACCCCCAAAGGAGTTTCACTGTGTCCTGCTGTGCTGTTTTGTGCCTGTTCTCTCATTTCATAACAGGAGAAGCCCTATGAATCTCACTCTGCCAGAAAACGCACATGCTTCGTTTCACAAGCTCAATAGCTCAAATTACACTGGATTTCTTTCACCTGTCGATATGCAAAATGTGGTCTCTGGCCCAGAATGGGCACCACTGGGGAGCCTGTGAGAAATGCAGACTCTTGGGCCCCTCTCCAGGCCTCCTAAGTCAGAACCTATGTTTTAGCAAGACCCCCAGGGGATCTGTAGGAAGGTTAAAGTTTCAGGAGCATGCTGGTTCTTCAACCTGGTTTCACGGCGGGATCCTCTATGCAGATTCAAAGCACAGATGCAGGATGCCAAGTGAGTGTTCGTTTAGAAGTCGCGTGGCATTTTCCACCTTTCAAATTTCTTCTCTAAAATATACTGAGTCAACAGAAAAAAGATCTTAAAGATAATTTTGTTGTATATGCAAACAAAAATTTCTCCTCCTGAACTTGAGGAGCTCGAAATCTTTTCCCTGCTTACCAAGGTGCCACATTGCCTGGATATAGTTCAAGGCCCTTGGGGAGGGATTTTGCTACATGGATTCCCTGCTGTATCACAGGGAGTGACACACTTCCCAAATTTCTGACTTTCTGTTTTCCATTTCCCAACATACAACCTACCCAGAATTACATTTTATCACGGTCTGTCATGTTTTGTTTTCATTTATTCAGTACTTTAAAATTCCGACTATATAGGATACCTACAGGAAAGTACATTCACATGTGTGTAATGTAGCAAATAATTGTTAGTGCCCATGTAGCCACCACATAAATGAAGAAATAATGTCTACTGCTCAAGAGCGCTCTCCACCCCTCCTCTCTGCAGTTCTCCAACGCCCCACCTGCCCAGAGATTACCACTATTCTGTTTCTTAGCTTTTCTTTATGATTTTACTATCTATCCCTAAAAAATGTAGCTTGGTTTTGCCTGGTTTTGAACTTTATGGAAATGGAATCCTAATGTATTTTTCTGTTTTACTTCTGTTGTTTAACATCCTGTCTGTGGGACACATCCATGTTGTATGTAGCTGTCACTTGTGTATTTTCATTGCTGTAGACAATTTTATGATTATAGCACATGGGAATTTTCAGTAGAACACTGTGTAATTCAGTCTATTTTTTTTTTTTTTTTTGGCTGTGTTGGGTCTTCATTGCTGCACGCAGGCTTTCTCTAGTTGCGGCGAGTGGGGGCTACTCCTCATTGCGGTGCGTGGGCTTCTCATTGCAGTGGCTTCTCTTGTTGCGGAGCACGGGCTCTGGGTGCGTCGGCTTCAGTAGTTGTGACTCACAGGCTTAGTTGCTCCGCGGCATGGGGGATCTTCCCGGACCAGGGATCAAACCCGTGTCCCCTGCATTTGCAGGTGGATTCGTAATCCCTGTGCCACAAGGAAAGTCCCGATTCAGTCTATTGAACTTTGTTGAGACTTGCCTCACAAGGTATAGTGTGGCCCATCTTTACAAATATTCTCTATGTGGTTAAAGAGAGAGTGGATGCAGCAGTTTGAGGGCAGTGCTTTATTTGTCTATTAGGCCAAATTTACTTTGGTATGGTTCCTATCTTCATATTCTGATTTTTTTTTTCTCTGCTTGCTCTGTCAATCACTGAGAGAAGGGTGTTAGTATCTTCCACTATGATTGTGGATTTGTCTAGTTCTCCTTTTAATTGCATCCATTTTTACTTTATAGATTTTGAAGCTGTTAGGCAATCAAACTTTAAATTGTTATATCTTCCTGGAGAAATAAAACTTTTATCTTATAGAGTGACTCTTTTTTATCTCTAGCAGTGTTAGATTCTCTTTTTATTTGAATAATTTACCTGCAGATTGCTGTGTATTTTTTATGTGCACAATCCTGCCATCTATAGATAATGACTTTTTTTCCCCCTGGACTCATGCTTTGGTTTGAAGCTCCAGCACAACGTTGAATAGAAGTGGGAAGAGCAGGGGACTTTACTGTGTTTCTAAGATCAAAGGGTAAGCATTCCACACATTACTACTCAGTATGGATGTTGAGTTTTATCAAATATAAATCAAATCAGGTCACTCCTCCGCTCCAACCCACAGGTGGCCTCCCCATCTCACTCATCACAAAAGACAAAGTCCCTGCAGTAACCTACAAAGCTCTGTATGACCTGACCCCCTCACTGTTTCTATGCCCTCCTCTCCTACTACTTTGCCTTGTTCAAACTACCCCAGGCACAGTACCAGATTGGTCCTGCCTTGGGGCCTTTGCACTGGCTCTTTTCTCTGCCTGAATGTTATTCTCCCAGATACGACATGACCAATTTCCTTACTTCCTCATATTTTTGCTCAGAAGTCTCCTTCTCATGAGGCCTTAGTGATAATCTCAGCTAAAATGGCAACTGCCACCCCCAGGCTGTTATACCCTCTTTCCTGCTTCATTCTATCTCCTTGGCCCTTATCACTATTTAGCATATAATGTGAGTTTCTCATTTATCAGGTCTGATTCATTAGTTTATTTAGAGGTAATTATTGATTGTCCCTATGTGCAGGGCCCTGTTCTAGGTACTGGGAATGCAGCAGTAAACAAGACAACCCAGACCCCAGGCATACATTCTAGTAGGAAGGAATACAAGAAAACACACTGCTGCTTCTCCATCTCAAGAAAAAAATCCCTCTGCTTGACCCCACTTTCCCTCCTGGCTTCTGTCCTGTTTCTTTCTACTCTATCTTATAGCAAAACTCATCAAGAGATGTCTATACCTACTTTGTCTCAGTCTCTCTCCTCCCATTGCTTCTTACAGTTAACTGTCTTGTCAAGGTCACCAACGATCCCAGACGTGGCTAAATCGAGCGGTCCGTTCTCAGGACTCCTTCCCTTGCCCGCTCAGCTGTTTCTGACCCAGGTGCTCACTCCTTTCTCCTGGGGCACCTTTCCTAGCTTGCTTCCAGGACAGCACTGTCTCCTGGATTCATTGCTCAGTCTCCTCTGCTGATTCTTCCTCTCTCCACGATCTGTGATATTGGGCTTCTCACCTACACTCACCTCTGTATCTTTCTTCTTGCGGTACGTGGGCCTCTCACTGTTGTGGCCTCTCCCGTTGCGGAGCACAGGCTCCGGACGCGCAGGCTCAGCAGCCATGGCTCACAGGCCCAGCCGCTCCGCGGCATGTGGGATCTTCCCGGACTGGGGCACGAACCCGTGTCCCCTGCATCGGCAGGCAGACTCTCAACCACTGCACCACCAGGGAAGCCCTGTATCTTTCTTTATTGTGGTTTAAAAGCCACTTATTCATTTATAACTCCCAACGTTGTATCTTCAGCCCAGACCACACCTCAGATGTTTAGACTTGTATGTCTACCACCTCCACAAATCCCCATTTGGAGGTCTGGGGAGGGAGGTATCTCAAACTTGTCTAAAAGTGAATTTCCAATCTTCGATTCCCAAGACCTGCTCCTCATCCCTGATACCAAGTCTAACCTTTCAGTTGCTCAGACCGAGACCTTTGGAGTCATTCTTGATTCCTCTCTAATCCTCACTTCCAATCTGAGCTGCTGTCCTTTTCGTTTACCTTCAAACTATACATCTGGAATCAAACTCTCCTACACTGCTAGTAGGAGTATAAGCTGTCAAATTGGAAAACTCTGGGGGCAGTACCTGAATATTTGTACATGCTGCTATCGGGCAACGGCACTCCTAGATGTATGTATCTCCACGAGAAGATCCACCCCAGATGTTATGGCAGCATTCTCTGTATTCTCTGTACTAGCCCAGAAGTGGAACAACCCCCAGTGTCCAGCAACAGTAGAATGGATATGTAAATTACGGACTATTCACTGAGGGAACACTATACAGCAATGAGGATGAACAAACAATTGCAACATACAATAACACAGATGAATCTCACAAACAGAATTGAAAGAAGTTGGACACAATATATACTGTATGATTCCACATATATAAAGTTGGAAACCAGCCAAGATGAATCTCAAGTGCTAGAACTCAGGAAAATGGTTACCTCTGCAGGGAGATGGTACCAGAAGGGGGAGCACAGGAAACCTCGGGGGGGCAGACAGAAGTACTATTTTTTTTTTTAAACTTCTGGCTGTGTTGGGTCTTCACTGCTACGTGCAGGCTTTCTCTAGTTGCGGCGAGTGGGGGCTACTCTTTGTTGCGGTGTGTGGGCTTCTAATTGCAGTGGCTTCTCTTGTTGCGGAGCAGGGGCTCTAGGCGTGCGGGCTTCAGTAGTTGCAGCACGGGGGCTCTGTAGTTGTGGTGCGTGGGCTCTAGAGCACAGGCTCAGTAGTTGTGGCGCATGGGCTGAGTTGCTCCGCGGCATGTGGGATCTTCCCAGACCAGGAATCAAACCCATGTCCCCTGCATTGACAGGAGAGGTTCTTAACCACTGTGCCACCAGGGAAGTCCTGGGGGGCAGATAATAAGCGATTCTTCACCCTGCTCCTAAACGAAGTGTTTACATTGTGAAAATTCTATGCACTGTGCACTTATGATTTGTGCATTTTTTTTGAATTTATTTTTTTATACAGCAGGTTCTTATTAGTTATCCATTTTATACATATTAGTGTATACATGTCAATCCCAATCTCCCAATTCATCTCAACACTCCCCACTCGCCACGCCCCCGCTTTCCCATCTTGGTGGCCATACGTGTGTTCTCTACATCTGTGTCTCTATTTCTGTCCTGCAAACTGGTTCATCTGTACCATTTTTTCCACATAGATGTGTTAATATACGGTATTTGTTTTGCTCTTTCTGACTTATTTCACTCTGTATGACAGTCTCTAGGTCCATCCACGTCTCTACAAATGACCCAATTTCGTTCCTTTTCATGGCTGAGTAATATTCCATTGTATATATGTACAACATCTTCTTTATCCATTTGTCTCTCAATGGGCATTTAGGTTGCTTCCATGACCTGTCTATTGTAAACAGTACTACAATGAACATTGGCGTGCATGTGACTTTTTGAATTATGGTTTTCTCTGGGTATATGCCCAGTAGTGGGATAGCAGGGTCATATGGTAATTCTATTTTTAGTTTTTTAAGGAACCTCCATACTGTTCTCCATAGTGGCTGTATCAATTTACATTCCCACCAACCGTGCAAGAGGGTTCCCATTTCTCCACACCCTCTCCAGCATCTGCTGTTTGTAGATTTTCTAATGATGCCCATTCTAACTGGTGTGAGGTGATGCCTCATTGTAGTTTTGATTTGCATTTCTCTAATAATTAGTGATATTGAGCAGCTTTTCATGGGCTTCTTGGCCATATGTATGTCTTCTTTGGAGAAATGTCTATTTAGGTGTTCTGCCCATTTTTTGATTGGGTTCTTTGTTTTTTCAATATTGAGCTGCATGAGCTGTTTATACATTTTGGAGATTAATATTTTGTCCACTGATTTGTTTGCCAATATTTTCTCCCATTTTGAGGGTTGTCTTTTTGTCTTGTTTGTAGTTTCCTTTTCTTTGCAAAAGGTTTTAAGTTTCATTAGGTCCCATTTCTTTATTTTTGTTTTTATTTCCATTACTCTAGGAGGTAGATCAAAAAAGATCTTGCTGTAATTTATGTCAAAGAGTGTTCTTCCTATGTTTTCCTCTAAGAGTTTTATAGTGTCCAGTCTTACATTTAGGTCTCTAATCCATTTTGAGTTTATTTTTGTGTATGGTGTTAGGGAGTGTTCTAGTTTCATTCTTTTACCTGTAGCTGTCCAGTTTTCCCAAAACCACTTATTGAAGACACTGTCTTTTCTCCATTGTATATCCTTGCCTCCTTTGTCATAGGTTAGTTGACCATAGGTTCGTGGGTTTATCTCTGGGCTTTCTATCCTGTTCCATTGATCTATATTTCTGTTTTTGTGACAGTATCATATTGTCTTGATTATTGTAGCTTTGTAGTATAGTCTGAAGTCAGGGAGTCTGATTCCTCCAGCTCTGTTGTTTTCCCTCAAGACTGTTCTGGCTATTTGGGGTCTTTTGTGTCTCCACACAAATTTTAAGATTTTTTGTTCTACTTCTGTAAAAAATGCCATTGGTAATTTGATAGGGATTGCATTGAATCTGTAGATTGCTTTGGGCAGTACAGTCATTTTCACAATGTTGATTCTTCCAATCCAAGAACATGGTATATCTCTCCATCTGTTTATATCATCTTTAATTTCTTTCATCAATGTCTTATCATTTTCTGCATACTGGTCTTTTCTCTCCCTTGGTAGGTTTATTCCTAGGTATATTATTCTTTTTGTTGCAGTGGTAAATGGAGTGTTTCCTTAATTTCTCTTTCAGATTTTTCATCATTAGTGTATAGTAATGCAAGAGATTTCTGTGCATTAATTGTGTATCCTGCAACTTTACCAAATTCATTGATTTGCTCTAGTAGTTTTCTGGTGGCAACTTTACGATTCGCTATGTAGAGCATCGTGTCATCTGCAAACAGTGACAGTTTTACTTCTTCTTTTTCTATTCGGATTCCTTTTACTTCTTTTTCTTCTCTGATTGCCATGACCAGGACTTCCTAAACTATGTTGAATAACAGTGGTGAGAGTGGACATCCTTGTCTTGTTCCTGATCTTAGAGGAAATGCTTTCAGGTTTTCACCACTAAGAATGTTTGCTGTGGGTGTGTCATATATGGCCATTATTATGTTGAGGTAGGTTCCCTCTATGCCCATTTTCTGGAGAGCTTTTATCCTAAATGGGTGTTGAATTTTTCAAAAGCTTTTTCTGTATCTATTGAGATGATCATATGGTTTCTATTCTTCAGTATGGTGTATCACAATGATTGATTTGCATATACTGAAACATCCTTGCATCCCTGGGATAAATCCCACTTGATCATGGTGCATGAACCTTTTAATGTGTTGTTGGATTCTGCTTGCTAGTATTTTGTTGAGGAGTTTTTGCATCTATATTCATCAGTGATTTTGGTCTGTAATTTTCTTTTTTGTAGTAACTTTGTCTGGTTTCGGTATCAGCGTGATGGCGGCCTCATAGAATGAGTTTGGGAGTGTTCCTTCCTCTGCGATTTTTAGAAGAGTTTGATAAGGACGGGTGTTAGCTCTTCTCTAAATGTTTGACAGAATTCACCTGTGAAGCCATCTGGTCCTGGACTTTTGTTTGTTGGAAGATTTTTAATCACAGTTTCAATTTCATTACTTGTGATTGGTGTGTTCATATTTTCTATCTCTTCCTGGTTCAGACTTGGAGGGACAAATTCTTTCTAAGAATTTGTCCATTTCTTCCAGGTTGTCCATTTTTTGGCATAGAGTTGCTTGTAGTAGTCTCTTAGGATGCTTTGTATTTCTGCAACGTCTGTTGTAACTTCTCCTTTTTCATTTCTAATTTTATTGATTTGAGTCCTGTCCCTCTTCTTCTTGATGAGTCTAGCTAATGGTTTATCAATTTTGTTTATCTTCTCAAAGAACCAGCTTTTAGTTTTATTGATCTTTGCTATTGTTTTCTTTGTTTCTATTTCATTTATTTCTGCTCTGATCTTTATGATTTCTTTCCTTCTACTAACTTTGGGTTTTGTTTGTTCTTCTTTCTCTAGTTCCTTTAGGTGTAAGGTTAGATTGTTTATTTGAGATTTTTCTTGTTTCTTGAGGTAGGCTTGTATAGCTATAAACTTCCCTCTTAGGACTGTTTTTGCTGCATCCCACAGGTTTTGGGTCATTGTGTTTTTCTTGTAATTTGTCTCTAGGTATTTTTTGATTTCCTCTTTGATTTCTTCAGTGATCTCTTGGTTATTTAGTAACGTATTATTTAGCCTCCATGTGTTTCTGTTTTTTGTTTTTTTTCCTGCAATTGATTTCTAATCTCATGGCGTTGTGGTCAGAAAAGATGCTTGATACGATTTCAATTTCCTTAAATTTACTGAGGCTTGATTTGTGACCCAAGATGTGATCTATCCTGGAGAATGTTCCGTGTGCACTTGAGAAGAAAGTGTAATCTGCTGTTTTCGGATGGAATGTCCTGTAAACATCGATTAAATCTATCTGGTCTATTGTGTCATTTAAAGCTTGTGTTTCCTTATTAATTTTCTGTTTGGATGATCTGTCCATTGGTGTAAGTGAGGTGTTAAAGTCCCCCATTATTTTTGTGTTACTGTCGATTTCCTCTTTTATAGCTCTTAGCATTTGCCTTATGTATTGAGGTGCTCCTATGTTGGGTGCATATATATTTATAATTGTTATATCTTCTTCTTGGATTGATCCCTTGATCATTATGTAGTGTCCTTCCTTGTCTCTTGTAACCTTCTTTATTTGAAAGTCTATTTTATCTGATCTGAGTATAGCTATTCCAGCTTTCTTTTGATTTCCATTTGCATGGAATATCTTTTTCCAACCCCTCACTTTCCGTCTGTATGTGTCCCTAGGTCTGAAGTGGGTCTCTTATAGACAGCATATATATGGGTCTTGTTTTTGTATCCATTCAGCGAGCCTGTGTCTTTTGGTTGGAGCATTTAATCCATTCACGTTTAAGGTAAATATCGATATGTATGTTCCTGTTACCATTTTCTTCATTGTTATGGGTTTGTTTTTGTAGGTCCTTTTCTTCTCTTGTGTTTCCCACTTAGAAGAAGTTCCTTTAGCATTTGTTGTAGAGCTGGTTTGATGGTGCTGAATTCTCTTACCTTTTGCTTGTCTGTAAAGCTTTTGATTTCTCCGTCGAATCTGAATGAGATTCTTGCTGCATAGAGTAATCTTCGTTGCAGGTGCTTCTCTTTCATCACTTTAAATATATCATGCCACTCCCTTCTGGCTTGTAGAGTTTCTGCTGAGAAATCAGGTGTTAACCTTATGGGAGTTCCCTTGTATGTTATCTGTCGTTTTTCCCTTGCTGCTTTCAATAATTTTTCTTTGTCTTCAATTTTTGTCAATTTGATTACTATGTGTCTTGGCATGTTTCTCCTTGGGTTTATCCTGTATGGGACTCTCTGCACTTCCTGGACTTGGGTGGCTATTTCCTTTCCCATGTTAGGGAAGTGCTCGACTATAATCTCTTCAAATATTTTCTCGGGTCCTTTCTCTCTCTCTTCTCCTTCTGGGACACCTATAAAGCGAATGTTGTTGCAGTTAATGTTGTCCCAGAGGTCTCTTAGGCTGTCTTCATTTCTTTTCATTCTTTTTTCTTTATTCTGTTCTGCAGCAGTGAATTCCACCATTCTGTCTCCCAGGTCACTTATCCGTTCTTCTGCTTCAATTATTCTGCTATCGATTCCTTCTGGCATATTTTTCATTACAGTTATTGTGTTTTTCATCTCTGTTTGTTTGTTCTTTAATTCTTCTAGGTGTTTGTTCTTTAATTCTTCTAGGTGTTTGTTCTTTAATTATTTTATGTGTTTAACATTTCTTGTATCTTTTCGGTCTTTGCATCCATTCTTTTCCTAAGTCCTGGATCATCTTCACTATCATTATTCTGAATTCTTTTTCTGGAAGGTTTCCTATCTCTACTTCATTTAGTTGTTTTTCTGGGGTTTTATCTTGTTCCTTCATCTGGTCTTTTCATCTTGTCTATCTTTTTACGAACATGGTTTTTGTTTCACCTGCTGCAGGATTGTAGTTATTCTTGCTTCTGCTGTCTGCCCTCTGGTGGCTGGAGGCTTGTGCAAGTTTCTGATGGGAGGGACTGTTGGTGGGTAGAGCTGGCTGTTGCTCTGGTGGGTAGAGCTCAGTAAAAGTTTAATCCACTTGTCTGCTGATGTGTGGAGATGGGTTCCCTCCTTGTTGGTTGTTTGGCCTGAGGTGACCCAACAATGGAGACTACCCAGCTCTTTGGTGGGGCTAATGGAAGACTCTGGGAGGGCTCACACCAACGAGTATTTCCCAGAACTTCTGCTGCCAGTGTCCTTGTCCTCACAGTGAGCCACAGCCACCCCCTCCTCTGCAGGAGACCCTCCAACACTAGCAGGTAGGTCTGGTTCAGTCTCCTATGGGAACTGCTCCTTCCCTTGGGCCCCGATGTGCACACTACTTTGTGTGTGCCTTCTAAGAGTGAAGTCTCTGTTTCCCCCAGTCCTGTCGAAATTCTGCAATCAAATCCCGCTAACCTTCAAAGTCTGATTCTCTAGGAATTCCTCCTCCTGTTGTCGGACCCCCAGGTTGGGAAGCCTGATTGGGGGCTCAGAACCTTCACTCCAGTGGGTGGACTTCTGTGGTATAAGTGTTCTCCAGTTTGTGAGTCACCCACCAGCAGTTATGGGATTTGATTTTATTGTGATTGTGCCCCTCCTACCGTCTCATTGTGGATTCTCCTTTGTCTTTCGATGTGGGGTGTCTATTGTGGTAAGTTCCAGTGTCTTTCTGTCGATGACTGTTAAGCAGTTAGTTGTGATTCCGGTGCTCTTGCAAGAAGGAGTCTATGCACTTTTATGTAAGTTTTACTTCAATTTATTTTTTAAAAATTTTAATTTAATTAATTAACTTGTTTATTTATTTTTGGCTGCGTTGTGACTTCATTGCTATGAGTGGTATTTCTCTGGCTGCAGCGAGCGGGGGCTACGCTTCATTGTGGTGTGCAGGCTTCTCACTGCAGTGGCTTCTCTTGTTGCAGAGCACGGGCTCTAGGTGCACGGGCTTTAGGAGTTGCGGTGCATGGGCTCAGTAATTGCGATGTGCAGGCTCTAGGGTGCATGGGTTTCAGTAGTTGTGGTGTGTGGGCTCAGTATTTGTGGTGCATGGGCTTAGCTGCTCCGCTGCATGTGGGATCTTCCCAGACCAGGGATCAAACCCATGTCCCCTGCATTGGCAGGTGGATTCTTTTTTTTTTTTTTTAATTAAAAAAAAGTATTTTATTTATTTTATTTTTGGCTCTGTTGGGTCTTTGTTGCTGCATGTAGGCTTTTCTCTAGTTGCAGCAAGCAGGGGCTACTCTTCGTTGCAGTGCACGGGCTTCTTATTGCGGTGGCTTCTCCTGTTCTGGAGCACAGGCTCTAGGCACGCAGGCTTCAGTACTTGTGGCACGTGGGCTCAGTAGTTGTGGTGCACGGGCTTAGTTGCTACGCGGCATGTGCGATCTTCCTGGACCAGGGCTGAAGCCTGTACCCCTGCATTGGCAGGTGGTGCGGGCGGATTCTTAACCACTGCGCCACCAGGGAAGTCCCAGGGGGCAGATAATAAGCGATTCGTCATCCTGGTCCTACATGAAGTGTTTACTTTGTGAAAATTCTTTGCACTGTGCATTTTTATGTAAGTTTTAGTTCAATTTTAAAAAAATTCCAGACTCAATCACACCCTTACCACCTCTGCTGCTCCTACCTTTGTCTAAGTCATTGGTTCTCACCCGGGTGAATCCTAAAGTGCTCCTGCTCCCAATCTTGCCCAAGGAGAGTCTGTTCTTTTTTTTTTTTTTTTTTTTTTTTGCGGTACGTGGGCCTCTCACTGTTGTGGCCTCCCCCGTTGCGGAGCACAGGCTCCGGACGCGCAGGCTCAGCGGCCATGGCTCACGGGCCCAGCCACTCCGCAGAATGTGGGATCTTCCTGGACCAGGGCATGAACCCGTGTCCCCTGCATCGGCAGGTGGACTCTCAACCACTGTGTCACCAGGGAAGCCCAGTCTATTCTTAATATACCCACAGACTGGTCCTTTTAAATGTCATCAGATTTTATCATTCCAAGGCTCACAACCACAATGTTTCTTTCAGAGTAAAACCTTGAATCTCTCCAGCAGTCCCCCAGGCCAGCATGATCCTGCCCGGCTGCTCTTGCTGACATGATTCAGGCATGTAGCTCCTCGCTGCCTTTCAACACGCCAGGGCCACTCCCACCCAAGGCCTTTCCCCTGGTGTTCCCTCGGTTTGGGATGCTCATCCCCCAGGGCTGACCCCTCACAGCCTTGGCTCAGTGTCGCCTCAGTGAGGCCTACTCTGACCCACCCACTGATCTTGCATCCAGCATCCCTCTGGCACTCTTTGTTTTTTTTGGCTGCACCACGTGGCATGCAGGATCTTAGCTTCCCGACCAGGGTTCGAACCCATGCCCCCTGCAGTGGAAGCACAGATTCTTAACCACTGGACCACCTGGAAAGTCCCCCTCTGACACTCTTAATCCTCCTAATTCTACTCTGTTATTATTACGTTACCACAGCGCATTCTTCTTCTAACATACTGCCAAAACTCATCAAACTGTACCTTAAAATAGGTGTGTGTTATTGTAAACTTTATCTCAAAAAGGTGGTTAAAAATAAGGTGGTTTATTTGTTTAGGATAATGTAATAATTATCTAAGGGAAATACCCACCCTGGACCCTGGAGCAGGTCTAAAGATGTTACATTAGAGTCCAAAAACATGTGGCAAGAATGCATAGTGGTAGGAATGTAAATTGGCACAGCCACTGTGGAAAACAGTATAGAGGTTCCTCAAAAAGCTACAAGTAGGGACTTCCCTGCTGGCGCAGTGGTTGAGAATCCACATGTAGGTGACACGGGTTTGACCCCTGGTCCGGGGAGAGCCCACATGCCACGGAGCAACTAAGCCCGTGTGCCAGAACTACTGAGCCTGTGCCCTAGAGCTTGCGAGCCACAACTACTGAAGCCCACACGCCTAGAGCCTGTGCTCTGCAACAAGAGAAGCCATTGCAATGAGAAGCCTGCGCACCGCAACAAAGAGTAGCCCCTGCTCGCTGCAACTAGAGAAAGCCCGCGTGCAGCAACGGAGACCCAAAGCAGCCAAAAAATAAATAAAATAAAATAAATAAATAAAAAATAAATTAAAATCTTAAAAAAAAGCCCACAAAAGCTAAAAATAGAACTACCATATGGTCCAGTAATTCCACTCCTGGGTATATATCTGGAAAAAACGAAACACTAATTCAAAAAGATACGTGCAGCCCAATGTTCACAGCAGCACTATTTACAATAGCTAAGACATGGAAGCAACCCAAGTTCCCATCACAGATGAATGGAGGAAACCATAAACAAAAAGAAAAGACAACCCACAGAATGGGAGAAAATATCTGCTAACGATGTGACTGACAAGGAATTAATCTCCAAAATTTACAAACAGCTCATGTGGCTCAATATTAAAAAAACAAACAACCCAATCAAAAAATGGGCAGACGACCTAAATAGACATTTCTCCAAAGAAGACATACAGATGGCCAAGAGGCACATGAAAAGATGCTCGACATCACTAATTATTAGAGAAATGCAAATCAAAACTGCAATGAGATATTACCTCATACCAGTCAGAATGGCCATCAACAAAAAGTGTACAAACAATAAATGCTGGAGAGGGTATGGAGAAAAGGGAACCCTCCTACACTGTTGATGGGAATGTAAACTGGTACAGCCACTATGGAGAACAGTATGGAGGTTCCTTAAAAAAACTAAAAAAACCCAAAAAGTTACCATATGATCTGGCAATCCCACTCCTGGGGATATATCCAGATAAAACCATGGTTCGAAAGGATACATGCACCCCAATGTTCATTGCAGCACTGTTTACAATAGCCAAGACATGGAAGCAACCTAAATGTACATCGACAGATGAATGGATAAAGAAGATGTGGTACATATATACAATGGAATACTACTCAGGCATAAAAAAGAATGAAATAATGCCATTTGCAGAAACATGGATGGACCTGGAGATTATCATACTAAGTGAAGTAAGTCAGACAGAGAAAGACAAGTATCATATGATACCACTTATATGCAGAATCTAAAAGAAATGATACAAATGACTTATTTATAATACAGAAACAGACTCACAGACAGAGAACAAACTTATGGTTACCAAGGTGGGGGAAGGATGGCGGGGTGGGTAGATTGGGAGGTTGGGATTGACGTATACACACTGCTATATTTAAAATAGATAACCAGGGACTTCCCTGGTGGTCCAGTGGGTAAGACTCCACGCTCCCAATGCAGGGCCTGGGTTTGATTCGTGGTCGTGGAACTAGATCCCTCATGCATGCCACAACTAAGAGTTCACATGCCGCAACTAAGAGTCCACATGCTGCAACTAAGTCCGCATGCCACAACTAAGAAGTCCGCATGCTGCAACTAAAGATCCTGTGTGCTGCAACAAAGACCCGGCACAGCCAAAATAAATACATATTTAAAAAAAAAAAAAAGATAACCAACAAGGACCTACTGTATAGCACAGGGAACTCTGCTCAATATTCTATAATAACCTAAATGGGAAAAGGATTTGAAAAAGAAGAGATACATGTATATATATATAACTGAATCACTTTGCTGTATACCTGAAACTAACACAACATTGTTAATCAACTATACTCCAGTATTTAATAAAAATTAAAGAAACCAGACAAATGGATAAAGAAGATGTGGTGTGTACGTATATATATATATATATATATATATATATATATATATATACACACACACACACAATGAAATATTAGCCATAAAAAAGAATGAAATCCTGCCATTTGCAGCAACATGGATGGACCTAGAGAATATTATGTTTACTAAAATAAGACAGAGAAAGACAAATACTGTACGATATCACTTATATGTGGAATCTAAAAAATAATACAAATGAATGTGTACTCAAAACAGTAACAGACTCACAGATAAAGAAAACAAATTTGTGGTTTCCAAAGGGAAGAGGAAAGGGGGAGGAACAAATTAGGGGTATGGGATTAACAAACTACTATGTATAAAATAGATAAGCAACAAGGATATATGGTATAGCACAGGGAATTATAGCCATTATCTTGTAATAACTTATAACTGAGTATAATCTGCAAAAATACTGAATCACTATGCTGTATACCTGAAACCAACATAATATTGTAAATCGACTATACTTCGATTAAAAAAAAAGAATTAAAGTAGAAGGAAGCAGAAAATATAAAATTAAAGTGACAGAAGGCAGGTGGTTCCGACTACTGGGAGCCTGACCAAGGAGGCACTTGCAGAACGGCACTGTTAACAGAATCCACGTTTGGGCCACACAGCAAGTTCCTCACCTTCTGCGTGAAGCCCTGGGACACAGATCGGCGGCCTTAGTAATTTAAGAAGACCTTTCACGGTTAACAGAGCAGCTCTCCTGGGGGTAGTGGTCGTTGTTCATTACCCACCCCCTGCCATCTAACTCACTCATGTTCCTCGCTATATGTCTGCTCTTTGTTTTAAGATGGGCTTGTTTCTGATGATAGATAATTGACTCTACATACAAAGTGGAGTAAACACTGGTTAAAGTATTCAAAGGTTTAGTTGAATATTAATCAGCTATTGATTCAGAAAGACTATTGGTGGCTTTCAAGTAACAGCTGCTTTACAAGGAAGGAAAATTCCAGACCGATCTCTAAAATAAATATTGACGCAAAAACCCTAAATAATATATCAACTAATAGGGATCAGCAAGGTGTAAAAGGACAGTACAACATGACCATTGCAGGTCATGTCCCTTGGGAAGCAGACTCTGAGGTGTGCTGGTGAGGTGGACATTTATTAGGGAGTGCCCTTGGGAAGGGAAGGAAGCAGGACTGGCAGGCCCAGTGCAAAGGCTCTCAATCCTGAGGGGTGTTCTGAGGATGAGGCACACTTCAGCACAGTCCCATGCTGGGGATTTATACTTCTCCATAAACAGTTGGATGCAGTCACCCTGAAGGGGAGTGTAAACCTGGGCGAAGTAGTTCTCTTTAGCTGGGCAATCCACAAAGGGCTGACTGCCTTGGACGTTTCTCCAGTAGCTGGGGCCACAGTCCTTTGTTCCAAACACGCAGCAGCAGCCAAGGTGAGGCGGTGGCTGGACTGAGTCACATGGTAGAGATACAATAAGCCGCTTTTACATTCAGGCGGTTTATTACTTACTTAGACAATGGAAGAGAGGAAGGCAAAATGGGCGAGCTCTCCGGGGCCCTTCATGCACATACCAGAAAGGACAGCACCAAAACAAAAACAGCAGGGTAGCTACAACAGAAGCTGTGGGATGCCACGTTGCTGAGGAGCCAAGTGTAGACTGCAGCTAAGCAGGTCTACCCCGAGTTTATGAGAGCTTCATCAGAGTCCTCCTCCCAGGGTATTTAGGTGGGGGAAGGGGAGATGGCCTTGGAGCAGCTCCTCACCAACCTCCCACCCTTGTGCTACTGGGAAAATCACAAGGTGTTCTGCCAAGACTCAAATTAGCTGCAGTTCAACCCTTGCCCGCATGGTCTACATGCCCACAGCACCCACCATGATGACCAAGTGGAGTATGCTTCAGGAATCTAAGATTAGTTAACATTAGAAAATTAAGTGTTGTAATTCATGACATTAACAGGAAAAAAAAGAGAAGAATTAAATCATCCCAACAAAAGCAGTAAAGGCACTTGGCAAAATTCAACACCCATTTATAATTCTTATGAAAGCTCTTATCAAACTAGGAATAGAAAAGAGCATCCTTATTCTACTACAGAATATTGTGAATATTATCCTTATTGGTAAAATACTTTAAGTTTCCCCCAGAAATTGGCAACAAGGCAAGGATACTCCCTATTACCACTTCTATTCAACATCATACTAGAGGTCCTAGCCAGTGCAATAAAGTAAGAGAAATAAACAAAAGGCATACTACCTCACTTATCCAGAATTCATTACATGGAAACATCTATTTGAAACAAAGCTGATGACCTGGAAGGTTAACTTTCCCCTATAAAGCAACCTAAAAAGGTCTTGGAGCAGCCAAGATGTCACAAAGTCTATGCACTTCACTCACAGGGGAGTCCCTTAAGCCCTCACTCTGAGGATATGTAACTCTAATTAGCTTCTCTATTTATTTTCCAAACCCATACCACATTAGAAATGGCAACAGAGAAGCAAGAAGAACTACAATCTTGCAGCCTGGGCAACGAAAACCACATTCACAGAAAGATAGACAAAATGAAAAGGCAGAAGACTATTTACCAGATGAAGGGACAAGATAAAACCCCAGAAAAACAAATAAATGAAGTGGAGATAGGAAACCTTCCAGAAAAATAATTCAGAATAATGATAGTGAAGATGATGCAGGACCTCAGAAAAAGAATGGAGACAAAGATCGAGAAGATGCAAGAAATGTTTAACAAAGACCTAGAAGAATTAAAGAACAAACGAACAGAGATGAACAACACAACTGAAATGAAAAATACGCCATAAGGAATCGATAGCAGAATAATTGAGGCAGAAGAACGGATAAGTGACCTGGGAGACAGAATGCTAGAATCCACTGCCATGGAACAGAATAAAGAAAAAAGAATGAAAAGAAATGAAGACAGCCTAAGAGACCTCTGGGACAACATTAAATGCAATAACACTCGCATTATAGGGGTCCCAGAAGGAGAAGAGAGAGAGAAAGGACCCAAGAAAATATTTGAAGAGATTATAGTTGAAAACTTCCATAACATGGGAAAGGAAATAGCCACCCAAGTCCAGGAAGCACAGAAAACCCAAGGAGAAACATGCCAAGACACATAGTAATCTAACTGACAAAAATTAAAGAAAAGGAAAAATTATTGAAAGCAGCAAGGGAAAAACGACAAATAACATACAAGGGAACTCCCATAAGGTTAACACCTGATTTCTCAGCAGAAACTCTACAAGCCAGAAGGGAGTGGCATGATATATTTAAAGTGATGAAAGAGAAGCACCTACAATGAAGATTACTCTAGGCGGCAAGAATCTCATTCAGATTCGACAGAGAAATCAAAAGCTCTACAGATAAGCAAAAGGTAAGAGAATTCAGCACCATCAAACCAGCTCTACAACAAATGCTAAAGGAACTTCTTCTAAGTGGGAAACACAAGAGAAGAAAAGGACCTACAAAAACAAACCCATAACAATGAAGAAAATGGTAATAGGAAATTACATACTGATAATTACCTTAAATGTGAATGGATTAAATGCTCCAACCAAAAGACACAGGCTCGCTGAATGGATACAAAAACAAGACCCATATATATGCTGTCTACAAGAGACCCACTTCAGACCTAGGGACACATACAGACGGAAAGTGAGGGGTTGGAAAAAGATATTCCATGCAAATGGAAATCAAAAGAAAGCTGGAATAGCTATACTCAGATCAGATAAAATAGACTTTCAAATAAAGAAGGTTACAAGAGACAAGGAAGGACACTACATAATGATCAAGGGATCAATCCAAGAAGAAGATATAACAATTATAAATATATATGCACCCAACATAGGAGCACCTCAATACATAGGCAAATGCTAACAGCTATAGAAGAGGAAATCGACAGTAACACAAAAATAATGGGGGACTTTAACACCTCACGTACACCAATGGACAGATCATCCAGACAGAAAATTAATAAGGAAACACATGCTTTAAATGACATAATAGACCACATGGATTTAATTGATATTTATAGGACATTCCACCCGAAAACAGCAGATTACACTTTCTTCTCAAGTGCACTTGGAACATTTTCCAGGATAGATCACATCTTGGGTAACAAATCAAGCCTCGGTAAATTTAAGAAAATTGAAATCGTATCAAGCATCTTTCCATATCACAATGCTATGAGATGAGAAATAAATTACAAGGAAAAAAAATGTAAAAATCACAACCACATGGAGGCTAAACAATACGTTACGAAATAAACAAGAGATCACTGAAGCAATCAAAGAGGAAATAAAAAAATACCTAGGGCAAATTACAATGAAAACAAAATGATCCAAAACCTGTGGGATGCAGCAAAAGCAGTCCTAAGAGGGAAGTTTTTAGCAATACAAGCCTACCTCAAGAAACAAGAAAAATCTCAAATAAACAATCTAACCTTACACCTAAAGGAACTAGAGAAAGAAGAACAAACAAAACCCAAAGTTAGTAGAAGGAAAGAAATCATAAAGATCAGAGCAGAAATACATGAAATAGAAACAAAGAAAATAGCGAAGATCAATAAAACTAAAAGCTGGTTCTTTGAGAAGATAAACAAAATTGATAAACCATTAGTCAGACTCACCAAGAAAAACAGGCAGAAGACTCAAATCAACAGACTTAGAAATGAAAAAGGAGAAGTAACAACTGACACTGCAGAAATACAAAGGATCATGAGAGATTACTACAAGCAACTATATGCCAATAAAATGGACAAATTGGAAGAAATGGACAAATTCTTCGAGGGGCAGAACCTTCCGAGACAGAACCAGGAAGAAATAGAAAATATAAACAGACCAATCACAAGAACTGAAATTGAAACTGTGATTAAAATTTTTCTAACAAACAAAAGCCCAGGACCAGTGGCTTCACACATGAATTCTATCAAACATTTAGAGAAGAGCTAACATCTATCCTTCTCACACTCTTCCAAAATATAGCAGAGGGAGGAACACTCCCAAACTCATTCTATGAGGCCACCATCACCCTGATACCAAAACCAGACAAAGATGTCAAAAAAAAAAAAAGAAAACTACAGGCCAATATCTCTGATGAACATAGATGCAAAAATCCTGAACAAAATACCAGCAAACAGAATCCCACAGCACATTAAAAGGATCATATACCATGATCAAGTTGGGTTTATCCCAGGAAGGCAAGGATTCTTCAACATACGCAAATCAATCAATGTGTTACACCATATTAACAAATTGAAGGATAAAAACCATATGATAGGGCTTCCATGGTGGCACAGTGGTTGGGAGTCCGCCTGCTGGTGCGGGAGGCGCGGGTTCGTGCCCCAGTCCAGGAGGATCCCACATGCTGTGGAGCGGCTGGGCCCGTGAGCCATGTCCGCTGAGCCTGCGTTTGCGGAGTCTGCGCTCCGCGGCGGGGAAGGCCACAGCGGTGGGAGGCCCGCGTAATCACAAAAACAAAAACAAAACCAAATCCATATGATAATCCCAATAGATGCAGAAAAAGCTTTTGACAAAATTCAACACCCATATATGATAAAACCTCTCCAGAAAGTAGGCATAGAGGGAACCTACCTCAACATAATAAAGGCCATATATGACAAACCCACAGCCAACATCATTCTCAATGGTGAAAAACTGAAACCATTTCCTCTAAGATCAGGAACAAGACAAGGTTGCCCACTCTCACCACTATTATTTAACATAGTTTTGGAAGTTTTAGCCACAGCAATCAGAGAAGAAAAAGAAATAAAAAGAATCCAAATTGGAAAAGAAGAAGTAAAACTGTCCCTGTTTGCAGATGACATGATACTATATATAAGAGAATCCTAAGAGTAGCTACCAGAAAACTACTAGAGCTAATCAGTAAATTTGGTAGAGTAGCAGGATACCACAGAAATCCCTTGCATTCCTATACACTAATAATGAAAAATCTGAAAGAGAAATTAAGGAAACACTCCCATTTACCATTGCAACAAAAAGAATAAAATACCTAGGAATAAACTTACCTAAGGAGACAAAAGACCTGTATGCAGAAAACTATAAGACACTGATGAAAGAAATTAAAGATGATACAAACGGAGAGAAATACTATGTTCTTGGATTGGAAGAACCAACATTGTGAAAATGACTATTCTACCGAAAGCAATCTACAGATTCAATGCCATCCCTATCAAACTTCCAATGGCATTTTTTACAGAACTAGAACAAAAAATTGCACAATTTGTATGGAAACACAAAAGATCCTGAATAGCCAAAGCAATCTTGAGATTGAAAAATAGAGCTGGAGGAATCAGGCGTCCAGACTTCAGACTATACTACAAAGCTACAGTAATCAAGACAATATGGTACTGGCACAAAAACAGAAATATAGATCAATGGAACAGGATAGAAAGCCCAGAGATAAACCCATGCACATACGGTCACCTTATCTTTGATAAAGGAGGCAAGAGTATACAATGAAGAAAAGACAGCCTCTTCAATAACTGGTGCTGGCAAAACTGGACAGCTACACGTAAAAGAATGAAATTAGAACACTCCCTAACACCATACACAAAAATAAACTCAAAATGGATTAAAGACCTAGATATAAGGCCAGACACTATAAAACCCTTAGAGGAAAACACAGGCAGAACACTCTATGACATAAATCACAGCAAGGTCCTTTTTGACCCACCACCTAGAGAAATGGAAATAAAAACAAAAATAAACAAATGGGACCTAATGAAACTTAGAATCTTTTGCACAGCAAAGGAAGCAAAAAAAAAGACAAAAA